>NC_071341.1:3750000-4375000 GCF_027744825.2 Synchiropus splendidus | reverse complement strand
TGTGCCAACCTTTACACATTACAAGCCAGATGAAGTTATCGAAATGGTTTTAATTCTTGCCATCAGCATGTGTCAGGATGTCTACTTTTTATAGCGATAACAATAGAACAATGGAAATATGTTCTGAAACGGTTTGATTTTTAAGAACCAGCTTCAATCATCGGACAATGCATTCTGATATTTTTTGTTAAGATTGTGTTTCAATACTGTAACTCTGTTGAAGTAACTAATTATAATAAATTAAGTAATTAGATTAATCTTCATTGAAAGTGACTTTCAATGTCGCAACAATGAACAGAATGACCTTTATCAATCCCTTTGGTATGTTGATCTTTGAAGTGAGATTGTGATGAAATTGAAATCATGATCTTATCACTTTAAAAAAAAGTGACATATTTTTGCCACATCTCCCACCCCACTTTAAAATCTGTGAATTTGTCTTTAAAGGAACAGTTGCTGCTGAATACTATAAAAACAAACTGAATCAAACAAACAAGCATAAGGTCACATGGAGGAAGAGGACACTTGCACATGCTTTTCATTCAGCATCTCACGCAGAACTTAATGTGTTGTCAGTTTTGTAGTTACACAAACTTGCTTGTTGAAATGCAGCAACCATGACATGGTTGCGTTAAATGTTTCGGAGAATGATATCTGTGATCATTTAAATTTGGAGGGGACTCACAGGCACTCCTCACCCCCATTTTTTGTTGTTCGTTGTAGCCCTCATTGGTCATTGTATGCAAATGCGTTTCGGGCAAGGTGGCCATTTAGCAAACTTTAACTTGTAATAACTTTGAAACTACAAACATATAAGATGTTATTTTGATGTGAAGCTACTCCATCATTAGGTGAGATTTGATTCGTGCATCACAAAAGTTTGACAAATGGGCCCCTCTAATGAACTTGACTCTTACAACTTCTGGATTCAAATCCACAATGTTTCAGTATGAAATCTTAATTTCAGTTATATGTCTTGATACATGTGGCCCAGATCAAATTTGCACATTACAACATTTTTACCCAGATTGAGGTAAAGTGTAAAAGTCACACAAGAAGCAAGGGTAATGTAAACTATGTGTCTCACCGTTGTCATCACAGGAATCTGACCGGAATGAACTTAGTGACTGGACCTCAGAGTTGGTGTCTTTTTGACTTCCAGAGAAACACGTCACTTCTTCCATTATCTTACCTAAACACAGAGGAACAATGAAAGTCGATAACAGCCCAACATTATTACAGTAAAACTCCATTAATGCCTATATATAGAATAACTAATTGTCACTTTACTGTTACTGTTTATGGTTACATATTTGTAAGTAGTCTGTGGGACAAATAAAGGAATCTAATCTAATCTATATTGTTGGGTCTTATAAGTGTGTTGTTTAATTTATATGTTTATTCTTTGATGACAACATCACCAACATTTCCAAGGGTTCCCCTCCGTTCCTTGGTACTCACCATCATCACTGTCCCATGGGCTTTTACAAATAGAATCACAGTGTGAGTGGCAAGGAGACGCAGGGGTGCGGTTGGGGGCCACACTGCAAACTACCACACCTCTCCTGGATGTTCCCGACAGAATTCTAGGAGATTCTGGATGAAAGGTTCTCATCTCTGTGTGCTCAACAGAGCGCTCCTCAGCCATCTTCTCCATGGTGGAGCACTGCTCTCCTTGGAAACAACGGGAGTAGGCCATTGGCCTCACAGGGACCTGTGGCGGCCCTATCAGCTCACCAGTTCCCAATATGGTGGGTCCCTGTCCAGTCTCTGCATACAGATGCAAAGGATCTCCTGTTGTACAATGCAATGTTTTAAACTGAAGACCATTCGCCTTGTTGAGGAGAGCTGCGGCAGCAGGGTCTTGGACGAGTGACAGGTTGTTCCTCGAATAAGACTTCTCAAAGACCTTCTTTCGTAAAGCAATGAAGAGCACAATTAGGCTGAATATTACAAACAGGACAACTGAGATGCCAATCAGTTCCTCTTTTCCAACCACAGCATGACCAGCCTGCATATCAGGGACAACAACGGGGCGCAGGCTGCAGCGCTGCCCAACAAATCCTGATGAGCAGTTGCAGTAGAAAGATCCATATGTGTTGATACAGACGCCACCGTTCTCGCACTCTCCCTCTAGATTACTGCGGTCACATTCATTGACATCATCGACACAGCTGGGGATGCAGGGAGGCAGAAACAAATAAACATTATCTTTTGAGAGACTCAGCAAGTCCATTCATGTAAGGGTTACTTATGTGCTGAAACTTTTCAAACCTTAAATCAATACTTACGTTACTCCCTTGAATCCTCTTCTGCAACTGCATAGAAAGGCGTTTCCAATGGCTTTACACACCCCCCCATTTTGACACGGGTTTGGCACACACGCTGTGATTTCCATCTCACACCGCCCTCCAGTAAATTGTGGGTTGCAGCTGCATATGAATCCTGGAAAGCAGAAATAAATACAGCAGACTCAGAGTAGAATAAAGAGCGTCATGAAAACTATCTGATCACATAATCAACTTACATTGAAGGGTTCTATGAGAAAAACATGCGTGACCTACACTTGACCATCAAGTGAGTGTCATTAAAAAAATGTCATTTTGTTACTATTTTTAAGAGGTTATTATTTATTGCACAGAAGGGATACCATGCACGATCAACTGAGAGCTTTGCATCTCACAATAAATTCAATAAACACCAGGAACTTTTGATAATGACATTGGTCGACTAAGAGTCCCTGGATCAGTGTTTGTTTCATTAGACGGAGAGGTCCTAAACTGGCATGCCTTGGTTCATATAAACACATGCACTGGTGCCTCTGCGAAACACAGTGCTGGAAATTGGACGGTAAATCCACTTTGGTATCCGCGGCAGCATCCTCTTCTATGTCACCGATTAGGGTTCACTGGTCGCGGACACAGTCTCTCAGGCAGTGCCGATGCTACAACCCGGCTTCATTAAGGGACCATCGACAAATTCTGATTCGGTCAAAGTGTTAATGAAATCTTCAAACATGCCAATTAAAAACAACCATTTTAGGAGAGAGAATTGTGAACAGACTTCATCCCACCAGACAAAGAACTGACAGCTTGTAACATGATTTTGAGGATAGAATATGACTAAATGATCATTTATTCAAATTATTTCTAATGTTTCTTCAATAGCATCTGGGAAATGTGTCGAGATGGATTCATAGAGACATGAATAAGTCCACGAATAGGTTTAATCATAGACAGTTTCAAGAGAGACTGCAGTGTGTTCAACACAAGTAATAGAATGAAAATGTATTTGCAGAAATGGCAACATTTATGGCATATATTATAAATATATACCCCTTTTCCATTAATCACTGCAACATAGTCAGTAAGTGACTACATTCACATGACAGCCAAGAAAACTTTATTTTAATCGTAACATTATTACGATTAATTAATTACAAAATAATTACAAAATTGAAATTCTTATAGAAATATGTTTAGTTTAAATAAGGTGAAAACTTGAATATAGCCACCACCGTGATTTATTGTGTTATTGTCAAACTGATGCAAAGTCAGCAATATTTTGCTGTTTAAATGTATGTATGGGTCCATCATTTGATTCAGTAATATACCACATTCATTCAAATTGAAAAATGTGGCTTATGTGGCAAACATTCTTATAGCATTAAACTGCGATTAATTGAGATTAATTAATCACAACTCTCTAATTAACTGGATTATTTATTTAAATCGAATCCCACCCCTAGTTGAGACACAAGACAGTTATAAGTTAAGCACACTTCTTTTCATGCCAAGGAAAATCATTGACTGTGACTGCAGTTCCATTCATTCAACTAAGGTAATAGTTTGATGAAGCCCCCGAGTCAGACTGCGTCATGTTCTCTTGGTTTACAGTGGAGATAAGTCGAAATACTGCTTCATGCACATCCATGACGAGGGGTGGCGTTGTGAGCTCTTCAATCCTTGCGGTTCCAATGACCGTAGAGGAAGCGCAATCACAGTTGACAAGTAGCGTGGAACTGTTTCATAGCGTTATATTGAACTCTGTAGACAACAACTGAACATGTTTAACTGTGGAAGTCCAGAATCAGCGCATCAGAGAGATGGTTCACCGTATGGAGCTGTCATCATCATCAACATGCTCCCATTGGCAGGTTTCTGAATAAAATTAAATAGCTTGCAATAGATTGTATTGTCTTTGTATATTACAAGAATGAGAGATGGCAAGTAACAACAGCACAGAGTCTCGCTTCTGATCGCCGGTGTGAGCCTCCACTAACTACGGTTGCAAACGTGGTGGTAATGTCATCTCCTAAAACCAACAAGTCACGTCTTCTTAGCTTCTTATCAGAACATTCAAAACAACCAAATCTGCAGATCATCGCCGTTGCGAGTTATAAAACACAGCTGATATCAGGTTTGTCATGTGTTCACCACAGACATCGGCTAAAACCAAGGAAAACACACAACTTCTCGATTGTATAGAAAGTTATTAGACATGATGAGACCGTGATAAGTTGAGTTACTGGGCTACACGCTAGCATAGTTGAGCTCTTGACCGCATTATCCAGGTCGTGTAGCCCGACTAAGAGAACTTCAAATTTCTCTGCAGTAGTCAGTTTACAGGCAAGTCCAAACTTCGTCAAACTATCTAAAGCACAGTCACAAACAGAAAGCTTTACTGTTATTAACACGCATGACAGAAGGCCTACAAAGGTCACACAGATCACGTTGTGAATGTGTGTTATAATGAGCAGGCACCATTTTATGGCATTATATTTGTGTCAAAAAATGAGCAAGCAGTTTGTGCACTTGTGAAGATGTTTCACACACACGTAAGTGACAGTTCGGACATAACATTTTCACCAGCAAGCAAAAACCTCTTTTGGGTTCAATAAACTGCCATATGACTCGTCCACAATCACAGTCAAACCACCTGTAGCAAAAAATTCAATGCGCTTTTTGGCAGAGCATCACGGCAGCAGCGAGCCAGCGTGCCACTACTTGAATGAGGGAGGGCAGAGAACACTGTACTGTACTGACACTACAACACTTACTCTACAGAGCCGACGTGTGGGGGAACACCTTGAAGCCCCAGTCACAATAGCAATGCTTCTACTACAGAAGAAGGCTGTAGGATTAACGATTAAGGAACTAACGCAAGAGTACTGAAGTTACCTGTGCTAGTTGAGAAACAAACACTGCTAATCATGTTTAGAGCCAGAAATGGACAGCTATCGGATCATCTCCAGAAACTCTTGTAACTAAGGAGAGGAACAACAGGAACAGGGGAAAACGGGAGCAGAGAAGAAGATGGAACTTCAACCAAACACATGCAAGAACCTTACTGAGAGAAAATGTACACTTGAACAGTGGGAGTGACAAAGAGGAACTCACTGACAAAGGAAATGAAAAACCTAAACAACATTAAGGTTTTTGTCACCTAACACAGAAATTGCAGAATTATTCACGAGATCAAAATTAACTGACGGTCAGCAACATGCAAAGGACTAATACAAAATGTATATAATGCAAATTATGCGTCCTTACCACCAGATGGAAGGCTGATACAGGTGGCCCCATTGTGACAGGGATGCTGCAGGCAGGCATCAGGGTACAAGACACAGCCCAATTTCAACTCAGACAGTCCCACTACCTCAGCATAATTGGAGCGCTTGTTCTGGAGCGGCAGCTCATTGTTGTTGAGAATAACTGAGTCCAGGCAACCATGAAAACCCTCCAGAACCTGTATGTCCTTCTGAGGATCCAAAAGATTCCCGGAGCTCAGATGATGCACCTTTAGATACAAATTAATGCAGTTTCAGCAAAAATTACAAAATAAAGCTGACAGTCAAATGAACCAAAATTTTCAGCATGTGATACACAAAATTCAACTAGGTAGGCCAAGTGATGTTTTCATGCCAACATTATGAGTGCACTTCTAATGGACAAAATAATAACAATAATTTGAGCTGCGAAGGCTTTCACCACTCATTCACTGCATCACCACTCTGACATCTTTGCTGATTCAAAAAAAGTGTTGTGAACAAACTCCCCAGTACAGTCATCAGCAAATATCAATTTTGAATTGATATGAATATCAAAATAAGGTCAAAGTCACGTTTTCTGGGAGGGCCACATAGAAATGCTTTTAAAAAGAAAAAAAAGGTTTGTTTTAACTCACCAGGGCTCCAAAGTAAATGGTTTGGCCTCCAGCGAGAGAGTCAATGTATGGTGGTCTGTGCCGTCGCTCAACATAACTGTCATCCAGCGCTAGACTGCTGAAGTTGTGGTTTAACTCCAAAATAACAGTGTGCCAGCTGCCATCATTTATTCTTCGGCCAGATATTCCCAAAATGTCAGGGATGTCACTGCCACAGGCCAGCTGAAAAGATAGTTTTCCATCCTCCAACTATACAGCAAGGCACACAGACAAGCAAATACAGTACACAACATCAACAGAGATCACGTTGTTCAAAATTTTAAAACGTTCATAGAGTACATTGATTTAATTACTATCTATATGGCCTTTCATATAAGCATTGTTGTCTGTGCGTTATGTCCCTTCTAAAAATATGTGCACTGTTCGTGAACTCATGTCACTTGAGACAAAAATCAAAAGGAATGGAAAATGCATGTCATAAAACAAAATGAATGATACTTAACCTTTAGCGTGACACAGGACTTAGACTGAGCGTAGATTATGACTCCGCGGCTCTGAAGTGTTCTGATCCTCAGGCTCAGTTTCAACTCGGTCTGCAATTGCTCAGCCAGGTGGTACTTTATGTAGCTGTTCCCTGAGAAACTCAATGACGAAGGACCTGCAACACACATATCCAAACGTACACACAAGTTGGTATCTCTATCTTTGTGAGGCTTGCCACAACCCTTTCACAAGCCTCCCACCCTTAATTTAACACCCAAAACAAAGACTCTGAACCTTAAACCCAATAATAATGACCCAGTTATTTTGATATTTTCAGCCTCAAAATTCTATGTGGATCAGCCAAAATGTCCTTACAAAGCAATTGTCCCCATAAGATCAGTGTCTTGTGAAAGATTAGTGCATACATGTATCACTTCCGCACCACTATCCTTCTCCTCGTCCTGTCAGAGTGTCATCAAGCGCATTTCCTAAGTATTTATATGAATGGACCACCTCAATTGTATTTCTGTTGAGGGTGGACACAGTGGAGATAACATGAGACCTCTTCCTTTTTCTTTGAAAACAGCAAGAGTTTGGATTTGGGTCATCAGCATAAAAATGCACACTGGCATCAGGCACATTTTGTCCCAATTTGTTAATGTGCACAGTGAAAAGGAGAGGTCTTAATATGGAACTTTTTTCTCGCGGTCTGAACCCTGCGGCTTATACAATGATGTGGCTAATATATGGAATTTCACTTGGGTTGCTCCAATTGATCCGCTGCCTGTCATTGCCGATCACAAACTCCGATCACATGTGACAACCGTCACTCTGACGTGCAATGTCTGCGGCTTGTGATGCGTCCACTCCTTCCTTCCCTCGCTGCCGACTCGCGGCTCACTTGGCAACAGCATGTCTACTGTGGAGACATTTTTGACATGTCTACTGTCTGTTATGTAAAGATGACCAGCCTTTCTGAGGTGTCTTTTTTAGACGGAATCGACCAACTCCGCTGCTATTTCATGTGTGATACATGCAGCGTTCTTTGGCCACTTGAATCTGAAACTTTTGCAAACGTACAGAGTGGGAACTTTCATGAGAGAGGTTGAAGACAGCATCTTCAGCTGAGTGCTCTCCCTGTCCCTCAGAGCATTCCTAATTTTTACAGTCTTAAAGAGTGTCACGCTGGCAAAAATAAGGAGCCTTGTCACATCAAACCGATGACATCACAGGCGTTTTATTTACCTTTAAAGCACACAAACAAAGACGATCTACTGGAGGATTTTGAACTCTTTCAATGTAAATAAGATGTCAGGAGTTCAAGATTGCAGTTCAGAACATTCCAGAGATCATGCGTCAGTCTTGATGCTGGACCCCGTTTTCAAAACTAGAACTAGAGGATCACATGCATTTTCTGCGGCGCAGACAGCACCAGCGCACGCGTGACATATGGACCGGTGCTAATGTCCTCTGGGTAAGCAGGAGATCATATGGACAGTCACATCATAGTGGCAACAGTGGGAGGATGAGCTTCGGTGGGAGTCTGTCGCTTGGTGCTAGTCATGGAGCCACGGACACTGGCTATTTAATATACAGTGATTATAGACAGAAATTTTGCAATTGTATTGGAATTATTTGTTTGTTGATCAAGTGCTGTGTTTCAAAGGGAAATTTTTGTGCGCAACTCTTATCCCCAAACTATACCCTGTTGAACAGTGATCAATTCTCAGAACCTATTCAGCTCCATTTTTGGTTATTCATGCCAT
The DNA here is from genome assembly GCF_027744825.2 of Synchiropus splendidus. Classification (NCBI taxonomy): domain Eukaryota; kingdom Metazoa; phylum Chordata; class Actinopteri; order Syngnathiformes; family Callionymidae; genus Synchiropus; species Synchiropus splendidus. Next base: position 4,366,586 of record NC_071341.1, on the reverse strand, counting down.
TGGAATTCATCTCCACTCATTGTAATCTATTGCTCCAGGCTACATGTTAAGTTCTAGGACCTGGAAATGACACTCACTCAGCAGTTCTGAGTTCATATGGTTTTGCACAATAAGGAATCAAGTTCAGTTCACTTCCAACTCCTGTATCCTCAATTACCACAGTGGTGTGTTCACACACTTGTAATGCTGAAAAATATTTTCATGGATGTTAATTTCAGTTTAATCTAATTTTTCAATCACTACCTAAAACAGAATAATCATAAAACAAAAATCACTATTTTGATAACATAAAGACACATACCCGCACACGCCCCAAGTTTGCCCGGAGGACACTGGCATGTATAGTGTTCTGTTGCCTTCACCCGCACACACTGCATGTCTGCTGGACATGGTTGTTCTTCACATTGCTCGGCCAGGATTGCACAACTCGCATCTTAACAGAGGCAGCACAGGTGTGGGAGGGTTTCAGCAGAAGAAGTAAGAGGAAAGAGACAGAGGAAAAGATGTGTAAGTGCAATAAAAAATACTGCCTTTCTAATCATTACCCAGATGTCATCACATGTACATATCTTATAGATGCCAAGAACATTTGACACATGTTTCTTCTGGGATCTGTAAAATCAAGCACTTCCTAAAGACAATATTTCAAAGTGGCTAAAGTAACCGGAAATCTGTGAATGCAACCAAGATGAAAATAACATCAACAATTGTGATTTAAATACAGAAGGAGCAGTGAGCTGTGTGTATAGATAAAATACACATCTGCATATTGCTGGTGTATTTTTGGAATGACTGGCATGCAATTTTGCCTCAGTGGACTGTCAAATCACTCTTGTGTTTGGAAAAAATAGACTCTGCTGCCATCATCCAGACGGCATCAATCAGTTTCTACTTTCTTGTTTCACTGAGAGTAAAATGAAGCAATTTATGTTGTATGAGCAGCAAACTCTGTTTCACTACAGACGCTCAGCTAACCTGTCTCAGTGAGGCTCTGCATCCAATCCCTCATGAGGATAGGATGCAGAGCATGGACCAGAACAAGGTGATGTAATCAGGAGTAACAGGAAAAGCATACAGAGAGCACGGACCACTACCAAGCTTGAGTGTCACCCATTTTTAGCTTTATCCTACATTTATTTATCCATACCTTTTTTAGCCATTGAAATATCATTGTTATTGAATTGAGCTCAAAGGGAGAGCGGATTGGCAATCTTAGCAGAAACAGCGTAAGAAAGTCGATGTGCGAAAACTCCAGTGGCCATGAAGTGTCGATAGGACACGTAAAATGATTCAAGCGGTTAGTGAAAGCATAGCATAAATTATACTTTAAATAAGTTAGTTTCAATAAAAAAAAGTTTTGGCTGATTATACATGAAAACAATATGCAGCCAAATATGGATTGGTTTCCACATTGAATTGTACGGCTCTGACCATTACCTGTGTTTCTCCTGTTTCCATTTTAATAGGTATCTTGAATTGCAGTCTCCTGAGCTGCCAAGTTCATTTATTGTAAGCGACTTTGGCCAGCTCTTCTTTGAAGTTGCTAAAAATGTTCATCACTTGTGGGCTGCACGTTTTTGGGCTTGTTTCATAAAATATAGTTGTTTATTTGGACTTGCCTCTCTGAGTGTCTGAGTGTAATTAATTCTCCAAGCTCTTCCCCAATAAAGTGAAAACAAGCTAGTTTGTCCTGCCCCAGGACTTGTTTGCTCCATGGACTATTTCTATAAATAAACAATTGTAGGGCTTTTTTTGTTCTTGCTTACCCTCGCCTACCCTGGCATCACCGCTTGCAGGCCAGGAAACACAGTTCAAAAGTGAAGCTGTACATTTCACAGTATATCTATATATATATCTATATATATATACACCTTAAATGGTTGTCCTCTTTACTGAAAATCACCGTCACTGAAACGCAAAGTTGTGTGAGGTACAGAGCTTACCTGAGCATGTGCAGTGTGTTGTCCGGTGGAAGCGTGGAGAGACAAAGCTGACCCTTGGCGTACTGTATGTTGCCAGGTTGTGTGAGTCCAAAGTAATGCTTTGCTCACACTGAGCCCCCTGACACTCCAGACCAGAGCAGTTTTTTTCCAAAATGGCAGACACTTTCAGAACCTCTTCAAGGCGCTGTCGAGATGCACTAAGTTTCTGAGTGATATAGGCTGCCTTGTAGAAACCTCTGCTAGCTGTTTCTACAGCAACCAGCATGTCCAGCTGTTCCGTTCCGCCTACAGGTTGCAAACTGAGCAGGTGTAGGGAATCATACTGTTGTGATGCGGCTGCATGCTGCAAAACTCTTAAAACACGCTTCAAGTGTAAGGCAACAAATTCTTGCGGAGATACACTTTCGAAACGCACTGTCACTGCCTCACGCAGCATCTCAGTAGTTGTCTGCTTCACGTGAACACTTATTGGCACCGGCACAGCAAAACGACCATCACTAACACTTGCATTGATGGCATAAACTCCTGCATCCAAGCCACCCAAGGCAATGATATTTCCATCATGAGGACTGATTTTGAAGAGACTTCGATGCACTGAGGGTGAGTGGCCATAGGTCAAAGCATCATAAGGATCAGCATCTGTGGCATGCAGTTTGCCAATAACACCACCTGGAAACTCGTCCTCCATTGTTATGATGTGAACCTCCAAAGGAAAAGCAATAGGCTGGTGGAGGCTCTCTTCTATCACCCGTACTTTCATCATTGAGGACGAGGACAGATGAGGCTTTCCTGAGTCTGTCACCTGGAAGGATCAAGCAACAAGATGAGCAACCACGTTCATAATTTCATCCGTCCTGATTTCAGCTTAACTAGGGAACTACTGAACAAGATTGGACAAAGCAACTTTTACCTGGATTTGAAGGACATACTCTGTTCCTTGGTTCTTCCTAAAAACTTGATTAGTCATGAGAGTTCCATCTTTCTTCAAAACAAACTCTCCACCTTCATTTCCTGATAGGATTCGGAAATCAAATGGGGGCCCATTATGAGGTGAATCCTGGTCAATGACGGACACTTGTAGGATGCTTGTGCCAATAGGTTTGTTTTCCTGTGACGAGAGAGAACGACAGATATTTGTACACAAACCATCTGAGTGGTTGCTCTTGTTTTCTTAATGCAATTTGTTCAACTATTTCGTCACTGTGCATTTCCAATTAGATGAGATTAGATTCCCTATATTCTTTCGAGAAATTGAATAGGATCTCTGTGAGATCAACAATGTTGACTATTTAATTCACATTTGGTTATTATTGATGTATACCAAGAATATGAATGTGAATGACTGGTACTGTCTGCTGAAGTAAGGGTCAGTAGGCGACCAGGTCCATTTGTACATTCACCAGAATAATATGGAATGGAACGCAACACCAGCTGAATCCACTCTACTTGGTGCATGAGGACAAACTAAAAGGAGAATCAGCACTGTAAACGTGTACTTTCAGTATATGCGATGTAGTTTTATTTATAGCTGATGTTCAGTGAATCATCAATCAAGAACAGTGTTACAGTAATACTGAAAGATTTACCTGAATGACAGTTGTCAGGTTGACAGAGGAAAACATGGGTGGGTTGTCATTTATATCAGAAATGTCAACATTAACCATGACAGTGGTCAACAATGGTGGGATTCCGCTGTCCGCGGCTCTGATAGTCAAAGAGTAGTTAGGAATCTGAAAAGAAAAGGTCACAATTGCCTTCAAGTCATAAATGTGAAAGGTCATAATGAGAGAAAAAAATGACAGGAAGGTGTGAAAAGAGAGCAGGGAGAACAAAAGTTTATCACCAATGAAATAAACAATGTGACTGAAGCTTCTAACTTTTTCGTCAATCAACTACCAGCTCAAACCTGAACTTGTAAAGCTCCTTTCATGAGTCTCAGAAAGAATTCCATGCCTGACCACTGATGAAACATTTAGAAATGTACACATGCAAATATGAACTCACTTAAACTTAAATTTAACAGACAAAACACCAGATCACCAGCGATCTGATCCAGAGCCTTGTGAGACTGCTCTTGAAATGGGGTTGGACACCAGAACTGAGGTTATCTTTAAGCTTAATTTATACTCCTCTGTTTGATTTCCTTTTTTCATTCCTTATATTCTTGTTCATGGTGCATGGTGTTCCTTTAAGTTAGTAGTCCAGCGATGGGACAAGAAAATGCAGTAAAAAGAAGAGTTGTCAGTATGAGTGGGATTGAAACTGGTGTCTGGACCAAATGCTCCCAATTTTCTTTGTTATATGTGCAGTTTGTACTGTATATCCCTCCAGTGGATATTTGGTGAAGTCAACCTTTTGATTAAATTGAACATCATTGATTCAGTACACTGAAAAAAATGATCTTTAATAAAAATGTGAATGTGAGAGGGCGTCTGGGAACCAACGAGTGGTTCAGCCATGATTTTATGACGATTCTGGACTCAGTGCTTCATTGCAAATTCAGCTGGAGTTTAACTGAGCTTGGAACAATGTTGGGAAAAGTTTCAATCTGACTGACTGCACCACAACAGCCAGGGTGTTGTCAGGTTTTGTTATAGCAGCATGTCACAAGATGTCACAAATTGAATTTTCAATTTTATTTGACTAATAATCTTCTACTTTTTCCATTCATCGGCACACAGCAGTTGAATAAGAATCTGGTCTATGGAATGCTGAGGATTGTAGGATGCAAGCAAGCAGGAGGAGGAGAGGACAGAGGGAGTGGAGTCAGGTTTCACCCAGCAATCTTCTAGCATAGTGGAGATGGAAGCCCCCCCTCATGTTCCTCTGTTTAAATGCTATGGCAACCTGGCACCCTGTGCAAAGAGGTTTGCCATACCGGTAACTCATGATGGTGCCTTGCTTGAACTCCAGTTCATCAGTAATTCAGCTTGAAAACTGAAAACTTTCGATGCTAATCGGACTTGAATGTCCGCTACCGAGACCAATAGTGTTCCAGCTGAAGATCAGCTAGATCTATATATGTCAGATGGTGGCTACACTGGCAGATCCAAAACTTGAACGAGAACTGGTTAAAAGTAATACAAGTTGGGTCTGTTAGACCTGAGCATTCAAGCCTGCCTCCCTCCAGATTCAGATCGGCTCCTCCTGCTCCTCTCCTCTGCCACACCCAGATGACCTCATGAGACACTATTCATGTCATTTAAATCACAGATTAAAGCGTGGGGGGTTTCTTGATGTGAAATTAGAATAATTTAGCATAGATGAGTCATGGAAACTTTGAATTCAGATCAGGGATCTTAAACATGATGACCAGGGGGCCACCAGAGGCAAGGTCTAGGTGAGGCTCGGCCACAGGCGTGGGGCATGTAATTCAAACCATTTAGATAATTAACATTAGCATGACAAACACAGCTGTTTTTTAAAATCCACTCACGTCTTGGAATACAAACCAGTCGAAGTCCATTAAAATCTACATTTTAAAAAGTAAACTGTGCTTTTATCGCAAGATGACTGACTGACATTAATGACACGAAAGGGCTGTACTCATGCTATAGTTGGACATCAAGTGGCGGGACATCCTGTGTATTGCAAATGGCCTATGTGCCATGGTTACAAGTCCCTGCTTAAGATAAAACAAAAAAATAATATTTTCCTTGGGACAAAACTCGCAAAGGCGGTGCCCTTTACTAGTTTTGTTCCTTCCCCCACTCTCAGTACACACAGACAGAAATGGGTCAGGAGGTTTTGGCACACAACATGATAGGCAAGAGGCAGATAAATGCCACTCTATGAATTGGCAGTCAACTTGGCAAGGCAAGTAACAGTACTTTTGAGGTGATCCTTGGCAAAGACAAAAGAATCAAATGCAGGACAACCCAAATGAGAAAAAAAACAAAATGGAAGGGGCAGGTACAATGAAAATACTCCTAGATTGATTGTGCCATCTATATGCAGGCATGGAAATGTCACAGATGATGGTTGAGACAAAGAACCGATTGCCACATTAAACAATAAGTAAACGGACAATAGAGGAAGACAACAAAGTTAAGGTAGAAATGAATCCAATGTGTAACAATTGACAAAAGCACCTCTCTCCACTCAAAGTAAAAATACAAGAAATGGGACAAGACAGTAACAAAGCAGTAAAATGAAGAATGAACTCAAAATCTTGAACAGGACTCAGTGGACAAAATGAAGGGAACCTTAGAGTGAGACTCTCAAGATGTGGGGAGGAACAGATGATATATTCAGTGCTCGGCTAAATGGAAAATGATAATATGGGACTCTTTATAGAATATGCAATCGGAGACACAGCAGGAACAATCAGTTTGTCATAAACTCAGCAAGGTGGACATGCAAGCTGCCTCCTTTGGATCATGTCATCACCCATCCTGCACCTCAGCCCAACAGCCTGAACCAACCACTGGACCCCATCTCTGCACGGAGTTCAGTACCAAGATGATGCGGTCCAAAATCAAAAGAAATCTAGAACACGTAGAGCAAGATGCTCATCAACCTTCCAAATGCTGTCCAAAAACACCCCACATCTTTCTCAAGCAATGGACAAAACATGACCAAACTTTGTAACAAAGGGCTTGCAGCACAAAATGAATGCACTCAGGAGAATTCTTTTGCATTCTCTGTATTTACTTAATGCCATTTACCACATGACTTAGGAATGATGCATGTGACAGATAAGAGTAGGATAGAAGATGAACAATCTGTCTGGGAAAATAAAATTGCTGGCAAAAAGGGGCAGAGAGAAATGAGAACTGTTCTTCAGTCTGCTCCATTCAAATCCTGGAGAAGGTGATAAATGTTTGTTGATACTATATGTTAAACGGAAAGAACAGATTACTATTATTATACTGCAATGAGCTGTTGTGTTTGATGTGTAGGTGGTCTCCGGCAAATGGTTTCCAGTGTTCTGACTTTGACTTTGTCTTGAATCTTTGAGGTCTGACTTTCTTATGCTGGTCACACAGGCCAAGTTTTGATTTTCTTTTTTTTTATCATTCTCTTTTCAGTAAATTATTTCGAAGTCCAGATGGTTAAAGTTAATTGGAGAACTGGCAACAGGGAAAAAATTTGTGGATCAGTATCACTGTCACTTATTACTCATTTACTATTTATGATACTAATCACATGATTTCATGATACTTATCACATCATTTGGTGATGATATCTATTACCTTATTGTAATTATTGCATTGTTTTGTACTGTTAAGTGCTTGGAAAATAACAACTCGCACATTTGTGGGAATGAGCTTATAATAATTGACAGTTGCAGTGGTAGGGCTCTAGTTTCTATTAAATTTGTTAATGTTTTTCTATTTAAATGTAGCTTCATTTCTATAAAATTTTAAGATTCATGAATGTATGTGATTTTAATTAACAGAAGCGATATACATGATTGAGATGCATGATGTATGTCTAATGTCATTATATATTAATAACCACGTTAGACATGGATTAGATTAGATTGTCTATTCCTTCAATAAGGAAAGTTTTCTGGTGGAAGAGAAAAGTGACTACAGCCTCACTGTATTTTGCACCAAGAAAAAGTCCATAGATGCAGTGTCAAGTCTTCTGCTATACCTTGTCAGCCTCATTTGCATTTCTGTAATTTCATTGAGTGTATGAACAGCAGGAAAATATACGTTGCTGGCAGGCGTGTGCGGAAGACAACTTGGCGTACCAAACAACAACAAAAAAAATCTCATTTCGGAGCACACACCTGAGTCCCGCATGATCTCAGAGATTGAGGTGTAGCTCGACTGCACGCAACATAAAGAAGAAATTAGATAGACGCTCTCAGTATCATGAAATAACATGATAAGCATCACAAAACGTGATACTGATCCAAAATATTTCTTCCCTGCTGGAAGCTCTGAGGTCCTGTATGTGTGGGATGTGGAACAATGTGAGCATTACCCTTACCGTTTCACGGTCCAGTTGTTTGTTGACTTTGAGCATCCCACTAAGAGGATCCATAAAGAATTGGTTATCTCCATCCCCACTTACAATCGAGTAAAGGATGGCTCCATTTGCCTGACTGTCCAGATCCTCAGCTACCACCTGGAAGACAGGTATGTTCGCCATTAATTGTTTGATAGGCAAGGAAACAACTAAAGAGATAGACATTTGCAATCATACAAATGATAGAACTTTACACAAAGAAAAAGAAAAGCACGACACAAGCGAGGTGCAGGATTTGGATAATGATAACCTTGTCCTACCCTGCACTTGCCACCTTTTAAACTTGCAGATTGTTTACAATGCAAAAAACAAATATCATAGCCAGAATATTCAGCGTGCACTGGGAAGGTTTGCAGCCAAGTGTGAAGCAGCCGGGATGAGGATCAGTACCTCAAAATCCGAGGGCAAGGTTCTCGACCGGAAAAAGGAACTTTGGCCTCTCCAGGTCTGTGGAATGTCCCTGCCTCACGTTGAGTAGTTTAGGTATCTCAGGGTCTTGTTCACGAGTGAGGGACAAGGGGAGCGTGAGATTGACAGATGGATCGGTGCTTCGACTGCAGTGATGTGGTCGCTGTACTGGACTGATGTGGTGAAGAAGGAGCTAAGCCGAAAAGCTAGGCTCTCAATGTACTTTTTTTTTTCACTCAACCTACATTCCCACCCGCACCTATGGTCATGAACTCTGGGTCATGACCGAAAGAACGAGGTCCCAGATACAAGCGATCAAAATGAGTTCCCTCCGCGGACTGGCTGGGCACTCCATCAGAGATAGGTGAGGAGCTGAGTCACCCAGGAGGAACTCAAAGTAGAACCGCTACACATTGAGAGAAATCAGCTGAGTTGGCATCTGTTCTGAACTTTTCCTGGTAAAGTGACAAGCGTAAGTAAGAGTGCAAAAATAATGTTTTCTTCTGACATTGTGCATCGGACCGGGACCTTCAGCATGCGCTGGGTCGGTTTGCAGCCGAGTGTGAAGTGGCCGGGATGAGGATCAGCACCTCCAAGTCTGAGGCCATGGTTCTCGACCGGAACACGGTGGTTTGCTCTCTCCAGGTTGGTGGAGAGTTCTTGCCTCAAGTGGCGGAGTTTAAGTATCTCGGGGTCTTGTTCTCGAGTGAGGGAAAAGGGGAGCGTGAGATTGATAGACGGGTTGGTGCAGCGGCAGCAGTGATGCGGTCGCTGTATCGGACCGTCGTGGTGAAGAGAGAGCTGAGTCACAAGACGAAGCTCTCGATTTACCGATCGATCTACGTTCCCACCCTCACCTATGGTCACGAGCTTTGGGTAGTGACCGAAAGGATGAGATCGCGGATACAAGCGGCTGAGATGAGTTTCCTCCGCAGGGTGGCTGGGCGCACCCTTAGAGATAGGGTGAGGAGTTCGGTCATCCGGGAGGAGCTTGGGGTGGAGCCGCTGCTCCTCCACATCGAGAGGAACCAGCTGAGGTGGCTCGGGCATCTGATCCGGATGCCCCCTGGACGCCTCCCTGGGGAGGTGTTCCGGGCATGTCCTACCGGGAGGAGACCCCGGGGAAGACCCAGGACTCGCTGGAGAGATTATGTCTCCGGTCTGGCCTGGGAACGCCTCGGGATCCCCCGGGAGGAGCTGGAGGAGGTTTGTGCGGACCGGTAAGTTTGGGCTTCCCTGCTCCGAATGCTGCCTCCGCGACCCGACCCCGGATAAGCGTCAGAAGAAGGTGAAGGTGAAGATTGTGCAAAGTTCACCCTGTGGAAACAGAACTCCAGTCTTAGTCTGGATTTGATGTTTCCACAGACTCACCACGTCCAGCAAGTGTCCATCCTGACTGGACAGTGTTGTGTATATTGCCATCTGTTATTACATTTGGGATGGGGGCGGGACCGGAGACCCGTCTTTATGATAGTGTTACTGTGGTGCCGCCAAAAGCAGATATTCTCAACTTACCTACAGCTGCTTTAATACAATTACATAGACAACAAATTCACCAGAAATTGGCAATAGAAACACCTGAAAAATGGCTCAAATGCTCACTCTTTCTCGCCGCTCCTTACACACACTACCACTCAGAAGAAGAACCAAAAGAAATAGTTGAGTTCTGATGTCAGATTGTATGAAGTTTGTGTATGGAAATCATTGAAGTACAATTAGTACTATCATATTTTAAAAAATGCATTTAACACAAAAAGAAACCTCAATCCATATGAGTTCATACTGAGACACTGATTCAAGACCAACTGAAATATAATATATATATGGTAGAATTGTTGCTTACCTGGACCACAGGATCTCCAATTGTAGCATCCTCAGAAACAACTGCTGTGTAGAAGTCACGACTGAATCTTGGTGCGTTATCATTCACATCTGTCAGGTTTATGTTCACTGTTGATATGGCACTGAGTGAGGGTGCACCTCCATCACGTGCTTCCACAGTCAGAAAGAAATCCTTGCAGATCTCATAGTCCAGAGACTGAACCACCGAGATGTCTCCTGTAGAAGAAGAATTTACTTTACTGGTTACGGGGCTATCTGGTTGTAAATTTCAGGGTGCTGCTGTCATACTAGGTTCATAAAAGATGTTGCTGATCAAGCACCCTCTTGCAGAAGGAATAACAATGTGCTTTACTTTGATTTTATTATGGCCACAAAATGGGATGGAATGGTAAAATTTGTAGTGCTAAAATAGAGATAGAAGAGTGCTAAAATATTTTTGAATTTATCTGTGCCTTAGCTGTGCCCCAGTATATATATATATGGTATATAAGATACATTTCATCATCACCAATTGTCTGGCTGGATGCACTACTTCAGTTCCATGAGCAATGGACATCAGTTATTATGCAGTTTCTTTTCAGGATTTTTCCATTAAAAACACACAGAAAACTCACCATGATTATGAAATTATGTTGGTTGCCTTTGCATTGCTTTGGTCTACATGCTGATCAATTTCAATCAATTAATGAGCATCAAATTACAACAAAAAGTACTTTAGACAAAGACATTGATTATACTGTGTGAAATTATTGATTAACAACATTTATTAATTCATTGACAGTGTATCCTTCAACTGACGGAAGCCCCAGGCTACTTCAGCAGCCTGGTTCCAGACCTGCGTGCCAGATCGTACAGAATTATCCACTGGTCAAGGCCCACTGGTCGACTTTAGAAATACCAGACTTTGTATTTTTTGTCTCTTGTGCCTGAGTTCCTGAGTTGTGTTTTTTTTTTCTCACTCGTGAGTGTTGTTGCTTTCATAGTGTGCTTTGGTTTCTTTTATACTCTCTGCTCCCTTGTTTGTTTTCCCTGGTTTGGACACTGAGATAACGGACTTGTTTGAGTTCTGCCCTCTTTTTTGGACTGTGCGTTTTTCTGTGTGCTTTTATTTTGCATACAAACAATCTGGTTGTCATTTGGTTGTCTGTCAACACACTGGACTTGGATTCCGCTTAACTCTATCCTCACAGCCATAGAAATTTTGTTTAATTTGGTTACGTTTACATTACTTGAACATAACGTTGGAATATTCCTGTCACTCTTCCTTTCAATACAGTGGTGAACAGAGCAGCACAGTACAGAGTGACTACTCAATCACACTCTTGAATTCATGCTCAAACCAGCAAATGAGAGGATGGAGAAATATTGAGATCACTCGAGGAAACCGCATAAATGCTATCGCTGAGGAAAATGCATCGTAATCTGAAAACCTTGCTACATATTTGACTGAAACAGTGTCAGGCAGGTGGAGGGTGAGGGGGCTCCACATACACATACTGGAGGCAGCACAGACAAGATGAACTCTGCGAAAGTAGAATGTAGATGGTCCTAGTGCTAGCTATAACGTGTTGGCCATCTTGAAGGCTTCCCACTCACCTGACTGTGTGTCAATGTGGAATCGTCCATGCTCGTTGCCTGACCGGATGCTGTAAGTAATTTCAGCGTTAGTCCCAATGTCTTTGCTAGCAGCACGAACAGTGAGAACTCTTGTTCCAACATCCACATCTTCAGGGATAGTCACCAGCTGATCACGGCGCTCGAACACAGGCGGATTGTCATTTATGTCCAAGACAGAAATTGTAACATTAACCAATGAAAAGAGAGGTTGTGGCGATCCCTTGTCAGATGCTCTGACTGTGATCAGATATGTTGACTGCACTTCCCGGTCAAGGATTCCCTCCAGCATAATGATTCCGGTGGCTTGGTCAATAGAGAAAACTCCATCAGCAGAATCAGCCAAGGAATACACCACTGTACGACCTGGTCCAGCTGAAATACAAACGCAAAGTGATTTCAGTCAATAATTTGGTGTTAATCCCCCTTTGTTGCTGCAATTTAATGGATGTTTGTTTTAATCTTCTCTAATAAATACCTAATCATATTACATCACATGGCTTCATTATTTATACATTGCAAAGAATTCAGTCAACTTCACTTCTTACATCACAGATTGAAAAGAAGCAGAGTGAAGAACTGAGATCTTAATCTATCCCTTATTCCTGCTTTCCAGACAGTGGTTGTGTGTAATTGTCTTTCTTGACGTGTTGAGTTACTGACATTGTTACTGTCATTTTAGTGAAATAAATAAATAAGCCAAAGCAGCAAAAGTAAAATAAATATACTTCTATTGTGAGATATGTAGTTTTTTTTGTGTGTGATATTAAATCAATGTCCAAGGAACATGCATTTAATGAAATAATGATATACAATATAGTACAAATATAGTCAGACTCTACTTGCAAGCTTGTTTTTTAAGCAACAATCATCCTGAGAAAAAATATCAACCTCACATTCCTATACATACATGGAATTCCCACCACCAAAAGTCTTGTGAACAGGATTGACTGAATAAAAGAAGTTGAAAAGAAAGTCAAACTTCACCTCCATCTGGATCTATCGCCTGGATTCGTGTGAGCAATGCATTGGGGGCAGTGTCTTCATAAACACAGACGGTGTACTGTGGCAGAGTAAAGTGGGGTGGATTATCGTTGACATCCATCACTCTCAGATGCACCTCAGCACTGCACCACAGACCACCCCCATCAGTTGCTTTAGCAACCAGCCAATAGTTGGGCGTTGTCTCTCTGTCCAAAGTATTTGATGTCTTTATCTCACCTATAAAACAACAAAAATACTATGCTTTTTGGTGGAACTTACCAGGCATTTTGTCAAAGCAAATCCAAATAATTATACCAGTATCAACGTCAATGCTGAAGTCCAAAGACCCAGGCCCATGCAAGGAAAAAGAAATCTTTCCACTGGCACCAACATCTTCATCGGTAGCACCAATGTGTAATATTACACTATTTGGAAGGAGTCCCTCTGAAATAGAAGTGCTATACACAGTCTACAATCACAAACATCAAATGCACGCACACACACGCACACACACGCACACACACAGAAAGGGGTTTGAATGTAATGTGCATGATGGCTGTTTGTTTTTGGCATTTTTGAAATGCGATCTCGAGACAATGGTTTTGGCTCATAGATGTCTAGATCAGTGATTTTCCACTTTCATTGGGCATTGGCACACTGAAAAAATCCCAAGGTACCTTGGCCAAAGCTGTGCTCCGTCGAAAGTTCTGAAGGAAATCCCCTTTCATTTGTGAAAAATTGTAGCTACCAGGCTATCTAAAAGACCTTGGATATTTTTCTGCTATTTGCAGAAACAAATTGCAGAAAATGTATTGGTTTTGTGTTCCCAGAGAGGGATGGGCAATATGCCAAAAATACACCTGTTCTTATTCTGTTCTGATGTCTTTTGCATGATTTTATTCTAGTTTGGGGAATTGCCAGACAAATCTTTGACATTTTTGCTTGAGCTTCATAATAATCGTTGATCCACCATGTAAATGTGCTCTGTGATTCTGTATCTCATCACATTTTGCATGCATTTTTTTGGTTCTGCATTTATTTTTCAACCAGCTTTTAAACAACAAAGCAAACTTTGACAGTGAGACGTCACGTTAGGACATTAGCTCTGTTAGCGCTGTTAGCTCTGCGGTGCAGACATTCTTTGGCGTTGCAGGTCCAACAAGGAACACTCCATCATTCTGTTATGAAGGCGTGTGGTTAAGGTTAGCCATGTGATGTGTCTTGGAGGGTTAGGTTAAAGGTAAGAGGCTGGGAAAGCATTATGGCAATGAGAAACCTGACAATGTCCCCACAGGAATAGCAATACAAACGTGTGTAGAGGCAGTGTGTGTGTGTTGTTCACGATTTAATGTCATCATATCGCCCACCTCTATCTCCGGACATACAATCTAGGTGAAACTAGATTATTTCCCATGGCACACCTGACAGTTTCTCACAGCACACTGGTTGAAAAACACTGGTCTGGAGAAAAACGGCCATTGTGCTGACAAACCCAACAACAGAAGTAAATATTGGCAGGCCATGTATTTTATATATAAAATGAATCTGCAGAGCGTACAACATGAATAACAGAAGCCATTCCTAGAGAAGGAGTGCGATAAAACTGTGAGAGTTGAGGCTTACCTGGTCGCAAACAGGTTTATTGTCATTGCTGTCTATCACTGTCACAGTTACAGAGGCCTCGGAGACAAAGAGGCCATCGCTTGCAGTGACGTTGATGATGTAGCGGTTGCACTCTTCTCTGTCGAGCACACCCTTGACATACATCTTCCATTCTCCTTGAACCAATCCAAGTGCGAACACACCACGGTGGTTCCCTCCTGCAAAAAACGGGGGTAAAATAGTGAACTGTGGTGATTATATGCACAATGAAAGGCAGCTCATGAGTGGAGCTCAGCTGGATCCCATTTCACTGATCAGACTCCACATTATTTCTACTCCTGGGTTCCAGTCCGCACTCCCAGATGGTTGCTTCGCGTCCGTAAACTCTCTCTCAACCCTCCATTCCCTCATGCTCCTGTTATACATTTCTAAATTCTGTGCGTGCTTGGTCTTCTTTCTGCTGCCTCCTTAGTAGGTTCTCTTCGCTCCATTTTCTGCTTTCTCGCTTTTCTCGATTAGATTGTGAGTGCTTTGTCTAACTCATCCTTTGTTTTACCTCTCGTCATTGTCATTCTACGGGTGTGTTTTATTCCATGCCTCGTGAGTTAATTTCCTAGTGTGTTTGCGTTGTCCCCGTTAGTTAGCCTTGATTATAATTCGCCTCTATTCTGTTCCAGGTTCTCGCCTGCCCTTGAGTGTATTTCCCATTCCGTGTTCTGGTGTCGGCGCCCCTGGTAGTGGAAGAAGAGAGCTGGGGTGTGCAGGGCGCATTTGTGAGGGCTGAGATGTAAACAAGAGTATAGAAGAATATAGAAAAGTCTTAATACCATTCAATTTTCTACCTCAATACAAAAATGTTTCAGTCAATATTCTGTTTTTCAATTCCTATATTCTTTTTTTCAGCCACTATATATGTTTTTTTTTCAATGCCAATGTTCGTCTTTCAAGTTGGCACTGTTTTAGTGTGAAGGGCGGGGAGGGAGCAGAGGGGATAATAGAGGAGTGGGAAAGGGTTCGGGGTTGCACTATCTCTGCATGTCATTTGCATATTGGTGTAACGTTTGGTGAAGCTCATGTGCCACGTCGAAGATGTCGAGTCCTTTTTCATTCCGCTGACTCTCATGTGTGCAACACTGCAGCGTTAGAGATAAGTCTTTGGAGGAAACATGCCAGTTCAGGTGGGAAATGCCTGCTAACTAACTTGCTGGCTCCGTTTTTCAATCTCGTTGCATACACGAGAATCAGTGGATGGAAAATTATTTACCTGAGGTTATGAAGTGGAATTCAACATCTTCGACATGGTGCATGTACGGATCCCCAGACCTGACATGGTAGAAATAAAAACTAAAACGTGCCCACGAAATGTGTAAAATGTGTGCACTGATCTGTGATCTGGAATGTAGAACTTTGGAACAGTAAATGGCCTTCTTATTTAGTTTGATATCGCGTCTAAAATAAATGCACAAAAGACATACGCCGGACGCAAACTGCAACCTAGTTAACCGGTCACATGACCTGAGTTTATACCACTAAGGCACGTTTAGACCGTCACCTTGGACATCGCTGAAGCCAGAATGCACTCCATGAATCACAGCGTTCGAGAGTGGCCAGTGACCAAGGAATCAGAACCAAAAGACGGATTTGGGGGCCCTTAACCACGCCGTACCCACTCATTCCGTAGGATCACTACGCTTCACGCTGAACGTTACACCAATATGCAAATGACATGCAGACACTGCGCAAACCCTGCGCCTTCCCACTCCCCTCATACCTTCTGCTCCCTCCGACAGTGCCACCATGAAGAGAATTTGAAAGATGAACATTGGCATTGAAAAAATAATAGTGGCTGAAAAAAAGAATATAGACATTGAAAAACGGAATATTGGCTGAAACATTTTTATATTGAGCTTAACAACTAGAATGGTATTAAAATTACAAATAAGAATATATTTCTATATTCATTTTTTCAATGCTTATTCTGTTTTTCGGTCAATATTCCACTTTCAAATGTCTATATTCTATTTTACAATATTTTTTTTCAATGCCCATGTAAGCAGTCCATGTTCTGGCCCCATACTCTGTCTCCCTGAGCACAGGGAACTGATTCTTCAACCAAGACCACCTACACATATGCTCTGATTTTCCAATGTGCCAGATTGATTTTGCTACAATGCAGGTAACTTGGCTCTCTCTCGTCTATAATTGGTCAGTTATCCTCCTCGTGAGCGCAGGCTTGATCCTTGAGCTTTTCACAGTAAAATTATCCACAAGTCAGTCCTGTTCTGCCATGCTTTCTGTTCTCACGTCCTTTGTTCTCATTTTTTTCACAGCTGCAAGTGTGTTTCCACCAAAAGTTTCTTTTTATTTGTTCTTATTTGCTCCCTTTTTCCTCTATGCGTGACCTATTTACCACCATGTTACTTTTTGTGGTACTTTAGCGCAGTTTCTATGCTTGAGTGTCTGACCATCTTGTCTATTTTGTGTTTCTGGACTTATAGTCCAAAGTGAGTGATTGACTGCCGTGTGATTCTTTGTTTTATCTGCAAGTTATGATTCTTGTTTGCTCACTGTTTTCAGATATATTTCTCTGTTGTGTTTGTGTTCCCGGTTTAGGAACGGGCTTTGCCATTGGTTACCTCCACTCCAAGGCCCTGCCTCTTGCCAGAGAACAACTGATTGGCTCTCTACCCAGGAAGGCTCCATCTCTCCCCACAAGACCCCCTGTCCGTCGTTATGCATATTCCTTTTTCATGCAGTCGAGAGGGTGTCTTCATCATCATTGGATGCTTGGAAATATGGAGTCGTTGATGCGTTGTAGTATCTGTAAATCTCTATCTTCTTGTGTGAACTGCACAGGACTACAACACCTGCTGGAATTGAGCTCTTGTACCACTTATCTGGCTCTCCCGGCTGACTGGGTCCCCCTCCCCTCTGTCATTGGTGCACAAGAAGGCCAAATCCAAAACCTTCGAAACCTTGGGACGAGTACCACGATGTTTGAAGAGGAAGACCTGTGCTCCCTTTTCGTGGACACAGAAAAGAGTCCGAGTCTGGGCACGGACGACAAAGACGCTGTTGCAGGGTCAGGCCTGTCGACTGCATGCATGTGGGATGTGTCAATAAATACTCGCGAGCTGTCTCTCAACCCAGTTGTCCCACAGCTGACAGAGCGGGTCACGCATTGTGGTCCACTGTCACCATGGATGTAATAAAACACTCAAATGAGAGTACGCCAGGGGTCATCAACCTTTTAGCAACTGCAAACTACTCCAAGGGCTACAGTCGGTTCAGTCCACACTTCTGAAATAACGATATATAATTAATAAACAATTCATGATATTCGTCTCAAATGCCTGCCTCTTAGCTGAGTTTTCACAATAATATATAATAATAATAATCTTGTCTGGAATATCGTCCCACGTTGGAGCCTTCAGGTGGTGTTGGAGGGGTTCACCTTTTGAACCAATGGAATCCACTTTGTAAACTCGGATGTGAGTTTAAAGGCAGCCCTGGTTTCGACGAAGTGAGTCAGCCTCCTCAGTGAGTCCAGACTGTATGTTGTTTGGAGCTGACAGAGACTCGGCCGAACCCTGCATTCAGCCCCAAGGTGATCACCTCCTCCTTCAGGTTAGGGTTGTGGTGGTACTGTTAGTGTGGTGTCCTTTTTCCCACTCCCTCACCAGGATGAGGAGGCTGCCCAGTTGCATAGGGTGTGCCCCAGGCACTAGCTTGTTACGCAGATCAGACGAAGGCTCTTTGGCGATTGGACAGACTTTTTGTGAGTTATTGTGGCCGTGTGGCTGGGATGACACTTTCACCTCAACAGCTTGTTCAATGGATCTGTGAGGCCATCATCAAAGCATGCAGAGTGAAGGGAACGGATCCCCTTTCAGGTGTCAGTGCTCACTCCACGAGGGCGATTTC
Source organism: Synchiropus splendidus (assembly GCF_027744825.2). Classification (NCBI taxonomy): domain Eukaryota; kingdom Metazoa; phylum Chordata; class Actinopteri; order Syngnathiformes; family Callionymidae; genus Synchiropus; species Synchiropus splendidus. The sequence continues at coordinate 4,348,287 of NC_071341.1, read as the reverse complement.
CACGTCGACAGCGCTGTTTAAAGGGGTGTCCATGGAGGATATCTGCCAGGCGTCATATCTTTGGCAAATGTTGACTTGGTCAGTGGCTCAGTCAGTGCTGGAGGGCTGGCAGGCCTTTCACAGGTCGTACCCTGAAGGTTCCACCGGTGCTCATCTTAGTGTGTAGGACATGCTGGGAGTGAACCAATCCTTACGGTCTTCGCCTAGGTTTATAACCAACAGCAAAGCCCATTAGTAGGCAGAGCTTGTATGACATAGAAATGTCACCCAGCAAGGCCCTGTTTCAGCGGCAGGGTGAGAGGTGGGGCCTTCCTGAGTGAAGAGACAATCAATTGCTCTGAGGCGTGAGGTGGGGCCTCGGAGTGGAGGTAACCGATAGTGAAGTCCTTAGTACTTACTGTGAACTAATACAATTTAAACTTCATTCTATGGACACACAATGCTTGACAGTGACATCCCAATAACTTCTGTTTATGACCTCATCTGGCTTAACTCACAAAATGTTGTATAATATTGCACAGATTTACAGTGAATACCTTTATAGTTAAGTTTTATATTGAGAGGTATATGACAAAAAATAAAGACAGAGAGGAAAAGATGAATTCAGTGCTCACCAGTGATGTGATAGCTGACTTGGTGGTTGGCTGCTGAGCTGTCCTCATCCCTGGTGTTCAGTACAGCCACAACCTCGCCTGGTGCATCACTCTCTTTGATTGATCCAAAGTACCATGGTTCCAAAAATATGGGTGGATTGTCATTAATATCCAACACCACCACTGTCACAGTTGTGGAACTGGAAAGAGAAACTGGTTCTCCCAAGTCGTTGGCTACCACTGTGAAAGTGTAAGAAGGGCAGGACTCATGGTCCAATATTTTGCTTGTGGAGATCCATCCTGTGTTTGTGTCGATATTGAAGGTGTTTCCCAGTAGATTTGGATTTTCCTCTGTTGGAATTAGTGACCCAAGACTGTATATTACCTGGCCATTGGCTGCTGAGTCAAGGTCAAATGATTGCACCTGAAGTATGGACGCTCCAGCAGGTACTCCCTCCAATACAGTCACCTCATAAGCATTGCTCTCAAAATATGGTTTGTTGTCATTTATATCCAAAACTTGGACTTCAACATCAACGGCATTGATAGAATCTAACTTGGTCATTTCTGCGGTGCAAGTGACTTTGAATGAAAATGTTTTGACAACTTCGTAGTCCACAGGCTTGTTGAGTTTGATTTGGCCCGTCTCTGGTTCCACTATAAATATTCCATCAAGGTTGTGTTCTCTGGTTTCTCCATTTATCAGAGCGAAGGTCATAGCTAGAGATGCAAATCTTGGGGAAATGCTAAGATGCAGTCTCCCTATAATGGAACCTACTGGGGTGTTCTCCAATATGCTGAAGGAATATTGGTGTTGGGTAAAGGTAGGAATATAGCCTTCTGGAGAAAGCACGTGTATGTAAACGGGTACAAGTGACTGTCGTACTGGACTTCCTCCATCCACTGCTTTCACAAAAAATGATAATACAGTATTTGTCAGGTGGCTAAAGCTACCTTTGGTCACAAGCCAGCCATTGTCAGAGTCTATCTCTAAAATGTCCACAACAGGCATGTGAATCTCACTGTAGAGTGAATACGTTACTTTGGCATTGATGCCAGCGTCAGGATCTGTGGCCTGAATCTGAGTCACCAAAAAGCCTCGACTGACGTTAGCAATGATCGACACTCTGTATTCAGCTGAGTGAAAAAGTGGTGCATTGTCATTATCATCCAATAGAGTGACTTCAACAGTACAGTAAGACACACGACCACCACTGTCTTTTGCTGCAACTGTCAGTACAATGTCCTTAACAGTTGAGTCCTCTCGATCAAGCTTTTCAAGTGTTGTGATTTGACCTCTTGCGTCGATGCTGAACTGATCTTTTGCCAAGTCATTCACAAATGAGTAGCTGATGTTACCATACAGGCCTGGATCGGCATCCACTGCCTTGACCTGAAATACGAACACATTTTGTTTCAGGAAGAGGTGTAACAAAAAAAAAGGTAGCGTAAGAGCTATTGAATGTGCCACTTACCAGGATAACTTTGGTCCCAACTGCAGCATTTTCCATCAACTCTGCCTCATACACGCTTTGCCCAAAATCAGGACTGTACAAGTTTGCATTGACCACCTTAATATGAACCTGTGCAGTGCTTGTAAAAACACCATCAGAAACAGAAACATTCAAGCTATAAATGGAGTCCATTCTTTGCCTTGCATGACTGGACAAGGTTATAATTCCATTCATTTTGTCCATCACAAAGTTCATTTTTTCATTTCCTGACAATATGCTATATTCTAACTTTTCAAAGTTTGAACTGTCTGCATCAGAAGCCTGGACACTAGTTACAAAATGGTCTTTTGGTGCTAATTCATTCACGTATGCTTCATAGAGCAGTTGATTGAAAACTGGAGGGTTGTCATTTGTATCATTCACTGTTACTACGACAGACACCTCGCTACTTAATGGAGGGAAACCATTATCAGTGGCCCGAACAATGAACTCATACTTTTGGACCATTTCATGATCCAACATACGTGCAGTGAGAATAAGTCCACTGCTACTGTCAATATGAAAATAATCTGTGCTGTTTTGTGTATTCGAAAAAATATGATAGTGGACGACATTGTTTTTCTCTGAATCAACATCAGTGGCAATGACCTGCAGTGCTGGAGTTCCAATCACAGTTGTTTCAAGCAAAAAAATCCTGTACATCTTCTCTTGAAAGACTGGAGGGTTATCATTTACATCCAGAACAAAAATTTCAACACCAACTTCAGAATGAGCACTAGTCAAGTAATCAGTGGCTTGAATGGTCAGGTGGTAAGAGGTCAATGCTTCAAAGTCCAAAGGGTGGATGACGCTGATCACCCCCGTATCAAAGCCGACATCAAACTGAAGAAATGGGTCACCGTCCACAATGGTGTAGATTATATTTTGGCCTTCTGCACTTGTTGCATTAACGCCAAGTATGGGTGTGTGCACTGCAACATCTTCATTAACAGATACAGAATAAAATGATTTTTCAAACACTGGCATGGCTTTGTTGACTACTGTTATTGGAACTTCAACAGAGGAAGACAGAGGTGGTTGTCCACCATCTCGAGCATATACAATCACCTGGTACTCCACATTGGACGAGTCAGACTCAAAAGCCTTCTTAAGGTTGAGGCTTCCGGTCTGCTGATTGATGTAAAAATGATCATAGTGGTCCAAAAGGTAGTAAGACACTTGCCCATTCATTGCTTTGTCTCTATCAACTGCCATGACTTGGACAATTTGGGAATCTGGCTGTGCTTCCACTTGTACAGTTGCATAATAGGGAAGTCCAACAAAGACTGGGGGGTTGTCATTAACATCCTCAATATGAACTCGGACCATAACTCTGGCTACATGAAGTTGATCATGTTCCCTCCGTGCCTCCACTACAAGTTCATACAACTCCTGGTCCTCACGATCAAATGGTAACTGGGTGGTCTGGATAACACCTGAGTTTGGCAGTATTTTGAAATGAGACCGAGAATTTAGCAATGTATATTTCAGTGGTTCATTGAGTTGGCTCCCAACAGCATTGACCACAGCTACTTGACAGATGCTTGATACATTTTCTGGAATAGATGAAGTGTAAATGCTGTCCGTGAAGCCGAGGCCTGAATCCTGTGCCTCTCGTACCAGGACAGTTACAACAACTGTGCTAGAGAATTTCCCATCAGTCACTTCGACGGTGAAACGAAAATGTTCTTTTGAAAACTTGTTGTTCTTCACAACAATGATCCCATTCATAGGGTTAATCGAAAAGTGCTCCTGTGGTCCATCAGCGAATGAGTAGATGAGCATCGACGGAACATCCTTGTCGGGATCCACGGCTGACACCTGTAGTGCCTCTACACCAACGTAGGTCGGAAGAAGCAGGACCGTTTCATACGATGCTTGAGTGAACTGTGGTGGTGAGTCATTGGTGTCAATCACTTTAATTTGGACTTCTGCGGGTCTGTCAGCACTCAATTTTGGCCATCCGTTGTCACTGACTTGAACATGGAAATGATAGTTGGTGAACTTCTCGTGATCTAGACTTGCAATTGTTCGAATTGAGCCAGTTCCTGAGTCAACAGTAAAGAAGATCTTTGCATTGTCCTCAACAATCTGATAAACCAACAACGCATTTTGATTGTGGTCAGCATCACTGGACTTGATTACCAGTGGTGATCCTTCTAAATTGAAGACAACACTGTTGACAGGTGCAGCTTCATTTATACTGCCAAAATAAAGAAGCTGCTGGAATATGGGAGGGTTATCATTTTCATCTGAAACCAGAATTAAAAGGGTGGCATTTGCAGCCATTCCAGCCATGTTAGTCGCCTGGACTATCAGTGTGTAGGCTGCTTTTGACTCATAGTCCAGAGGTTTCTGGGTTGTTATCACACCACTGTATTGATTTAACTTAAAAACATGTGCTGAGTTGCCTTTTTTGATGTCGTAAGTTAGTGTGGACTGGCTGATGGCTTTGACTGTGGTCACCGAGGTCCCGATTGCTGCGCTCTCTGTGATGTCTGCCTGGTATTCTGGTTGAGGAAACTTTGGACCAGCATTGTCAGAGAAGGTGACAGCAATGTGCACCATGGTGGTGGTGGACAGGGGAGGTGTGCCATTATCCATAACTCTGACAGTGAGCACATAATGACCGATACTGGATAAGTCCAGGTCATGTGCAACAGTGATGATGCCTAAGACTGGCTCGATATGAAAAGTGTTTCCAATGTTACCTGTAAATGGAAATATGCATTAAACATTACAAACTACATAAGTACACAAAGACCAAGTCACATGCAGAAGATCACCTGCTTCAATAGTATAGCGTAACTCTGCATTCGCTCCTTTGTCTTTGTCCAGAGCAGTGACCTGGATCACAGCTGATCCTACCGCTGCAGATTCATACACAGAGCCTTCATACAAAGCACTGGTGAACATTGGAACATGGTCGTTTACATCCTCGACTTCTATAAGAACCCGAGCCAAATCTTTTCTGTATGGGAACTCCTGGTCTTTTACCTACAAGCCACCAGCAAGAGAAAGAGCAAAAACCATGACAAATCAACAGCCAGAAAAAAAACAAACAAAACTAAAAACGTTTTTGCATTTCACTTATTGGATTAAAACCAGATTTAGAATTTCTATTTACAATTAATACAATTGGCCCTAAATCAAGTAAGCATTTTAGTTAACTAAAATGTTGACATGGTATAACCACAATCAATAATGAATATGCCTTGATCCTGCTTTTCTTTTGTCTGCACTCTTCCTGAGCTCTCCCCCCTGTGTCTCCCTGAGCTTGACCTGGAAAAGACACTACTCCTGGTCAATACGGGCTAAAAATAAAACCTCTCTTTTTATTTTATTTTTTCAAAAAAATGCATTCACAATTTTTAACACGCCTATTACTTATTATTTTTTAAGCATAAATCTATTCAAACTAATCAGCAATAGGCCTGGATTTATTGAGGTTAGACTGTAACCACATTCTGAATCATCCTAGTAGATTAACAACATTTTCAAGCTTTTAAAACTAACTAGTCTTTGATACTCTTTCTTCAAGTTTCACAGTTCACCAGACACTTAGGCCAGTGTTGAAATCAAGATCATCAGGTGTTTGTGATGCAATAAAATGGGCTACTGTTAACATTTCAAGTATTTTTTTAAAATCATTTTCTGTGAGATCCTTTAGAGAAGAAGTTACTCCTTTAATTTATTTACCATACTTAAACTTGCACGTGAGCTATTGTTGTGATGCGCTGATCCACATCCTAATAATCATTAGTTATAGTAAAATCTCTGAAGCTTTGAATATACACACACCATCATCATATTCAATCTCCTCCAAATGTCTCGGAAATCGAACATGCAAGCTTTCCCTGTTCAACCACGGTGCATCAGTTGGGAGTACATTTATCTCTTACTTGTTTTTACTTGTTTTTTACACATTACACAAAGCCTGATAGATGGCAGAGCAAACCCAAGGTTACACCCAAGGTTACAGGATGTAACCCTGGTTCTATGAATGTGTGTGACATCCTCTAGCCATGCTGCCCAGCAGACCAACTATCTCTATATCAGTTGAATTGATTGTAACTATTAAATTGATTATAATTATTAAGAATACAGGGCAATCTTAAATGGTCTATGAGTGTCAATAAACATTAAAAGTGTGGCTACACGTTAGCTGCTCTGTCAGCCCTGCAGTCAGTGTTTGATGTTGTGGGTCCAAGTAGGGGTAGTCCATCAATCTGTCGTGAAGGTATGTGGTGGAGTCAGAGACACAACAGGCTTAAAAACTACTCGCATTTGATTGGCTTCTTAGCTGTGCGTGTGTGTGGGAAGAAGAGCACCATGCGCAGCTCAGCTACCACTCTGCAAGTGAAGAACGAGCCAACGACAGAATGTGACTGAATCTGCGTAATCTCCGCACATTGGTAGATCATCAATACCTTCTAATTGTTCATGATGTCGTCATATCGCCCACCTTGACCTGACAAACTGAGGTGAAAATGGATTATTTCTCAGTTAAATGGTGTGTCTGTTTTGCTCCTGCTGTGTAACTACAGCCGTTGTGTCTGTTCTTCAAACAGCATTTACTCATTAACATTTATTCCAACATACCCTCAAATGTTGCTCAGATTGAAATGACAGGTGTCCGGCATCTGCTTGTGTAAAGTAGTAACGACATCAGGCTTGACATTTTGGTAGCTTGGTTTGTTTAAATGCCACATTTTACTGTTTCACTGTGAGAAAACTCATCTGCAAGTTTTTTTCTGGTCATATGTAAAAGCAAGCCTTAGGTGGCGCACGTCATGCATGTGGTTGAAGTGAGCTTATTTAAATGCAAGGACCTATTGATTTAAGTTTTCCTTGGGTCAGATCTGGAGGGGTGATGCGTGAGTACTACATCACAGTAGTACATCATATGAGAATTTAAACTCTGCTTTAAATATGTGAAGATTCACTCGTGCACCCTGGAAGCAAAAGATTCAGAGCATGTCTTACCATTACAGTGAGAATGTGCTGGGAGGCAGCTTCATGGTCCAGATGCTCAGCTGCATAAATTGTGCCCAGTGATGGGTGGATGCGAAAAAGATGCATGCTGCTTTGGTCTGTGGAACTTTGCAGAGAGTAGACTAGGTGGTGATTCTCATCACGGTCCAACGCCAGTACCTGGACCACTTTAGTGTCTGGTGGTATATCCTCAGAGATGGTCACTTCATATGTTGTCTGTGAGAAGACTGGAGCGTTGTCGTTGTAATCCATCACTGTGATATGAACCTGTGCAATGAAGAGGTCGACAGAAAGGTTAAAAAAAGCTCGGTATCTGGAATCACTAAAATATTGGTAACAACTAGGGATGCGCGATTTTGAAAAAAACTGCAATTCAATTTTTCTTTATAACACAAACTAGCAAGAATTCTCACGAGATAACTTGAGTAGAGATATTTGGAAAGAAACAGGTTGTTTCTCGCAAGTGGACCTCAAACTAGTAACAAATAGGGAGCCTAAGGGTGTGTTCCTATTCCATTCTTAATCATCAACCTCAACCTGAATCCTCAAAAATGCCAGTTCTCGTGAGGACTGTCCCAATTCTTAGGTACAAGATTTAGGAAGCTATGTTCTGCAAGAACTCTGCCACCTCCCTCGGTATTGAGGAATATTCCAAATCTGTTATGTCGTATCAAGGATGGTGCGGAAAACAAAGTGACCGAGCAACAAATGTAAGTATTTTCTTTGTTATTGGAGTTGCTGATCCTGTAAATGCTTCTTGCTCCATCCCCCTTCTTGTTCTTCTTCTGAGTGGAAGTGCGTGGAAGGAGCAGAATGAACAAGTGAGCGTTTTTTGGGGGGCTTGTCTACTGTCACTTTCTGGTTAATTTGTTGTCTAAGTAGTTCCTTTCAGTGTTGGTGTTGTGGCTAAATTTAGTTTAAGGGCTTATTTAGCTGGGTTTAGCAAGGCCATCTGGTCGGCAGATATTATATTTTGAGTTGAGCAAGCAAGATTTTTAAGCAGTTGATTTTATCACTCCTGTTTCAGGTTGAGCACGAGCAATTGTTCTTCTGGATTTATCCACTTCCAAATGATCATTGGTTTCTTGGTTTATCACTCCTGACTCCACATGACGTAAACAACCGTCCTTTCTGGCCCATTTAAGACTGGGGTTTTACATGAGTGTCTATTCTGCAGCCAACCTGAGACTATTATATATTATTATATCACGTTTTCAATATTTTTTGGCGTAATGCTGCCACCAACAGGCTAAGGACGTACCTGTATTATTATTATTATTATTATTATGTATTCCCATTTCTAAGGAACAAAATCTTCCTTCACCCTTGGTTTTGAGGAATGAGGTTGAGGGTTAAAGATTGAAGTTGACCACTGTGATTGGTTGACTGGGCTGCATAGCATCATGGGAAGTCACTGTGACTGCTTGCTGTTGAGGGTGATGGCACATCACGTACTCCAGCTTATTGTAGGGTCAAACAGGATGGCAGTCAGAGAGACTGCGCTTGTTTGACGCTGTTTTGCTTTCCAAACTCTGATGTCAGAAAGCTGTTCAAAGAGCCAGAATCCTTTGTCAAAAGAGCCACATCTGGCTCGCGAGCCATTGGTTCCTGACCCAGTTAAGCCATCATTGTGCAGCCCTAGTGACAACGAGGCTCTCTTCTCCATGTTCAACAATATTGTCCAGCCATCTGACTCTCGAACCCCCATATGTTCACCTCGTGCCACCCTCCTTGACCCTCCTTTGTTACTTTAACTTTTCATCTTCCCATCATCGCTGCCATCATTCACACTTCACTCACCACTGGAATGGTCTCCTCGTCTCTTACTGCATCCGTAACCGCAATGTTTATTATTATTATTATTAGCATTTTGGTGGATCAGACCTAAACAATTATAATAATATCCAACTTCCAACAAAATCCTCAAAAAACTGTGGCCACTCCACTCCCACTTAATGATCAGCTGTGTAGCGATCCTTTCTGCAGGAGACCAAATGCCTAATAAGCAACATCTATGAACACTAAAAAGTTGAGACAGATCACAATCATGTCTAAACCACCAATAATTTTTGAACCTCAGAAGAAAGAATAGTTCCTTAGGATGATGAACAGATTACATGGAGCAGAGAAGGAAGGAGTAGCTCCAGACTTCCAGCCAATAGAAATGTTGTAGTCAGTTCTTCAATCCCCATCAGCCTCTGCGATTTAAACCCTCAAACCCCCAAGTTTCTTGCCACCCCCAGCTCTGCTCTCTTTCAGGTTGGACCCTTGCATGATTCAAGCTCACTGGTCCATCTCAACACCTCCAACTAGCAACACGCTGTACAAATTTCAATCGCAACCTCACACTTAATTTGCATATTTACTTTTCCTACGTGCGCAGACAAAAATGCACGAAATATAGAAATACATAAATAATTCAATCAATAAATGAATAAATAAAGTGGACATGCAATCATACTTTAAAATAGAAGCATAAATGAGGAAATAACTGTATGAATAAATATGAAATACTGTTATGTGTTTATGTGGGTCAATTTATTAATTTATTTCCGCATATGTTTATTTATTTATTGATCAGTACGCTATTTTTGGTCCCTCATAGACAATAACTCCTTTTGTGACATGATGACCGTGAACAAACTTAGTTCTGCGTTGTTTATTAAGATTACTATAGCCATAGAGCATCATAGAGCAACATTCAGTCAAGTCTATGTCACGTCACGTTGTTTCTAGTCAAGTCAAGTCAGTTGTCTTCGTTCTGAGTGAAGCTCTTTCCGTTTAATGATTGTTGATTTGAATTGGACTGAGTTTCTACGTCGCCCTCTTTTGTGGTGCTCCATTCGTTAATTGATGTGTGGAATAAAGGTAGTTGAACTCTCACTATGTCTCCTGCATTTGGGTCCTCACATAGACAACAATAATGCACATTAATTGCATTGACAATCACTTGCAGAAACTTGCCAATAAAAAGCAGAAATATCCACCTCACATACCTGGGTCAATGCAGTGTTGGTGCCATCTGTAGCTTGCACTGTAAGATTATACGAAGAACACTGCTCGGCATCCAGTGGTTTGGCAATGATTACGGTGCCCAGAGATTTTTCTGCATCGAAAACACTGTCACTGTTGCCACCTAGACCAATGTGAGAATAAAGAGAAAAATGTCATTCATTTTATAAATTACAGATTGTTTGTAATGCCAGATGCAAGCCACGACTGGCCAGTGAAACACAAAAAGAGGATGTACAATGTAATTACGAAGTCATATCCAAAGACAATTCAGTAAAACTCTTGATGCCCGTAAATTTGAATGTCCCCGTTTGACAGTCGTCGCACTTATGCAAGCAAAGGGCTATGTCAACACTCCACTGAGAAGATACAATTTTGTAGATGAAGACGGGTTGCACAGTGATTATGAAGTTGGTGTAAGTGTTGCCTGAATCCTACAGAGAGCTCTCACTGAGGGATAGAAGATTTCTAAAAACACGCTCAACTGACTGGTCGCAAACCAAATTAAAAACATGGATCAACTATTTTGTGGGCTCAGGTGCCGGCGTAGTGGTTAGTACTCTTGCCTTGCTGCAAGAAGGTTGCGGGTTTGATCCATGCTTTCTGCAAGGATTTCGATTTTCAAGTGTGCGTGGCTTTTCTCTGTGTACTCTGGTTTCCCCCATAGTCCCAAGTCATGCTCAGTAGGTTAACTGGACAATCTATAATCACCACTAGTAGTGTGTGTCTGTGAAAGGTGTGTGCCCTGCGATGGACTGGTGTATTCCCGCCTCTCACCCAATGACCGCTGGGATAGGCTTCAGTACTCCCCGCAGCGGTGGTTAACTGACTGACCGCCTGCCATCATAAAGATCAGGGTTATAAAGATTGGGTTCCCTGTGAACCAGGCAGGAGTCACTCACACTCATCTGCTCAAGGGACAACCCTGGTTAGAGTCACAACCAGTACCTGAATGAATGTAGGATGAGGTGTGACAGTGTCTGACCGTATTCTCTGGGCTATTAATTGTCACAGTCATCAGAAAAGAAAAATAAATAAATAAATCTTTGGAAAAACACAAACAAATAACAACCACACATGCTAACACCCTTGCTTTTAAATATGAACATTTAAGTATCAGCAATGGAAAGCTACAAGGAGAGATGCAGAGTACTGACAAAGGAAAGGACAGCACGACAAGCAGGTGGCAGGCAGTGAAGGTGCTGAATCATACACTCAAAAACGTGAAAATACCTTCTGAAGAACAGTTTCTGTCGCAAGTGTTCTGCAAAATATAAAACATCTCAAGGAAAGACCTGGGACCTTCCAGGCATGAAGCAAAGTGGAGAAAAAGAAGATTAAAATTGAGCAGTAGAGAAATACATGAGTCAGAAATTAAGGATGGTGAAGCTGGACATGCACAGGCTTTGAAACTGCTGAAATGTTTCACTAATGATGCAGTCATTAAACATGTATTGCCATCACCGAAACAACACACTTATTTGAACAAAACATGAAGAAGACGGAGTGGTTAAACCATCTGATAGGTCCTATTATTAGTGTCAAACATATTGATTCATATAAAAATCGTGATTCTCATTTGTCATTGTCTCGGCAACACAGCAAATGTGCTGGCTCATATTGCAAGCCGACCAGATACCACAGACAGCAGAGCCAGTAAAGACACTTTCCTGAGCGTTTAAGATGGATTTTTTTTTTAAGTCAAGAGGCACTTTTATTTAAGCAGTATTCAAGCAGTCTGTGATATTGCTTTTACGTTAACAGTTGCAACAATTCCATCTTAAGTATGGACAAACATTTTAAAAGTTATAAACATGAAAGAAGAAACATTGGTGTCTGTAATTGTCATAGTGAATTGAATGATTGTCATTGTGAATAGAAAAATCTATTTTATATCGAATCATGACCCCAAAAATCTGAATCAAACTGAACCATGCAATACAAAATGATTCATACCCTTACGTACCATACATGTAGAAAATAGGTAGTAAAAAGACTGTGGTAGATCTCCAACTTATACAGGACCACATATAGTAGCCCATGAGTTTTGTGTGTTTTTGCAAATAAAGCGCATTTTGTTAAACTCATTGCAGCCTGGAGGTTTTATTTTACAAGCTATTTTACAAAGGTGATTATTTCCCATCATGTTGTTCTACGACCATAAATGAACTTTCACCACAATTAAAAAAAATACATTGCCGCACAATCACACATTTTTGGGCAGAAGAATCAAAAAGTCTGTGAAATCCTGGTGGGGGCGGAATAAGGAACGTTGATGTCAGAACTAGTGAATCCATCTTCACTGGAGCTGCTGTTGTTGAAGTCAATAGTGATTTTGCCACATGCTAAGACACCAACAAACTCCACTTGAACAAATAAAACTGAGCTTTATGCTGTCCATGACAACAATGTGGACAAACATTTCAACTGAGGGAGGAAGGAAACATCTGGACTCAACAGTACTCCACATTTAGCAGCTAAGCCAGTAATTTGTGAGGTTTCACATGGTTATACTAATTTACCAGTTTGAAATGCAGCAACAGCATCTTGCCAAGATAGGTAAAGCTGCTTTAAATGCTTTGCTGATAATTATGATCAGTTGAACGTAGAAGGGACTGATAGCCATGGTGCATTGCCCATATGTAGTCCTTGTTGATCGATTGTTATAACTTTAAAATTTGATGTTATTTTGTTGTGAAGCTACTCAATTAGTATGTTATATTTGATAATTTTAGATGAGATATTTGGTGCCCTCATAGTGACAGGAAACGCACACAATGAGTCAGTTCAGTGAAGTCTAGCCGACAAATGGATTATGTCATTTAACTATACAATTGCACTTACATCAATCACTCACTATTGCTTGTAATTATTAACAGAATCAAGGAGAGAATCTCTAGATTTGGAGAAGAGATTATTGTGAATGTCGGAAAAGTGGGTTGAAGTGATGGATTAGAACAGATTATCCTTCACTTTTTACTAAAAACTACCACACTGCAAGACTTAGATGTCATGTGAAAGAGTCCCAACATATCACGATTCATGTTAGATGCGGTAAACCATACACTCCAACCAACACACCCATTTTTACCTATGATGTCGAACCACAAGGGTGCTCCACTCCGTTGAATTGAGACAACACCCACAATATCAGCAACCTTGTCGTTCTCCATGACGGTGAAATTATAGAAAGGTTCATCAAAGAGCAAAGGAACAGCGGAGGGAGATGGGCAGTTAATCCATTCGATATGTAGACGAGCTGTGGAGTATTTCTGTGGCCGACCGTTGTCTGTTGCCTTGATCTAGAAGGAGATGTTTTCATTGGCGACAGATCCATTGCTTATTGTTGCAATTATTTAGACTTGACTGAGATCATCATGACCACTGCTACACTTTAGTCACAACCTTGCATCACATATCTGAAGTGCTCTAACTACTGTATTTGCATTTCAAACATATCAATGAAATTAAATCTTCAAAACAAAGGTTTTAAATTAGGGATGCTCCAATCAGGATTTTTGCTGCCGAACACCGATAATGATCAGCCAGAGTGCAGATCACCCATACCGATCACATGGATTGACAATGAGTTTGTAATGAAAGTTATGAGACTTGCAGCAACTATTCTGTCAGGACAACTGCAAAGCATTTTACTTGATTTGAGAGTGAGACTATGCGGTTTGGTGAAGCTGCTTGTTGCGGGGCTCAGAGAGAGAGGGAGATCACTCAGCTCAGCGAAAGCTGGCTTCCATCTCTACGTTTATGAAAGTTCTTAATCCAGATGTTTGCAAAAGTTTCAGATTCAGGTGACTAACTTAACGAAAACTTAGCAAATTTGGTCGGTTCCTCTTAAAACGCCACCTGAGAAGGGCTGGGCATCTATCTCCGTGAAATTAATTATTATTTCTTGGGCAATTTGCTCAGTGTTTTGAATGTCACTCTCAGCCCGGGTTAAGCGTTAGCGGCGCTAACAGCCTGCTGCTGAGGAACCAGCGCTTTGACTTTCATGAGCCCCGAAAACTCTGTGCCAGGTGGTGGTGCTTGGCATATTTCATTTGTGGCTTTGAAGGCTTCAGAGCATTTTCCCGTGCATGAGCTGCTGGATGCAAACTTTACTTGGCCTCTACAGCAGACATGCTGCCGCCAAGTGAGCAGCGAGCAGGGAGGGAAGAGCGGACGTAACACAACCCACGAGGCTTCATCAGAGTGCTGGCTGCCACACGTGATCGTTTTTGTGATTGACAATAAGAGACAGAGATCGGCATAGACAGATCACACTGATGTCGGCTGATCATGATCGGTGGCCAATCAATCATCATCCCTAGTTGATATTACATTTTTTGTCTTCACAAGTGTTATATTGTGTCTTTATGGACATTTTCACTCACAATGCTCATTCATTTAAAATCAAACTCAATCACTTCTGCAAAAGAATTATGAAAATGGAATGCTTACAGTAAGGATATCATAGCTTCCTGCAGAGAAGGCCTTCCGAGAGGAGACGACAGCAGTTTTTGAGTCAATGAAAAACTTTCCATCCTGATTACCATCTATGATGCTATAGGAGAGTAAGCTGTTGAGCCCATCATCACGATCGTGGGCAAAGACGCGATAGATAGGCTCAGCCTTTTTTCGCCTCTCTCTCTCGGGCAATTTCACCTGGTACACTTTCTCAGTAAAAGTTGGCCTGTTGTCATTTTCATCAAGGACTTGAACAATCAGCCACACTGTAGTTGCTTGTGGGCTCGGACCAGCATCTGACACAATAACCTGCACAAAAAAATGTTTGAGTCAGTGGCAGTGTTCACTATTTGTTTGAAATGTCTTTCAATAAGCAGACATATTCATTTTTCATGAGAAATACATTCATACACTCAACTTGTGATACAGTGAGTGTCTAATAAACATTTCAGTGATCATCCATGTTTAATGACCCATTTACCTGTGGTTAGGCATGAAAACACTTTCGACTTGTCTCGTCGAGATAACAGTTATCTCCAGATCATTTTTATCTCGAGATGGCTTTTATCTCCTGATAATTAGTATCTTAAGATCATTTTTATCTCAAGATACAATCGTAGATGTCAGCGCATGCATAACTGCCTCTCTGGCAAAGCATTTCTCATCTTTATCTCCCATGACTTCGCAACTGCTCGTCAAAGTTGTCAACCACTACCTGCAAGTCAGAATATAGAATAAGTCGCTGCGCTTTAAGCGCTCTGATCAAGTGCCTTCTGCTCAAAATAACACCATATGTGTCAAAGCTACACAGACTCTCCGTGTGATTCATACCCACAAATGAACAAAAAAGCTGATCAACCGTTCTTGGTCCATGGGGCTAGTCCTCCCACAACTGACTGATTGTATATAGAGATTTATACACAAAATCCGGTACTAACATACGGAGATAAAAATTACAAGATAATAGTTATCTCGAGATTAAAATTATTGTAGTGCTGTTTGGGTCAGTCTTCTATTCCAAGTTTTTTCCCTTCCCAGTATGTTTGTCTACAGCGACGCCTTCAGTTCAAGTTATTTTTCGTGTTTTGTGTCATTAAATGGTGCCAACTGCTACCCTCGTTTTAAGAGTTCTCTGTGAAACTTCGCACTTGCAACAGAAGGAAGAGTGTTGACGGTGATCATTATAATGGAGGATCAGTCAGCACGATCGCTGCGTGCCGAGTGCAATACAACAGCCTGAAATGTCTCCTTGTTTCATGATGCAGCTCCAGAGCTGCAAGTTTCTCACCCCCGTTTTAGCTTAACAGCATCCTGACTGTTTCAGCTAGACTGCACTCTCACTTTCTTTATACATTAGTTCTCTGAACTTCTCCTTCCATCATTCAGTCACACTCGCTTCATTTGAAAACCCCGGTGAACATCCTTTCCTGCATTCTCAAAGGGCTGCCTCTGCCGAGGTGGCTCCATCAACACATAAAAACATGCTTTTCTTACCTCTAAAACATGTTCACTTTGTTGCTCACGATCCAGTTTTCTGGACGTGGTGGTGATAAGACCTGCAAGAGATCAGAATGTATTAGAATCAATTATTATTGTCCACCAAGGTGGAAAGTTGTCTTTGGATCGCCAACATGTAAAAACAGACTCGATACAAGATATATTCTGTCGATGAGCACCTCAGTTTTTTATTTCTCATATCATACATGATCTAAGCCGAAAGTCAGAAATCCAAGCGATCTATGATATGTTGTTGCCAAAACAAACAACAAAAACAAAAGCAGAACACATGCATATCAGCTGAAATGACCTGCATTTATATTATAATTTCAAAACTGCAGTAATGGACAAGATACACAGGAATGTTTTTTTTTGGTTATATTCGTTAGAATCCGAATCAGCTTTATTGCCATGGTCAGTGAGGATCCCACCAACTAGGAAAGTGCTTTGGAATAAAGTGCAGCCAGAACAAAAACAGAATAATTATAATAATAATAATAATAATACATAAAAATAAACAATACAATAATGGAAAAACAATAATGGAAGTAAATAATAAATAAATAACCTGCAAACAACAAGGGCTCTTCCACCCAGCCAATAGGTGAACTACCTACGAAACTGACACCGAAAATAGCCCTCATCCCATGTGTAAGAACACGTGGACGCACCATCAAAACACAAAAATAAGCAAAATAACATTCCCAATGATTCCAGGCCAGCCTCCGTCTGTGCCATCTTGAACTTTGAATCAAGTCATGATGACTTTTAATGGTGCTTTTTTTCCACAATGCTTAAGAGAGTGCAAACTTATAAGCATGTACTATGCTGTCTCTTAAGCATGATATGATATTTGCAATCCCTGGCAGTTGTTGACTTGTTTGTATGCAGAATTAATTTGTCCCTGACAAATTATTTTAAACAAAACAAAAAAAAAACAATAGAAGACTCACCAGTGCGTGCGTTGATGGTGAAGAAGTTTTGTGGGTTTCCACTAATGATTCGGTAGGACAGTCTGTCAGAAACTCCTTGAGTTGTGGCATCAGGGTCCTGGGCTTGGATTAGCATGACAGAGACATCTCGTGGGGAATTCTCATGTACAGTGGCATGGTACATTGGCTCTGAGGTCAGCGGTGCATTGTCATTTATGTCCTCGACTTGAATGAACACCTCAATCACAGCAAAATAGGGTACAACAGCCCGGTCACTTGCATATATTGTAAGCCAGTAGGAATCCTTGGTCTCTCGATCCAGCAAATCAGTGGTGTAAATCACACCTGCAAGTCGGAAAAGCAATCTGTTAATATGGGATTGCTGTCATACATTTTCTGTGAGGCAAGGACAGAAAACAAACAGAAATGAGCCTTCTCAGAAAGTCATTTTTAGAACATGACCCTTTGCAAATTTTTGGAAAAGGCAAGTCCTGCATATCACGGCAGCCGTTGTCTTAACTGTCACAGAGGCTCTCACTCAGTGACTGAGTGTGTCCCTTGAAGAGTGCATCTGGCTGCCAGGAGGCACAATCCCGACAGCAGCAGTGACTGGTCACATGACCGCCAAGCTGCGTACCTCCCTCAACTCAAAGTTCACTTACAGCCTCAAAGATTTTTGAGTGTTGTTAATCCCTGGTACTAACCTTTAACTTTACCCATTTAACTTCAAATGATGGTAATTGGTGTTCTGTCAGGTGGTCTGTCAAAGTCTGTACCTTAACGTTCAGACTTAGTTAACGTTGAGACTCAGCATACGTTTGTGTTTAATGCCATCAACATGCAACTGCAAATAACTTCAGCCTTGTGATATCACTACTGCACAAGGGTGGGAGAGGTGAAAACATGCATGCTGAGAAGCAGATGGCCACATACACGGCTGTGATTAATGTAAAAAATGTTGGCCGCATTAAACTTTATTATAGTTAATGCATTATCAAAAAGTCAACTTTGACAGTACTAATGTCACATAAATAATGAATAAACATAAATAAAGGTGTCTAACCTGTCTCCTCGTCAACAGCAAATCGTCCAAGCCCACTTCCATCGCGGATAGAGTATTGGATCTCTCCGTCTTTCCCTTCATCCTGGTCATTAGCAGTTACCTGAAGTATCGTGGTTCCAATGCGGGCATTTTCTTTTATAAATCCTGTCACTGCAAATTGGGAGAAGTAGGGAGCATAGAGGTTTTCATTCACATCCAAAACCTCAACCTCCACATAGGTTATGGAGAGAAGTGATACGGGCCTTCCCTTATCTTTGGCCTTCACTGTAATATTGTAGAACTGCTGCATCTCATAGTCCAGCTCTTTCATCAGCCGTATTGCACCACTGGATTTGTCCACTTCAAACCATCCATTGTAGTCATTGGAAAGGGAGAAACGTACTTGGCCTCCAAAGCCCAAATCCTGGTCCTGTGTTTCAAGCCAGGCAATGACTGTTCCAATTGGAAGATCCTCCAGTACTCTGGCTTTGTACACACTTGGAATAAAGAGTGGCGGACAATCGTTGACATCCTCCAGTGTGATTTTCAATGTTGTAACAGAGAACTTCTGGTTTTTCTCTGCCTTGTCTCGAGCCTCTATCTTTAAATAAAAAGTCGGAATTGACTCTCTATCTAGCTGGCCAGTGATGGAAACAACACCACTCGAAGAATTCATCCAAAACTGAGTGGTACTGGTTAATATAGAGTAATTTATTTCACCATTTAGTCCTAGGTCTTTGTCAGTTGCCTCCACCTGGATGACCTCTGTTCCTATTGGTGTGTTTTCAGGTATAGACATTTCATAACCTCCCTCCTGCAAAAATTGTGGGGCATTGTCATTTGCATCTTCGATGAAAACATTCAACAAATGCCAGTTAGCTTTATGTGGCACACCAAGATCATATACTGTTATATTGAGACGATAGCTATCTCTCTTTTCTCTGTCAATGGGCAAGAACACACTAATTTGGCCACTCTCTGTGTCAATGGTAAAACAACTGTCAATGTTTCCATCAGAAATAGCATATATAAGCTGACCATTAAAGCCTGTGTCCCCATCAAAGGCATTGACCTGAAACACACTTGCTCCAACAGGATGGTCTTCCATCACAGTAATTTGTTTGGGAGATGATTTGTCAAATCTAGGTGTGTGTCGATTGACAGAAAAGAGATCAATAAACCCTTCCTCAACCTTGACCTTGGTGCTTGCTTTGGACTTTTTTAGCAACTTGTCAGCTAATAATTGGGCTACCATTGTTTCCTTACAGTTAAAACTTCTGTTCCAAGCTTTCCCTTTCACAACCGAAAGACTCAAAGACATTGGCTCAGATAAATGCTCCCCATCCGTTGCTATTATAGTCAGATTAAAAAAACTGCTATCTGATGTCAAGGGGCTTTTCAGCCTTAAAACACCTGAATCTGGATTCAGGTCAAAAAAGCCCCTTTCATTACCTGAGATAATCTTATATTTTACAAGCTCCATCTCATCTACATCTATTGCAGACACTGTGGTTATGACCTCCTCCAGTTTGTGGCCTCTTGAGATTACTCCCTGACAAGCAACTCTCTCAAATAATGGCTTGTTGTCATTTACATTCACCAAATGAACCGTTACATTGACTTCACTTTCTCGTCTGTACGGTGATCCCCAGTCAGATGCCCTGACTACAAACACAAAGCTCTCTAAAGAAGATTCAAAGTCCAGGTCTGTGGTTGTTCTTATAACACCAGAGAACTGATTTATCTTGAAAGGCAACGGCTGAAGTCGAGGGATGCTATAGGTTATGTATCCATTCTCACCTCTATCCACGTCAATGGCTGAAACAACGAAAATATTAGTCCCAATGGGGCAACTTTCATTGATGAAAATCTCATAAGAAGACTGTGAAAAGGTTGGTGTGTTGTCGTTGGCATCGTCAATTGTGATCAGCACTGTGGCATTCAGGTCACTCTCTATTTCATGGACCTCAAGATTAAAGATGCTTTGAGCTAACTGGGTAAACCAGTGAGAGGTAGATATCACTCCAGTATATTTATTTATTTGGAAGAATACTGAATCTGCAGAAGGTGTTATTGTATACTCTGCATCATTCAGCTCAGGCCTAATTTGAACAGCCAGAACAATCGTGCCTGGTGGTGAAACTTCACTCAGATGAACATCATAATGGTCTTGCTCAAACTTGCATTCTGTTGTCTGCAACTTTTCGATCAAAATATGTGCAACTGTTGCTTCAGATAATTTGGAAGGACTACCTTTGTCTTTAGCCTGTAAAGTGAGATTGCATCCATGTGGTAATTTCTCCCATGAAAGCAACTCAGATGACTGTATGGTAAACTCTCTGTCACTCGACCTTTGGATGAAAAACCAATTTGAAAGGTCTCCAGCTACTATGTCCACAGATTCTATTTCACCATTTAAACCTTCATCCTGGTCTGTCACAATGACTACAGCGTACACTGCACTGTTGCCAGTCAGAGAGGGAGCATGGGTGATTACTTTCAAGGAGGGTGCATGCTCATTCACACGCTCCACATGGACATAGAGCTTGGCTGTGCTACTTACCCCATTATTTCCATACAACTTCATACCTCTGTCAACTGCAAGAATTTCTAAATCATAGCGTATCTGCTCATCAACATTTAGCTTCCCACTGATGGAAACCACTCCACTTGTTGGGTGAACTGCAAAGAGCTCTGTATTCTCTTTGAAAAAATAATAGAATTCCCCATTAGATCCAATGTCGGCATCCGTGGCTGTAACTTGTGCTATGCTTGTCCTGAGAGGAGTGCCCTCTGCTATCGTAACAGAATAAGTGGTTGGTGAAAACAAGGGTCTCAGATCATTCATGTCGAGGACCTGGATGCTGACTTTAGTCCATGTCTCCAAATGAGCGTCTCCTTTTATTGTGGCCTTCACTGTCAAAACATAATTATTCTGAATCTCACGGTTTAAGATTGCTGCATTTCCGCCCTTTGTCCTTATTCGCAGGAAACAAAAGTCACCAAGTACATAATCCTCGGCTTTAAAGAATCCTTCATCATCTCCTGAAATGATTCTATAGCGGATCTCCCAAGACCGCAGGGCAAGGTGGATGCCCATTTTAACTTGACTGTTGGCATAGGTGCGGGCTGCTGAATTCTCATGAACTGTTGCATGGTAGACAGCCTGAGTAAACGAAAAGGGAGGTCGATCTTGAGGACTTCCATTGGCTGACAGTACAAAGCAGAGAGGTGTCTTGATCAAAATCAACAGCAGAAGAACGAGTCCATGGAGAGCAGCTCGCCTCCCTGGCCACTGGCCCATCTTCAAATCCATCCCATCATCACTCTTTCCTGAAAAAGACAAAAAAAAGACATTTTGAGGAAACGTCTCCATTAAATTGTGGTTCACTGTTTATCGCGAACTTAGATGACGAATGATGATGATGAATGGATGTCTGCAGCAGCTGCGCGTGTATGTGTTGAGGGAGGTAATTCACTGAGCTTTCATTCAATGCACTATCCATCTCAGATCCATGCATCATCAACTAAAATAATCACGAGTTTCTGTAACTACAGATGTCATTGTTAAACCTTTTCTTGAATTAAGCTTAAAACTACAATAAAACATAAACATACATGAACATAAAAAAACATAAAATACTCCTTAATTTCATCATGATGCTTCGCCTGGATCTCTTGCGCAGCAGAAATGGAGCAGGTCATATATCAGCTGATCAGACGAGAGCATCTGCAGTCTCATTGGACAGACACACAGGTGGATCTACTCAAAGTTTCTTGAGTCAAAAGTACAACTAAAACAACATTCATGAACTAGAGAATGCCATGCTTTGGTTTCGGTTTCGTGATGCAGTAGCGAGCAGTGGAGCATGCAACATTTGGTAAACACTTAAATAAATAGCAACTTTGAAAGTCTTTTTTGCTCTTTACTCAAAGCATGACCAATGCTATCCCACAGCATGGAAAGTAGGTTCATACTTGGTTAACACTGGTATTGGATTGTTATCGGTCGATACTCAAAGCCCAGGTATCGGTATTGGGACCATAAAAGTCAGATGGTTGCACTTATCCAGATTCTATGAGTATACACGTGAAAAAAGTTATCCATTTAGGCAACACAGACTATATTTTTTCACGACACACTGCTCATTCACAACACCAATTTCGTAGAAATGCACAAGACAGGAATGTGCACTCATTCCCCTGTTATTTGCAATTGCACTGAGCCTCTTGAACAGAAATATGCAGAAATGACGTAACATGAATTGTTCTTTTCCTTTTTTTCTTTGCTTCTCACTTCAGGGGTCGCCACAGCGGATCATCCTCCTCCATCCGACCCTGTCCCCTGCTTCCTCCTCTCTCAAACCTACAAACCTCATGTCCTCCTTCACCACATCCATCAATCTCCTCTTTGCCCTTCCTCTCCACCTTCAGCCTGGCAGTTCCAACCTCTGGCATCTTCCGACCAATGTACTGGCCATCTCTCCTCTGTACATGTCCAAACCATCTCAATCTAGTCTCTCTGACTTTGTCTCCTAAACACCTGACATGTGCTGTCTTTCTGATATAGTGGTTCCTGATCCTATCCATCCTGCTCACTCCCAGAGAGAACCGCAGCATCTTCATCTCTGCTACCTCCAGCTCTGTCTCCTGTATTTTCCTCAGTGCCACTGTTACCCAACCATACAACATTGGTGGCCTGACCTGTTTTTGTATTTCATCCTTGCTGACACCCTTTTGTCACACATCACACCTAACATGTTTCTCCAGTTAGTCCATCCTGCCTGCACACGCTTCTTCACCTCTTTCTCACACTCTCTATTGCCCTGGACAGTTGAGCCCAAGTACTTAAAATCCCCCACCTCCTTTATCTCTGCATCCTTGTAACTTGTCCTGCACCACTCAAACATACTTCTCTGCCACTCCAGACTTCCTCATACAATACCACAACTCTTCTCTTGGCACTCTGTCGTATGCTTTCTTCAGGTCCACAAAGACACAATGGAGCTCCTTCTGACCTTCTCTGTACTTCTCCATGAACATTCTCAACGCAAACACTGCATCTGTGGTGTTCTTTTTTGGCATGAAGCCAAACTGTTGCTCACATATGCTAACTTCCACCCTTAGTCTACTTTCCACTACTCTTTCCCACAACTTCATCGTATGGCTCATCAACTTTATCTCTCTATACTGTAGTTGTCACAACACTGGACATCTCCCTTGTTCTTGAAGATGGGCACCAGCAAACTTCTCCTCCATTCCTCAGGGATCTTGTCACTCTCAAAGTCCTTCTCCTAAACACTTCCACACCTCCACAGGTATATCATCAGGATCCACTGCCTTTCCACTCTTCATCCTCTTCAATACCCTTCTCACCTCAGCCTTACTAATCTTTGCCACGTCCTGATATATGATGGTCACTCTTGCTCTTAGTTCTCTCTCATTCTCCTCATTCATCAGCTCTTCAAAGTACTCTTTCCATCTTCCAAACACACTTCTGTTATCAGTCAAAACATTCCCTTCTCTATCCTTGATCACCCTAACCTGCTGCACGTCCTTCCCATCTCTATCTCTCTGCCTTGCAATCCTGTACAAATCTCTCTCACCCTCCTTACTGTCCAACCTCGCATACAAGTCATCGTAGGCCCTCTGTTTGGCCATTGACACCTCTACCTTTGTCTTATGCTGGGCCTCCCTATACTCCTGCCTACTCTCTTCTGTTGTCTAGCTAACCACTTCCTTGTACACACTCCTGCACTTCTTCATTCCACCACCAAATCTCCTTATGCACTTTTCTTCTAGATGACATACCAAGAACTCTTCTACCTGTCTCCCTGATCACCTCAGCTGCATTTGTCCAGTCATCTGGAAGTCCTTCTTGGCCACCCAAAGCCTGCTTCAGTCCCTCCCCAAAGGCAACAACAAGACTCTTCCTCTTTCAGCTTCCAACACTTTGTCTTCATCTCTGCCTTTGCCCTCTTCACCTTCCTCACCACCATGGTCATCCTGCACACCACCATCCTATGTTGTCTGGCCACACTCTCACCCACTACTACTTTACAATCACTAATCTCCTTCAAGTGACATTGTCTACATAAGATTTATGTATTTCTGTACTTCCATATTTACTTGTATCAGTCAAATTAATTACTTGTTTCAAGATGGCGCCGACAAAGGCTGGCCTGGCATTATAGTGCGTGTTTTTTTGTTTGGGTTTATGTTTTGATGGCGCACCCATGTGTTCTTATACCCAAAATAAGTTGATTAATATCCGATCTATCACGCCGTCTGACTTATTACATGTATTTTTGGTGTCGGTTTCGGAGTTTGTCCACTTTTTGGCTGGACGAAAGTGACCGTGCCAGTTCACTTGTTTGCCTTCACTAAAGAGGATCGCGCACATACATTCATGGGATATTGCTCCCCAACGTCCGCTCGCTCAGAAATAAGATGGATGAACTGGCGCTGATGTTGAGAAGGAACAGGAACTTTTCACTAAGATGTGGTTCAGCGGATTCATAACCAGACAATGAGCTTTATCTGGAGGGATCCCAGCTTCGACCAGGTTCTGGAACTCACCGGCAAAAAGGTGGAGAATTGTGTTTCTACATCAATTGTTGCTGGTTTACAGACGTGTCAGTGATTTTTCAACACTGCCCCTGGGGATGGACAATATGTAAAAAAATAATATCGCAATGAATGTTGTCATTTCACGATAATTATCACGATAAATATATTTTCATTCTATTCCATGTGTTGGACACTATAGTCTCTCTTGAAACGGTTCTATGATGAAAGTTTATTAAGTGGTGTTTGTCTCTAAAATCATTATTAGTTTATGTTTAAATAGAATAACTAACTACAGTAGGAGCAATTCAATAGTTCCCTTCCAAGCACAGTTCCAGCCGACTCCCAGAGCAGTTCCAGAGTTCCAGCACAGTTCTAGCTGCTGGAGTGACCCCTCTCTGGTTGACTCAGGCACTACTCATTCTGTAATTAGGACATGCGAACTGAAAAAAAAACGGCCATTCAACTTACACAATCATAATATAAACGTTTCTGAGATTCATGTGGGATTCCCTTGAGAGAAATGTTTCCATAAAATGTCCCCACAGTCTCCAGTAACCATTCTGGGAAGAGATTTGATGAAGTGTGGGATTGTAATAACATCAACACCTGGCGGCATATCAACAACTTCGAAACAACAAACAACGTCGAAATTCTGACTTGGAAATTAATGCATAATATCTCTAGCTCAGGATCAAACTGAGACAGGTGTGGATAATCCACATGCTCTTTGTGTCATTTAACATTCGCAAACAAAACTCTGGAGAGACTGCAGAAAAAGCACTCAAGTATAGAAGTTTTGTAATCAAAGAATTAGGGTGAGCATTGGCAAGGACCTAGCAAAACAATACATATGACAATACTTGGGTCACGATACACTATTGTCACGAAATAACTACAATATATTACAATAATATATTGTATATGTTGCGATATTCTACCCAGTTAATATAAAAATTAAAAGCAGAGATGAAAAATCTAGTTGCTGCATACGTTTATTAGAACATACAGTATTGATCATTCAGAGGACAAATTGAGTCAAAATTATTTGCTAATTGAAGAAAATCAAATTACAAAAAAGTGTAACACACCTACACACAGCCATCATGAAGTGCAATGGATTTCTTTTCACACTTCTATCGTGTCCGTTTAAACAATGATCTGAAAAAACAATATGAATGTCACGAGTACGAAGGGACGAGGGAGCTAAAGCCACGTAGGAGGACGTGGGGCTTAAAGGTCACGTATAGTGGACGTGACCAAGACCCAAGTGCGAGTGGTGAAGGCACTGGAGGCAGGACGGAGTCAAAATTAGATATTTAATAATTAAACAAACTAACATAGAACAGAAAGCGTCACCGAACCGGGAAGAAACAGAGCAAACGCAGAGTGTAAAAACAGTAATGAAACTAACAGAAGTGCACAAAAATTAGTAAAAAGTCAAAACAGAAAGCGTCACCGAACCGGGAGTTAAAATCACAAATGAAACCGAGAATAAACTACAAAAGAAAACCAAGAAACACGCGGCAAACAGCAAGAAACCAAAAACACTAACTCAGGACAGCAGGGTTAAACAATGTAACAAAAGAACTAGCGAGCGCACAGAAGTAAAAGCCGAACACAGGGAGAGAGACACAAGAACCGCAGAAGCCGAACACAGGGAGAGACACGAGAACCGCAGAAGCCGAACACAGGGAGAGACACGAGAACCGCAGAAGCCGAACACAGGGAGAGACACGAGAACCGGGAGTTACCACAGGGGATCGAGAGGAGTCCAAAATCACAGGAATCACCACAGGGAACGTGGAAACACACAGGGACTAGGAGAAGTGGCAGGAAACAAAGACACAACGATCTGGCACACGTTGCTGGAGCCCAGGTGTACTTGAAGAGAGTAATCAGGTGGTAATCGGCTCCAGCCGTGTGCCAAAGGAACAGAGGGAGAGAAGCAAAACCAGGACTCGGAGCCTGGAAGCGGAGCCATGACAATGAAACCAAAATGCCTGTGCGTACATGTTGCATTTGTGCTCAAAATAACTGAACCCAGTGAGCCAGTATAAGGAAAAGAAAGGGGATAGAGTACTCTTGTAAACAAATTGAACAAAACTGAAACGGGAAACTGTAAACATTTGAAACAGGGCCTAGAGCTGCTTGTACTTCACTTCATTTGTTTTCAGATTTTTGTTCAGAAAGAGAATCTGATCTAGGTGCTCAGGGGTGAGTGTGCTCCTCTGTGCAATGATAAAGTCTCCCATAGTCAAGAAAACTCTCTCACTGGAGACACTGTCTGCAGTCTTCAACTTCTTTGCAGAGCCCGAACACAATGTAACAAAAATTAGCAAATTCTTTAAGAACAAAACACACACAAGTAATGTTTGAAGTTCACAGTACTGAACAAAGTAGGTTGTGTTTCGTACTTATTCATAGGCATGCTCCAATCAGGATCAAAATGATGAGACCTTCTATGTACATGATATGAAAACATGAACCATTTAATCATTTGAATTCAGACGCGTTTTTTATATACTTCTTCAAAGTGGGAAAAATCGAAAATATTCTGTCCAAAGGACAACTGAGAAACATGTAATTCTATGTGAGACGTGAGATTTACATACTGTAACAGACAACATTGCATTTCTGAAAGTTTTCTGTCTGGATGTTATCAAAAGTTTCAGAATCAGGTGGCTAACAAAAAGCGATGCATCCTGTCGTTTCTGTTTCCGTCTGCGCATTAACAACATCTAAGAAAGGCTGGTCTAGCTCGGTGAAACGAGTGATTATTGCTTATCATTCTGAAAGTAGAGCTCAGACCCGCGGGTGTTGCTTAGCGTCTGCAGCACTGCTGCTAAGAAACCTGCCGTGTCACTTTCATGAGCCCACAAAACTCTCCAAGTTCTGGCCAGTGCTGGCGCTTTAAATGGAGTGTCTAATTTGAAGGCACTTCGTTGCACAACACTTTCCCGTGCATGTGCTGCAGGATGCAAACTTTACATGACAGACTGAAAGAAGCTCCACAGCAAACATGCCACTAAGCAGCGAGTAGGGAGGAGCAGATGCATCACAACCAACGGGGCTTCATCGGACCACCGGCTGTCACACGTGATCAGTGGTCAATGACAGTTAGCGATCGGCATTCACCGATCATGCTGAAATCGGCCGATCATGACTGGTGACCGATTGATCGGAGCGTCCCTACTTTTTCAGAATTGTGAGATCTGAGATTTGAGTTCTGCTTCGATTAAAAAAAAAAACTCAAAACACGATGCATGCATGTGTAGCTGGAATATTGCCCAAAATAGTTCCAGACGTCTCTGTGTTGCAGTGCCATAAACATTTTGTCAGCCATGTTTGCCTAAAAGTCCTTTTCAGCCGCTGTGACTACCTCTACTACAGGAATGGCGCTTAGCTGCACAGCAAAGCGGCTCTATGGCGCTCTCTACCAATAGCGGAAATTGTGCAATTTTACTAGGATTTTAAAAATCGATATTACATTAAGCAGCTGAGCATCGCAATATATTGCAGACTGAATTTTTCTGCATAACCCCAACAAAGCTCTCTAAAAAAGCTCAGGGAAAATGACATCATTTGCTTCATATGTGAAATCACTGCTAAGTACATCAGAACCGCCTGAGCCACTTGTGACAGCAGAGTGCAGACCTGGAGCATTGGTCTTTGTGCCAGGTGAACTTGGAGACAGTACATCACAAAGGCCGACTTGCAGCTTAACTTTCAAATTCACAAGTTACCATCCCACCCGGCCGCCAGCAGACTTCCAGCCAGCTACCAGCAAAGTTGATGCAGAATTCCAGCCACTAAAGTGAACCCCCCTCTTCTCGTGGGAGGGTCTTTGGATAAACCCCACCTACGTATTGCGCTGCAAGGTATGAACTGAGGGTGGGACTCTCATTTTTAACACAAAGCCCAGATGTGATGGTCTGTGGCTGTGGTAACAGAAGGCCAGCAGGCCAGATGTGGCAATCTGAGAGCCCTAAGCATAATGATCCTGCATCTGACCTTGCTGCTTTTTTCAAGTTCATTTATATGCTGATTTATTATTTTTCATCTACAATGTTGTTTCAACAGCCGTAATGTAAACTGCATGATCCAGAGATTGTGGAATGCAGAAAAATAAGTTCATATTTCATTTTATTTAGTATAATGTTTACACTAACAGTTAGGCTAGAAAATGCAAGACGTGAAACATTTAAGGCACCCGAAATTGCCAGCAACAAGTCAAATTATCTTGAAATACACAATAAATATGAGCGTCCTACATATTTCTTCCTATTAATCTCCTTTATTCTAAAGATAACACTGTTTATTTAACGACATGAAACAATCCGTAGGTTGTAGGTTGACTCCCCAGTTATCCAGGTAGGTTGCAAATGTAATTTCTTTTATGGAGCATATAGTCTCCTTATACAGTCAGTGAGACTTCAAGAGCCAGTTCAGACTAACAAGAGGACAAGTGCAGGTTGGAGGTTTTCTGCATAACTATTAGTGCCTGTCATTTTCTCTGTCGTATCTTAGAACATGTTGGAACAACTGGCCAATAGGTCAGTCACTCTGTTGACTTGAATGTGGGCCCTAGCCAACCAGGAGTCCTACAGAAATGTGGAAGATCGGTTTGACATGTCCAAATCAATCCTTTGTGGCCATCTTCACCTCTTCTGTACCCCGGTCACTACATGCAGGGGGTAATTACATGGCCTCGAGGGGGTGCCCTGCATGCATCAGTACAAGGCTTTGAGAAGGCAGGATTTGCCAACACCGTGTGTGCAGTGGATGGGTGTCACATACCCATGTTAAAGCCACAGTGTGAGAACGCCTATTACAACAGGAAGCAATTTTACTCAGTCAGACTGACTGCTTTCCAAACAAGTCATCCATTTGCTAGGGAATAGATGCATGGTTTAGTAAATATTACACAGTACTCTTTTATCACGGACAATGCAAACCTACCACTACACATAACTGTGTAAAACAGACATTAACCAATACCCTGTTAAATGTCCAATGTGGATAATTCTTCCCTCTTGTGTCATCTGGGGCCTCTCCTTTGCCCGTTTATAGGTGGTCATCAGGTTTCTCACAAGCTTTTTTGGATTTTTTCATTTCTGATGATGTAGCCATCTATTGCTTTCAATTTCTTTATATAAAGCCACCCTGTTTTTGTGGTAGAACCCAAGGTGGCTATGTGTGAAGTCCAGCAGCAGAATGGTGGCTTCATGTGTGAACTCTGTGTGAACATTAATATTGTTCAGAATTACAGAGTGTCTTCCCCTAGAACTGTTTCAAACAGTAACTCTACCTTTCTGTCGCTCCAACTCCAGCTTCATTGCAGAATTCTGTTTTGATGAGGTGGAAGTGGAGGGGACCTGAGCGAGGTCAAGAGGACCTTCATGAGCTGAGCTCTCTTCAGGAGACTGAGGAGTCAGCTCCATAGCACTGGGACCAGCACTATGGAGATTGTGTCATCCAAAGCACACTTTACACTGATATTGCCCACAATTGAAGGTACTTTACCTAAATGGTGACCTGCAGCTCTGATTTGTGCCAAAACTCCAGATTGTCTGGGCAAGAACACATTAAGATGAACGTGTGTACAGCTGTATGGCTGTTCTCCATCTTAACTTTGTGAAAGATTCTAAATTATTGTCACAACTGTATTCCATTATCTTTAATGCATGTTGACTATTTTATTTAATGTGATTCACAACATCTTGTACATGTCTGTAATTATCTGTTGCACATTTATGCACTTCTACACACTACATGTGCAACATTCTATGCTATGGAAGAAGCATGTGGTTTATATATAGCTATGCTAACATGCTATGGAAAACCTCAAATAAATGAGGCTCGCAACAGGATGTTAGGTTTCCTGAGTTGTTTTACTAACCATTGGTTCTGATTGCTGATTAATACTATGCAATTATCCAAACAAAGAACATCTTCAGGCTGCAGAGCAACTTCAAATGTCACACCTCTTTTACATGTTTCGAAGCAAATGGCTGTGGTCAAAGTAATTTTCCAAATGTTGCATGTTGCTCCTTGGCCTTGTAACCATGAATTATGGATTGTAAATAATAATAATACATTGTGATATAAAAACAGTGGATGGTATTTTGTGATGTTTTTTGTCTATATATTGAAGTGCTCCAGTGTGATTTTGCATTTTGTACCTGCCTGTATGTGCATTTGTGTATGTAGGATGAGTAACTCACACACATACCACTTAGATACACCATTGGAGGCTGTTCACATATCTTTCTTACAGTTGATCTTCTTACTGCACTAGGCTCATTCTCAGGCCTGGGAAGTGTATTAGGGCTGGACGATTATGGCAAAAATGATAACCGTGATTATTTTGATTAACATAATAATCACAATTATTCAAATGAATATTGAACAATGAGCGACAACAAAACAATGTGTAACATATAAATAATAATTTAACAGTTATATTTAACCTTCATCAGGTAGGTTAAATGTTCTCTCTAGAAACACCAGTCTGTATGGTCTGGCTTTAGAGAACAGAGGAGACAGGAGACATTATTTCAAGTTCAGCAGACAATTGGCTTGAATGCATACATTTTTATGTGGCTCTGTTGTAAGATGTGATTTCACATTGCAAGCTTTTTTTTAGTCATTTTCGTGAGAGAACAAGTCACTCCTTCGATTATAAAACCACCATATTTGCGCGCTCTTCCTGTGTGTCTGCAGCTTGATGAATGACAAGAAGCGCTTGATTTTATCACAGCTGTTTCGGGTTGAGCGTGAGCTATTGCTCTTATTCGATTGCCCACTTCCAAATTGGTTTTCGAAACATCTCCGTCAAGCTGGTACTGCTGCTGTGACTCAGAACGCTGGATGAGCGTCTGCTCCTCGGAGGTTCTTACACTGAAAACCTTGCCACCGCTGTAAAAACAACAGAGTCGGTAGCTAACGCTGGCTAATATTGGCTGACTTCAGCTGCCAATCAGCCACAAAGTTAATAGTTGGCTAGTTGTGTGATAGTTGGGTTGGCTGGTCGTAGCAGCACATTGAAGGCCAGGCGCAGCAGTGACATTCGCGGATGCCTCTGCTTTACATTGCAGTGCCAGCCGGGGAACATTTGATGTTGTTGTTTCTATGATGTTAATAACATGAATGTTTTTAATATTTCATATTGCGATGTACAATAACAAGATATAATTCAGCCCTAATGGACATCTCTCTTTTTTTTTTCAAATGTTTCATAAATAGTTCAGAACATATTTACATACTTGTTAGTCAAAGATAGTTAATGTTTAGATGATTGAATATGTTTGACATTTTTTTTATGTTCGAGTTTGCTTTTCAAATAATAATAATGATAATAATTTCATCAATTTCTTATCATATACTAGGCTGATAATAACAGAAGGTTCTAGATAGTTTGGTTGAACACTCATTGCAAAATGCAGTTCTATACTCACACTCCAACACTTTCAATAATATTTCAACAACACACTTTGGATCACACGTCATACTGAAGCATCACCATAACAACGGTCTGAACAGGCTGTGCTTGAATCACATGTGACAGCATGGGCAACAAAGAGAATGAGAACTTGAGAATGAGGGATTGGGTGGTCAGAATTATTCCGGACAAAGAATTGCAATATAGAACAGAATTGCAATGTAAATTGAATTGACACTAAAGTATTGACAAATCGAAAAATATTGAATCGGACCAAATGCATATCATCCCAGCACTATTAAACACCAGCAGATACAGATAAGATAAGTCGGTAGGCGGTACTAGGGATGCACCGATCCCAATCCTGGTTTCAGGTGTTGACCCCGATCCAGGCCCTTAAAGTGGGATTGGGCATGAGTGAAAAATTACAGATCCAGGAGCCGATCTTGGCATTTAAACTCTGCGTTTCGTGCTCAGATTGACATAACCCACAGTGTCATAATGACAACATGACAGCAGCTAACAGCAAATCCAGCATTGCTACAGCGAGAGTGGAGAGTGTGGTGGAACCTTTGATAATGGCACTGGTCAACTCTCAGTCTCTGTATCTCTGTATGTTTATTTTATTAGATGGAATGGCCCTAATAGGTTTTCTGATGTGGGTGTCTGCCTAAACAAAGGACTAACAGCTTGTATCATGATTTTGAGAATAGAATATGACAAAATGATAATTTATTCACATTCTTTCTAATATTCTATAGCGTTTAGGAAATGTGTCCAGACTGGTCCATAGTTAAAGTATATTGTTAAGAGACAAGAGACACAGCTGAAAACTGGCAGAGCAGTCTGTCAGACATGACCAGGTTCTACGAGAGACATGAAACATTGAATTTCTCATCTCTACACTTACACTTTAAACATAAACAAATGATGACGTTGGCGAGAAAGTCCTCTTATCATAAAACAGTTTCAAGAGAGACTGTACTATGTACAACACATGGAATAGAATGAAAATGAATTTATTGTGATAATTATTGTTATCCCCAAAATTAGATAATTTATTGTGATACGTTTTTTTTGTCCATATCGTCCATCCCTAGTTCACACAATTGATTTGATGAGATCCGCCCGTGTGTCTTCCCCGATGAGGCTGCAGTCGCACCTCGATCAGGTGATTTATGACCCCACCAGCTGCTGCCAGAGAAACGACTGAGATACCTGAGGAATATTTTCATGATGAAGACTAGAGATGATGTGCGATAACCTGGGGTTACATTATGGTGCTGCTAATTCCACAGTCCTTGAACGTAACCCCACCGCGATAAACAAGGAAAAACTGCGTAATGTAAACCAGAAGGCAGAACAAGGATATTAGGTATTCTATATCAGTAAATGCAGAGATTGCCCAGGCTTAAGTTGAAATGTTTAAAAAGAAATATGTGGCAAAGAAGAATATCTGACAGTTATTTAGGGGACCACTCAGCTTTCCCACACACCACTGGCAATCCCTCTGGGGGTGGGACTTTAAAGACTGGCCATTATTTTACCTCCACTATTCGCCCAGTCTTTGCCATGCCTTTTCTTTTCAGCCTCTGAACAGAGACTAAAGAATAAAAGGGGACTAGTGGTGGGAGAGGAACAGTGTGTGTGCAAGTGTTTGGGGGGATGTAACCATAGCAACTGATGCCTGTGATTCTTCTGTCTAGTTTCTTTTGCTTCTCATTCCAAAGTCCAAACACAAACCTTCCTACCAATTGCAATAACGGTCACCTGCAGCCAAAGGCCAATTGGCTCTACTCCCATCACCATTTTAATGGTTAACCACTGACATCATCCTTCCACATCCAGCAGCATTCGTGTCTGTGTTTAATGTGTCAAAGGACATAATCTCTTTGTAAACTTATAAAAATACCAATACTTTGATTAATTATCCAGTTTATACCTTGGAAAACACACCAAACCCTGAAGAATAGCACACCATGCAGCAGTCTGATAAAAAGTCAACTGGTGTAGCTGAACCAGATATCCAGAGGCTGCTGGTTTTGGGTTCAGTTTACCTCAGAAAGCTACTTACAATGATTGGTGTGGTGGAAAAAATAGGATGATGATGATGATGATGATTATTATTGTCATCATGATTAATGATAATACACCTCTGGCAAGCTACTCATTTGCATCTACACTGTGATATATATATATATACAAACAACAATATTCCACACAAGACTAACGCCAGTGGTAAATGAGTTCACATCGACATTAACAGCATACGACTTTAGCCTTGTAGTCGGGATGCTCAGTATTTTCGCTGTCGCTCACCGATATCGATTACACAGATTGACAATAAATTTGTAATCAAAATGATGTGTACATGATGTGCAAAAAATTGGTCTGTGATGTCAGACGTTACAGGTGAATCTCTAGAGACTGTGCTATGTCCGTGAAACATTTACATACTTTAGCTGGACTCCGAGACAGAGAGCACTTATGAAAGGGAGCATTTATGAAAGTTTCCATTCCAGATGTTTTCAAACGTTTCAGATTCAGGTGGCTAACGAACGCTGAACCTGACTCTAAAACGCCAATGGATCTGTTTCCGTCTCCGCAACAACACCTGAGAAAGGCTGGTGTAGCTCAGTGAAACGAGTGATTATTGCTTATCATTCTGAAAGTAGAGCTTGGACCCACGGGTGTTGCTAAGCGTCAGCTTTGTTAACAGCCAGCTACTGAGCAACCAGCGGTCTCATTTTCATGAACCCAGAAAACTCTCCACGTTCTGTCAGGTGCTGGCACTTTAAATGGTGTGTTAAATTTGAAAATGCTGTGTAGGGCACTTCCCTGCACAGCATTTTCCCATTCATGTGCTGCAGGATGCAAACTTTGCAAGACATATTTAAAGATGCTCTACAGCAGACATGCCGTTGCTTAGTGAGCAGCCAGTAGGGGGAGCGGACGCATCAAAACCAGCGGGGCTTCATCAGAGCGCTGGCTGTCACCGGTTATCAATTGTTGTAATCGGCAGTGACAGGTAGTGATCGGCATTCACCGATCACGCTGAAATCGGCCGATCATGATCGGTGACCGATCAATCGTAGCATCCCTAGCGTGTAGTATGAACCATTTGGCATGACTTTAAAGCTTAACGTACCATCCAAAAGGCGGTCCCCCTTTCATCACAGCCCCTATCATTACTCTCCCCTGGGGGGATGGAGGGTCATTCAAAAAGCAAATGTGGATAAGTTGATAGCCATTTTGTATCGTTGTATCATGCTTTAAATGAATGACACTGCAAGAACCGTTCGGTTGCTACTTGTCAGTTCTCTCTTTTTCACTGTTTGCAGCAGCGGCAGAGTCTTCTGCTTGATAGGAATAACATATCTTTATTTATCTAATATTATTTAGCTATTGAACAGTAAAAAGAAAAACCTTTAATCATGTATCATTATAATTGACAATAATCAATATAATATAATGTGGTACAATTATACGTGCATACATACATACATACTGTACATCTTCTATTCCACCTTATTTGCTTAAATAAAATCAGAGAAAGGAGCGAAACTCAGGGGTTTTATAATGGGTTCTGCGTTTGTATAGAGTACGATGGATCTCTCCGACAGGGAGTCATTCCATGGAAAGCAAAGTAGATACAGTAAATTTTCAAAGTTCAACAGTATCAGTGCAGATTTTGAATCACAGTTCACTGCGAGGAACGTAACTCGTCCTTGGGTTGCATTGGTGTCATTAATCCAGTGTCTGAGTCCTCGAACCTCCGAACAGCGATGATCCAGCGCAAGGGCCATAAGTTGGCCTAGTGGTTGGCAGTGGTGCGGCCGCAGAGAGAAATGTGTGTAAAAATGTTCATTTTTAAAAAAATGACTCTCTCGTTTTCAAAACCCCATCTGAATAACACTGTTACTAATTAGAGTTCAGCGGCAGCCGAAACAGTGGCGTGTGATGTGATCAAACAATGAGCCTGAATGCTAATTTATGCTTTAAATCATCAACCCAATGTAAGGGAATGTGTTTCTTAAATAAAGAAATGCGTCTCGGGGTGATAAGCGCTCTACAAGACCACAGACGGCTTGCTGCCCGGTCGGCTGGTGACCGAACAGGAGCGAGTCAACAGAGGTCGAAATGTTTTGGACTTTCCGACCCATGTTTCCTCTTTATTTGATCATGTCTTTGCTGCCCATGATGTCACGCATCATTAAAGCACAACCTGTTGTGACCTGTGATCCAAAGTCTGCATACAGTGTTGAAGTTTTTGGTCCTTTTAAAGTGCAAGAGAGCAAGAACACCAACACCAGGTTGCAATGAATGTCCAACCAAGGGACAGGCTTTCTTTCAACCAATAGAAAGGAGACAGACAGTCAGGTGCCACAGGGAGGGCCCAATCAGGAAGAATGGCTCGTGTGTGTTCAGCTGTTATATCTGCCAAAGGTGGCTACTTATAGAGTCAACAGTTTAGAATACATTTTGGTCTATAAATTGATTCCATCATTTCTTTTTTGACTCCAATTACATATTTGTACTATGCTTTCATGTCTAAGTGCAATGAGACATTAAATGCCATAATTTTCAGTGAACATTGGGGTGTTCTAAAACTTTTGACCGGTAGTGTGTGTGTGTGTATATATATATATATATATATATATATATATATATATATATATATATATATATATATATATATAAACGGCAAATAATACATAATAAAGGCAAATTTCAATTTCTTCATTAAGCATGTTTGTATGTCATTTTGAGCCAAAACTGTAACAGCTTGAAAACCGCATTCATGATTTTTGTGAAGATTTTGGTCAGTTGCACAGATGTTTTGTAAAATCACCCACATTTAATTTGGATGAACCGAAATAAAAATTCTTGGCCAAAACACAATGCCAAAAATTATGTAGCCAAGGCTGAAAAGTAGGGATGCTCCGTTCAGGATTTTTGCTGCCGATCACCAATACCGATCACATGGATCGATAAATTTGTAATCAAAATAATGAGACATTCTGTGTACATGATGTGAAAAAATGAACTTTAAATCATTTTGATTCAGACACGTTTTTTATATACCTCTCCAAGGTGGCAAAAATAGAAAAACTTGGCTGAATGCACCAATTATTCTGTCAAAAAGACAACTGAAGAACATTTAATTCGGCGCGAGACGTCCTGTAGCGGGACTCAGACAGAGAGCACTGCATTTATGAAAGTGTCCACTCCAGATGTTTTCAAAAGTTTCAGATTAGCTAAACACTGCCCCTGACTCCAAAAAGGCGATTGGTAAGGTCCTTTCCGTTTCTGTCTCCACGTAAATGACACCTGAGAAAGGCTGGTCTGTAATATTTATAATTACTTCTTATCATTCCGATTGTCACGCTCGGACCTGCTGCTGTTGAGGAACCAGCGGTATCACTTTCATGAGCGCATAAAAATATCTGTGCTCCATCTAGTGCTGGCACTTTAAATGGCATATTTAATTTGAAGGCGATTCCCTGCGCAGCATTTTTCCGTGCATGTGCTGCAGGATGCAAACTTAACATGACAGATTGAAAGAACTTCTACAGAAGACATGCTGCTGCTTAGTGAGCAGCGAATAGGGAGGAGCGGACACATCACAACCATTGGGGCTTCATCAGAGCGCCAGCTGTCACACGTGATCATTTGTTGTGATCGGCAGTGACAGGCAGTGATCGGCATTTACCGATCATGATCTGTCACCGATCGATCCCTACTGATAACAACTATCAGACAACTATTATGGCACTTATAAGTACCATTGTGCTAATGGTGACTTTGTGCTTACCTCACAAAAACAAAAATTGCAAATAACAGTATTCATGCTTCAAATTATAAAACAACAAAATTATCAAAACATTAATGAGGCACTGACAAGCCATATAACCTTAGATGAACCTTAAAACAAAATACTTTGCTGTCTTTCCTTAACCCACCATGAATGATCAGGCTGCTAACTCAAGCAGAAGATATTCTCTGTCACTTAAGTCAACTGTTTCAAGGCATAAAAATTAGGGCTGGGATGATATGCAATTGGCCTGTTCGATATTTTCCCAATACTACTGTGCTGATTGAATGTATATTGCGATTCTGATTAATATTCTTTGTCAGATTCAGTCAATCAAACAGTCAATAAATCAATCATGATATAAATATCAGAATTGTGATTCATTGATTCTGAGATAAATAATAAAAACCACGGTTTGCCACAGTTATTTGGTCTAAGTGCTGACTGTGATTGTATTTGCGTACTTAGAAAGAGTATCATCCACTTTCTTTTTATACAAAGCAGTTTATGAGCGATAGCAAGGTGCCAGACCAGAAACATTTTGGTGGCTAAATTGTTTCAGTGATTGAGAGCCACAGCGATTGTTATCACTGACCAAAGCGCAGCTGCAGCAGGAGAGAGACTCAGTGGGAGCCGGATTAAATAACCAATATCCGACTACTTTCCCCACAGTTTTGCAGCCCAGGATGACCACTGATCCCGTACAAGTTGTTATTCAAGTATCTCCAATCCTGGTAGCAGCGGTAAGCAGAGAGCACTAACATGTTAGCAGAGGGCTGTCACTTATCTCGCAACCAATGTAAAACTCACGCTCGCTCTCGCTTCCCATTTGTATTGGCTTTCGAGCCAAGTGAAAGGGCCAGAGCTTGATTTGAACCCTGAACATTCATGTTGAGAAGCAGCAGTGCTAACCATTGCTGCACACTGTGATGTCTACTACATGAGACCTGCCTACCACGTGGAGATGTGATTTGTTGGTTTAAAGAGACGACATCACCATCACATACATGATCTAAAGCTAAAATCTGTGCTTTAGAAACTCCACATCTACCATTCTCTCAATACAAACAAAACATTCTCCTAGATATTTCATTGAACCTGTGAGTTCCAATCCAGTAACCTGACACAACTGAAACATCGCTCGCAAGTGCCAAATCTCTCAGTCTGATATGGCTCCACGCTGCCTGCCACTGTTTGCATGTAATCGCGGTTGTGTTTCTCTCAGTATTTCTTCATGCATTTAACCACTCAGGCCTCCACCTGAAGAGTCCTTTGTAGCCGTTAACAGAAAGTATGGCAACACCTGTTCCTATCCACCTTGCTACTTTGCGGTCTGTTTGTCACTGTCTTGTTGCCACCCTGACAGAACCTCCAGTTTCACTCAACCTAGACAGCCATCTAAAGCTACATTTTTCTTCATGACTACTGAACTGCATGTTGTTTCGGAGGTCAATTGTCAGTTTAAAGAATACCTGAACATGAGGAGAAGTCACATTTGACAGTAACCCCACCTTGGCAGATAAGGTCAGCTGCCAACAACAGCTGATAACCCCCATGATGCCGCATCATCAGCACACAAGCTTGGGCCCATACACACATTTCAAATGGAGGAGCTTGGCCCATTAGCCAGGAGTTGCTTCCATCTCATTTGGAGTTCTCACGCACACGCCTTCACGCACACAAGGCTGGAATTCCTTCAAGAGTACCGTGCGAGAGCCGGGGTGGCCAGCAGTGTAGTGAACGCAGACACAGGGAGGGCCTGCTCTTCCTCGCGTTTGCTGCATCGGATCAAACCTATAACGCATCCGCACCGGGAAGATTTCCACGCGTTCGAGCACGCGCTGCTCTGACGATGAAATCATTCGAGAAGATGCGTCTAGTAGTCGCATTTAGAGATAAATCCGGGCTGCAAGGAGAATGCAATGTCAAGTAAGCGGCACATGTGGTTCAGATTGCGGTCGTGAGTTCTGGTCTCGCACTTCATCATCATCACCATCATAAAGATCCGTTTGAACACCAGCTCCACGTTGATGAAGAAGCAGCTAACAGGATGGAGCTCAGCTCTCGGGCCACCTCCCAACCAGCCTCACAAAAGAGGGGGTAAATAACCCATCATCGCTTCGAAAACCCGACTGCTCGCACATTTGCCAACCGCCCATCCCGCCATTACGTGCATATCGCATCACTCACCCCGCTACTCTGCAGAATAGTGAAGCGGTGCAAGTCCGTCCGGTCGTAATAACGGTCCAGGGACAGAGAAGCCCACCGACTGAGAACGTTTACAGCTCTGCCGCTGAAGTGGCGCGCTCCCAGAGACACAGTGGCGCGCCGAGAATGCGTGGGCACAGCGCCGCCTGCTGGAGACTCTTCAGTACACTACATGATCTCATTTCCATTTCCACGTCGTCTTCTCTCAGACACATGGAAAATGGATTTCTCCAAGTATCAACTGAGCTGCGTGAATGTCATTTTCAGTCATTCAGCTCACTTCAATACAATACAAAGAGTAAACAGTAAAGTAAAACGGTATTTTCTGCAATACTTATACTCAGTCAGACAGAGATCAAGTAGTCATTCCATCACCATTTCTCCCATTTTTCTTCCTCAGTTTATTTATTTATTTATTTATTTTTGTAGATGAGTAATCTTTAATTTCTCCAAAAATACCTGAAGTGGTAACATAAGCCGAAGATTGATAAAGGTTGCGAGGGAAGTTTTTAAGGTGGTTTGTGATCATTGATAATGTAAAACCATGTGATGTATGAATCTTCAAAATTGTGCGATTGGCTGCAGATTAATTTGCTTAATTTGGTGAGAAAACTATCGACCAACTTAATCACTGTGGTCATAGTCTTTCAGTTTGAAGAACAGATACATTGTTGTACTCCGCTTACATGATATGTCCTTCATTAAATAAGGAGCTATTAGGCTGAGACGTACATTTCTGCTCTAACATTAATAATTGCTGTGAAATAGCTGTACTCGGTCCATTCCTTCTCCATGTGATGTGAAATTATTAGTCCCCTCAATGAGGCTTTTAGGGATTCCCAGATTGAAGTTTGAGGCATTCCTGATGAAGTGTTGGTGTCTACAAATATATTTATTTGTTCAAAGATTAAATTTTGAAAGTTTTGGCTCAATAGTAGAACTGGGTCGTAATGCATACATAATATGTTGAATGGGTTCTAACCAAACTGGTGCATGGTCAGAAATCACAATAGTATGATAGTGAGTGTCATTTTGTGACATATGGTAAAGTTCTATTACTTGTCAAAAGAAAGGATTTATTGTTCAATAGGATTGATGCAAAAAAAAAAGAAAGAAAAATGTCTATTGGTGGGGTTCAAAACTGTCAATGGATCAGATTATTTATCACAGTTTTAAAATCAGACTAGATGCTGATTTGCTGATTTGGATAAACCTTTTTGTATCTGTACCTTTTTGTCTGTGTAATAATCTGTCTAACGTTAGCTGAAACAGTATGTTAAAGTTCACACTAATAATTATGTTATTATTGATATAACTATATTTATATAGTTTGGAGAATTGATACCACCATCGATCGTAC
The DNA here is from genome assembly GCF_027744825.2 of Synchiropus splendidus. NCBI lineage: Eukaryota > Metazoa > Chordata > Actinopteri > Syngnathiformes > Callionymidae > Synchiropus > Synchiropus splendidus. The sequence continues at coordinate 4,306,868 of NC_071341.1, read as the reverse complement.
CAGTTAGGACCTTCAAAGTGACAGAGACATACCCTCCCTTCCCTCTCAGACAATACCATTGTTGGTACAAATAGGACACCTTTTCCAGTAACTATGGCCTCTTGATCAATCGCCATAGTTAGAGAGGTGAATGTAATCTGTCCATCCGCTCTGAAGTTCTGAATGTTCCTCGGATCAACGATGGGTCTCTTGCAGAAAGTTAAATTAATGACAGCCAAAGTTTAATTCATCCCTATGATTCACATTAAAGGACATGCAATTGAATGTGTTAGCTTAAACTAGGGCTGTCAATCGATTATAATAATAATCTCAATTGCACTGAAGCTGAGTTAACTCGCGATTAATGGCAAATAAATCAACCATTTTCTATCTGTTTTAAATGTAACTTAAAGGAAGATTTAATCAACACAAGTGTGGCCAATAGTGTTTACAATACTGTTTTTGAGCCTCTTCGGTAGCTGTGGCTGTGTTTTCTTGAGAGTATCTGTATTTGTTCAGTGCATTGACGATTATGCAGCTGAACTGATTCATGACTCTTTCATTCCGTGGAAGAGTTGTGACTGAGAAGTTTGATCAATACATAACATATCAATCTCAACTTGATGTGGCCAGTTGGGAGAATTACAAAGATGTTTCCAAGTAAGGACACTCATATGGTAACAGCTCAAGTGTTGGTGGGGGACAAAACTTATCTACACCCAGTCCCTCGGCCAAGTCCACTCCCTTTGCTCCCTAAAAAAATTATATATATATATATATATATATATATATATATATATATATATATATATATATATATATATATATATATATATATGGTGGGTGGTCGAGAGGTTGATTTAAATAATAATCTAGGTAATTACAGAATTTGTGAATAATTATTCTCAATTAATCGCAGTTTAATGGTATAAGAATATTTGCCACAAGAAGCCACATTTTTCAATTTGAATGAATTTGAATTACCAGATGGAATGATGGACCCATACATACATTTAAACAACAGAATATTGTTTATTTTGCTTCAGTTTGACAACAGCACAATAAATCACGATGGTGGCTATATTCATGTTTTTATATCACCTTATTGAAACTCTTTTAATGTCTTGTAAATATTTAACAAGTATTTAATTTTTTAAGAATTTCAAATTCATCAAAGTAGTGGAAACCATGGACTCTGTGTAGTGAAAAACAGCTAGGATGATAACAACAACAACAAGCGTGGAGGAATCCCTGAACAAAAGCAAACAAAAGCAGTCTGTTTGCTTTTGTTTTGGGATTCCTCCACGTTTGTTGTTGTTGTTATCATCCAAGGTGCAACGTGTCTTGTGCATCAGTGTGACCAGTGGACCAGGAACTCCTGCAAGTTTTTGCAGCCGCTGGACATTAGTGTGAATAGTGCATTTAAAGAGGCGCTCCGAGTTGAGTTGGAGACGTGGATGACGAGCAGCGAGAAATCATTCACTAAAATGTCTGTCAGAAGTCTGCCAGTGGATCCTGACAGCGTGGAGTAGCGTCAAAAAATCGACAATGACATCAGTGGTTTCAGTGCGCAGGAGGAAGGTGAAGATGATGATCACTGACTTTTAAGTAGCCACATTACTGTCATGTTACTGCACTGTGAATGCTGTGTTACTGCACTATTACTGCACAAAAAAGCATTTATTTAATAAAAAGTTTGGTTAAAAAATCTGTGTCAATCTCTCTTGTTACAACATGGACACTTGCGGCTTATAGTCGGGTAGGGCTTAAATAAGTACAAAACCTTTTTTCTTCTTAAATGTAGTGGGTGCGGCTTATAGTCAGGTGCGCTCAATTGTCCGGAAATTACGGTACCCTTTGACTCTAGGTTGAGTTGTGAACCAATTGTTCACCCCCGATCTGAAGCCGAAAACCTTGGTTACTAAGGTGGCCGAGAAGTGCAAAACACAACTCATTTAAGAGGAAACACCACAATATTAACTCAAAACAACACCATTAACAGAAAACACAACGCAATGAGCAGAAAACACAAAAACATTAACTTGTTACGGAAGTGATGAGGGCGAATGTGTTAGTCCCACCCACCAGGTTAGCCAAGACTGTCTCTCATTGGTTGCATTGCCATTGCCGATCTCGTCACTGATCGGACACAAGTGCACCACTCGAAGACAAAGGCGAGAGCCGGTGAGCAAATCCAGGGTCGGTGCATTCACTTCAGTTAAGCAGATGTATTGCTCTAATTGTGGAAAGAAAGTTGTTGAGGCGGTACAGGCAAAGTTTTGTTGCTTTTGTGGCAAGGAGCTGAAGGGTGTTTTTGACGCACAAGATGCTCAGGCAGAGCCGTCAGGTAAGATCGTCACTAACTGATTGACGTATAGTTTAGGAGCGTAAATGATGCCATGGCGCCGTGTCAGCTGTGGAACAACCTGTGTGAGTCCGATGAATGACAGAATGAAAGAAATGCTTGATCTAAATTACAATGACATCAGTCATTTCAAATGTAATGTTACAGGTGGTCCCACACGCGAATGACACTGCTAATGAATGACCTGAAGCAACGGCCTATCTTCGATGGACCTTCACAACATCGTTTTCTGGTGTACAATTCCACTTGTAGGTTTAACATCACTGTTTACTTTGCATTTTGTATATGGTGTGTTTTTTTTTTAAACATACTTTAATCAAAGCAAATGGTGTGGCTGTACCTGAGCAGATGCTGATAAATTGTGACTCTTTTGTGCTTTGAAAAACAGCTGCCAGAGAAGTGGAGTACTTTTTGGCAGGCAGGATGATTGCTGTGTCTATTGTGCACAGGGGACCAGTGCCACATTTCCTCTCTGTAGATCTTGTGAACCACATTGTGGGAAAGTCCACTTTCAGTGCCACTGTGGAAGATCTTATAGATGAGGAAATAAAAAATGTTCTATATCAGGTACAAGCAGATTCTGTCCAAAGACACACGTCCTACACGCCCATATCCAGCACGTAACTCTTAGACCCCGGAGAGAGGGGCTGGAAACTCCCCTGGAACACGAAGTGGCTGTCCAAAAGCCAATTCTGCAGGTGAGGCATTTGGGTCTTCCTTCGATGCTGAACACAACCCCAACATCAACGACGCTTTATGCGACCTGTGAAAACGCTCACACAAACCATTAGCTTGGGGATGATACGCAGTCGTACGGTGAACCTGTGTGCCCAGAGACCTTGACTGACTAGAGCTCGGAAACAAACTGTGGACCTCTGTCCGAGGTGATGTTTGATGGCGGACCAAAACAAGCGACCCAAGTGGAAATGAATGCACGTGCCAAGTCCGCGGACGAAATGGAGGACAGAGGGACTGCCTCTGGCCACCTGGTGGTTCGATCCACCGTCGTGAACAGGTGTGTGAATCCCTGAGAGAACCTCAAAGAGACCAAGTGCTGGAAGTTCTGCAAGCAAACGCAGAAAAACATCACTTGAGGCCACAAAGTTAGAGTGTGTCAACGGCCCGCGTCCCCCAGTCTGACATGGAAACATAGCAAAAGACACGGCTTCAATTAACCAACGGTTAGGGACATCCACCAACAAACCATTATCACACAGGAAATCTGCCCCGATAATGGGAACTGTACACAAAGTTGAACTTAAAACTGAGTCCACTGAAACAAACAGTGACCAACCTGGTACCACAAGTGTTGATAGATGAACTACTGGCTGCCTTCAAAATCGGGCCAGTACCGCGGGCCGACAAGTCTGACTCAGCTGGAGGGAGGAGGCTCTTCTGGGAGCCAGAGTCCACCAGGAACTGTCGACCAGACATGGAGTCCTTCACAAAATGCAGCTCTTCTCGGTCGCCAGCGCCCACAGCTGCTACTGAGTGGCTCTTCTGTTTCCCGACGTGTCGAACGAGCAGGGAGGGACACAATGCTGAGCCTTGATACCGAAACGATGGTGGAAGAAACACAATTCCCCTTGTCGTCTTCGGGAGGAGACTCCAGGAGTCATTGCAGGTTCCGCGCCATCCGCCGTCAACTGGGGCCACCACCAACGTATGCATTGCTGCTCGTCTGGATTCCTCAGCCAATCCGCGGTGATCGCCAGCAGTGAGGCACGGGGAGTTCGCCAGGGCGGCGCGCACCGACGGTGGAAATTGGTGCAGGAAGATGTGCAGGAACAAGAAACCGCCGTCCTCCGAACCCAGCAACGACAACATCTCTTCCATTAAGTCCACTGCTGAACCATCACCAAGACCAGGAAGCGAAAGTAATTTATCTGCTCTCTCTGCCGCGGATGGGCTAAAACGCCGGAGGAGACGCTGTTTGAGAGCGTCGTACTTTCCGCGATGTGGCGGTGCACATAAAAGCTGCATCACCTGGCAAGTAGACTGCTGCTCCAGAGCCGCTACGACCAAGTAATATCTGGCGTCGTCCGCCATTATCCCCCGCAGATGAAAAAGTGCCTCAACATGCTGGAACCACGGTGCTCGGTTGCTGAGCCAAAACTGCGGCAGCTTCATCGAACCGGTGCAAATGGCTGGTTGCGGCCGTTGATGCTCGATGGCCGAACTTGAAGCGCTGTCCTGAGCATCTGAAGAGGAGACGTTCTCCTCCACCTCACGGAACATGTTCAACTCGGGGTCACCAATGTGGCAAATGCAAAGGCAGGACAAGACAGGAATCTTGCAACAACTTTATTTTCTCATGCAGAACTCACTCCCCGCCCCTCACAGCGAATATATATACCTCAACGCCCCATAGTCATAAAGCATCTGGGTGAGAGAACACACCCCTTAATGCCCGCCACACGTCTACAATAAGCACAGACGACGAAGACAGGAAGCTGAAGGCGGCGGAACTTAAACACAAACCGGGAAATACACGATGGGACTGGGGAGAAATCTGCAACAAAAGTGAGGAATAGAGGAGAGGAGAAAAAGAAGCTGAGCAAGGAGGAGAAAACGAAACTAAGACGAATTCAAGCGCGCACTGAAATCTAGAAAACTTCAGAATTTCAACGAGGAAGGTTAGTCTTGGGTGAGTTACCGAATGACACAAAGTGACCATCTAGCAGCTTGCAGTCTGGAACCCACGAGAAGATAGCCACAGTGGAGTTGATGACAGGACAGTTTCACCTGCGCTGCCATTAAGCTAGATGGAAGAATGGAAACGGAAACTATGGAGGTCAACAAAATGAAAGCACAGGGAAAAACGCAGAACAGACAATTCACACAGAGAGAACATGACAGGTGGAGGAGTACCTGAGATGGTACGTTATCCACAGAAATTGTGTCATTCTAGAGTCATTGAAAGGTATTTGATTGAACCCATTGCCTTAAAATAGTAAGTTGTGGTACACAACAAATTCTATGCTTTACGTCCAAAAATCTCACATTATTGATTACATTGTTTACAACATCTTGGGTGAAATATGTCACTTGAAACAGTAGCCGTTAATTGTTTTGTGTTTTGTTTTTGTTCTTTTGTTTATTTAACATCCGGAGTCTAAATCAGTGTTTGATTTTTCATTATATTTTTTCTATTTAGATTGAAGGATGGACTTGCAAGTCTGCAATTCTTGACGACGCTGAGGCAGCATCCTAGTGTCCTATCCCCAGTCAGAAGCTGACAACAGCAGACATTGAAAACTTGTTCAGACCAAACCTCTGTCCAGAAGGAAGCAACAGGCGACAGAAAGAATGCCAAGCCTTGGGATTCTGGGCCGATTTTCTTCAAGACTGTGAAGGTTTATCAAATATGTTTTTCATATATACTATGACTGAAATTGATGCAATCAAAACTATAATTCCTATATTGAGAATGTAGAACTTATAGCAGTTTATTACATTGTTAATTGTTCTACTTTCAGAGAATGTAGCTGCTGTGTCCCTGGAGGAGGTGTTGATGTTTGGCACAGGCCTATCTTCGCTTCCACCTGCTGGAATAACACCACAGCCACAGATTGTATTTCTAACAGATTCACCATTCCCTATGGCAAACACCTGTGCAAACACAATGAAACTTCCTCTCTTGGAATCCTACACCATCTTCAGAACTCTCCAGGTTTTGGGTGCATGTAAAACTGATTTGGCGTAATTGTGTTTGGTTATTGACGGATTTTTTGATTTCCACCGGTTGGTCATGCAGTGGGTTACAGTTCCTTCTAATTTTTTTTTTTTTCCATTCATAGTCATTTGGCCCCTCCTTGATCCCTGTTGTATTCACTTGTCTGTGTGATGGTGTTGTAGTGTATGGACTATTTATTCCATCGGAGTAATATTATCTGTTGTGCCTTGTCACATACTATTTGTTGTGCTAGCGCATTGATCTGCCTGTTTAAGATTGACGCTCCGACCGCTCGCTAGTAAAGTTTTGTGATACGAAACTCTACCTCCGTTTGGATTATTTGCCACAAACACCACAAATTGGCGACGAGCACGAACCTCATCGGTGCCGCACGATTTGAGCTGCACTGACAGTAGAAGGAGACGGCGGAGCTCAGCGGCGAAAGAGAAAGGCAAGCAGAAACTAAAGAACGACTCGTTCCAAGTTAACGGCGACCTGTAACGTTCAAGTGTGGACCACGGACAAACGTGAACATGTCTTTTGTCGGAAAAATAGAGGAGTTTGATAGCCCAAATGAAGACTGGGAGTCTTATATTGAAAGGGTCGAAAAGAAAGTGCCCACACTGCTCGGCATCATAGGTGTTAAAACATACAGCCTCCTCAGAAACTTGCTTGCACCTCAGAAGCCCTCCACACAGACGTTTCAAACCATTGAGGATATACTAAAAAATCACTTGTGCCCCAAACCACTAGTGATAGCAGAGAGATTCCGCTTTCACAACAGGAACCAGTCTAAACACGAAAGCATCTCAGATTATCTGGCAGAACTACGTCGGCTGACTCAATTCTGTGAATTTGGAACTGGACTTTCTGATGCCCTGCGAGACAGACTGGTTTGTGGAATGCATTGTCAAAACACACAAAAAAGGTTGCTGTCAGAAAAAGATCCCACACTGGAAAAAGGCCTGGCCATTGCAGTATCTATAGAAACAGCAGCTAAAGACGCCCTGGAGTTACAGAAGAAAGCTTTAGAAAGTGGCATACACAAAATGTCAACAAACGAAAACAGAAAACAGGAACACAGGTGTTACAGATGTGGAAAAAGGTCCCATGATGCAAATGACTGCTGGTTCAAGGACAAAAACTGTATGTAATGTAACAAAACTGGACATATAGAGACAGTCTGTAGACAAAAGTTAAGTGACAACCAAGTACAGAGAGAAAGACTGCACAGAGATAAAAAGTCAAGATATAAAGGCAAACGTGCATAAAGTGACAACCTGTGAAAGTGGATCAACATCAGAGTCTGATAATGTTGAGCTGGCTTGCTTGAAGTTGCATGACATGACTGAAGAAGATGATAGGGAAACCATCTGGGTCACTCCAGACGTATCCGGCATAAAACTGAAAATGGAGATAGACAAAGGCTCAGCCTTGTCTGTCTGTAACGTTGACTGAAGCAGGAGACTCAAATGCAGATTGGAACAGAAGATGGATATTTAATTGTGTGGCACCGGAAGAGTCTTCTGAGGCCATGGTAGAGATTCCAGACAAGTGGCTGGAGAGAGTCCAGGAGTCCAGCTGGCTGTGTGGTGGCAGTGCAGGAGGTGCAGGCTGTGGAGTAGGGGTGCAGGAGGTGCAGGCAGGCTGAAGCTCTGAGGCAGAAAAGACCAACTGAAATAACTCAGGTAATACAATAAGCAGGAGGTGGCAAATAGCAGATCGTCTCGCACGGAGAACAAACCATGAAGGACTGACAAACAGGCGAGGACTGGCAGGTTGGTCCGGTCTTTATATCCTCAGGAGATTGGAGGCAGGTGTGGATGTGACGAGGTGGGTTGGGCGGTGACGTCAGCGGAAGAGGTTGTGACACTGTCATATCAAAAGCAGACTAATGTCGACTATTCCACAACTTACCTCTACAGAGGACATCTGTGCAACTCAAGACCTACACTGGTGAGAAAGTGAGCCCTCTAGGTAAACTGAAAGTGAAAGTGTCTTATGAAGGCAAAACACAACAACTGATGCTGTACGTGTTAAGAAAAGGAGGACCACCACTCTTTGGTCGAGAATGGCTAAGAAAGATCCGACTGAACTGGCACGCTATCAAAGCCATACATTTGGCTCATCCGGGCAGTTTGCCCAGCACCACAGAAAGACTATTGTAGCTTCTAAAAAGCCACGGGGAAGTGTTTGCTGATGGTATAGGCACTCTCAAAGGGATAAAGGCAAGAATTGATTGACTGAAAATGCAACTCCTAAATTCCGCAAAGCCCGCCCTGTTCCATATGCACTGAGGCCAAAGGTGGAGGCAGAACTGCAGAGCTTAGTCGCCTCTGGTGTCCTGTCAAAAATTGAATGGAAACTTGATGGAAAAAACAGATTTGTCTCACAGCCTCTGAATAGATGTGAAACAGCACGTTACCAATAATTTAGTTAGCCATAATCATAGCCCAGCAATTTCCTTGAGCCATAGGTAGAGTTCTGAGGCCGACTCCCAATTGTGTGGCTGCGGTCGTCCATTTAGTTCCACAGCTTTTTTCACTCAGCCTGCGACTACAACCATCAGGTTTACATGGAGCATTCCTGTTCATCCTGTGCTGATTCCTTAGGTGAGTTGGACAAGCATGCTGCTTGGGCCCGAAGCACCTGAGACTGCTGGACTCCTGTCCCGCCTGTGTGGCTCTTCCAGGGAAAGAGCGCCGCAGCACGCTGGAAGGGAGTCGACCAGGAGTCAGCCTCCCTTCCAGCGACTCAGCCTTCTCAACCCACTCCCAAACCAGCTCCAGCGAAGTTGGTTTGGGCGGACGTCACAGAGGAGGATGAGAATCGTTTTTACGAGGAGGAGGTCCACCTGAAGATTTTCCTGGACGACGACGACCTGGGAGCGGTGGACGAGGGCGAGAGTACTCCTGCGGCGCTAGGCCAGAGCAAGTACCCAATGGACGAAATGCCCCAACCTTTCCGTGAGGCAAAGTGTTTCGGGGCTGCTGGAGAAGCTTGAGACTCAGAAGTCGTATGCTAAGCTCTCCGAGCACTTCTGCCTGGCTCAACGTGGGTGTGTGACAAGTCGGCCTGGTCCAAGTTACGCTTAGGTGAGTGCTGGCCGGCTTAAGGAACTTCGTCTCCCAGCATCACCGGCCATCTTGCACCGCCTGCCTCCGGGAGGTCCGGTCCGTGCTCCTCAAGTGCTCGGGTGAGTGTCGTCACTGGTGGCCATTTTGCTTCGCCTGAGACAAATGAACCCAGTGCAGCTGCGCTGAGTGCCACCGAGTCAAGCAGTGGACTACATCTCCCGACTTCCCTCGCTGATGACGTCTCCCATGTTGCCAGAAGCTCACGCCACACGGTGACAAGAGCGAGTCCGGACGGCGGCACACGGCCCTTTCAAGGAGTGCCCCCCGCACATTCCAGATGTGACGGGCGGGCATCCTCTGTGTGGGACTCACAAGTAATATTTATTTTTATAACGTTTTGTATTATTTTGTAAAATGAAAATACTTTTTGGATGCATGCACAGATTTGCGAATAGGCGCAGATATTTAGTCAGGCATGTCAAGGACGGCTCAAGGCTGCTCGGGTGGACTCTTCAGGTCCATCTCACTCATTAGCGAGGATGAACCTGCAGACTAGTGACGCGTGACTGTGTTGCAGGTGAGTGTGGGAGTGAACTATATGAAAGTGGACGTAAGTGTTGTTGGTGTACATGGGACAGTGTATGTGAGGCTGTGTACAAGTTGTGTGCGTCCAAGTCGTGTGGTTTATCTTTATGTTGTCACGTGTGCAGTGTGCGTTTGGCAGGAGTCTGTGTAAATGCACCCAAAGATTGCAACTGTTTCCTATTTGCTGTGGAAGAAAGTGAAAACATGTTAAAAAAGGATTAGCGAGGATGAACCTGCAGACTAGTGACGCGTGACTGTGTTGCAGGAACTTCAATAAAGGACACGTTTGGACATTGATTCGTTGTCCTAACGAAATGTGTAACATCTGTCTCTGGCCCAAACTCTCACAGACTTCCACTCAGTGTGGGTGAATTTGTGCGGCCCCCTCGCCCCTTGGTTAAACAGAACATTGAGCAGGGGCTACGCACTTCAGTTCTGTCGCCGTCCCCCCGAGAGAGAGTGAGCGAGGTGATGACCTTGTTAGGTCTCATGTCAGCTGCGCAATCGGTGGTCAAACTGGGTCTCTTGCACATGAGACGCCTTCAACGTTGGTTTGCACATAAATCAGTCGTTTGTGCCACGACTGGAAGGCCATCATGTGATGGTCAGGTCGGACAACTCCACGACGGTTGCCTACATCAACCGCCAGGGGGGAGTGAGAGCTCCCTCTTTACACAGAGTGGTGGCTCGCATTCTACTGTGGGCGTCTCTGAGAGCACGTCACGTTCCAGGTGTGCTGAATGTGGACGCGGACAGAATGTCCAGAGGGGGCGTGTTGGCGGAAGAATTGGGTGTCGCGCCACCCGTGGTAGAGGCGGTCTGGGCTCGCTTCGGGGTTGCAGTCGCGGACTTGTTTGTGTCAAAGGAGAACTACAAAGCTCTGTGGTTCTCCTTGAGGGTGTCGGACAACCCCACCCTCGGGGTGGATGCTCTGGCTCACGCAACTTGGCCGCAGGGGCTTCTGTATGTGTTTCCTCCGCTGAGACTGTTGATGCCTTTCCTTCTACACATAAGGACGCAGAAGTTGACGGTGATCATGGTGGCCGCCGACAGTCCCGGGACCTGATGGTTTCTGGACCTGGCCAGCATGGCGACGGGTCTACCCTGGAAGATTCCGGACTTTCACGGGGCTCTGGTGCAGGATCGGGGCCGGGTTCGGTCCTGTCATTAAGAGGTTTCTTCTTGGTGCTCGGCGCATTAGGCCTCCGGCGAGGAACCTTATTCCGCCCTGGAGTTTGCAGGTGGTTCTAGAAGGATTCTGTAAGGCTCCGTTTGATGTACTGTCCTTGAAGACGGCTCTTCTTCTGGCCTTAGCTTCGGCTAAGAAAGTGAGTGACCTGACAACCCTGTCGGTGAGCTCACAGTGTATGTCATTTGGTGAAGGTCAGACTTCTGTGACTCTTCATCCAAACCCAGCTTTCAGATCGAAGGTCATTACGACCTCTTATCGGTCTCAAGTCCTGATGTTTTATTCCCCACCTCATCAGACTGCTCAGGAGGCTAGGATGCACCGGTTATGTCCGGTGTGGGCCCCAGCTTGCTATGTTGACAGGACAAAAGACTTTCGTCTGACTGATAGTGTCACAACCTCTTCCGCTGACGTCACCGCCCAACCCACCTCGTCACATTCACACCTGCCTCCAATCTTCTGACGGCATAAAGACCGGACCAACCTGCCAGTCCTCGCCTGTTCGTCAACCCTTCATGGTTGGTTCTCGAGCGGGATAGTTAGTAATTTATCTCTGCCTGCACAACGCATCGTCAGAGTCTTTTCAGTTTGTTTCTTCTGCCTCAGAGCTTCTGCCTGCCTGCACCTCCTGAACCCCTACTCCACTGCCTGCACCTCCTGCACCATCACCGCACGGCCAGCCGGATTCCTGGATCCTCAACAACAACTAGTCCAGGATCTCCTCCACAGAATCAGAAGAACCTTCCACCCAGCACGATTAAATAACAATCTTCTGATCCCCAAATCTGCATTTGAGTCTCCTGCTTCCGTACTCGTTACAGAACGAACAGGCCACGATGGACTCAGCAGATTTGGACGCTGTGCGCAAGGCTGTCTCGTCTCAAGGTGCTCTTTTAAGCCAACATGACCAAACGTTGGAAGAGTTAGTTGGCGTCATCAGAGAACTGTCGGTGAGTGTGGCCCGCCTGCGTGACGGGCTAACCCCGCCGTTAGCCACTGCTCCAACACCTCACCCACCCATTGTCTCCGACCCGCCCGCCGTTACGACTCATTCCATTGCCGCTCCACCTCCTCACCTGCTCCGCGAACCTTGGGTTCCTGCGCCTGAGAGGTATGACGGAGATCTGGGTCAATGCCGATCCTTCCTCTTGCAGTGCGAGATTGTCTTCGAGCAACAACCATACACTTACTCCACTGATGGGTCCAAGATTGCTTTCATTATGAGCCTGCTTCGCGGAAGCGCACTGTCCTGGGCGGCTGCAGTGAAGGAGAGAGGAGCTGAGACGGCGCTTCATTATTCCGCCTTTGTTTCCGAGATGAGGAAGGTGTTTGATCATCCCGTCCGGGGTAAGGACGCATCCAAACGGCTGCTGACGCTGCGCCAGGGCGCGCGCAGCGTCGCGGAGTACAGTGTGGCTTTTCGGACCCTCTCGGCCGAAGCGGGATGGGAAGAGGAATCGCTCCAGGCAGTTTACCACCAGGGGTTAAACGAAGCCGTCAAGGACCACCTCGTATCTTATCCGGAAGCCACTGGCCTGGATGATTTAATTGCGCTGTCTATTAGGGTCGACAACCGCCACCGTGAGCGGAGGAGACAAAGACAGCAGCAAACCACGCCGAACCCAGTCTCCGCCCAGCCTCGTCAATCGCTCCCTCCGATTGGTCACACCCCCAAGGATGAAGGCACACCTGATCTCCCGCCCAATGACACTTCAGAGCCGATGCAGTTGGGGCGTTATCGCATTGATCCGGAGGAGCGGCGCCGTCGCATTCAGTCCAACAGCTGTCTGTATTGTGGGAGGAGCGGACACTTTTTAACCACCTGTCCTCACCGTCCGTTAAACGGGCAGGCTCGCTAGAATCTGGGAGACTCCTAGCGAGCCGCACCTCCTTCCCACAATCTCCCCGTCCGCGCACCAAGTTTGACGTCACCATAACCCACCAAGGTCAGTCACTTAAATTGTCTGCACTCATTGATTCTGGTGCTGATCAAAACTTTATTGATGGCAACACCGTGAAAACCTTTAATATTTCGACCTCTCTGCTCCCTGAACCGCTTGAAGCAAATGCTTTAGATGGCCGTCTCCTGGCTTCAATCACCCGTATGACTGCTCCTGTGCGCCTCCTGCTGTCCGGTAACCATCAGGAGGAAATTAGTTTTTATGTTCTGGACTCCCCGTTCGTGCCTGTGATCCTTGGACGCCCATGGCTTCTCAAACATAACCCCCACATTGACTGGAGAAATGAGAAAATCATAAGTTGGAGTCTAAACTGTCATAAAGTTTGTCTTCTCTCCGCTTTACCTCCCACTTTTGGTCCTCCTTGTACCATTGACACCACTGATCTGTCTCTCATTCCAGTAGAGTACCAAGATTTGAGAGCTGCGTTCAACAAAGAGAAAGCCACATCTTTACCACCTCATCGGCCTTATGATTGTGCAATTGATCTGTTGCCAGGTGCCCAGTTACCCAAGTCTCGTTTGTACAACCTCTCCCGCCCTGAACGGGAGGCCATGGAGCGCTATCTTAAGGAGTCCCTTGAAGCTGGCATTATAAGGCCTTCAGTCTCTCCACTTGGTGCTGGTTTCTTCTTTGTTGAAAAGAAGGACAAGAGTCTACGCCCCTGCAAAGATTTCAGAGGACTCAACAGCATCACAATTAAAAACAAATATCCTCTCCCTCTTATAAATTCTGCTTTTGACGTTCTTCAGGGAGCCACCATTTTTACAAAACTGGACCTTCGAAACGCCTACCACCTGGTCCGGATAAGAGAAGGTGACGAGTGGAAAACTGGTTTTAACACCCATCTCGGCCACTTTGAATATCTGGTCATGCCTTTTGGTGTCTCTAATGCTCCGGCCGTTTTTCAACATCTGGTCAATGACATTTTAAGAGACATGTTAAATCAGTTTGTCTTCGTCTATTTAGATGACATTCTCATATTTTCGAAGGATCTGGAAGAACACCGAAATCACGTACGTCAAGTCCTCCAGCGGTTACTCGAGAACAAACTCTACGTGAAAGCTGAGAAATGCGAATTTCATTCCAAGTCTGTCTCCTTCCTTGGTTATATCATTGCGGGTGGCCAGGTTAAGATGGACCCGGAGAAAGTGAAGGCAGTGGTCGACTGGCCAACTCCCTCCAACCTCAAACAGCTCCAGAGGTTTCTTGGTTTCGCCAACTTCTACCGGAGATTCATTCGGAATTACAGTAAGGTCGCCGCTCCACTCACTCACTTAACCTCTACTTCCAGACACTTCCAGTGGTCCTCTGAAGCTGAAGCTGCCTTCGCCAATCTTAAGCGTCTCTTCACTACTGCGCCAATACTGGTCCAACCAGATCCATCAAAACAATTTGTGGTCGAGGTGGACGCTTCTGAGGTTGGGGTCGGAGCAGTTCTCTCTCAGCGTTCCACCGAAGATGGTAAGCTACATCCCTGCGCCTTCATGTCTCACCGCCTGTCACCTGCTGAAAGCAACTACGATGTGGGAAATCGGGAATTATTAGCGGTAAAACTTGCCTTGGAAGAGTGGAGGCACTGGCTTGAGGGGGCAGAACTACCATTTCTCGTCTGGACCGATCACAAGAATCTGGCCTATATACAATCTGCAAAGAGGTTGAATTCCCGCCAGGCCAGATGGGCACTCTTCTTTGGACGCTTTAATTTCTCCCTGACTTTCAGGCCTGGGTCCAAAAACACTAAGCCAGGTGCTCTCTCCCGTATCCCTGAGAAGACTGGACTTTTGGAGACACCTGACACCGTTCTGCCCAGGAACTGCTTCATCTCTGCTGCCGTCACATGGACAATAGAAGAGGAAGTTAAGAATGCCCAACATCAGCAGCCAGATCCTGGCAATGGCCCCCCCGGTAGGCTTTTTGTTCCCGACTCTATGAAGACCAAAGTGTTAGAGTGGTCCCACTCTTCCAAACTCACTTGTCACCCCGGAGTCACTAGAACAATCTCCTTCCTCCGGCGCAGGTTCTGGTGGCCCACGCTAGACCAGGATACAAAGTCTTTTGTTTCTGCCTGTCATGTCTGTGCCAGTAACAAGACTTCCAACCAACCCAGCTCTGGCTTCCTCTGACCACTCCCGATTCCCCGTCGACCTTGGTCTCATATAGCTTTGGACTTTGTTACTGGGTTACCAATCTCTCAGGAAAAATCTGTCATCTTAACCGTTATCGATCGTTTCAGTAAATTTGCACACTTCCTCCCGTTGCCTAGTCTACCGTCGGCTAAAGAAACAGCTGACCTACTCATGAGCAATGTCTTCAGACTACATGGACTGCCAAGCGACATTGTCTCAGACCGGGGTCCACAGTTCACTTCAGCTGTTTGGAAGGCATTCTGTTCCGCCATTGGAGCCAGTGTTAGTCTGTCCTCAGGTTTCCACCCACAAACCAACGGTCAAGCAGAAAGGGCCAACCAAGAACTGGAAAAAACCCTCCGTTGTCTCGTCTCGGCTCAGCCTTCCACTTGGTCAACCCAACTGCCATGGGTCGAATATGCCCACAACACCTTGGTCTCTTCTGCTACGGGTATGTCTCCGTTTGAATGTCTGTATGGTTACCAGCCACCGCTGTTTCCTTCTCAGGAGAAGGAGATCTCCGTGTCCTCTGTCATGGCACACATCCGCCGATGTCGGGGAACCTGGCGCAGAGCTCGCTCCACGCTCGTAAAGACTTCTAAGCGTTATGAGCGTTTGACTAACCGCCACCGCCAGACAGCACCCAAGTATTGCCCTGGAGACAAGGTTTGGCTTTCCACTAAGAACCTCCCCCTGAAGACTGATGCCAAGAAACTGGCTCCCAAGTTTATTGGTCCCTTTGAAATCTTGAGGATTATTAATCCAACCGTGGTCCGCCTTAAACTGCCCCGAACCCTCAGGATTCACCCCTCTTTTCATGTCTCTTGCATTAAGCCTGTTTCTTCTAGTCCCTTGGCTACTCCCACCCCTAGCCCTCCTCCCCCTCGGATGATTGATGACCACCCAGCCTACACCGTCCGGCGTATCCTGCGGTCCAGGAGACGTGGTCGTGGAGTTCAGTATCTCGTGGACTGGGAAGGATACGGCCCCGAGGAGAGATGCTGGGTTCCACGGAAGAACATTTTAGACCCGACTCTCCTACAGGACTTTTATAGAGACCATCCGGAGATGCCCGGTGGGCCGCCTGGAGGCATCCGTCGGAGGGGGGGTACTGTCACAACCTCTTCCGCTGACGTCACCGCCCAACCCACCTCGTCACATTCACACCTGCCTCCAATCTTCTGACGGCATAAAGACCGGACCAACCTGCCAGTCCTCGCCTGTTCGTCAACCCTTCATGGTTGGTTCTCGTGCGGGATAGTTAGTAATTTATCTCTGCCTGCACAACGCATCGTCAGAGTCTTTTCAGTTTGTTTCTTCTGCCTCAGAGCTTCTGCCTGCCTGCACCTCCTGAACCCCTACTCCACTGCCTGCACCTCCTGCACCATCACCGCACGGCCAGCCGGATTCCTGGATCCTCAACAACAACTAGTCCAGGATCTCCTCCACAGAATCAGAAGAACCTTCCACTCAGCATGATTAAATAACAATCTTCTGATCCCCAAATCTGCATTTGAGTCTCCTGCTTCCGTACTCGTTACAGATAGTCCGTTTGTCTGCTATGGAGGAAACCTGAAGGGCAAAGCTGTCCCTTCACAGCGTCATGCCCACTGGGTTTGTATGGCCATTTCTGCTGCATACCAAGCTGAAGGCTATGTGGCCCCGGAGGGCCTCAGTGCCTTCAGGCGCATTCAACTAAGGCCATTTCCTCATCTGCTGCGCTTTTCAGAGGCGCTTCCATGGAAGACATCTGTCAAGCAGCTTCTTGGTCTTCTGCTTCGACCTTTGCTCAGAATTATCTGAGAGACATGACTGACACTTCAGTGGCTCACACTGTTTTGTCTGTGTGGGGATCTTCGACCATGGCTGGACCCGCTGGTCGTTGAGTTGTTTTTTTTTCCTTGACTGGTCTTCTGTAAGGCCATGCTGGGAGTGAACTAATCCCTACGGCCTTCGCTGTGGTTTTTAACCAATAGCGAAGGCCGTTAGAGGGCGGAGCACATATGAAATAGAAAGGTTCTATGAATATGTGCGTAGCCCTCATCATATCTCCACATTGAGAAGTAGTTCTCAGGAAATTGATTTAATTCCCCGTGTTCAACAGGGAATCCGCAATCCCTTGAACCGAACCTGCACATGAAAAAAATATATTTCAGCAGGAGAGGAAACGTAGTTGAAATTGACTAAATACAGAAATTCAAAGTAAATAAAGACATCTAGCCAATAAATTTCCTTAGGTTAGGTTTCATTAGGCACTTTAACTACACATAATCTAAACATATTCTGATAACTTGTGCAATTTCTGCTATGAAGCATTTAGCCTTGTATAATATTTTGTATTCCAAAAAATGCAATACCTGTGAGTAAAAAGAGTTCGCTTGGAATCCCTCCTGGACATGATGCATGTCTAGAGGGTCGAATCCTGTGTTTGTTCCAGAGATCCACACATTGAACGGGGTCTTTCTACAGAACGTCCCGGACGCAGAATCTCAGCAAACACTGATGTTCATGGCTGCCATTGAAGTACCCGGCATCTCTGAGGTCTCCAAAGAAGTCCATCCTAAACTGTGCCCTCGGAACGAATCAAAGCAGTGTTTCGCGCAAGGAGGAACAGTTTTACAACTTGACATAGCAGTTATTATTTGTATGACATTGCCGAATACCTTCCTTTCCTGAAAAAAGACTACATTGTATGGTTGCCATCGTACCATTTTCCGTTCCGAAGTCAGTTATCAAAGCCATTGGAATCACACCGATACTCTTTGCACAATTGATAATATTGTGAGCTATGACAGACGGGTTGTTTTTGGTATTCCCACAAACAAGCCACATTATTCTCCTGGAAAAGCCATTGATACATCCAGAGAGGACCAAACCAAAGGGCTTGAGCTTATCGTAGCTACCTACGTGCCATATATAATTTGGCCCTATTGAGTGATATGTCTGTCGTATGAACCTTTGGCGTCTTCTCAAATTTGTTCCTTGTGGATGCAGTTGTCGCAGCAACCTCATCACCACATCATGTTGCACGTGTAGTTTATGTTTTTTTGTTGGAGCACCTGCCACATAGTTCTATATCCCCACAACCGCCCGGGTCCACTTAATTCTACTGCAATGGCACGTCTAACTCCTGCTAGTGGCGAATATCCATGTCTACGAGTTAATCCATTCTCTTTTAGCCTCGTCTTAAGTGTGCGCATGCTGATTGTTATTTGGTGGTATGTTGACAGCGTGTCAAAAAACAAACAAACAAAGAAACAAACAAATATATTACATATACTTGTTTGTTTTTTAATTATTTTTTTTTTTTGAGCTGTTCAAAAAAGCTGTCCAAGATCCATATCTTGCTTTTTTATTTTGGGGTTTTTTTTGTGCTGTAGTTTAACTAAAGCTTTTTATTTCGTTTTTTTTTTTTTTTGCTATAGTGGGCAAACTTTCGCTTTTTATTTTGTGTATCGTTGCCGGGGAGTGGTATCAATCATCCTTTAAATTCAGGAGAGGTTTCCCACTCCCGTCTGTACTTTTGTGCATACACTTTTGGTTGTGGCATTGCGATTGAATGCAAGAGGAGAAAAAAGAAATGCTCTAAAGAATGATAGGGATATGCACGTGAGGAAAAAAACAAGGAAGCGACAGTCCTTGTTGTTCTCAACTCCACCCCTCTCTGTCTCTTTGTCTGAACGGGTAAAGAGAGAAAACGGCGCAATTATTTTTCCCCCTCCCCGATCTTGGAGCCTCTGATCACCAAAAAAAGGTCGCTAGATTTGTCGCTAGTCGCTTTTCCTTCTCGCTGGGGGGGCGGGTCCAGAAAGTAGCTAAAAATAGCGACAAAGTAGCTAAGTTGGCAACACTGTGTACTTCATCTGGAGGGATTCGAACTTTTCTGAACTCCCCTGTTATTGTGCTCTGAGCGAGAAACTTCCCAGGTACAAACAGGTGGTAAACTGCCCCACCAAAGAGCAGAGCGTTTTGGATCACTGTTACACATCGCTGCACAATGCTTAAATGCTCTCCCTTGAACAGTACTGAGACTGTCTGATCACTTGGATCTCTGATGGGTCATCTTGTTCTCACATAAAATCCGAGATGAAGGAGCATGAATATCTGGACAAGTTACGCTGTAGAGTCGCTGCAGACTTATATGGGGACCACAGACTGGGAGGTATTTAGGGCTGCTACCAATAATCTGGACGAGTATACAGACACTGTCACTTTATGGATCAGCTACTGTGAAGTTGTTCCGACGAAGGTGAGCTATGCGAATGACAAAAATTGGTTCACAGCGAAAGTCAACCAAATTAGATGGGAGAAAGCGGCTGATGACGACTTTCACGAGACTTGCTTCATCATGGGTCACAAACCAGTTATTTTGCACATTTTGCTCACAGTTCCTCCATGTCCCCTCATGATGGCTAAGATGCCCACTTCCATTGTGGACTCCTTCCGCTTCCTGCTAACCACCATCACCGAGGACCTCAAATGGGAGCCGATCATGAGTTCCCTCATCAGGAAGGCCCAACAGAAAATGTTCCCCTTGCAGCAGCAACGAAAACTACGACTGCCGACAAAGTTCTACAGGCCATCATCCAGTCCATCATCACCTCCTCTATCACCGTGTGGTTCAACAGCGCCACCTCCAGGGACAAGAGCAGACTGCAGTGCATTCTGCATTCTGCTGAGAAGGTGATCGGTTGCAGACCACCTCTTCATGACCTCTATGTCTCCAGGACCCAGAGACTTGCAGGTCAGATCAGAGCCGACCCTCCTCACCCTGGTCATGGACTGTTTGTCCCTCTTCCCTCTGGCAGGAGGCTACAGTCGATCCAGTCCAGAAACTCCTGACACAGGCAGTGTTAGGACTAACGCATTATTAGGTAATGTGTTATAGGAACTACGTTATCTTTTGTAATAACAAGTGCCATAACGCGTTCCTTTGCCAAAATTAGTCACGTAATGCAGCGCCGCGCATGTGAAAAAAATTAATGGCTGCAATTGATGACGGCAAAGATGTGGGATTCCTGTTGCGGATATATTCTCATTATTTCTCCCTTTTTACTTTAAAAGATCAGAGAAATATTGTAGTGGCGTGCAAGCTATGTGGAGGCTCAAAGAGACTATGCACGTCTAAAACAAGCAATTCCAATCTGGCAAAACATCTCCAGAAAGTGCACGCGCCAACCAAGCTGGTGTAAAAAAAACCAGACGCAATCACTGTTAATGTTCGCTTGTCTGACACCACAGGAGAAGCCGGTGCAGCCAAACAGCAGAAGCTTGACTTGGGAGCGCCTGTTGCACAGTCTTGATCTCTCTCGTGAAGCAGTTGAACATACTAGTAGCAGCGAGGTATGTTGTGGAAGATGTGCTACCTCTCGCAGCTGTGGAGTTCTCACTGCAGTTCATGTTTCCAGTTGGTATAGTTGTGTTGCTGTTGAGATGATCATCTGCATTGGGTTTTGTAACGTTGATTTAAGCAGGTGACTCAAACGCAGATTGGAATCAGAAGATGGGTATTTAATTGTGCAGAACAGGAAGTGTCTTCTGATGCCGTAGTGGAGATCCCAGACAAGTGGCTGGTGAGGATCCAGGAGTCCAGCTGGCTGTGCGGTGGCAGTGCAGGAGGTGCAGGCTGTGGAGTCTGGGTGCAGGAGGTGCAGGCAGGCTGAAGCTCTGAGGCAAAAATAAACCGACTGAAATAACTCAGATAATGCAATATGGAGGCAGTGGCAAATAGCGGAACATCTCGCTCGAAGACAAACCATGAAGGGTTGACAAACAGGCGAGGACTGGCAGGTTGGTCCGGTCTTCATACCTTCAGGAGATTGGAGGCAGGTGTGGATGTGACGAGGTGGGTTGGGCGGTGACGTCAGCGGAAGAGCTTGTGACAGTTTTGCTCAATTGTTTTTTCCTGCTACTACTATGTGTTCTGTAAAACAGTTGATTTTGTTTTGCACTGGTAAAAGCATAGTTTTTAATGTAATTTACAATAAATATGCCCGTCAAAAGTTTCAATATTGTCATTCATTCGCTTGCACTCACACTGCCATTGCGCCTTTTGGTCACTAAGTGGCGACTTTGTAATAGGATTGCACTGGAAGTGGGTTAGGGTTTATAGATGAATAGACAGCCTTTATTACCTGACTGTCTAGTTCAGCGGGCCACTCAGATAACAATAATGCGTCTGATTCTGTCCCAATGTTGCTTGTTCCCAACCCAGCCAGATGACTGTGACGGTTCTAAGATGATTATGTTTGAGCTCGGCTATAATATACAGTTTAAAAAAAGTTACTTTTGCTAGTATCTATTTACTTTGACAGTAATTAGTAACTTGAAGTAACAGAGTTAGTTTTGACCAAGGTAACTAGTAACTGTTATTAAGTTACTAACTTAAAGTAACTTGCCCAAAATGGCATAATGAATTTCATACAAGCTCTGCATGAAAATTTGACTCTGGTCTTCGACTGGCAGCCCTGTAGTCCCGGTGGAAATCATCAGACTGATAAAGAGCCTGTTTATATGGTGCCCACTGGACACATTCCAACATCCTTTCGTTGCAGACGCAGCACTTGCTTCCACGCCGCCATCATTGGAATTGACAGAAACCAGCCTCTAAAGTGTCAGCACTGATGAGTGTCGGCTTCAAAGAAATCCTTCAGTCCAAGTCATACTAACAGCTCCTCTTAATTCCTTATCCATGATCGTGCTGACAACACCCCTTGGCACAGAACTGGTGACTCAATGTGTTTTTAAATGGCAGAAAGCCAGATGTGCAGCTCATATGATCTACCATGTCATTCATGTCTTACACAACATCCGTGGAACTTGTAAGGGAAGGGATTGATAGGCACCCCATGCTTCCTGAAATATTTTTGGCACATGAGCCTCTGAGCAATGGTGCTTGCTACTGACCGGACCTGGCCTTAGAGCAAGACAGAACGCCAACAAGTAACAAAATGCCGTTCACTGTTTGCACCACTGTTTTGCATAGAATACTTCAATTCTTGGATCCTGGCAATTCCAGTAAACACCAAAGAATTCCATTTCCCCAAGTTGGGGGGAGGAAAAATATCACAGCATTTTCAATAGCCAGCAAAAAATTCAAACAATTTCAGACTGTGCAAGTCGACCTCTACACTTTCACCAGTAGGGCAGAGTACAGGCTGGTAAAAGAAACAATATCCTCCTCAGCCGAACCCCAATAACAAGAAAATTCACTGAAAATCAGAAAAGAGCAACAGATGGTAGTTTCCATCAAGAAAAATGAACAAAAGCACAGTGATGCCTGGGCCTCAGCAGGACAGCTGCAGCTGATGCTGTCAAACCTGGCCTCTATGGCTGAGTAGAAGTGATGATGATCAGGCGGGTACATCTACCACCAGGCACAAAGGCGCGCTTTGTTTACATCTGGTCTTGAGAACTAGACAAAACGTGTAATGATCATGTCATTACATGACCTGCTGTATATGTCATGTTATACAGACCATTGTGACCATCTGTGTGAGGTAATAAAGATCAAGGTTTTATTCTGAGCAGCATGCACACTTTCTGAGCCAATTTTGTTGTGAAGCTAGAATATCTAGTATTTATGGCATTTTACTAATATTCTATATATTTACAAGTAAATGTAGGAAAATAATTAAAACCATTATTTTTGCTTTGTCTGGTTGCAGAATGCGAAATGGAAAAAAAAGTCTCTGTTGACCATTTCCATTATGGAGAGAATGACGTTTGTGGCCAGACAAAAAAATGGATGAGCAATTTATTGTTAGTTAATTGTCCATACACATGGACCACACCTTGCCCATGATTCAGAATCCCATACACTGCTCCAAACCACATCATGTAGCTCTTAAAATCAGCAGTGACACAGTGCTGATCTTCTCCCCCTCCCTCTTCTGTCTGGCTCCGGGAACACTAATAGGCTCCATGCAGAGTAATGTGACCAACTGAAAAATACTCCAGCCCAAAGCTGGACACCCAGAGAAGTTCAGAGAGGTTCATACAGTCAGCGTCACTACATACAACTCATTTTGGACTAATGACCCTGTCCTGCTTAAAGGAGTCGTATTTTTCTGTGTGTCTAGTGCGCTTTAGTAGGTTGTAGGTCAACTGGTGTTCTGAGGTCAGGGTGCCATACTCACTGCAAATCTAGGTAAGTAACACGCAACGTCTGTCTGGTGACATCTGTCAAAGTTTCATTTTTGTTTTGTTGTTGTGTTTAAATTTGAATTCAACATGCTCCTACACCAGCTCTGACTTTATTTAATCAGTCAACAATTCATATTCTTAATTAATCTGGGGTATTGCTGTCAACCTCTCTATAAACGGAGAATATTGATTCTGAATAGTAATAAATAAATGAAACATTTTATTTGTATGTTTTACAAAACACAATACCTGTAGATTTCAAAGGTCCTGTTTTTGTCCACGTTCAATTCTCAGCATTATTCAGGTTCATTCACCAGGTCCAGCCGTGTAGTTCTGGGCTCATCGATCACCTTCCTCATAATCATCGATGCCCCACAAGGAGAGGGGGATTGACCATTAAGGATCAAATATATTGATAAAAATTACAGGCCTGCGTATGTGTTGTAAGTAGGCAAACCCCCCAAAATCAGCAGTGAATCAAACAATTGTTCTCCGAACTATATATTCTCTTTGTTTATACCAGTATATACTCTGTTTGCAATATAGAATGTGCCTTTGTCACCATGACTGACAGACGTTTCAGAGGCTTTAAATTCACATTCAATACTACTGACTACTGTGTGATTAGCAGGACGGCGAGCTCTGCGGGCACGAATGAGATTTGTTGTGTTCAAAGATCGGACTGTGGTCTGTCCATTACTCATTTCAGTTTTCCATGACTTACATTTTGCAATACAAACTCCACACTGACAACGCTGCAATGCACTAACACTTATGTTTCCTTTGTGGTGTACGATACCAGCGTGGAGTGTCATGACAGGTGTCTTTGTGTGAAATGAGATGCTTGTGTGTTTTAGTTATGTCGGCCTGTTTGATGGTAAAGTACTAGTTTCAACACCAAATCCTGCTTCCTGCACTCCCCATTTCTGGAGAGTGCAGTGGGTAAGAGACAGCTGAGCACACTTGTCAGTCAGTCTTCATTTACAGCTGAACAAAAAACCGTGGCTTGGCTTTCTCTCATTTGCAGTAGATAAGGTTGGTAGATAAGATCGGTTTCCAAAAATTGAATCAGCCCATCGCCAATCCTGCAAAATTATGGATATCAGCGGTGAGCAATCCATTCACCTTTATTATAAATGTCTCTATGTGATCTTGAGTGTCACGAATGATATGGAGTATCGAGCTTCTCTGACTCAGATTGTGAAAAGGTATATTTACCCTGGGATGGAAATAAAGTCATCTGGTGAGGCAGAAAGGCAGCTTCGTGCAGCATACTTGAGATGACGGTTTTCTTTACCATGCCTGGGATGGGAACAGAGGAGGCGGTGGCCATATGTAAAACACTGCTAATTCTGACACGAGTAGTAATGTGGCAAAATGTGGAAACAATGTCAGACGTGGCAGAACAAAATACACTGCAAATAGTGGTGGAGGCAACAGTGGAGTTCACAGTCCAGCAGGTAAATAATGATGATGCCCAGCAATCAGTGTTGTGGCTTGAGGAATGAAGATGAGGCAGACTATCACAACTGGATCAGATGAACATCTGAAAAGTCATGTAATTCACCACGGTTAGCTATATCATAATAAGCTAGTTAGATGAGTGACTTAATTCACAACCCAAATTTTGGGTCACACTGGAGATTGTTCTCATTAGCAGTACATCATTTTCAAGCAACAACCTTTTGAAATGGATGTCACAATTGAATATTTCATGGAAGAAACTCACTTAAAGTGTAAAGACATGAGAAGGGTAGAAACAATGAGAGCTTGTGATTCTCACCCAAGCGCATCCTAACATCAACCACCGTTTGAACTTTATGCAAATTAGATAAGCCTTAATGCTCTTAAAAAAAATTAAAAATGACAACCTACTTCATGTTTGACAGGTCCGGCATGATCAGAATATATAGTATTTCAGATATCAAATGCGCAAAATTGGCTTATCTGTCTGTAAATTGATATAGATACACTAATAGCATGTGGAGACTGCAGACCTCTGCCAGGCGGAAGGTGACCAATCCTTTAAAAAACAATGGCTGGATCCATTTGGTCATCTGAACTCTCAATTTTCATAAAATCTGTCCATAGTTACAAATGAAAAAACAAGCAACACTGTGGAAAACCAGCTCTGCCTTGGTGGAGACATAACACACTGCACTCATGGAGACAGAATCCTTTGGCTCCATTGCACTGGACTGTCCATACTGGTGGTGCAACGTGATTTCCCCTTTGAGGTATCTGTTGGCGAATCTGTACTGCATAGTAAAGTACCAAAGGAGCATGCCTTCCCTTCTCAAAAATGTTTGAAGGCAGTGCTCTGTAGCCACTTGTCAAATATGGCAGATATAACATAAAAGTTGCAGCATTGGCAATAACCTTTCTGTTGTCCGTGTTCTAAAATATCACACTTCATACTTGTGCCTGTGTTGCAAATTACAAAGGACTGGGGGATACTGACAGAATGATGAGCTAAAATTAATAAAGGAGACAGTGCATCCAAACTCATGCACAATGTCAGTCAGTGTTTTGTCGGCTGTTGCAGGAGAAGAAAACATGCATGGAGAGCAGTGTGGTAAGTTATAAGCGTCATGCAGATGAAAGACACATTCCTACTCTGCGTGTCGCTCACCTCCTCAGACAGATTCCCAGCTGGAACCTGCTGCAGTCGCCTGGCAACAATATTGACACAGAAATAAAAAATCTTCGGCCAGCACAAGTCTAACTGTTGGCTTGTCAGGACTCACTTGACGTACATTTGTGGATGACGGTGTCCATGTAAGACCACACAAAACAGGACCTGCATGTGCAGTACAGGCATCCACATGTGGACTTGTGTGACAGTGCAAATACTTCATCTACCAATAGCATTGACTTAAAGAGCTAAATAACAATAATTTGGGGGTCAAATATTGTGCAGGTGAATGTGTCTGCCTGCTAATGGCTCGCTAATGGGTAATTTGTCCATGGTTTTTGAAGACAATTTGTTTTTCGTACATTACACAGATGCACTAGGGACAATACAGTTTCTGTAGGTAGTTATGTTTTCACCAAACAGTTGTCTCAGGAGTGTAACCAGCTGATTCAGTCTGGTGCTGCTTGGGTCACCTGAAACCTCATTGGTTAAACAGTGTGTACTTGCTCAGTTGGAACAAAAGCCTGCATCACCCTGGTCCTTTGAAGACCGGAATGGCCACTGATGATCTTGTATCGTGTGAAATAGTACACTGACAGAAGTTCTGGCACTGACCCTTCACCAACTACTAACAATATGACAATTTGGCAACGATGGTGCCTATGCCTGCACCATTCCAACCCTTTCACAACATGGAAGGAGATTTTGCAGAGCTATCTGGTCGCTATACATGCTACATGCTGGAAGCCCATTGGCCCGGGGCAAAGAGCACCCACTGGTCTTTCATGCTCTTGGAAAACACCTCTTAGTGAACACCTCTATTGCTTTCTATCAATCCAGACAAGGAGTCCAGCATGCTGATGACAACGTGCCTGAATATCTTGCAGTGCGCTGGCGGCTGTGCTTAACTAAGGCGCACTGGAAAATCAGATGCTTCGGGACAAACTTATCGGAAAGCATATATACTGACGGTGTGATTTTTTCGATGAAGGTCTTGGTAACCTGAGCACAGTCTGGCACTACGCATTGATTTTAATCACACCTTATACTATG
Organism: Synchiropus splendidus; assembly: GCF_027744825.2. Taxonomy (NCBI): domain Eukaryota; kingdom Metazoa; phylum Chordata; class Actinopteri; order Syngnathiformes; family Callionymidae; genus Synchiropus; species Synchiropus splendidus. Next base: position 4,280,077 of record NC_071341.1, on the reverse strand, counting down.
TCTGTGTCACTATGAAGACAGAGCCACCGCCACACAGACAAAAGATGGTCTCACTTGAAACTTCACACCACAGACTGCTCGGAAAGCGATCATATACTGTAAGGAGCTAACGTGAGAAATGGGCCGATTTGAACTTTTGCCAAACTTACTACTGAGAGAGACACAGGAAGACGGTGAGTCAGCGCACTGCTGTCTTGACACACATGCACAAACACACATGTGGAAGATGCTTTATAATAAGCAAGCTGTACCCATAAAGTAGGCAGTCGATGACTTTAAAAATCCCAGCAGCTGTAGCGCCTCGAAGTGCTGTCCTGCACAGCCATTCTGGCGTCTGGTGGAACTTGTTGCCATGCCACCTCGCAGAAATCTAAGCAATATCGAATACAGAACAGGCTCCCAGAATCCTGCTACCTGTCAAGTAGCGGCTGACGGCATTCCAGCTGGCCAACTAGTGGTTATTATTTTTATTATTATTATGGTATTATTATTGTTACTTTGGCTACAATTAACAGGTTTTGCAGTGCACAGCTTTTCGAAGTGGGGTTTGAAGCATGATAGTGCAACTCTCAGCACCTGCTCAATGTTAGCTAGGACCTGTACTTGGTCTTTAGTGCGGCAACAGCAGAGAAGCCTCACAAAGTTAAGATGTTGAAAAAGGAAGAATGCCCATAGCCTTCTGTCCTGAGCGTGGATACTGCCTCTGCTTGTCAATAAACAGGTCCTTTTCTCTAGGTGGAGCGGTACATTGAAATACTGAAAGAATCCCATCAATGATCAATTATGCTGCTTAAAACATGGAATCACTGAGGTGGCATCATGGTCTGTAGCATTCATAAATTCATGCAGGTTCATGAATGTGTTAGTATTTCCTTAATCAAGCTTGTATCAAAACCTTGCGATAATACTTTTCCATGTGACAGCCACCTTGCTTCGCTGTTAGACAGCACAGCTTGATATTCAGCTCCCATCTCTTCAAAGACAGCAGAGAAGACTCTTGTTTTTAGTGATCTTCATAAAACTGATTATACTTATGTCAGTCGTAGTAACCTCACTTAATTCACAGGAGAGGAGCTTTGACACCAGTGCTTCTCTGTGTATAACAGTGTGTCCCACTAAACTTTAGGAGTAGCCTCTTTGATGAGTGCCCGATGTCCTATCTCATCCCTGCAATGGTCCATGTGGTCCAACTGCAAACACCCACTTAATTCCATTCTCGGTCAATATTTTGAATCCCTTCCCAGCGGTGGCTCTGTCCCTGGCATATTCTCAGGAATGTAAATCATTACTCAGGGAGATTGTCATGTCAAACTGAACATAAACTGAACATAAACAACCAGTCTTTGTTGATGTCAGTTGCTTCATCGATTTGTAAGGCAAGACATTTGTCTTTGAGTTTATCTACCAGAACCTGTCATTGGACAGAAGGATAGCAGACAAATCCTCATCCCAGTCCAATGAACTGAGCTGGGATTCCACAAAGACAAGGAAGTAGGTATTCTTGATCTCCTGCCTTGCAGTTACCCAGGTCTCCTACTTGCTAAGCTTGTTTCAAATTGACTGGGCTGTCCCAATTGAGGGAATGCCCACTGGAGGGCAGAGTTTCTCCTGCCGAATCAAGTGTTTAAGTCTCTAGTGTATTCCAGCTCTTCTTTCGCTTCGGTGTAGTCACAATACAGGAGAGCTCCAGGGGGATGTTGGGCAGTAGCCCCGTACTATTCCCAGATGCCCCAAGTTCCAAGAGTGCCTCCTGGGTAAAAGTAATCCTCGGGAGGGCACCTTCTCCAATGGGCACCCGCTTCATTCCCGGACTCGTGGCAGGCACAGGATATGAAGGGCAAGCTACAAGGGCAGCATTACAGAATACAGTTTAAGCATGTCTTTAACTGTGATGACACAGCAGTCACACACTGAACAATCACAAAAACAAGTTGCATGCAGAGGAGTGTCCCCAGAAAAGTACAAAATATGTACACAATGCTGGCTAAAAAGGTAAAGATTCACTCAGCTTGATATGTCACAAGCTTTTCCACAAGTAGAGTTGTATGAAGATTCAAAACAGTACCTGAAAATCAAAAAGAGGTTATACCACATTAACAGACTACTGTGTAGCAAGTGCTCTTGCCATATTTCATACATTAATGTATCAAGTTCTTCAGGGCATTGGAGGCATGATTTGCTGTTTGGATGACATATTGATTACTGGGCTGAACAGCACATGAAAAATGTGAAAGAGTTTCTAAAAAAAAACAAGCTACAAATTCATAACTTAAGAGTAAACAAAAACAAATGTTTCAAAAACAAGCGTTTCAGGTATTTAGGACATGTGATTGATGCAGAGGATTTTCATGACATGCAAGAAAAATATGATACAATTGCAAAAGCAACAGTGCCGATGAATGCAACTGAGTTGAAGTCATTTCTTCCACTACTGAGTTACTACAAAAGAGTCAATTCCAAATCTTTCAACACATGGTTGTTGCAAAAAGATGCAAAATCGGAGTGGACTGAGCATTGTCAAAAAGTGCTTGATGAAAAAGGCAGCTAATTTCAACTCCAGGTATATGCAGTATTAAGCCTGGTCAACCTGATACTTGTGTGTGATGCATCACCAGTAGGTATAGTGGCCAAATGGGACTGAAAAGCCTGTAGATTTCTCACCATGGATGCTCACCAAGGCTGAGAAAAACTACTTTCAGAGAAAGAGACTCTAGCACTGCTTTCACTGAGGTGAGTGTGACATCTGTAGACAGCAGAGAAGTTTGCCTGCTACAGCACCAGTTCATACTTGGAAATGGGCTTCAAAACCATGGGAGAGGATTCACCTAGATTGCAAAGTCAAATGTTTCTGGTAGTTATGGGTGCTATGCCTGGTTGCCGGACATAGTTCGCATGCCCACGACTACCACCAGTAAAATGTTTGAAGTACTGCAAAAGTTTCTGCCTCTTTTGGTTTACCAAATGAGGTGGTGACAGATGGTCCTCAATTCATTCCCAAGTGAATTTTACTTTTGAATGTGTCTGCAACAAAATGCTGCGAACCATATGAAGACTCCAGCTTATCACCTCACAACAAACTAATGTCTTGAGCAAAGAACAGAGTCAAAGGAGGTGTCCCTTCAATAGTGCAACACATTTCTTTTTGTTCAGCTACAGGAACATGCCACACACCACTAATGAGACAGGTCCGCACCACACTGACCAAAGCATTATTGATTCTGGGTGTGCTGAATATTGCTCTTACTTCAATGTTAGTGTTTAACACTATTTAGCCACGCTGTGTCCTCTGTGTATTTTGGTTTGCACACTGGAAAAGTGGGTCCACTTCTGTTGGTGACAGAAGAGTGCAATTGAAAAATAAAGTCCGATAACCATTGGAAGCTCTGGAGTCTCACAGTCCCAATTTTCTGTTGAGCATAACATACACAAGTGCGAGATGAATCATTCCAGTCAGTTCAGTTCAGTCATGACTCCACACGTTGCTCGCAGCGGAGACCAGGAGGTGATATGGTTAAGGACTGACCCATTCATTGTCACTGTTGAATGTGTACTATGAGGAAAGACAAGTGAAAAGTTACAACAAATAGCCATGCGATAATTCATTTCATTTTGGTCAATGTAGGTCATGTACCTCTGTCAGTAATGACCTTGTTCATAATTGTTCAAATTTTTTTCTAATTGTTTCAAGAGTTACAATTACTGGTTTGCATATTGCACATTATTTTCTTTTTAAAAATGAGGTATACTCTTGCACAAAAGCTTTGTCTAACATTAAGGGGCAGTGCAGTCTGTGAGGGTAGCCACAAGACCTACCTAAGAGGATGAAGAAGAGAGTGTATAACAGATTAGTGCTGCATGCGATGTGAATAGTGAAGTCAACTGAGAGACGTTCTAGCTTGCTGATCCTTCCCCTGCTACTAATGATATAACAACAATGCTTTCAAAGTTGACTGGTATCCAATCACAGGTGACTTGGGCAACATTTATTTTGGGACTTCTATCTTAGATATTCAGAGCCAAGTCAGAGGTCTCTGCATATGTCACAGTGATAGCGTGCTCATTGACCATCAGGGTCAATGACCACGTGTCATGTGATCTGTCTATTTGACCCATGTACCGACTGTTACTCCTTCTCATCAGTCCTCGAACAACCACACCCGTGGCGGTGTTGCCGTGTCTCCAAAAAATCCTTCAGTTGTGATGTGATCTAGGGTTTGTGGTTTGTGTTTTACTGAGTAAACTTAGAAGTCTTGTGATATGTTCTTGCAGGTGTGTCCTCATTTGGCTTGGCCGTGCATGAGAGAACCTAAAATCATGACGACCAAATCCAAGACCAGTGTAACATGTGGCAAGAATTCCTCCTCTCCACTCCTTTCCTCACTATCCCGGAAGCGACTGGTCACTAAAGATGGGCACTGCTCCCTCGAGCCTGCTATTTTTCCTTCAGGCCCTTTGCGCAGATCATCAATTCAAGCCTGGTTACTAGCTCTGCAGGACCTGTGGGGGCTATTGGTGGGTCTGCGATGGAGATGGGTCCTGCTTGCCTTTTGCACATCCTTTCTGGCGCATTGGCTACTTTTTGCTGCCCTATGGTATCTACTAGCCCATCTGAATGGTGACCTTGCTGTACAAGACCATGATGCCCCCCCACAAGGGCATATTGTCTGTGTAAAGCATATCAACAGTTTTACTGCTGCTTTTTCATTTTCCCTGGAGACTCAGCTTACCATTGGCTATGGTACCATGTTTCCCAGTGGTGACTGTCCAAGTGCCATCGCTTTACTGGCTGTGCAGATGTTACTCGGACTCATGTTGGAGGCATTCATTACAGGTACACACACACACACACACACACACACACACAGACACTATCCCTGTGGGGACATTGTGAGGTTTCTCATTTACATAATGCTTTTCTTCAGCCTCTCACCATTAACTTAACCCTCCACAAGGTCCCTACGAAGACATAAGGTCGCCATGAAGCAGTATAAACAAGCACACACACACAAATACACACCCCTTTGTAGTTCTACATTTGTAATGACATTCAATGACATAATGCTTACTGTCATCATTGTCATCCTAAATGTAACCATCCAAAGTTAACCATTACTCTTAACCAACATGTCTTCCCAAAAATGTCTCCCTCTTTTGGTTGAATGGGTTCTCAGAAAGATAGGTGTACAAGATAGGCGACACATGCACATGCACACCTTCACATTCAGGTGCGGTTAGGTCCGAATGAGACATATACAAGTTCTCAGGTAAAAGAAATCAATTTTGCAATTGTACACTTGTACATACTACTGTTTTGTTTTTTTGTTTGTTTCTGAATTCAGAATTGGGAGTAAAAACTCTTAACTGAAGAAATTTGTCTTTGGCTGTATGGTGCCTTTTTCCTGACACTCGCATGCTCACACACTATTTAATTCTGCCATTATCTTAGAAGCATAAGTGATGACGGGAACAACAGAGAAAAGCTGTGGGTATTTTTCTAAATCTGATCATCTCAGTAAGCAGCCCCATTCAAAACCTATTTCTCAATGACATAGGAAAAATGCCAAAGAAAATCTGAGTTAATTAAATTCCATAATAAAAAAAAAGAAAAGAGCAGGACGTAAAAAAATAAAATAAAAATGAGGGAAGCATGTATTACCTTCCACTCTGATGCATAACCCTGAATATTTTCTGGTTTTATTTATATAATGGCTTTGCTGTTGGGCATGGTAAAATTAGTAGTAGGACAATTGTTTTCAAAACTTAAATTACCAGTACTGCCACGACAAAGTTCCTGAATATTTTCAGAGTAGCATTGGATAGATGCATTTAAATGTGTTGTCTATATAACTGTGTATTCTTTTAAGACGTACGTATATGAGTAAGGCCTGTGTGTTTTTAACTCGAGTACGAGTTTGAAAGTAAAGCTTTTGATCTGCTCCATGATCTGCAGGTGCATTTGTAGCCAAGATTGCACGTCCCCAGAAGAGAGCTGGAGTCATTCACTTCAGTCCCCAAGCATTGGTTGGTATACATCAGGGTCAGATGTGTCTAACAGTAAGAGTGGCAAACCTGGTAAAGCGCCCTCTTGTGAATGTGAAGGTGAGTGCCCTGCTATACGAGGAGCATGATGATCAACTTCTGCATCAGACCTCTCTGGACTTCTACCTTGACGATGTAGGACAACATCCGTATCCGTTTTTCATTTTTCCACTTACTCTGTATCATCGCCTCGAGCGCCAAAGCCCACTTTTTCCAGCCCTCTGTGATGGTGCATCCAACCACTTTGAATTGGTGGTGTTCCTGTCAGCCTTGCAAGAGGGAACTGGAGACACTTGTCAGAAGAGGACCTCTTATGTACGACAGGAAATCCAGTTTGACAGGTGCTTTGTGCCCGCCTTGGAGTTGGATGATTGTGGACGGTACATTGTGAACAGCAATCACTTTGGAACGATCCACTGTAAAGAAACGTCAGATAAAGAAAGTGTTGTGCAGATCAATGGGGATGGCAGTGAACGATTAGAGTAGGATTTCTGTAGTAGAGCCAATATTCGAGTGATCAGGATGCAGGACCTTTTTTTGAGGGCTGTTACTAGATTAAGATTTTAATCTCAATTAATCCCACAAGAGTTAACTTGTGATTCATGGCAAATTCACATCACACATCACACAATCACACAATCAACACAAGAAGGAGCATTAACAATTGTGATATGCTTCTAGCATGTTGTACCTATTCAGTGCTTCTGAGGTTATTCTAATTCTTTAGTGTCTGTTATTACAAATGTTCAATAACACCATAATTTAATAATTTAAGTTACATTTTGAGCAGATGCAATTGTGTGATTAATTTGCCATTAATCGTGAGTTATCTCAGCTTTAGTGCAATTGAGATTAACATTTGAATCAAATGACAGCCCCACTTTTTAAAATGTAGTTCATGTGCATTAAAACCTTCATGTAATCTTGTAACCATTCCATGACTATTACCAGAATCACTGATTCATTTGACAAGGTTTTTTTCTGCATTATTATTGCATTTTTTAGCATTTAAAGTTTCTAGTTTTAAAATGTTTTTGTGCTGAGGTGGTTCTTTAAAGCTTTTCAACTAAATAATCAATTTCAGTTACATTTTCAGCAGCATTAGTTCAAGCATCCAGTTCAAGATAAAATGTTAAAGAGAATTCGAGCAGACAGTCACAGTCACTACCAATGTTGAGCGTTTCAACATAAAATTGCTTAGATAAAAGAAGACATTCAAGATCAACATCATCAAAAGTGGATTGAACTTTTTAGATTTTTGTTTCTATGTGGTGCAAATGATGCCTGCATAAAACATTGTCAACAAAGTGTTACAATATGGTCAAAAGGATTAATGATTCCTTCATTCAAGTGATCAGCATTTATGATACGACCATATCTAACAGTCTAGACTTAAAAGTTTACGTAGCGGACTCTGAAAATCAAAACAATGGACTGCTAAACCTGTGTGGATAAAGAAAATACAAAAATGGGGCAGAAATTCCAAAAACTGTCTTTCACTCTGCCCCTTTTTGATTTCTCATGCTAAGTTGATGATGAAAGAGTTGTTGTATATTTGATGTGGGATTGAAATAAATATGCATTCATCATGTAAATGTAGTATTGATTAAAATAGTTGGATTGATAATTCTGTGTGTGTGTTTTGTTTTTATTATGTAGACATGAGGAGATAATAATGAAATTTTCGACAACTGTGTTATGGTCAATGTTCCTGTTGATCTTCGCTCGTGAGTTCCAGTGTTGGACAGTAAAACACTCGGACCACTTCTCAGTAAGGATGTCAATAAGAGTTGTTATGCCACAGCATTATATGAATTGAATGCAAATTATGCCATTTCACACGCATCTTCTTACTAACTGCACCAAAAGACCACTTTTGAAAATAAAATAAGATCTTCAAATCTAAACATCAATGAATTAATCATAATCATTGTGAGCAAATGTGATAGAAATACAAAATAATGCAATAAATATAATAAATAAAACAACAAAGAAATGAAATGAGTTACATGTGAAATAGCAAAACACAAATAAAACAGCCCTAGATAGTAAAACTATACACAAAACAAACAAAAACCTATATTTGAAATGATTTACAGCAAGGCTGTTGGAACATCTGCAGTCTTTGGTCTTGCCCTGTTCTGCAGCAACTCTGATCAATTCAAATTAAATGTCAGATGTAGAGGGTGAAAGTCTGGACACATAGGTAACAATAACTAAAAAACTTCTTCTATATGAATACAATGTTTCATTCAAAGCACATAATCAATATGATTTCCATCATTCGCAATGCAAATGTGAATGTGTTTCACCCTGAAGATGTCCATAAACTTTGGACACATAGGATACTTGGAAATTTTCATAGTTGCATTTTTACCTGTGTGTCCAGAATTAACGGACATCCTGCAGATAGATGCTGACCATATTAAATCAATAAATTGCCTTTATCTCATGCCAACTAAAAGATACCACAAGCGCTGCACCAATGAATCAATAAAAATTGATTATTAAAAGTGTTGGCAACATGTTTTGTCATCAAGTCATTGTGTTGTGGGATTGTTATGCACAGAGTCGTAGTCTAAAAGTGGCAGCTTAGCAACCAATAAAGAAAACAACAACAAAATCATCTCTCTCCTGTGCTCTGATCATTTTGATCTTGTTTTGAAAGTCAGTGAGAGAGGAGATGATCCTGACAGAAGAACAAGTGCAGTCATGGTCCAGTCATGCATGTTTGCTATATAACACTATATAATAAAAGAAGATGACATATTCTGATTTCTATATCTATTTCTATTTCGTTCTAAAATAATGTATTTTTTGGAGAAAGCTCACATCCCCTCAAACAAAATCACACATTTCTTTACATGACATTGAGAAAAAAAGTCTGCGCATTTGTAAAATGTGAATTATACATTCATATTTTCATTGTGTCAGAGCATTTTAAATGATTGATTAATAATTATTTTTAATTATATAAATTAGGAGTTTAAAATATTACTGCTTAATAATGTTATCATTTCTGATTTTGAATAGACAGATGGAAAGTAATACTTTTTATCTATTCATATCCAATTCATCGATTAAATAAAGAAACAACTAACAGATAACTCTTAAAATAAATGCTTGCACTGAATAAAACAAAAGATATTTACAAAAGTGGGTAAAATTGTAAGTAAATATTTGACCGACTGCCTTACAGTTTAATTCGTTAGAAACCTTACAGGTGCAACAACCTTATAAGATAGTGATTGTTTTCATTTGCCAACTGACAAAACTGAAACGGATGCTGGACTGCGCTGCTCATGGATGCTACAAAAAAGGAATCTGATCATTTCAGTGACGAAAGGACCCAGCAACAACAATGATTCATTTTTGTGATAGGTGTCCTTATCTGGCTTGAGCACCAGCCCACCAAGATGTCCGTGCACTTGCCTGTCGAGATGTGACTTGACATGACCAGGAAAATGAAACACATTTCTTTTGAAGGTCTTGTCATTGTTTTTTCATCAACAAAGGATACATTGATGCTAATGATACCTGAATTGCTCCAAGAACAGAAAAATACAAAAGTTGTATGCATGTGTTTTTTCTTTGAAAGCAGCTGCAACAGCTAGCCTGCCCCAGACCATCCTCCGGGATCTCATTGATAGTGTGTGGGGTCCAATATATAGATATATAGATATATACAGTATGTATATTAGGTACGATTTTTGCCAACGTCTTTCAAAAAACATCTGTTCATATCAAGTATGACGATGGAGACGAGAACTTTTGCAGAAAAACGAGAACTGGAGCACTAACTCTGAAATAGTTAAAGCCAGACGAATTCAATTTAAAATGTTTGTTAGATTCTTTAAGTCGTAAATGGGTAACATTCACTTTAAGATATATTAACTTTGTGGCGGGTGAACAATCCAAATCTGCAAACAGGGATGGGCATTGATAACCAATGGGCATCAAAACCCTATTCAGAACCGGTTAAAAATTGTCGGAGCCACTGCCACCGACTGCAGCTGATCACAGTTATGGAGGAGTTTGAGTGGTGACGGATGGTAAAGTGTTTAAGGCTTTGTTTTGTTTGAAGACACGATGCAGCATTAGAACGCGTGGAGGATCCTGGTGCAGTCGCGCACTGAGAATGTGGCTGTGCCCACCTTGCCAATCTTAACATGTCCATAGCCATACGGATCGTCCATGTCTGGCTTGATCAGATGGCAGGGAAAAAGTGGTCGGATTGTGGACTCATTGAGCTGGGATCTGGAGGATGCGGTGTCCAGCAGCAATGGCAGATAGATGCCATCTAACTCCTCTGTTCACCTCTTAAAGGATTTGGTGCAGGAACCTATAGAGTGAATGGTGGTTGGACTTGGTGATGCAGGTGATCTCCATGCTGAGGATGTGGACAGCGGTGTCAAGCGACACATCGCGTTTAAGTGGTTTGTATTTCGGCCAGCTGATTACACTGCTCTCAGGGAGTTGAGTCTGGGGCAGTTTATTCCACATCAGCATAACATCGTCTCATCGCTTAGCATCGCATAGCATCAAATTGTTCAAAGTACAAACACCTTTAATAGAGACTGGATCAAGGGCGTTCCTCGTACCAGTCACACGTGTGCATGCCCACATTTGGCCTCCAGGCTGAGTCACTGAGGCAAGACCTTCTGGGAGCTCCAGACAAAACAGACATTCCTGTCACCGCAAGGTAGCCATCTCTGGTGTATTTGGGATACGGAGTGGGTGGATATCTGTTCAACATTCCATTGGTACTGCAAAACAAGTTCAATCATCATGATTTAACTAACCGCTGCACATGACCCTAATGACACATGTCAAATTATTCTACAATATATCCCCCCTTTGTGGGACTCAGGCCCACACACCAAAACTTAGCAAGCAATCCAAATTTTATTTTATTGTCGATGATTTAGTAATGTAGCAGAGCAGTGACAATATACTGGATATAAGTGTAGAGAAAACTGTGAACTGCAGTTCAAAGTTGAGTGATTAAACACAATATGTTTAATGTTGTCTGGTTAAATAAAAATCTCGAGTGTGCGCATTGTTAGTACCCGTCGCAGGAAAATGTTAGTAGTTCACTTCCTGGAAGCATAAAAAGATTTCACATGCTGAACACTTGTGTAGCTTTTAGCTTAGCTTGGCAAACCGAATTCGAACCGAACGCAAAACCCGAATGTGAATAATATGGAACCTGAGCACTTGAACAAGTGTACAATCATGAACAACAATCAAAAACAATTTTGAGCATGATGATGCTTCAGTGATGTTGGGTTTTTTCTTTTGTTTCTTTTTTCAGAGTGAACTTTTTTATTTTTATTTTCTTTTGCAGTCATAAACACATAAGATCAAACATAAAACAAAAACAAATGCTTCATGGGATAAACAAGCATGTTCTTAAAGAAGAATGAAATACAGCAAAGTAAAACACATCTCATTTCATGTCAGGTGAAAGTAATTATTAAGTGTTTGTTGCTCAACGGAAAACATTAATTAATATGCAGATCATCTTGAAACTTGTTGTGGTCACTGCCACAGTCCTCCAGATAACCGTACAAAGGTCTGGAGCAGGGATGAGATGTGGTTGCTCTGTTGCCATTTGAGCTTGTTGTTGTTCAGCAGTCATTGTTATGCGTTAGAGACCATTCATGACTTTCAATTGTTGCCAACCATTCTCAGGCACAGTTTTCTCATCAGTGGTATGATACAACATGCCAAAAGAAAAATCACAGTTGATACAATTGTTGCTATTGTTCTTATTTTAGAAACTATGAGTCTCGTTTACTTAATTTTTAATAATAATTTTTGTGTATCATACTAAATGCAATGTTATTTGCAATTCAATATTTTCCAATCACTGTCAAGTTTGAGTGCTTTTATTTTATTTCTTTGTACACAACAGTCACTGGCATCTTGAGCTGGACTAGCTGGCATAGTCCCTCTCAATGTGGCGCCAACGTATTGAGCTAGATCTTTTTGTTAACCCATCCAATAGCTATCAGCAATTGTGGTCGTCTATTCTCTAACAGTTGTCCAACCTAAATTGTTTCTCTAGTTTTCTACACTCACATTGTTCTCAGCATGGGTCAAAAACAGGCATGTTTGCATCGTACTTAACTGAAATATTGCTGTCATTAAGTCCCTTGGTTTACTTGCTGAATGTCATCAACGGTGCTCCTGTCGTTCCCGTTCGTCTCACTGCAAGCTTGTCTCCTGGTGGAAGCCAAACCAGATAGTCATTACTACAAATAAAATCAACTTCACTACCGTGATTTTCATCTTTGTCTCTCATCCTTGTTTCGTTGGCTTTGATGCAGTGATGTTGGCGTTACTCAGACGGCCATGTCAGGTTCTGCAAGTAGATCTCCCGAAGATGGTTGTTAGTGGCTTTTCATGACTACTAGTAGTTTGGTTTAGTTTATTTTCTTTATTTATTTGTCAACCCCCTTGCCCAGTGACCCGCATTGTGCACGTCAGAATTCAAATGTGTGCTTGTTTCTCAACATAACTCTATACTCTAATGGAAACTTTACATAGAGAACATCTTAAAATACATACTAGTGTACTGCAAACAACTCTCAGATCAAGCAAGGCTGGTCATAAATAAATAATTTCTTCTTTCACTCACATTCATATAGATTTTTCCATCCTTATGATCACATCCTGTCCACTAAACTTCTACTGTTTATGGTGGCGAGTCCCACTAGGGCAGTCGACTTTTTATTTCATAACAAAATTAACATATTTTCCAATTTAGGCTCACTCATGTCTTTGATGGTTGTCGTATTGATCCTTGAAAGTACTGTCCAGACCACCAAATGCCAAAAGCCAACAGTTACCCAACAGTCTCTTCCTCCAAGTCCAAGTCAATTGGAATACAGAGTGGGTGGATATCTGTTCAACATTCCATTGGTACTGCAAAACAAGTTGTCATTTAACTAACCGCTGCACGTGTCGATAATGACACATGTCAAATTATTCTCCAACAGGTTCAGCTTGACACCATTGCCTGTTGGCCCGGGGAGACTGGTGCACGTGTGTTGTGGGAAGAGGGAATGACGATGTGACTCGACACGAACCCCCCTCCGTCTGTTCAATTTGGTTTGGACTGCTTCCTGCTCCCACCTTTTTCTCCGCCTCTCTTCCAGGATTGAGGGTCTTTTTCCCGCCACAGACACACACACAACTGAGGCCAATCCTGCAATCATCCCCGCTCACTATTTGAACGCCAGCCAGATGACAACCGGTTTGTCACCCTGTGCCTGTTAACCTGGTTCCTCTTCCCCCCAATCCTGTCGACTTGCTTCGCCTTCCTGGACTTGTTACGCATTCATGGACGTTTATTAATTCATTTGACTGTTTCTGTTTGTGATGTTTGGACTCTGTGGTCATCTCGTGTTGTGTTTTTGAATTAAATTTGTCTTTTCTGACTACTTTAGTTATTTATAGTATAGTGTGCTTGTTTCTGTTTTTCTTGGATCCTCCTTTGAGATTAGACGTCAAGTGCATTGAGTTAGTCTTATTAAATTTACTGAACTCAACCTCCAGTCTCAGTCTGCTCCATGTGGGTGTCCCGACCACATTCCTTACGCTGACATTCGTTACGAAACACTTTCAGTGAGTGGTATCATAAATGCAATTGATCTATTCTACAACGATAGCAAAATATATTGATTCTAATTGACCTACATGTACTTCACTTCCTTTTTTCCCATTGAGAATCACTAAGGAACCAAATGTTTTAACAGTATTGATAACAGAATCAAAATTATTAAAATCTTACCCATTCCAATCCATCAATTGAATTTTGTGGATCAGTGTCATAAGTGATTAGATCATCTGCATACTAAGAAAGTTTATACTCTCCATCAGTGTAACAGAGGAGTCCAAGGTGGAGGTGGCTCAGCTCTGAGCCACTTTCTCCTTGTGATGGTGATGGACAGGTTGACAGATGAGGTTATAGAAGATGCCCCTTGGACAATGATGTTTGCAGATGGCATTGTGATCTGTGGTGAGAGCAGGGAGCAAGTGGAAGATAAGCTAGAGAGGTGGAGGTTTGCCTTAGAAAGGAGAGGAATGAAGGTTAGCTGCAGTAAGACGGAATGTGTGTGAATAAGAGGGACCCAGGCGGACAGGTGAAGTTACAGGATGCAGAGATAAAGAATGTGGGGGGTTTTAAGTTCTCCAGGGCAATGGAGAGTGTGAGAAAGAGGTGAGGAAGCGGGTGCAGGCAGGGTGGAATAATTGGAGAAAAGTGTCAGGTGTGATGTGTGACAAATGGGTGTTGGCAAGGATGAAAGGGAAGGTGTACCAAACGGTGGTCAGGCCCGCAATGTTGTATGGAAACAGTGCCGCTGGAAACAATGCTTCTCTCTGGGAGTGAGCAGGATGGATAGGATCAGGAAGCAGTAGATCAGAGGGACAGCACATGTCAGGTGTTTAGGAGACAAAGTCAGAGAGGCTAGACTGAGATGGTTAGGACATGTACAGAGGAGCGATAGCCAGTACATTGGTCGGAAGATGTTGAGATTGAAACTGCCAGGCAGAAGGTGGAGAGGAAGGTCAAAGAGGAGATTTATGGATGTGATGAAGGAGGACATGAGGTTTGTAGGTTTGAGAGAAGAAGAAGCAGAGGACAGGGTGAGATGGAGGAAGATGATCCGCTGTGGCAACCCCTGAACAGAGAAGCCGAAAGGAAAAGAAAATACTTTCCATCAAATCAAAGATCTTAAGCAAATTGACGATGGCTTCATTGCAATGCAAATAGCAAAGGTGAAGAGGACATCCTTGTCTAGTGACTCGTGAGTACAAGATATTACAAGACTGAACCCCATTAGAGGAAACTCTCGCCTGAGGATCAGTGCAGCGGAGACAGATTCTTGAAATATAATTAGTACCCAATACAAATGTACTCAGTATTAGTTCTCGAAAGAATAATATTAAAAAGAGTATGTAAATTGTACAATAGCTGAGGCCATTCATAAATCCTGTTTATCAGAAATAAGGACATTTTCCAAGAAACATGTTAATGCGTTGGCTAAAATGTTCCCATTTACATTAATTAAAGACATAGGTTCCCAGATCTCTGTACTTCTTATAGACTTATCATTCTAGGAGAGTTGTATTGATGCTTGTCTCAGTGTTGTAGGAGGAATACCTGATTTCAGAGATTGAAACATTGGAAAAAAATCAACTGTGAATCTGTTTGGGCCTGGCGGCTTTATTTTTAGCATATCCAATTTTGCAGCCGATTCCAGGTTTATTACTGGAAAATTTTGATCATCTCGAACAATTTGATTCATATTAATCATATGATGAGTGGTACAATGGATAGCACTGCTGCCTCTCAGGATTCGAATACAGCTTTGGACCTTTCTGGGTGTTTGCATGTTCTGCCTGTGCCTGCGTGGGTTCGGTTTCCTCCCAAAGACATACTCACTAGGATTCTAAAATGGCCCCTAGGTGTGTGTGTACCCTACGATGGACTGGCAACCTGTCCAGGTGTATTCCTGCCTCTAGCACCATTGACTACTGGGTTAGGTTCCAGCAAACATGGACAGGACGACTGCAGGTCGAGTCGCTGTATGCTGTTGAGATTTTAATACCTTGGATCATACAGTTGGTGGGCTAGCAGCCTGCCAGTGGTTCAGTAGGCTCAACAGTTGATCTTTCTGTTCCTGTGTGACAGGTGAGTCATTCAAATTAACAGGAATTTGAGTCACAGAGGTAGGTTTTGCGTCAGAACAGAGTTCAGGAGACACTATGTCATTGTGCACAACAGAGTAAAATTGACCCAAGTGAAAACCGGATTTTAACTCTAACGGCTGTGCTGTGGGATTTAGAACCCTAGTGGCAGTTACCCTGTTTTTGACCAGGTTAACCGTGTGAGCTACAACCAACCCAGTCGTCTCAGGACTATTTGGCTCACTGTACCCTTCAAATTGACGATCAGGCAACTGACTACCTCCTGGTGGACAACTGTTCACTGGCACAAAAGCCTCAGTCAAAGGTGGAATCGGACTCACATTGCAGCATTCAGGGACCATGTCCACACTCCTAAGAAAGGGCACAGTAACATTCCATAACTGCAACTTTCCACCAGAATGAGCACCTCCATTCCTTCCATGACACCCCGGATATATTATGTTATTGACCATGCCATCCTGCTTGAAAATACCTGGAGGAGCAACCTTTCTCCCCAAAGCGACATTCACATTGTCCAATGGGCTCTCGCCATAGATGGTTTTTCGCAGCTGAGGAAGTTCTGTCCGCCATCTCCAGAGAACAGTGCCGGTAAATCCACTTTAATCCTGCTATTGCTGAATCAGTCCGTTTTGAACGAATGGTAATCCTACATTTTTCAATCAAGCACTGGAAATCTGTGTAACTGAGCAATTTCAGTGGTGAACGAAAGAAGAAGGCAGCAGAGGTCAAAATAGTACTTTGTTTCTTCGTATTCTTCTATTCATACACGAGCCAACCATCCAAAAAAACACCATCTCCTCTCCAAGAATTTAGCCTCCAAATTAATACTGAGAGAAATAACGCACACAGTCTGTTACAGTACTCTGCTTCAGTGGTTGTAATTAGATCCAGTTCTGTCTGTAGATTGGAGCATTGTTTTAGTTGGCCCTAGGTGTGCGTGTGTGGACATTAGGGATATTGAGAGATGTTGATCAATAAACACACCTTCATGAGTGACATGATGGTGTGCCGAATAAAGGCCTGTAGTGTATCCCCAGTATCTCCCAAAGTTGACGGCAGACATCATTAAAGGCTGCTTGGGCATTAGCAGTCTTGACAGTGTAGTCTGGATTAAATGAAAGCCTCATTCTTCCATCTTTGCTCCATCCTACAGAGTCAGAGTGGTGATGCAGACGGCAGATAATAGGATGTGGTCGCTTTCCAGGCTTCGGCTTTGGTTGTGGGGTCTGGTGAGCGTGGTCAAGGAGTGGCGCTTTATCCAACTGAAATACTTCCTCCAGCAAGTTAGAGACTATGAAAGTAGTGGTTTCATAATCTTCTGGAAACCCTAGACCAGGTGTGGGCAAACTGTTCCACAAAGTGCCGCAGCGGGTACAGGTTTCTGTTCCAACCAATCAAGAGGACACTGCTGCTTTAGTCTGACATTGCGTGATGTTATCTCAACTACTGGAGAGAGGTTTGTGCATCATCCAGAGCGTGCATGTCGGACTGAATGCTTGAAACAGCAGAGCTGAGTCCTGAATTAAACGCTTATCATTCGGATTTGACAGAGATGAGGTTGGCATTCAGTTCATTGAATGAACTCCAAATGAAATCCAAAACAGAAATTAATAAGACAAAAATAGATTAATCACTTTGAAAATGGTGAAGATGGCTGAACAAAGGGCAACTAGTGTCTGAAACTGATTTCTGCATGCCTTGCCATCCATTTATCATTAGTGATATTCTCCTGGACGAAGGCCTTTGTCAGACGGGCAATATGAACTTTAGTATTCTGAGCCTATACTGTCTTGATCTCGTCTCCGTCTTGACATCTGAAGATCTTGGTGTCATTTTGATCTAGGTCAAACATGTTGGTCTTGTTTGTTTCTTGATCTCTTAATGGCTTGGTCTTGTCCTTGGTGTCTTGACTACAACACTAGGTCTTACAATTTTGATCAGGAGTGTATATGTTTCACACTACAGAGAGCACTTGGTGCGTTCTCTGCAAACAGCCATGTGCCCTCTATTTGGATACCTCCCCGATCATGAACTCCATGGACCACTTGCGCGTATTTGGTTTTAAGATTCAGCTTTTCCTTCTTATGAAGAGCAGCAATGTTAATTTCAGCTGATGTTTCTCTTGCCGGGAAAATTATGTCTTCAGTGGCTTGTCATCCCAGTTTGGAAAAAAAATATGCATTGGATGCTTTGAACAGGCGCATATTATTTTATTTTTATTGAAAGCTGTATATGTTTAAGTGAATTTAGTTTCTTGTGAACATATTTTAAACCAATGGGTTTACCATGATAAATCCTCCAGTCCTACTGCAAGCGAGAAAGCTGTACAATGCATATCTCTATTGATGACAGATATTGAAGTCACAAGCCAAGGACATCTTTTTCAGATACCCTTCATAGTCGAGGCTGGACGGTTGAAAATTGCACAAAACCATTCAGGTTTTATGACTCTGGACAGTGGTAGTTGAGTCTTGGACCACATGTCTGTTTATTTAATCCATGGTTCTGTCTGTTGAATCACAACATACATTGTATTATAATAATAATGCTTATGATTGTTTTTATTTATTGATTTTGGAGTCTGAATTAGTACCCAAGTCAGTGGACGAAACAGAACCATTGACAACAATTATTATTTTTTTTTTTATATAATTGTTTTATTTGGGTTAAGCCACTTGTTTAATTCAATGTCACATGTGATGAGATTTGTTCCACATGGTGATGTAGAATCATAAATGAGTTTAATTGTAATTTCTCCTCATCTTTCCATATAAATGTAATTATCAATCATATATCTACCCACTGCACTTTATTTGGTGATTATTTATTTATTCATTAATTTATTTTCAAACATGCCTTACTGACACCATAGTCCAAAGTCCAACAACTGTAGAGTAATTGTTTTGTAAAATACTCAGTGCTACAATATGCAATTCTTTGTGGGGTGATCTGATGAAGTGCATTTCATACAATGAACTCCAAGATACTGAACTTCTGAATTCTGAACAGTGCTTTTCAAAATGAATCACTGGGGCATTGCTGTTGTCAACATTTTATTGAAGTCACTGAATGATCGAAGGTTTGTTTCAATTTACTGGTGTGATATTGTTTTTCAAAGACAAACATGGAACAAATCAGGCTCTCGGGGCGTCCAGATCTTCACAAGAACTTACCCATGCTGTGAGTATCTTCGGAGTTTTTCTTCCATTTATAACATTGTTTTTTACAGAAGGCTGATTATATTTCATATTGATCAACATTTCATCTAATTCCCTCAACAAATTCTGACAAATAACCATCAGCAAGAAAGAAAGACCAAAGGCAGGTACAAGTTAGTGTAAGACAAACTTTAGACAGGCAATGAACAAAGCAGTATTCTCCCTGTAGCTCTGAACTACAGTCGTATGTTAATGTTAGCAATTGCACCTGTGCAAGTAAACGTTATAAAACTTTATGTTGTTACATGCATCAGTCTATCTTATAAATCATCTAATACATTTATCAGAACATTATCTGGGCAATTTTCAGGTGAGATCAAAAATGAGACCATTACAGACCAACTAAGCAATAACACATTTTTTACCACCTGATAGCACTAAGTACTCTACATATCAACCCCCAGCCCAAATACATCACTCAACAGCCAGAAATCCTGGCGTCCTATTTGACTACTCACTTACCTTTGACCCTCACATTAAAAAAAAAACTGTCCAGTCCAATCAAACATATGATCTCATATGCCGACTTAGAAACTCATTTTCATTCATAGGAGTTAGTTGTCCCTACAT
Organism: Synchiropus splendidus; assembly: GCF_027744825.2. NCBI lineage: Eukaryota > Metazoa > Chordata > Actinopteri > Syngnathiformes > Callionymidae > Synchiropus > Synchiropus splendidus. Next base: position 4,260,530 of record NC_071341.1, on the reverse strand, counting down.
CTAAACTTAAATCTAGATGTGACAGAGCTTTTTCTGTCAGGGCACCTCAACTCTGGAACAATTGAAAGAGGAGATCTGAAAATTTAATTTGGCCCACCACCTTAAAATAACTGCTAAACACTCTTATAGGGTTTAAAGGGATTGCATTTATGTGATATCCTCCTAACATTTCCTTAGTTCTCGCTCATTGAAGGCTAAGCTGTCCACATTCGTGGTCGAGCAAGAAGTACAAACACTTTTCACTGTTTTGGCGGTGAAGCACTTTGTGATAATGTGAAAAAGGTTTGGGCACTGATTACGACTGTCAAGTTCACTAACACTGTCAGTTCAGTTATAATATGATGCAACATTGATATACTGAATGCCTCAACATGCATTTCATTTGGATGGATTTGAGAAAAAGTTACTTAGACCTATGGGAAAGGCAGTTTAGTTCTTCCATGGTTTAATCACACTCTTCATCATTGCAACAGCAACATCAAGGAGAGCCAGATGGTATGTCCCGCTCAAGCATCCGCAGAGTTTCCTGCACTCCCCTCTCTACCCTGCGGAAGTGCAGCCTCTTCCAGAGGTTCTGCTGCTGCTGACGGCCCCACTCAAGATCCCGTAGAAACACCTGTAACAAAGACCACGTCCAATATTCATTCATTGTACAGTGACTCTGGTTCTGATTATTACTGAACCACAAACAAACTCAATGAACAGAAATGAGGGGTGTACTTGCAACATTGGACTTAGAAGTTAGATTTCCCAATTCGCATACACAACTATGTCGAGACATAACATCACAGCAGCAACTAAACACCACTGTGTAGACAGTCCAGTTTACAATCATAGTTTTAAATGTATTTTTAACACGAGAAACTCTCAACACTGACATTAGACACGGAGACTCTGATACTACTGTACATCATAAAACAGTTTCAAGACAGAATGTAGTGTGACAAACAAATGTAATAGAATGAAAATGTATTGTAAATCTTTTCGCTATGGCCAGAAAGGCAAAATTCATTGTATTTTTATCCCTCATCACTATGTTCCCCTCACACAAATGATTTTTTTTTTTTTGCATAGACTCATGCCGTACCCTTTCCTCCCATTAATAACACAGTTATAGCCAAACCAATTGATAAATTCAGGCCAGCAGTCATCAAAAAACTGTAGTTTAAATTGACAGCAAATAGGCCCATCTGTTGCTTCCACCAGGCGGATGGCCATACATGTCAAAGAATATTGTCCAATGGTTCATTTTCAAACTACAGTGGGCTGGTTAGATCATAGCATAGACCTACACACCTTACGGGCAGTTTACAGTCATTGCAATACATTATGACACGCATGGAGCGTGACCACTGTAGAAATGCGGCGATCCGTGTGAAAACAGATGATGTTTGAAGGTGGGACATCAAGCTATGTTTTGTGACAAGTAACGAATAATGTCGGAGGGAAAGTAGCTTCATCATATTGAGGGGCTGGTGCTCAAGCCAGAAAACAATAGCATCAAGTGCAAAAGCATTATTGTTGCGATGGGTCTGTTCGTCTTTGAAATGATCAACTTTGATGAGTACACGGTAACAAAAACATGTTATACAGAATACTGTATGTGTTTACTTACAGGACTTACAGGAAATCAAAATGTACTTCACTAAGAGACACCTAAATCTGTCTGGGAAAAAAAACAAACAGTGCAAAAAAAAAAGGGGGCAGAAATAATAAGAATCGACTTCTCTTCAGATATTAGAGGAGAGTGGCTCCACATCCATTAACATTTGGTGATCCAAGTTGAAATATTACTACATTACATTAAACAATGTTGACAACGTTGACAAACAGTTAGGAAGCCATGGGAGACATAGTGGTTACATGTGGATGTATACAAAATGCCTTGCCACAGAGGCAGTTACGCATGCACTGACATTTACAATTGTATCTTGAGATAAAAATGATCTCGAGATACTAATTATCATCAGATAACTTATCTCTGGAAAAAAATTAAGTCATGCATGTCACATCCAAAAAAATAAACACGTGCATGTCACTTCCAGGGCTACGTATCATCATAGCCTTCTGTGAAAAAAAAAAAAAAAGAAATGCTATACATTTCTTTTTTATTTATTCGGTGTACACAAATTTTAGGTTCAGATTGTATTTTCACAACCTAACACTACATTTTTCCAGTATTCAAGCACTTTTACACAGTAAAAAAATAGATCTCAGTTCTTTTTGACACCGAAACTATATTGAAATGGATTGCATTTTTCTGGTGTTATATATATTTGCTTCGTCAAAATACATCGTTTTACTGTGTTATTTTAAAACACGATAATTCTGAGATGGCTTTCATATTTTATTGAATCTATGTCAATGTCTCTCTGGACTGGAATGTCCATAGAATAATAATTTAAAAAAAAAGTTGCACAGCCCAGAATACCAAATCAGATTAGTGTCTCTCACTGTGTGTTCTGCGTGTAGTTGGTAGAGGCTGAATTATTGTGTGAACAGTTTTCCCCCCCTTCTACCGGACAATTGTGAACTGCTTTCATTTGATGGCCTTGTGCCAGACTTTTTTGAGCTCCTTTGTCGAGCTTGCTCTGTGTGCATTTGGGTCTCCTACCTTGGATCGTTCATCGTCCGTTAAAAATGCTGACAGAGAAAATTAATGGTTGGTACCTTCAGTTGCTGTTGGACGCGCTCCCGGTCCCAAGATGAGGCATTTTCTCGGATTACACTGAGTATGGGGTGCCAGTCATCAGAGACGTCATCACCTTCAGTGACTGAGGCCAATACTCGGACCTTCCTGCTGCTGCTGCTCTGGCTACCTCGCACGTACAAGGACTGTTTTCCAATATCACTTATCGGGTTGAGGTACAAGCTGCAAAGATACATGCAGTTAAATGTGTAGAAAGTAAAATATTTACAATTCTTTAAACACAGACTGTGGAGACACTTGTTTAAGAAACCAACCAACAAACCGTCAGAGTAGACATCCCTCATCTCCGCGACTGCAAACTCAATTTATTTCAAAATTTTGACAGAAACAGAACCACAAATATTATTCGGACTGAAGATGTTTAAATGCTGAACTTTTTCTTCTTCTTCCTCTTCATGATGCATTTTTTGACCACGGTTTATACTCTGGAGCGACGAATAGTCAGAAAGATACAGTTGGCGGAATACGTGCAACAGCATTTCATCAGAGACGGGTCTTTAAGTTACAACATTATCTTTGTTTACCAATGTGTTTTTTTTCGGTTTCAAGGGCTGATAGACAAAAATGTTATGTCCTCAAATCAGTTGATGAAATGTTACTGTATGTTGACATTACTGACCTAGTCCGAGGAATTGCTGTTGTTTAGTTTCATAATCTGGCACAAAGCAAAAGGTTTCTTACAGTATAAATGGCTGCTTTATACTCATTGAGGACAAACATTTGAATAGCTTAACATTTAGACCCTTACTGCACAGTGTGGATGTTATGATGCTCCCTGCAAACATCAACCAAGGACAAAGCGGCATTGTCGCCAATATTGTTGTAGGCAACGTTGACCTCCTGTAGGCTGGAGTGCTGCTGGATTCTCTCTGCCAACTCCAGAGCCGACTGGTCGCCCATGCCAGTGTGCATCAGTGACAGGTGCTTCAGAGTCTGGTTTTCCGGGAAGGCTTCAAGGAGGCAACTCACCCCAGAGTCAAGTAGAGGGTTGTCGCAAAGTCTACAAAACAAATAGAAAAAAAAACCTGATTCCTATTATGCAGATATTACATATTTTACCTTGTGGCAATTTCGGATGTGATTTTTTTTGTCATTAATTCATGTTAACTTACATGATGGACAGGCGCATCAACTTAAAGTGGACCGATATTGCATTTCCAACATTCTTCATTCATATGTTTCAAATATTGATTTCCCGTACACTAAGTAATAAATATGACAACATATCGATATGTGTTGAAGTTAGCACTTTATAAAGTTCTCCCCCTTGTCAAATTCTGCTTTCCTCAGCCTCTCACCCTTAACTTAATCCTCCAAAGAACAGGGCTAACCTTAACCAGGACTCTGAACCAAACTGAAACCCAATCATAATCACCTCATAATTTTGAAGGCTTCATCCTCAAATTGAGGTTTGGACCTGTAAGGTCCCTACGAGGATAGTGTATTGTCAAGAATTGGTCCCCACAGGGCTGTGTTTTATGGTACAAACTTACCAGTTACAGACTGGTCAGTTCTGGTCTCCGCATGATTGGAGTTTGTCTCCAACATCATTATTTGCTCATGTTTATATATAACTGCTAGTATAAAGTAAGTATAAATATGAGCATTTCAATGTTTCACATCTCTCATAGAACCCTGTCGAGTTCGTAACCTGACAGACTGCTCTGCCTGTTGCTCTGTTTTCCTTTAGGGTTTCTCATGTCACTAGACTGTTTACTATAACTTTGAACCTGGACGCATGCCAGGGAAGCACAGATCCTAGTTAAAGAAAATTAGAAATTATTTAAATAAATTATTATACATGCATATTGCGTTCTTGAAATTATTATATATACAAACTTTTCGTAGAGTGAGAAATAAATATTCTCCCATTCTCTCTCCTAAAATGGTTGTTTTTCATGGCATGACATAATTTCAAAAAAGCACTGACTGAATGAGAATTTGTTGATGATCCCTAACTGGCCCTGTGATGTACCATTAATGCTACCTGGGAAACAGTTTGGCTGAGATCAGTACAGCAGATGATGACAATGCGAAACCCACAGCGTGTCCGTATCCAACTCTTTTCACCGAGGTCTTTTGCCTACGGGAAACCCTAAATGATATGGTACAAGTCAGACAACTGCGTCAGAAATGTTATTTACACCACCTGTCCACCACTTGAAGTTCAGCATGGACGTAGACAGTGCTTATGCCCCAAGGACATCATGCCAAGAGGAGGAGAAAGAGAAATCTGGAGCAAACAAGGTAAGGTGTCCAGGAACAACAATTAGACACAACTATTTCAGAGGGACAGCTCTTGGAGATGAAGTAAGGGAAGCCAGACTCAGGTGGTTTGGACACATGCAGAGGAAAGACAGGTAATGTGTTGGATGAGGAATGATATGAAATGAATGAATGAAATGGAAGTGCAGGAAGGAAGAGAAGAGTCGACCATAAAAACAGTTTTTCAATGAAATACTCATCTATCATATCACTATTTCAAAAAGTTCATAGGTTGACATCCTTGCTCCCTGCTTTGCCCCTACTACAAAACCACAACCTCCCTGATCTCCTCAACCAAGGGGCAGTTTTAAATCTGTATTAATTCCAAACTTTGATAGAAACACGCCCCCAAATGTTTTGACGATTTGATGATTGACAGCCACACCACATGGGGCTTTAAATTTGCTCATTCAAATGCTACAATGGTGCATCGCAATTTTTCAATGGTGGCACCCAAAGTGTTAATGCATGGCTGGACATGACAAAAGAAAACAAGAGGAGCTGTATCATAGAATATATTAAATACTAATTGAAACAGAAGACTAGATGCTGGAAGTCTCCACAGAGTGCTCACCACTTAGGTAAGGGGGGCATGCCAGCCAGCTATTCCACTATGTGAGTTCGCTGGGGTGTCTGAAGTTGGCAAGTTAAGGTGCCTGCTTCATTTACACCTTTACAAAAAGTCACAAAAACATGAAAATTGATTGAATGTTCTTACAGCAGAGTTTCAATGGAACTCCTGTTGTCCAGTAGCAGATCTCTCAGGAGGTTGCAGGACTCGGGCCCCAAGCTGTTGAACTGCAGGCTGATAAACAAAAAGCACAGATATGGTGCATTAACTTCTAACACAGCAGTAGAATATTAACAGAAAATGTGAATTGTTTTTCATTTATGTTTGCCTTACTCTCCTTTATCAACATATTCTGCCTTGGTTCTGCAAAGCTTCATTCTTCTCGATAGCTTGTACCTCCACCTTTTCCATTTTTTTCCATCTCAAGCTAATCTTAACCCTACAAATAACTATATGCATGCAACATCAAACTCCATGGAGACTTCTCCTTATGTTTGCCTGAACTGATCCATGATGTAATTCAACTCTAACATGAAGCTTTGCATCACGCTTACTGCACACCTCACCACCTTTACACAGTCCTCTCACATACCCTATACAAGCCTCAGATGATTCTGACTGAGGCTTTCTCTAGATTAGTGTTTTTCCACCTGTGTGTTTGGCACACTATTGTGCCATGAGAGACTGTCAGGAATTGATCAGATTTCACCTTTGTCTAGAGATACGGGTGTGCGATATGACAACATTATATTGTGAATGACTGGAAAGTGATGGCATTCTGCCAAAGTATAATACCATTCTTCTCCTCATATCAGCTACCTGTTGACCCTTTTCAGTCATGGCCTCTTCATTCAACATGCTGGTCTTCCTTTTCTTTTTGTACATCTTAAGTCTTCACAATGTGAGATTAATTGTTGAAATTTTGGGGACCTTAGTATTTGTAAATTGTAATTGTATAGCCTGATTGCACCATGAACTCTGCATATTATTATTCATAATAATAATAATATGCTGACAATAATAACTAATAATAAGCTTTACTTGATGGTCTGGGCATGTCTGAAGGCAGGCAGCAGAGTCATCAGCATGTCTCTAGTCAGGAGACAAGAGGAGAGGTCCAGGACTTGAAGATGATAACTAGAAAAAGATAAGCACCATTGAAATTATTCACATATAAAAGACATTGTGTTTTTTCTAAGTCACACCAGAAGCCAAATGTATAGTTATTAATAGTTACTGTCAATGTCTACTGGAATGCACTATATATATATACGATATATATATATATATATATATACATATATATATATATACGACGACGTGCAATTTATGCTTCAAGGAGACACAACGTTTGTTAGATTTGTATCTTGTAGTCGGGCAAGGACTTCTTAAAAAACACAGGGTTCATATTGTGGCATTTTTCTTTACAGTTTTAGTTTTAAACATTTTAATACAGTACGTCAAAATAAAATATTAGCTGTACTTTCACAAAGCTAAGATTGTGCTGAATATACATGGCCAGGCAGTTTTTAAGCTTAAGTATAAAAACACAATCTCAAAATTGCTGTGGAAATTTCATTTAGTGCTAAAAGTCACTTGCATCATAACCTAACTCTTTTTTTTTCTCCCACTTATAATCAAAACGCATTAGAGCACATTGGAATGGTCCTAATTTTATAACCAAACACTGCAGCAAACATCTTCTGTTGATTACCTTCCTGGTGTGCAGGACAGAACCGAACTCAGCACAAAGCATTTCAGTGATGTCATGCGGATATTCGGGAGGCGGATGGCTCTGAGGGAGGCCACCACCTCAGAAGTCAGTCTAGGGTTCTGAAACTCATAAAGTAGAACCAGCAGGTCCATCACTTCTTCTGGGGGCTGTGGCTTGTTGAGTTCTACAATGTTATTCAGGGAAAACAGAATTTTTTATGTCAGTATGTTTACAGAAAATCTGAAAGATATTTTACACAGAACAACTTACCTCTAACCAGGTATTTTCTTAGAGCCTTAGTGATCTGGACCACAGTACTGCTGTGAATGCTGCAGTCCAGCTGCTGAAGGAGAACACGATTCCCATAATGCAACAGTCCCCCCATGAAAATGGGGTAAAGTTCGAAAGGGTGACTCTTCGTGTAATGCTGTGGCTGCGGACCATGAAATCCCAGCAGACTTTGCTCCATCTGATCCAGGACATCCTCATTGTAGCTGTCCTCTTTGCGAAACATCTCTGCAGCCATGGTTCTGGCAATGTTGCCTTTGTTTTGACTGTTGATTTTCTCAAACAGCTTTGGGAAGAGTTTGAGGAGGTTGAAGATGGTAAAAATTCGGAGTGGGATGAACTTCGAAAGAATGCTGACAAGAGTATTCACATCCTCACTAGCCTGGCCAATGGCAACAGACACCTGCTTTGTAATCTTCTCAAGAGCAGACTTATTTTCACCAAGCACGACGTAAAGAGCAGCAAGGTATTCCTGCATTGCCGGGACAGCGAACACAAAGCGTCTCTCATCACCCTCACAAAGATCTCCATGGTAATGTCGACCACTTTCAACACATGGAGCCAAGAAGAAGTCCACCACGTCAGTTCTGAACGTGACTAGCTGACGCAATTCCTCATCAGTCTTGGTTTTACCGCCAATCCACTGCTCCAATTCATTCTCTGAAAATGAGGTCTGTTTGTTTGTCACTCCGTCAAATGCAAGTTTGCCAACTGTTCGAACAACATACAACATTAGAGAATTGTGGCAATCCTGGATTGGTACACCAGTCCCTGAAGCAAGAACCTCGCCTCCAAAATTCATCCTCAGAAAGCTGGTGTATATGCCTGTCAGAGTGCGTAGGGGTGACTTGGCGTTGGTGAAGTGCAGATAGTGCAAAGTGGCACATGTGAGCCAACAGTAGGAGGGGAGAAAGCAGGCTGCAGCAAGTTGATTTTGTTTCTGTAGGTTCAGGTAAAGAAGCTCCACAAGAGCCTGAGCTGCCTGGTTCTGAGCACCGTCCCTGCCCTGCAGCAACAAACGGCTTGTAAAATAAGCTCGCTGGCGCTGAGGATCGTTAAAGCCACAGATCTGTGCATAGCGATTCACATACTTCTGAGGAATGATGTCAACCGCAGAGAGCCTGGTGGTCACCAGCACGCTGGCCTAAAAAAAAAAAAAAAAACATCACCACACACATTTAGATCAGATTAGATGGCCTTTAGTAGTCCCACAGTTGGGAAATCCAATAATTTTAAGAAGTCACAAACAACAACATAGAAATATCATGCTTTTGGTTTGCAACGACTCCGTCAGGAACTTTTCAGTTCATCGCAATAAGACAGATCAAATCATCCTATTAGTGCCGATTTCCCCAGAACACAAGAGGGAAACCACCACGGACCATGACAGGCCCGAATCTCCACCATAAGCCGAAAACAGTTTGTCTTTCACTTGATCGTGCGAAGATTGACACTTTGATAAACACCAATTGCTCCCGTCAGATGATCCCACTGTATCCCACTGAGTACATCAAAGAGGTTTTCGTCTTCATATGTTTTGGGTTACAGCTCACTCACAATAATATGATTGAGTATTTCTTTTGGTCTGTTCCTGTGCATTCCTGTCATTTTCTTCCTCGTGATGACCCATTCAGCAACATTATTCAAATTATTGAATTTAATCATTTAATTTTCAAAAGAGACTGCAGTTGCAATGAGGTCCAAAATTCAATTGGAGCAGCACAGGAGACTGATGTTACTAGGAGAAAAAAAAGTGGAGGAGTCAGGTGCACATACGTACTAGCAACCCTGTGCCAACGTTGGCTCAGAAGTTCCAACGTTGGCTCAGGGTGGCTTCCAATCTTGCCTGTTCTTCTTGATACACACCCAGAGCCACATTTTTCTCCCCACGCTGCACAGGCACGTGTATTATCCGCTCTTTTTATTCAAAAATCAATGATCGTCAGTTATCGTCCACTGAGCTAACAAATCTAACGTTCAGTTGTCTCTGGTCAAATGTGCCACACTCCCATAGATCTCTTCAATAGTAGACAATATTACTACTGACACAAAACCACAACATTTCAAAAAACATTGAAGATAAATAACACTATATTTTAGCATGTTGTATCAAAGGCAATGTCAAAGAACACGAGGCAGTAGAGCAATGATTTCCCCCAAGTTACAATCAATGACAGCCACAGATCTCTACTTGAGGATGTGGACCCCCCACAATGTCCTATGTTGCAATATCACAACATGTGAATGTAGCTGTGGTAAGCCTGGCTTGAGTCGGTGTAAAAGGTAGACAATGGACACAATTTTCTTGCCAAAAAATGTTTATTTACCAGGAGCACTATGATGCTAGCAAAAAATAGAAGGAAAGGTTTTTTGGGTTTTTTTTTTTAAAAGAAAATATAAATTTGTAAGGAAATCATCAGTTAACTTATCTTAACTGAAAAATGTACCATAAAAATTGTGCATACCACTGCACACTGCAGTGCCACCTCTAGAATAGACACAAAATGCCCGCTATTCAAGCGGTTCTACCAGGACTGCGCCTCTCAACAAGTGACTCCACAACTCCACCATCAATCGCAATTTTATCCTAAAACCAGAAAAGAAACTCCAATGCTCACATTGGGACATGGAGAGATTAGGCCATATATAGCTGCAAGCTACAGTATATCCAGTTGTAGCCATTCAATAGTTCCCCTCCCAGCACAGTTCCAGCACAATTCCAGCCACCCCTCTTCTTGAGGTTTTAATAATGTAAACTCCACCGACTTGCACTATGATGTGTGAACTGAAGGTGGCACTTTTTCTTCATAGACAAAGCCCAGAGTGATTATATCTGCAGCTTTTATTTTAATAAAAAAATGACAATGTACAGTTTGCCTAGTTTCCAACTCCAACTAGTGACTAAATGTAATTTGTGAAAATAGTCTGAGTAGGCTGACAGACTGTAAACTGCTGAGTGAAAGTTCTGGTCTTCCTTGAGGCTCAGCTGTGAAGCGGGTTCTGGGGAGCTCTTTTGTTCCGGGCCTTTCACTGCTGTCTGCCCTAACAAGCTTGCTATTCACATGCTGATTGTTGAATGATGTTGATGAGATTCCAGGATTGTGAGGAACAGAGTCTCTGTGCATTTTGTTTACATGAGCACGCTCAATGCTGTTTTCGTCCATATGCCTGGAGCTCTGTTCTAAGCTCCAGCACCAGTGTCCTTTAAGTCCTCACTGCAGAACCGTTAGCAGTTAATAGGCTCTCATGGAAATGAAACTCACTCAAAAATATAAACCCTGAGGGGCACTTCAGTCACACACAATCACACTTCCTCAAACATTTGGAAACATTATATCACAATATTTTGCAATATTCAATTGAAAACTGCTTGTGGCACTTGAACAGTTCCGTGTGAGTGCAATTGATGTGTCACCAACAGACACATCAACAACTCTGCCACTTCTAACTTCTCTGAACTCTTTGGGTTCTTCTTCTTGATCCAAGTGCAAAGGTCAGGATCATGACTGAGCAGTTTGAACTGCTCCAGTATGATTATATCTTCCTTTCTTCCTTCCCTCCCTCCTTTGTTTTTGTCTTGGGTGTCACCCATACAGGTCTTTAAGGTAGAACTGCAGCTTTTTTCTTCTTCACCTGGCACACTGGACTGGAACCTACTTCAGTGAGTCTCAGCACAGATTTCAAATTTCAGATTTCAAAAAGGGCATTCCTTGCTTTTTCATTGTTGTGCTGTGTTGCATGGCTATATGTTCAGGAGGTTGATAATTCAAGTGCTTTTGCTTTTATTTGGCTGACAAAGGTCTGATTTTATTGGTAGAAAGCTCTGCATTATTTACATTGGATTTCAAATGTTTTCACTGATGTGATCCCACAGTTACATGCATCACGAGAATAGTGAGGACGAAGAAAGACGCTGATGTTACATCAGTGAACATTACGTGACAATTCTTTGATCATTTAGATGGTTCAGTCATTGTTGTGACTTTCTTCAACTTGTGAGTGAAGCATAAATAAATGAAGAATGTTTTCACTATTTAAGTGTTAAATAAACATGAAAATACACTCTCACGTTTACCTTTGGCTGCAAAATAACAGTTAGGAAGGTCATATTTACCTTCTTAAATTTGAGAATTATGATTTGTGAGAAATTTTAAAAAAGCTTTACCTCTGGAAGCAGGTACTTCCTCAGTAGGTTAACCACCACAGCATCTGCAGGCAAGGCCACACCGGGGTCATCGCAAAGTTCTGTGGAGCCTATCCTGAAGTCCAACATCATCTTCTCCATGCCATTAAACAAAAAGAGCACATTCTCGGCCTGGGTTCCATCGCCGCTCAAGAGGGGGTGTCTCTTCAGATGTAGGTATTTTCTGCTCACAAGGTCACGCAGAGAAGCTACCCTGTCGGAATACAATGTTCCATGCTGAAAACCTATGGCGTGATTGTGTTATTCAGCCACACACACATTTAACAAAAGACTTACTTAGATAGCTGGCTGAGATCCTCACAAGAGAACGGGACCAACAATTTGAACTGAGTCAGCGTTGCACCGTTACACCAATCCAGAACCAGTTTTCGTACCACGGTGGCCTTCCCAGTTCCAACAGCTCCATACAAGACAACATTAATCCCCCTCCCCTCACTCAAGGAACGAGCACTCTCAAACAGCTGATTTATTGTCACAGGGGGGTTGGACATGGTCTGTGGTTGGAGTGAGGAACTCTGGAACCCAGAACGCTCTTCTGGATTTCTCTCCAGAATCAGGGGGTCTACATGCATGGTTTCTGGAGTGAAGTAACCACCAAACTGCTTCTCCTCTTGAGGAAGGTGGCTGAACCATAGAAAGAGCTTCCGCTTGTGGATTTCAATCGGATCCAGAGGACCTGCAAAAGAAGAGTGCAAATGAATTGTTTTCAAGCTTTTTTAATCCATGCCCTCAATAGTCTGACCAACTATTGGGTCAACAATACAAAGACTGTTGCTGTTTCTGGGCCACTCCGAAGGCGATGCAAAGGCTATAATTTGCAATCACTTTCTAGTGGATGCACCATCCACTCACAAGTTCTGAACCATTGCTTCCATTACCAATGGAGGCAATGTGTAAATAAAGTACAGGTAGGAGCATTTGACTGAGCACTGATGGTCTCTCACACACACACATTGTTAGCGTCATAATGCATATTGCCCGCAGGGACCGTCATTTGTCGGAGATGTCTACAATAAATGTCAATTTTAGAAATACACACTAGGGTCAAAATTATGAAAACAATTGCAACATGTATGAGAACCAAAAGAAGTTCGAGATCAATGAGTTACCCATGATGTTTCTGAATGGTTCATCTCCTCGATCATCATCATGCATTGACGAAGGCAAATATAAAATATATGTATAAAACAGACCATAATTGAAAATATATTCATGCACAAAATCGAACAGAAAGTATGTATAAGTACACTGAAGTAAATTGTCCAACAATGGAGTAAGAAAACATGGTACAATGTGTCACATGTATATTTCTATTAATACATTCATTATGGTTTCATTTGCTCAAAATGTAGCACCACAGATATTCAATAGGCCACAGTAGCTGACAGACTCTGATATACTGATTCCTGTTCCTATCCATCCTGGTCACTCTCAGAGAGAACCTCAGCATCTTCATCTCTGCTACCTCCAGCTCTACCTCCTGTCATTTCCTGAGTGCCACTGTTTCCAAACCATACAAGATTGCTGGCCTCACCACCGTTCTGCTCAACAACAAGCTCACTATTCACATGCTGATTGATGAATGATGTTGAGATTGCAATTATCAGCAACACAATAAGGGCGCTTTCACACTCCAGGTTCTGTCTCGAAACAAAGCTCTTTGTTGTCATTGTTGACCCGGGCCTTGACCGATCTGGTACGAGATACATTTGTCTGCTCTGCATCTTTTAGTTTGGCAAGTTTTTACGTCGGATCCTCTTCCTGACACAACCCTCTGCATTTATCCGGGCTTGGGACCAGCGTAAGAAGGAAACTGGCTTGCCGCCCCCTAATGGCTGCATAATTCACTAAACTATGGTATATCACTCAAAAGATTATTAATTGAAAGTAATGAACATTAAAACAAAGCGGACGTTAAAAATGACAACAGAAAGGCAGACAAAAAATGATCTAGGACTGCTCAATGTTCTTAGTCAGTAGAGGTATTTTGCCAACACAAGTTCAGTGAGCTTCTGAGGGAAGACATGCTGGCTTCGAAACCCATTCCCAAAACAAAATCCGGAGACATGGCCCGGTGATCACACTCCCTCTGTCTTCGAAGCACGCGACTTCAGAAGAGTCACAGTTCCTCCATCCCCCCTCATGTTGGCTGAGTCACCTATTTCCATTGACGACTCCTTCCACATCCAGTGAACCACAATCACTGGGGACTTCAAATGGGAGCCGACCATCAGTTCCCTTTTCAGGAAGGCCCAGCAGAGAGTGTTCTTCTTGCGGCAGCTGAAGAAAGTACAACTGCCGACCAAGATGCTGGTGAAGTTCTACACCGCCATGATTGAGTCTATCCTCACTTTCTTTATCACCGTATGGTACAGCAGCGCCACCTCCAGGGACAAGGGCAGACTACAGCACATTTGGCATTCTGCTGAGAAGGTGATCGGCTGCAGACTGCCACCTCTTGTTGACCTGTATGTCTCCAGGACCCAGAGACGTGCAGGTCGGATCACAGACAGCCCTTCTCACGCTGGTTATGGATTGTTTGTCCCTCCTTCCTCTGGCAAGAGGATACGGTCAATCCAGACAAGAACCTCCCTTCACAGGAACAGCTTTTTCCCCTCGGCCGTCAGACTGATGAATTTGTGAACAGCCCTCGTTGTTTGTGGGTTACTTATTTATTAGTTACTTCTATTATTATTGTTCATTTTATTTCATTATTATGGTTATTGTTATTGTTCATCATTGCATGTTGTTCATTATTGTTCACTAAGCACTTTCCTCACTGACCATGGCAATAAAGCTGATTCTGATGAGTAGATGTCATTTTAATTTTCTTCTGCCTCCGTTGAACACCTTGACACCGCCAGCTACTTCCGTAATCAACACGACTGATTTACATACAAAGTCAATGGAGTTGGGGTAATAAACAGCGGCTAACAACATGGCTGCGATGCTACTGGAGTGGGTGACACGATGCGATTTGAGCTTCATCCAGCCATTCCAGGCCAGTAATTAAATTTTTTAACTACTGGTGGCCAGTCGCGGTGCATCAACCAATCAGAAACCAGATTTCAGAGTTTCGTGTACAGGACGAGAACATTATCGCCGCCGTTTTTTAAGAGCAGACTTTCTGCCTTCCCCGTCGTGAGTGACACAAATTGTCAATTTTTATAAGTTCTATCAGCACTTTAATAGGATGAATCTTGTCTGGAGGGAAATTTCGCCACAATGGTGGTGTTCCTGGTGAGTAGTATGGCGAGATTTGCTATTGGTTACCTCCACTCTGAGGCGCTGCCTCACGCCCAAGAGCGATTGATAGGCTCCACCTTTCCCCATAAGACCCCCTGTCTGCCTTTATGCATTCTCCTTTGCCGTCCTCTTTCGTCTGAATCCCTTCAACTCCAATAGAGACGTTGAGGAACATGACTGGAGATGCAGCAGCAACAGATGAATCATGAGGTAGGTTTGTATGTTCATTGGTGACAATCTGAATGCTAGCTAAATATAAAAAAAACTAGAAGATCCCTGAAAACATACCTACATAGTTTACTTCAGGTCTGATTATGACTCTGGGTGTATTGAATGAGTATAAATGAATGAGTAATTATTTTATTTTTGAAGACAGGCATTCGCAAGAGGAGCCCAACCGCGGGTGCTTGTCCTGTAATTCGACCACTGATCTGGGCCAACAGGTTGTCCAACTGGTGGCGGTTCCACCTGAAGTACCGCTCGAAGCGGCCCCATCCAGGTGACGCTCTCGAAGGAGGATGTTAAATTCACCAGTGTGAGCACCTCTGGTGAATGCTACAAAACGAGAGACATCTCTTTTTTCATTATTTTATTTAACGGGTAGCGATAGTTTGAGTCCCAGCTCCACCAACTTCTATCCATCGTCCACAAAGCCAGGGACCACGCCCCCCAGAGATTCAGTCAATGATCAACAAACTGAAAGAGTATGGCACAACTGTAAACCAACCAAGACACAGTTGTCTACCTAAACTTACATGCCGAACAAGGAGAGCACTGATCAGGTCACCCATGGTGATTCTGGATGGACTGCAGAGACCCACAGCTCAGGTGGGGGTATCTGTCCAGAGGACAACTATCAGTCATGCACTGCACAAATCTGGCCTTTTTGGAAGAGTGAAAAAACGAAATCCACTGTTAGAAGAAAACCACAAGAAGTCACTTTTGCAGTTTGCCAGAAGCCAGGGACAGAGCAAACAAGTGGAAGAAGGTGCGCTGGTCAAATGAGACCAAAATTTAACTTTTTGGCCTAAATGCAACCTTATGTGAGGCAGAAAACTAACACCGCACATCACTCAAAACACACCATCCCCACTGTAAGACATGGCGGTGGCAGCATCATACTCTGGGGGTGCTTCTCTTCAGCAGGGACAGGGAAGATGCTCTAATCTGACTTATCTTGAGCTATTTTGCAAAGGAGAATGGGCAGAAATTCCAGTTACTAGATGTGCAAAGCTGGTAGAGACATACTTCAAAAGACTTGCAGTTGTAATTGCAACAAAGGGTGGTTCCACAAAGTATTGACTCAGGAGGCTGAATACTTTTGCACACCGCACTGTTTTTCATATATTAAAACAAAAATAAATCATGTAGAATTTTCTTTCTACTGCATGACTGTATGCTGTTCACATAAAATTCCAATAAATAATATTTATGCTTGTCATAACATGATAAAATGCGAAAAAGTTCAAGGGGTATAAATACTTTTGCAAGCTGCTGTATGTGTCATACAATCTTAGTAAAATTAAGTAATCATCGTTTCTGTTATTTTCTTCATTAAATGATCACAGGAACAGATGGACACACTTCACGTACAATACTATCATTTGGCCCTGAGCAAGAAGCTGTGCAAACAGATAGCATTCTAAATATGAATATCACAGACATGGTGCATGCCTGCTTTCAATCATTTCAACTTCAGGGTAAATACTTGATTATTTAATTTGTTTTTATTTTATTTTCTGAACTGCAAACTAGAACAACCTACAAAAGGAAGCTTTAATAAGAGCAATGTCATGCTTTCTTTTTTCTTATGGAAATGCATTGTATTCCTTCAGTTTCTCAGAGAAAATGCAAATAAAGAGTAAGTGGAAGAAAATACTCTTTTATTAAAAGGATGAATTGATCACCTGGTTCTGAAGCGGTGGAGGTGAGAGTCCTGCATGAGGCCCCAGTAGCACACAAGTGGGAAATCTTCCATTTTCTGTTCCATTTCAAAGCCGCAGCCAGTCTACTGTAAAACACATCACAGGATTTTTTCCACAACAGTCAACATAATTTGTTATGGATGCACACAGCAGACAAGTTCCAGTTGTTTTCACCATTGAAATGGGCAGTGGATACAGTGGTGTGAACCGTAAATTCATTATCAAAACATTGTAAGGAAGTGTATGGAATACTCTCAAGTACTATCATGTCAAGCCAAGTTTTATTTCCGTTTGCCAGTTTAGTGGAGGACTTGCCAAGGGTTGTTTTGTCTCCACCTCACTCAAATCCTATAAGCAATCATAACCTCGGTTATTTTCAGTTGTAGTGTCGACGCATCTGAGATACGGGGATCAGCGCTTCATCTTGGAGACAGAAAGATGATGATGATGATTGATTGGATTTATTGCCATTTCTCTTTGCACCATTGCAGAGGGAGCCAGATCTGTCTTTATGATGAAACTTATTAGTGGAGTTTGTCTCCAACATGATTATTTGTTTATGTTTAAATATAATAGTTAACTAAGTGTAGAGATGAGAAATTCAATGTTTCACATCTCTTGTAGAATCCGGTCGTGTCTGACTGACTGCTCTGCCAGCTTTATTTAGGGGTTAAATTGAGCTGTCTGTCCTTTCCTAGATGCTATTGAAGAAATATTAGAAATAAAGAGAATAAATTATCATAATCATACTCCCTTCTTGAAATCATGATACAAACTGTCAGTCCTTTGTCTTAATTCTCTCACCTAAAATGGTTGTTTTTCATTGCCTTATTTTACATTTCACTAATACTTTGAACGTTTTAGAATTTGTTGATGGTCCCTAACTGATGTCGGATTGTACTGTAGCATTAGCTGCTGCCTGTAAGAGTGTGTCTGTGATCAGCCTAATTGGGGACACAGAAGAGGACACCGCCGGCAACACCGGAGCGGATGTCTGTCCAATATCCAGCTATTTTCACCACGGCAGCGCAGCAGGAGACCTGCATGTCTTGATATGAACCAAGGCAGACACATGCATCAGAAAACCTATTAGGACCACTGTCATTATCAAAGCTTCCCTGGATTAAATATAAGTTTAAAGCAATGATCGTGAACCAAATTCCACCACACTCTCCACAACTGTCACACGGCAGTATTGGCTGTTAAACACAGCTGAGCTGGAGCGCGCGGCGCACTGTCATGGTCATGGTGTTATGTTCATGTATGCAGGTCTAATGCAGAGAGAGAGCCGCATGTTTATTGAATTTATGGCGAGATGCAAAATTGTCATTGTGGAGATTGTTTTTGGCGGTATATTGTGTACAATAAGCTATCGCCCATCCCTAGTTTCCACAGTCAACTCGAAATAAATGTGTGAACGGACATTTTGATGCTCGCGCTCTGATCACTGTATGCTCCTTCTTGAAACACACTGAGTCATGACATAATAAAGCTAGACAAGAAAAAAGCTGCACCTTCATCTTTACTTCATCTTCCATGGCCCTGTAAACGATGGTGGCTCACCGCCACAGCTAAAATGAGAGCCACCTGGTCATCAGAAAAATGATCTCTTGTTGGAGATGTACTCTCAAAGTATTTAAATGAAGTGGTAACACATCACGGGGATGAAGATGAACATGATGTTTTCAGCATGTTTTTCATCGAAGAATCCGGAAACAAACATCACAATGACTGATGTCCATTGCTCACTGAACTCCTGTAGTGCATTCCAGCTGGACGTGAAGGAGAAAGACCCGTGATGATGACTGCATCTTACAGATTTATGTCTGATAACTAAAAGATCGTGGTTTGTTGTCACCAATTCAGTAAATGTCAAAACGTTCCCCTTTGCTTCATTCTGAATCGTACAGCCATTTTATTATCCAAGTCCATAAGTCTTGCAGCTGTTTCAGCCTCTATCCTGGCTCTCCTCATTGGGATCACAGAGTACGATTCCTGATGTTGGATGGTAGCTGTTTCTCGAGTTTCCTTTGGACGTATAAGCAATTTTTCGCTGTTTTGCCACAGTCTTTCATAAACAAAAAAAACGTAGGATGGGGGGGGGAGCGGGACCGGAGACCGAGCTTTACAAAAGCTTCCAATTAGACTCATTTGCCAGGAGCGCCGCCAAAAACAAATACTCTTAAGTTTGCTGCTTTAATAGTGCTTGCTTTCAAGGGTGATCCAGCCTTCATTGCTGCAGACCTTTGTACCATTTCAAGCTATACACTGGACTTATACAACATGGACTACAACTAATAAGTGGAAAAATTAGAGTGTAGATTTTGACTGGTAGTGGTCGTGGTTTTTTAAGATGCACCATGCCACACATTCCAAAGAGCCAATGGCATGTGAGTCATGAGCATGCATTATTTCAACAACGAAAAACGTAACTTCCTTAGCAGCTTCCTTATTTTCTTAGTAGCTTCATTATTTATTTACTCAGTGGCGGTTCTCTGCTGATTTATTCCCTGAGCGAACCAACATTACCCCCACTATAAAAGCATCTGCGACACAAGCATATTATAAGTTTTAAGTGAAATATAACTTCATGTTTTACTTCTGTAAATATTAATCCTTTCTCACAAACCATTCTTTATAGAGGCTGTTAATGTTTCGTCGTCATAACGTATTCCTGGTAGTGAATGCAAAGCATTGTGGAAAAACTAAGGCCAAACACAAGGTGTGTGCCGTCAACCTGCTGTGTTGTGGAAATATGATAGTTCTAGCCATTAATAACGTAACCAAGAGGTGCTGAATGGCATGGGTAGCTGCAGTGAGGAGGCCAAATATTACTTTCTATCACACTACACCACACATGATGGTGTCTTCGAAGCACTCTTCACAAAGACAATTTTTTTTAATGTTAAGTCAATGACAACCATTAACTAACATTAGCATGGAACGATCTTAAGTTAGCATTATGCTAACATCAGTTTTAAATGTCGTACATCTAGGCTACACAGTAATTTAATTGGTGACAGTGTTTACGGACAAACCTGCCGATGAAATGTTGGCCATTCTGAGGTGAAAGCTTCACATACCATTTCTTTTTTTTTCCTTCACCTTGTCTTTTATTTTTTGATGATTATTAAAACATGAAAAATGTAGTTCAAAGAAAAGTAATAAAAAAAAATCCAGTAAGTGAATTTAAGTGATGATTGTTGGATACTGTAAGAGCACAATAGCTGATCACTTGAAGAATATAAGTGAATCAATAATCAATTTTTTACTCTGAGCATAATACATTTGTGATAACACTTCTAACTGTGATCATTCACAATTAACCATTTCAGAAACTTGGAAAAAAAAAACAAGTCAATATTCCTAACTTAATATCATACCGCCACATAACTTAACTCAGGCTTCTATAAGTTCACTGCAACTGTCATCTGATCCCACCTATAATCCCAGAGCTCAACTCACTCACGACAGCAACATGTCAGCTACGTAACTTTCATCTGTCTGTGATGTAAAGTTTTCATCCTGCAGTACAGAAAAATGCTATGCAAGGAAGCACTGTTACAGGCTTCAACACAACAAATTCAATGCGCCATTCAATATGCAATTCACTGTCTGTCCAGATGACTAGCCTTTCTCAGTTGTCATTTTCACAGTGGGGGAAATTAAAGAATCCACCACCCTTTCATGTCATGGGCAGTGTCTGTTTGCCACCTGAATCTACCAACTTTTGAAGTCCTAAATTGGAACTTTCAACACAGTGGTGGAATACAGTGCTCTTGAAGCCTTGTTGCAACTTGTATACATCAAATTAAATGTTTTTCAGCAGTTCTTGCGCTCTTTAAAAACCAAATACAGACCATTTCCAGAAAATACCATATCATGGAAAAGATTATTTATTTCCAAAATTATATAATTATATATAATTACATTCATTCATGGATTCAGAGCCCACAAACAGTTTCAAGCATGATTTGGGTTATTTTTACATAAAATGGGCTTTTAGCTCATCTAATCTAGAAAAAACAGTTTAAAAAAATATTGTGATGAAATCCCCATTAACTTCTCAGTTTTTGAAGAAAAAAAGGACGAAATTAGGATTACAACAAAACAATATGTCTGGGGGCGCTGTGGAGCCTGGATCCAGAATGGCTGCTTGTTAAAATGCCTCCCAATCTATCCAACCTCCCTATAAACATGTCCAGTGGTAGTGTAATCAAGGAATGTGATATTTTTACTCCAAAGCACAATGCTCAAAAGCCAAAAAAAACAGATGACCGAGACGAAGAAGCCAATGGCAATATGGTGGACTTGTCGGCAGTTCTAACTGAGCTAAAAGCACTCCGTGCTGAGTTTGAAGGATTTGGTACAATGTTGGATACTATTGATGAACGTTTGGAGAAAATGCTGTCTTGGAGAACAACTTGATGGAAGTCAAGGAAGGATGTTGCCGCTAAGGAGCAGGAGGCTGAACGGCAGATTGTGTCAACCTAAGAACGACTGGAAAACAGTGTGACCGAACTCTCACAAACAAAGAAACAACTCGACTATCTAGTAGATGTCTCGGGAAACCTGAGCAGACAAAATAATTTTCTGACCGGTCTCCGTGAGGACACAGAGGGGACTCGGCCAATGCAGGAATATATCCAGGAGATGCTACCAGGTTGGCTACAGCTGGACGTGAATTGTTCATTAACCCTGGAAAGAGCACACGGTACCCCAACACACCTCGACCTAATCAAAACAAACCAGTTATCATTCGTTTTTCGATATATCGAGAGAGGGCTTGTTTTTCGAGCAGCAAGACGACTCGAAATTATACAAGACAGTAACAAACGTCACAGAGGAGCTCTCGGCAGAAACCATGAGACAGCGCAATGAATTCAGCAGCATGAGAAAGGTGTTTGTTGAGAAAGAACATACCGTGGCCTAACAAACAATTCTTGTAAAATGAGAGTCCTCCCCAATGGCAAGATAGGTTTAATGGCGTCTCCGAGAGCTGCGGAGGAGTTCCACTATGAAAATAATATGCCTTAGCAAACCATAATAACGCAGTGAGAACCCGTTGTCATTCAAATGTTTTGATCTGTTCTTTCAAGTTCTTACAGTATAGTGATTGAACCACACTTCTGTAAAATACTTATAAGCACTGCATATGATAATGCTGCACCTTTTGTTAGTTTTATGTGTGGTTGGTAATATTACTGAAATTTGCTTTACATTGGTTTTCCTGTTAAAACATTGAAACAGAAGTTTGACCTAGTGATTGATGTGCAAGTCTTTAAATTTAGGGATGCTCTGATCGATCGGTCACAAATCGTGATTAGCCGATTTCAGTATGATCAGCAAATGCCGATCACAACAACCAATCATGTGACAGCCGGCAATCTGATGAAGCCCCGCTGGTTGTGATGGGTCCACTCCTACCGACTCGCCACTCTGTGGGCAACGGCATGTCTGCTCTGAATGTTATTTCAATCTGTAAAGTTAGAATCCTACAGCACATGCACAGGAAAATGCTGTGAAGGAAAGCGTGTTCAAATTAAATACGCCATTTGAAGCGCTACCACTTGACGGAGCACAGAGAGTTTTCCTGGCTCATGAAAGTAAGACCTCTGGTTTATCACCTGCTGTTTGTGCAGTTGACGCTTAGCAACACTTGCCGGTCTGAACGTGACATTCGGAACACCAAGCTAACTGCCCAAGAAATAATCATTAATTTCACCTCGATAGATGACGAGCCTTTTTCAGGTGTTGTTTATGCAGAGACGGAAACGACCAGGTCCATCGCTGATTTGGACTTTGGTGCAAACTTTCAAAAATGCAGTGCTCTCTGTTTCAGAGTCGCGCTACAAGCGGCCAGTATGTAAATATTTCAGGGACATAGCAAAGTCTCAAGTGATTCACCAAACTGTAATGTCTCACATCAGTTAAATGTTTTTCAGTTGTCCTTTTGACAGAATAGTTGCTGCATTCTGCAAGTTTTTTTTTTCCTATTTTTTGCCTTCATGAGGCGGTGCTATTATTATTATTATACTATTTATTATATTATTATTACTATTACATTATATTATTATTATTATATTATCATACTAATATTAAAACATGTCTGAATTAAAAAGATTTAATGGTTCACGTTTTCACATCATGCACACAGAAGGTCTCATTTTGATTACAAACTCAAAGTCAATCCATATAATCCCAGTATCGATGATCGGTGGGGATCGGCACTCTGGCTGATAGGTATCGGTGATTGGCAGAAAAAACCCTGATCAGAGCATTCACATTTATGTGCGGAGATGTCGGATACCACAGCAGGCGTTTTTTGTGGTTTCACAGTTGTTGTTGCTCCTCTGTAAGGTGGATCAGCATTAGCCTCACAGTTCAGTTTGAGTAAGGGAGGGGTCTGATATGTTAGTTATGTTTTTTTAATGTTTGTCTTTTTCATTATTGTCATGTTACTCCACAAATTAAGATTAAGCTGTGCCTTTTGTTTGATCTGTTATGAAACATTTCGTACATGAAAAAAAAACAAACTTTAAACCATAAAAACATATAGGTAACTAGTTGGAATTAATGAATGGATTAAGGCGATTATGCAGATTTAAACAAGTCATGAATGGGATTAAGAAACTTAAACTGAATAATGTTTCTTCAAGAACCCACCTGACAGAATCAGACATCAAATCAGTTCAAAAACAATGGCCAGGCCTGGTGTTACATGCATTATACAACATCATGCTAGGGGTGTCATCATTTTCATCCACAAAGAAATACCATTTCAGGCTACCAAAACAATACAGGATCAAACTGGTAGACATATACGAGCCACAATGTTTTATTTTGCAAAAAGACACCCCCATCATGGATGCTTATTGAACAGACATCATCAGCAATCATCGAAAGATGTATTTATATATGGATGTATTTATATTCAACTGCTACAAAAAATGAAAAAACAAACAAAAAATCCATTCCTAAAAAATACAATTGACGTTTGGTATAAAGCACATAAAAGTACATGAATGGTACATTACTCACATTTTAAGACTTGTACAGAAATACCAAATACATAAAAAGAACTTCTTTAAATACCAACAAATTAAAAATTACATAAACTCTAAACACAAACTGACCAATACTGAACCCCCACTTACAAATCTAGAAAACCCCATACTTTCAGATCTGCAGGGAAAAGCACAAATTTCATTATTTTATGCAGCTTTGTTTTCACATGATAAAGAAGCATCCATCGATATATTACAGGCAGAGTGGAATAAAGTATGAAAGTCCAGAAGCAAACTATTAACACAAGAATGAGGTTATTATTAGTAAGTTATTAGTTATTAGTATAAATAGTTAATGAGGACCAATATTACACCTGTTAAGTTAAATCGTTGGTCTCCTAACATTCCTGACACTTATAAAATGTGTTGAAAGACAAGGTACTCATACGTTTTCTGTGGGAATGCCCAAAATTACAAAGCTATTGGAGACAGGTGGGGCAGATCATGTCGAAAATTGTTGCACTCATTATATCTCATAAAGCAAAACTCTTTAAACTTGTTATCGACCCAAAAGACTTTGTTGTATATACTAGGAAGTCAACATTAATAGACTTCGGAGTGTTACATGCTAAGAGAATGACTTTATCCGGGAAAAAAATTAATATACCCTCATTAATAGACTTCGGATTGTTACATGCTAAGAGAACTGCTTTATCCGGGAAAAAAATTAATATACCCTCAATGAATCTATGGATGAAATAAATGACATGCTTTTTAGCGCTGGAAAAACTGACGCATGTTGTTAAAGGGAGACCAGAGGAATTCGATGAAGTATGGGAACCTTTACTACTTTACTTATTGAGCAATGGGGTTCACAGATGTTACCTTAAAAATAATTAAAACATGGAGTTGTCTGAAGTGGATGATATGGGGTTTTTTTTTGTTTTTTTTATTGTTATTACTTTATTTTATAGATGCATTTTATTTTTCACTGTACTATATATGTACTTTGTATTACTTTGATTTTTGTCTCTTCTCATTGTCTTTTGCTAAATGCTTGAAAAATTTTTATTAAAAAAATAAAATAAATAAAAAAAACAATATCAATCTTCAATACTTGGTTGGGAATCCCTTTTCCTTACTCACTGCCTCGATGCGCCATAGCATTGATGCAATCAGTCTGAGGCATTGCCTGGGAGGTATGGGAGCCCAAATTTCATTGATGCTTGCTGTCAGCTTTCATTTTTTGGGGGGTCTGGAGCCCCTCATTTTACTCTTGATCATACTCCATAGATTCTGAATGGGGTTTAGACGAGTTGGTCAACCTGAATTCACTTTTATTTTGGGTTTCAACTTATTCACAAGACTGAAAGATTAGAAAATGTAAAATAATATTAGTTGACGTAAGGAGACGTAAAACTCAGTGTTGCAGACTTTACTGCAGTTTACCATTTACAAAAATACATCTTTACATATGTGGCTGTTAAAACAAAGTTGATATCATGATTCAAGTTTCCACATCATGTTCACAGAAGACCTCATTACTACATTTTGCTTACAAATTGATAATTAATGCCAGGGATGGGCACCTCAACAGTTCTAACTTTCTGTGTGTGTTTATGTGGTAATATATGTTAATACTTTTAAAATACAAAGCCTCAGTCATTTAAAATTTGCATATTTATTTCTCAACATACGAACTGTAACAAATATACTACATCCAACAACTGTTTCTAGAGCTTCGTCGCAAATTTTGTCAACATGGTAACCCTTAACTACAACATTTTTTTTTTCTTAATAATACACCAATTTAACCCATTGCCATGAAATGCACCAGTAGCCACAAATGCTATTACAGCACTGCGTCAGTGCCCTCTGATGAGAGAGAATAGATGTGCAACACTGAACTGCCCATCACTACATTTCATTATTAGTTTTAAAGCAAAAAATCAAACCAAGACAAAGACAAAATCGAGTAACACTGACAAGCCATAAGACACTACCTTTGAGTGAATACACCACTGAGACGTTGACCCTCAACCACAGTAAGTGGGAACACACTAGGCATGTTGTACAGATGAGCATCAAGGTCCGTTTATTTTGCCCTTTATGATGTGAATTCACAATTATTCAGCCAAGTTTGTTTCGTGTTGTGCACCACGATACATCTAATCTGGCTTTTAACTGTATTTTGAACTCTGAAATGTCAGAGAACAGTCAGAACATGTTTAAACATGCAGACACGTCCTAGGCACAGAAGCAAACTGCGCAGGTTCACAAACTGGTATTTTTAGCAACCGAGCTTTAACAACTCAAATTTGTGAAAGGCTGTTGCAAAAACTATACGTAAAAAATGGTTATCAGCGCAGTTCTGCCAGAGACTGACATGTCAAGAGCGGAATGAGAGCCGGCAGACCGTATGAAACAGCGGACCACATAAAAGTAGACGGGATTCGCCGCTCACCTGTGCAGCAGGCTCATGTTCTTCTAATCAGCGTCGTACACCAGCATCCACCTGGGGAAAAGCCACCGCAATGAACGGCTACACACACGGAGCAATTCGACCAAACCAACTTTTAGTTAAACTAACTTATAAACTTAACAGGACAGGTGTCATAAAACGTCGAGTCATTGCAATGACAAGCACATTTACATACTTGTGTCTTCCCCAGTCTTTGACAATCTCCCACCCTCCTCTCTGTTCTACTTCCTGGTGTTTCAGTACGCGACCATATGTATAAATAAACGCCGGACCGCTGTCGGTACACGATCCGGTGCAAGTACACGATTGGCTCGGCTGCTTCGATCGGCTGGGGGCGACCACTGATGACGTCAAACTAAGGAAAATGTATATACTTTTGTCAACTCTTGAAACATGCTGAATTTCACGTCTCTAAAGAAACGTCAGCGTCCGCACTACATGCACACACAAGCACACAAAAAGGAAAATACCTAACAAACCTTGATAAGTGCGTGCCTGGCTTCAGGTGACGTCGTTCACAGTGGACGGAGAGGAAATCATTTTCAGCAAAACAACTTTCTGTCTTAATGATAATTTATTGGCATTGCACTTGAGTAGAGATGTGTTCCTGAGGCCGATGATGACAGCATAATAGCAGCATTAGCAACTTTGAACCGTACGTAAAATTGTCATGGATTTAAGTGAATTACCGTCTAACGTGGTAATGTTGTATGTCACATAGTATACATGTACATATTTGAGCATAAGATAAAAATGGGTAGATAAAAGTCGTAAACTTTCGCTATTGTCACGTCGCCGTCAGTACTGTTGATTTGATGGTTAGTGATCACGTTACCGACGTATGACCAATCATATAATCCAACGTCATCATCTGTGGCCGCTACGAGCTGATCGGACGTGCCGAGCCAATCGGGTACTTAGACTGGAGAAACTACATAATTGGGACTACGCAAGCGCGCGCAGGCGCAATGGCCTTTCTGGCCGGACACGGACTGAAAAATATTTGTTTTACTTGAATAAGCAATGCATACATACGTCATAGCCACAGCCTTTAAATAGACGATTAAGTTAGGTTATGTTCAAATTCAGTTTAATGGACCACAATCAAAATAATAATAATAACAATGAGTTAATCATATAGTAAACGTGGGTATGTCCGGATCTTCATCAAACGACCAACAGTGACATCTAGTGGTGTAATATGTATATTGCATATGTCTTGTATACGTTTCGATCGATGAGATTAGATTATATTACATTTTGAATTGAGAACAATTTAATTTCCATCCCCAAATCCACCGAGGCGAAAAGAATTGAGGAAAACAATATCTCATTTCACGACCATCAAAACCTTTTCAGGCACTGGTGCACAGTCATGTTGGAAGAGGAAGGTACCTGCTCCAAACTGTTCCTACAAGTTTGGGAGCATGGAATTGTTGGTATCCTGACGCATTCAAAGTTCCTCTCACTAGCACTCAGGGGCCAAGCCCAGGTCCTAAAAAAGAACACCACACCATAATTCAACCACCAAAAAGAATTCACATTTGGAACAATGCAGTCTGAAATGTACCTTTCTTCTGGCAACCTCCAAACCCAGAACTGTCAGTAAGATTGTTAGATAGAAAAGCGTCATTCATTACTCCAGAGAACGCGTCTCTATTGCTCTAAAGTCCAGTGGCGGCGTGCTGTACACCACTGCACCTGGTGATGTATGGCTTGGATGCAGCTGCTCATCCATGGAAACCCATTCCATGAAGCTCTCTGCCTACTGTACTTGGGCTAATCTGAAGGCCACATAAAGTTTCGAACTGTGGAGCAATTGACTGTGCAGAAAGTCGCCGACCTCTTTGCACTATGCGCCTCAGCATCCGCTGACCCCCCTCTGTCAGTTGCTATTGTTCCCAAACTCTTCCATTTTCTTATAATAAAGCTGACAGTTGACTGGGAAATATTTTGGCGCAAGGGAATTTCATGACTGGTTTTGTTGCACAAGTAGCATCCTATGACAGTTCCACGCTAGAATTTACTGAGCTCCTGAGAGCGGCCCATTCTTTTACAAATGTTTGTCAAAACAGTCTGCAGGCCTAGGTGCTTGATTTTATACAGCTGTGGCCAGGCCAAATGATTAGGACACATGATTATGATCATTTGGATGGGTGAGCAAATACTTTTGGTAATAAAGAGTCATTAGAACTGTAGTATAGACAAAGAATGTAATGGTCTGCTATTACTACTCCAGGCCAGAATAATAATGGTATATTTGGTGCACGGTTCCTGGAAGATAATAAATATGTAATCATTAGGAAATTAGTGACTTATTTGTTGTCAAGAGTAATTACTGTGTAATAACTCACTAGTGAAGCTATATTTCCTGACTTCCATCTGGGAACGGCATACAAATCAGAAATTTGAACATCCCTCTTTTATTTTTTTAAATACAAGAAGCAAGAAGGTCAAAGTATTGATGAAACATCAAACGCTGTAGAACTTTCTTACTCCAAGCAGCTTCCTGAATGAGGATAAAACAAGCGTTGCCAATCTGTAAAATAATACAATGAATAAAAACTTTTGTTCTCCGACAGTAGTACTATTGGAAAAATAGAAGTACAGAATTGATGCTGCTGACTTACCAAAGTAGTATCGCAAATGTGAACCTACTCTGCTTTCTATTTGCAAAAATTGTACAGCACCAACTACTGTTAAAGCACTTTCAAGACGGCTCTGGAGACAGTCTTTAGACCACAGTGTACCAAGGCAAGCATACTTGCAGTCATCAAGTTAAACTTTCTCAGTACGGATGGTCTGTTAGAAGGAACTGTGCAGTGTTTCCATGACCTGAAGATAATTGCTAACATTACTCATTTCTAAAAAAAAAAAAAAGAAAAAAAGCAGAGAAGCTATCCGGTTGAGGAGGCAGTTCCATGGCAGCTCCACGTAAGGAGCACATTTATCAGTGCACCAACCTATCTCAACAGAACAAAGATCCATACACATGCTTTTGACATTTTTTTGATTCATTTCTCTATGAGACCATGACTTCAGAAAATCAAATGTTGATAGTCAAAGTTTTGATTAGCAAAAATAAAAGCATTATTTCCTTTATACCCAGTCATTATTCATAGACAATAAATGAAGGGTCCAAATTCCAGTCAGCTGTTTTTGCTACATAAACTACTTTGTGAATTTTAACTTCTGTGTGTTCTTTTCTTTGTAATGACAATGTCTGCATTAAAGGAACCAGAACCATGAAAAATGTTTCATCTTCTGATGTAGTTTTGTACACTGGCTGTGATATGCAAAACATGTTTACAAGCTTATGAAACAAATGTACATACTATTGGAGCAAATTGACAAACCTTGGAAACACATTCACAATATTTGAAACAAATCGACAAAGTTCTGCCGCATTTTGAATGTTTTCAGAGTTTTGATTTTTTTTAAACTGCATTTGTTTTCAGTGGTTCTTAATTTTGTGTCCAGTGTTTGTAAATGTAATATTAAAGATTATGCAAATGTGCTGCAGAATCTTGCCGATAGTTAGTATACCAAATCGGGGTCGTGTTCCAGAAGTAGTAGATTTATTGTCCGTTTGGGGAACCCACTTAAGCCAATTGCCGCATTTATTCTTTGGAACATTTGGTGGACAAGGGGGAGACAGAAGAAATGAATGCACTTCAACAATTCTTCAACAAAGACCACTCACACAGTGTTATTGTGGCTATAATGGCAAGTTTATATGGTGTTAACGTAGTATAACCACAGAAAGGACTGTTCTCCTGAAAATGAAGTTATCAGAGTGGAACTCTGTGGACAGGACAACTATCTGGCTACGGAATCATGTGGCAGGTACTCAAATAAAAGCTTGTACTGCCAATAGGACAAGATGATGTGATGCGATTGTTGCGCTCCTTGAACCCTCGTGTTTGTGAGAGGAGAGTCAGGAAGAGGTTTGTCAGGCGGACCTATCATTCAATGGGGCCAAATTACATCTAGAATTCTGATAGCTATGATTTTCAAGCAATTTGGTTTGACACTTTGCGATTTGTTTTCAATATAGATACTGCGGCTTTATTATGGACCAACAAATAGTAATCCAATAGTTATTACACAAAATTAGTATGCATTATGCACTGGTGCATAATGGCCGCAATACAGTGCACCCAACGGCACCATTATGACGACAACTTCACAGGAGCTGCCAGTGACATGAATGGCTCATTTATTACAAACCAGCAGATTGAGTCCTTATGGTCCATATTCCAAGAGGGAAGACAAGTTTCCTAATGACGACTACAAACACATTATTTGGCATGCAAAAAAAATCAGCCTGGTGAGGTCTCTTGCCCATCATATGCTAGCTGCATATGGAAACCCACTCACATCTATGGACAAACAAATCCTACTGTACGACTGGAAAAAAAAAAAAAAAAAAAAAAAAAAAAAAATATATATATATATATATATATATATATATATATATATATATATATATATATATATATATATATATATATATATATATATATATATTTATATTCCAGATCAAATCGGTATTTTTCTGGTACAGTAGTTCCACATTTTGCAGTCTTCATAAAACAATCAGAATTTATGTTTTTATATGTGTTTTAACATTTAAATGGCCATCTGATGGTCAGGTATGGTTTCTTAAGTAGACAAGGCAACATGGCAGCCCAGGATGGCACAGTGTCTGAGTTTGCTGTACGGATGTCCTCTGGTGGAGAGCTTGAGCATCTCACTATCATATGTATCCTCATCAACTTAAACTCAACTAACACTTTCCTCTGTTGAAGAACAATGGTGAGCTGATGATTGTATCAAATGGTAAAGGGAAGGTGGTCGCAGAAGCAAGTCCCATCAGCTCGGGAGGTGTTGGTGTGGTGCATGTTGTCGTGAACAGTTTGGTACATTGGAAGTATTTTTGCTAAGAGAACATGTTGTAGGACCCTAGTCTGGCATTGACAACCACCACTGATTTCTTGAGAATACTGGGGTCTGTTTTGTTCCAAATTAGGCTTTATCATTCACATTCAAAAGTGATTTCACTACAGTGCCAGAGCAGCAGCGCAAGAGTGAGACTGAGTATGATCTCACTGGTCTCTTTGTCATCGGAGGATGACAAAGAGACCATGCGCTCAGTGCTGGAGGAGGGTGAGTGCAGTGAAACGGGGTTAGCCCAGAAACCTTATCCCCTGGATGAGATGCCACAGCTCTTTAAAGGGGCCTGGGAGACACTCTGAGTGTCTTTCCCCAGTGTAGAGGAGGAAGACGACTTCTCTGCCTCTATGTACACAAAGTTGAAGAAGAAGGGCTCCAGAACTTTCACCACATGTCCCAAAAACAAAATATATGTATACATACAAACCAAACTTGACTTCAACATTTTTTTAAAGGAAAATACAGCTTCCGACCAATGTACTGGCTATCGCTCCTCTGTACTTGTCCAAACCATCTCAATCTAGCCTCTCTGACTTTGTCTCCTAAACACCTGACATGTGCCGTCCCTCTGATATACTGGTTCCTGATCCTATCCATCCTTCTCACTCCCAGACAGAACCTCAGCATCTTCATCTCTGCTACCTCCAGCTCTGCCTCCTGTATTTTCCTCAGTGCCACTGTTACCAAACCATACAACATTTCTGGCCTGACCACTATTTCGTACACTTTCAATTTCATCCTTGCCAACACCCATTTGTCACACATCACACCTAACACGTTTCTCCAGTTAGTCCATCCTGCCTGCACACACTTCTTCACCTCTTTCTCACACTCCCTATTGCCCTGGGCAGTTGAGCCTAAATACTTAAAATCCCCCACCTCCTTTATCTCTGCATCCTGTAACTTCACCTGTCCACTTGGGTCCCTCTCATTCACACACGTGTTTTCTGTCTTACTGCGGCTAACCTTCATTCCTCTCCTTTCTAAGGCAAACCTCCACCTCTCTAGCTTATCTTCCACTTGCTCCCTGGCCTCACCACAGATCACAATGTCATCTGCAAACATCATCGTCCAAGGGGCTGCTTGTCTAACCTCATCTGTCAACCTGTCCATCACCATGGCAAACAAGAAGGGGCTCAGTGCTGAGCCTTGGTGCAGTCCCACCTCCACCTTGAACTCATCTGTTACACCTGCAGCACACCTCACCACCATCTTACACCTGGCATACATGTCCTGCACCACTCGAACATACTTCTCGGCCACTCCAGACTTCCTCATACAATACCACAACTCTACTCTTGGCACTCTGTCGTATGCTTTCTCCAGGTCCACAAAGACACAACGGAGCTCCTTCTGACCTTCTCTTTACTTCTCTATGAACATCCCCAAAGCAAACACTGCATCTGTGGTGCTCTTTTTTGGCATGAAGCCAAACTGTTACTCACATATACTAACTTCCGCCCTTAGTATACTTTCCACCACTCTTTCCCACAACTTGATTGTATGGCTAATCAACTCTATCCCTCTATCGTTGCCACAACACTGGACATCTCCCTTGTTCTTGAAGATGGGCACCAGCACACTTCGCCTCCATTCCTCAGGAATCCTGTCACTGTGAAAGACCTTGTTAAAAGTTCTAGCCAAAAAGTCTACTGCCACCTCTCTTAAACACTGAAAAAAACACAACCTGTGCTGAGAGGGACAGCGATGCCAACAGGACGTGTGGAAGCAATACACAGAAAGACCAGCAGGTGGCATGAAGAGAAAAAAGAGAAGAGCTACAAACAGCCATCAGGATGCGGCAGATGTGGAAATGTAAAGAAGCATTTGTGGAAAGAATGTCCAGCCCGTGAAGCCGAATGCAGGAAATGTCACAGAAAAGGACATTTTGCAAAGTGCAAAATGCAGATCAAGCTACAATATAAACAATATCACACAAGTACAGACAGAAAGAAAAGATGACAATGATTTCGCTGTCTTAGGAGAATTCAGCTCAAAAGATACCAATGAGTGGAAGGAACTGTCACAATTGAATGAAGAGGAGATCAGTTTCAAACTGGACACCGGAGCTGAGGTCACATCCCTAGCAGCATGCATTCCATTCGAAAGCATGGGATATTACAACCACCCATGAAGGTGTTGTATGGACCAGGAAGACATAAGCTGGAGGTAAAAGGCTGCTTCAGGGGGAAACTGACTATAAGGTAAAGACACAGACAGAACAACTTGTTTACGTGGTTGGAGATTTAGCTAAGCCCCTCCCTGGTCTACCTGCTATTGAAGCTCTGGGACTGATAAAACCTCTCCATACAATTACAGGACATGAGGATTTCAAGAGACAATACCCCACTGTGTTTTTGGACTTTGGGAAACTGAAGGAGCCCTATACAATCGAGCTGGAACCAGATGCAATACCATTTGCTCTATCATCTCCACGTCTAGTTCTCCTACCCCTGCGAGATAAGGTGCGATTAGAGCTACAGCGCATGGAGGACATGGGGGTGATTTCGAAAGTGACACAACCCACACCGTGGTGCGCAGGTATAGTTGTAGTCCCCAAACCTGCAGGAAACATACGGTTATGCATGGATCTGACACATTTAAATAAGTGGGTAAGACAAGAGAGACTCATCCTGGCAGTAGATCATACACTTGCGATGCTTGCAGGAGCAAAGGTCTTCACAAACTTGGATGCAGCATCAGGATTCTGGCAAGTCCCATTGTCAGAGGAGACCTCACTCGTGACAAAATTCATCACCCCATTTACCAGATATGCTTTCAGTCGCCTGCCTTTTGGGATTTCATTGGCCCCGGAGCAAGCGACGCCTGTCACAGATGCTGGAGGATTGTGCGGGAGTAGTGTGTCATGCCGACGACATATTGGTATGTGGAGAAGATGCACAGCAACACAGAGAGAGATTCCATCAAGTGTCTGGTGAAAGAGTGGTTGACGCTAAATGGAAACAAATGTGAATTTGAAAAGAGCAGTGTCATGTTTCTAGGACACACAGTCACAACAGAAGGTATGACAGCAGATCCAGAAAAAGTCAAAGCGATAAAGGAGATGCCTGAACCCATGGATGTTGAGGGCGTGAAAAGAGTGATGGGGATGGCAAACTACCTGAGCAAGTTTTTACCTCACCTAGCTTCGTACACACGCCCCATCAAAGACTTGCTGTGTGAGAAGAATGAATGGTTCTGGGATGCAACACAGAGGGAGGCATTTCAAAGATTGTAAGAACAACTCAGTTCATCACGGGGTCCTGGCCCCATATTCTACTTTGGAGACCTGTGTTTCAGCAGATGCGTCATCCTTTAGACTTGGGGAAGTCTTGACACAAAAGCAAACAGACGGTACATGGAAGCCAGTAATGTTCATATCAAGAGGACTGTCTGATGCTTAGAAACATTATGCACAGGTAGAAAAGGAGGCTTTGGCGACAATGTGGGCGTGTGAACGTCTTTCATCATATCTCCTGGGTCTGAAATTCAGATTGGAAACAGAAGATTGGAAGCCTCTAGTGCCACTGCTTGTCAGTAAGGCATTAGATGAGCTCCCAACGAGAGTGATGAGGTTCCGAGTGAGACTTCTCAGGTCCACATTCGATATTGTATATGTGCCAGGGAAAAAGCTAATAACTGCAGATACATTATCAAGAGCCCCTGTGAAACACACATCCACTCCAGAGGAGAGAGTGGAGAAGAAGTTCAAGTGTTTGTGGATGCAGTCATTCAAAGTCTCCCTGCCTCTGAAAATAGAGATAGAAAAAAAACAGAGAGTTGACCCTGTCTGCATGAAAATTATCAGTTGCTGCAAGAAGGGCTGGCCTGAAAAGGATTCCCTCCCACCGGAACTGGGACCATACTGGCATGAGAAGGAAAATCTCACTTTGGCGGGAGAGCTGTACTCAGAGGACAAAGGACAAACAGCATGAGACAAGAAGTCCTTCAAAATCTTCACGGAGGACACCAAGATATCATGAAGTGTAGAGCAAGAGCTCACCAGTCTGTGTGGTGGCCGTATCTGTACATATTAGTCAGATGATAGAAAAATGCTGTGTGTGCTCAAAGCACAGAGCACTGCACAGAGAGCCTCTGCTGAAACCCCAGTACAGGAACGACCCTGGCAAAGACTTGGCACACATTTGTTCTTTTGAGAAAAGAAGACATATCTTGCAATTGTGGATTACTTTTCATGTTACATTGAAGTGGCGCAAGTAAATGTAGCCTCAGTGGAGACTGTAGTTGCGGCACTGAAGGATGTGTCGTCGTGATGTGGTTGTCATGGGGTGTCAGAAACAGTCAGATCTGACAATGGGCCACAGTACAGTGGGTCCACCTTTAAGGACTTTGCAGCTGAGTACCAGTTTACTCACATTACCAGTAGCCCAAGATATCCCCAAGCAAATGGTGGGGCAGAGAGGGTGGTGGCAACAGTTAAAGGCTTGTGGAAGGGAGGAGCAGAGAAAGCAAAGGCTTTGTTGGATTATCGTGCCACACCGCTGGAGAGTGGCTACTCACCAGCACAGCTCCTCATGGGTCGACAGATTCGTTCCAAATTACTCCTGCCTCGTTGGCCCAACGTCAGAAGGTTCAGGAAGATGGAAAAGCAAGCGAAGGAGAAACAACAATGGACATACAACCTACGCTACAGAGCTCGTCCTTTGAACCTGCTTCGACCTGGTCAAAATGTATGGCTCCACAGAGAAGAGAAAGAAGGGACTGTGGGACAACACCCAGGTCATACATAATACATAGAGATGAAGGACAGGTCAGAAGAAGTACAACGGCCTTCATTTAAACAGTCATCACCAGAGACACATGAAAAACAGAGTCGGATAACACTGACACAACTGTTCTGGTAAGCAGAAAAACAGAGACAACGAGCAATAACCCATCGCATGTCACTCGGTCTGGCAGAGTGTCACTGCCTCCGAGCCGAATGGATTTATAAGGAGTTTATTCGAAAGAAGGTGTTTTGTAAATGTTTACTAAAAAATGGGAGGTGTTGTGTAAGTGGAACCAATGTTAGGTTCCCGGAACAAAGTTGTACACAAAGGTTTTTATGGGAACATGGAAGAAAAGAGTTGTACCAAGCGTACGCTGTCTGCCTCGTGTCTTCTATGCAATATTGAAAGAGCCAACATAACAGAGGGCAGAGCACATATGACACAAAAATCCAGGTTACTCAATGTCACACTGACTTGTATCTCCATTGTCTCCATTGAGACAATGTGAGTCATCTGGAGCACCAGGGAAGCTACGTGAGGATGATCTTCCTGGACTTTAGCTCAGCATTTAACCACATCATCCCAGAAATCCTGGTCCAGAAACTGTCCCACCTGGGCCTCTCCTTCCTCATCTGCATGTGGGTCAAAAGCTTTCTGACTGCACCTTCTACAGAGCCGCCATAGAGAGCGTCTTTACGTACTGCATCACAGCATGGTACGCAGGGTGCTCAGCAGAGAGTCATCAACACAGCCCAGAAGATCACTGGCTGCTCTCTGCCCAGCCTGGAGGACATCGCCAACTCCCGCTACCTTAGCAGAGCCGGCAACATCCTCAAGGACTTGTCCCACCCCAGTAAATCTCTGTTCGACCTGCTACCATCAGGCAGACGGTGCAGACGGTCAGGTACAGGTCACACAAAACCAGGACAAACAGACTCAGATATAGCTTCTTCCCGAAAGCTATCTCAGTAGTGAACAAAAACAACAAAACCAGATAAAGCAGTCTACAAATTCATATATTACTGATCACATTGATCATCGCGGGATAGAGAAATAACTATGCGCAATAACAAACTCACCAAAGTGCAACTGGCTGCCCAGCAGGCCGGTCTTCTGAGTTCCAAAAGAGGCCGAGTAGGGGGAGACAATGGAGTGCGACTGTTGATAGGAAGGAGTGCAGCGCAGTGGACCAGGACTTGTGATCTGTCTGGGTGTTTGGTAACTCACATATCAGCTGATAAACATCTGATTTTATTTACAGACAGATTTACTTAAATGAATAATGCTGCGCTCCACACTGACTGCTTTCACTGCTGTGCTCTCGCAGCTGCGGAACTGTCTGCATGAGGACCGCAAAGAGGAAAGACACTTATTTTTCCCTTATTTTTAAAATCTTGATCGTCAGTATTCTTGCTCACTTTGTTCAACATGTTGTGAGAGCAGCATGGATAAATTAAGATGCTCCCTATTACGCAGCTTGTTTTTCGCTATTTCCTTGTAAAATAAACATGACAACACTCATTCTGTTACAGCCGTTGCGGAGGTCCGTCATCAGTTAATAGCTGAGATGACGATGATTCGTAGTGCTAAGAGACAAACAAATAAGGCGGTCAAGCCGATGGTGGTAAATAGGTTGCCGTGCGGCTGATGACGACTTCCTTGAGACGTGCTTCGTCGAGGGTCACAAACCAGCTATTATGTGCAGAGTGCCGCCAGCTAAGGAGAAAAAAAGGACATCGCCTGAGACACAGAGGTGCGAGGCTTTGCAGTAGGGGGCAAATCGAATTGAAGCCACCTGTGACAGAATACGCCCATAGTCTCAGGCCGAGGCCATTGTCTCGGTGTGGATTAACCAAAAGCGAAGGCTAGAGGGCCACGCACATATTCATAGAACTGACGTTACATTGAGTAACCCTGATTTCATTTCAATACAATTCACCACGTGAGATTTAAAAAGAGATCTTTTTCTGATGGCGTGGCAGCTCTTAGCCGTGAAGCTCCAAAAACCCAGCAAACACTGCAAAGTCGAATAATGACCGCATAATTATTTTTTGACGTGTCTATGTCTCCCTTTCCTCCATCGACTTCATGGCATTCCAGTCGGTGCTTGGTCCGGACCAAGATGGCGTTGCTTTAGGCATGCCGCTCCAAATGGAATACAGCGGACATATCAATGGATAGCCCCGCCTCAATTCGCCTCAAATTATAATTTACATCCTCCGGCTTCAGACACACATTTTGCTTGACTCTTATGGAATTATAATGTCATTAAATATTCCATTCTTGAGTCAGAAAGTTGATCATTTTACTAAATGTTTTTTTTTACTCCGCCCAATGTGACTGACGTCACCGGAAGCCAAACGGTTGAGTACAAACTTCAATGGGTTAATTTTTTTGCGTGCACGCAGTGCAGACGCCGATGTTACTTTGGAGACGTGTATTTCTGCTCTTTTAGAGTAATTGAAATACATAAACGCGTCGTTGTTTGACGTCATCGTCAGCGATCGCCTCGAGTCGATCGGACCGGCCGAGCCAATCGGGTACTGTTGAAGAAATGGTGGGTGTTGTGAGTTACTTTCCAAAATCGCTGTGCTGCAACTGGAGGTTTTCGCCTCGTCAGGATACGCCAGAAATAACTACATTTGTTTTCTCTTCATCCAGGTACCTATACAAATGAGAAATAAACTTCGGAAGAAGAAAGAACAAAGTCCAACAGAGTAAACCAAGTGACGTCCGTGACATCACATGTAAGACATTGTTTTCTACAGTAGCCGAATGTGTTAGCCACCACGTTCAGAAGTTAGCTTAGCTGTCCAAACTTTAGCCCTACAACGCATACTACGTCCATGTCGGCACTTGTTTATGGTGGAGTTTTTTCGTAGCGAATTACTTACTCAGTTTTCAGTTTCACAGCGGTCGTAAATTGCCATAAGAAGTATGTCCTAGCCCCATGTGAAATGGTTGTTTCGTTTCTGTATTTACAGATCATATTTTCTTTTCCTTTCAATATATTGTTGTGTTCTCAGTGTTATGTGTTGTAATACATTGATGTTGGCCTTATTAATCAAAATACCTGTTGGTCAGCAATTTTTATGTGTTTTTGTTTTAAATGATCTCTTTATAAATAAAGTTGTTTTTTTAATCAGCTAAATTAATTTGTTTTGCGTCAAGGTTGGTTGCAACCCAGTTGACTTTTGTTTTCTGATTCAAAGGCATGTAATCTAATGACCTTTTTCAATATTTGTCCTTTCTTCATAGCATTTGTTGCTGTTTGAGATCCGTGGATCTGCCACTGTGGACAGACAGTCATCATGAGACAGTTGAAAGGCAAACCCAAGAAAGAGACGTCCAAAGACAAGAAGGAACGGAAACAGGCAATGCAGGAGGCCCGCCAGCAGGTTGCCACAGTAGTCTTGCCCACTGTGGCTGTCGTGGTTTTCTTAATTGTGCTCTTTGTCTATGTGGCCACCAGACCAGGAGACTTGGAGTAGTGTGAGCTTGACTTCTGTGCGATGGCTGTGCTTAACTGTGGCGCAAAAAAATGAAATTGACTCAAGGAGCTTCAACGTTTGGTCATACAATTGTATTTTTAAAGCTGTATGTAGCCCTTTATACCAAAGCCAGATTCATGGGTCAGAGAGAACAACTATCACATACGCATTTTAATGTGTGTATCTTGGATTGTGCAGATCCATAGCAATTTATGTGCAAAATCTTATTTCTGTCACTCCATACAGAACAAGCAGAATTCTCTGTTGCCTGTGCCTTAAAATTACTGTAACTGAGTTATTTCAGCTCAATAAAGACTTTTTTTTTTTCCAGTGACTGAAGATTACGTTTAGCACGACACAGGCACTGATACAGCATATGCCTCATCCTGTGAACACAGACTACAATTAAGGGTAAAACAGTGCCAGCAGACACACGTTTATATTGAATATAGGATGTGATACTGTGATTGTGGGGTCCAAAGAGCCCTTCCCTGCCCCCTCTCACAAAAAAATAAGCTAAATGTCATGAGAAATAAAAAAACAAAAAACTAGTGGACTTGTTTTATATGCATTAAATTTGGATTTTAAAAAATGTTGCATACTGTATGTAACTAAAATATGAACTTTTATTTATTTATATCTTTATCAGACAAATAAAGGTGAAAACATGTAGTTATCAAACATCTGTATACATCGCGAGTCCCGGACTGCTGCGCTGCGGAGTGCAATTTTCCTGCAGCAGAGTTTGAGAAGTTGTTTTTGGACAATGTTGTCCATCCAGACAGCGATCAGACCCTTTACTGCCTGTTATTTATCAGGTTTGTGTGGAGTCGCGCTGGACACATAGTTTCCGGCATCTAGCGCTGAGTTGCCAGAGGTGTCAACCTCACCACCCACTGAGAGTTTCACGAGACAAAGTGCGGGTCTCCAGCGAGGATCAAAACCCGACTCACTTGTGTTCATATCTTGGACTTCTGAGACGAAAGAGCTTTGTCTGGAGACAGAACCCCTAGTGTGAAAGCACCCTTAGACAACATGACTATAGATGACTTGGAGTTCAAATATCAAAGTTATAGTAAGTACTGTGTACACACCTCTGGGGTCAGATATACAAGTTTTAACAAAATAAATCTAAGACATTATGAACCACCTAAAGGACATTAAAATATATACTTTAATATAGACCTGCTGCACGTGTCAACTCGCCATATGACAGCCAACGTCATGGATACACTGTATAGCACAGGACGACACCCCAACCAATGCAACACTAATAACATTTTTACAACTATGATAGATCATGGAGACCTGGATGATACTAAAGATAAGATACAACTGGCACTAGTGCCACCAGTACTGAAAAAAACTTTGTGTTTGTGTTGTGTTGGTTCGATACATTCTTAGAAAAAAAAATCTACTGAATGATCAACACTTTGGGTTCATGAGCTGGAGATCAACCACCATGTCATTGATGCAGCAGCATCAATTGGCCAAAAAAAGAATAGCAATATTTCTAGATTTGATAAAAAGAAGTTGACAACATTGACCATGATATACTGGTCTCAAAACTGGAAGGATATTGGTTCAGAGGCCCAGCCAAGGATAAAAACCTACCTGAGCAGGAGGTAATAGTATGCGGAGGTAGATAGTGTTAAATTAGGAAAGAGAGCGATAGAATGTGGAGTGCCTTAAGGCTCACTTCTGGGACCCTAGTTTGTTTATACTCAATGATATATGTGAGGTGTCAGAAAAATGAACCATGTGCAGTTTGCTGATGACAGAAACTTTATCAACAGTGGAAAGGATCTAAAAACACAAAACCAGAATGCAGAAATGGAAATAATAATTGTTAATAATTAATAATAATTGAACAAAGTAAGAGAGATTATTTGACGAGTGAGAAGATTTTAGTCAGTGAAGAAAGACGTCAGAAATGATCAATGAATAGTCTGGTGATCTTCAGTAATTTCAAAAATCAGTGTCAGTCCTCCTCGTCGTTCTCCTCATGCAGACAGCTCTGCTGCTTTGCAGCATTATTCATTTAAGCAAATCTGTCTGTCAATAAAATGGACCGCAACACTCCTCCCCAGCACCAGTGTCCCAGCTCCCGGCAGCTCACCTCGGTGTTCTGGTAGTTTGTGAAGTTGTTTTGAACAATGTTGTCCGCCCAGACAGCAATGAGACCCCATTTATCATGTTTGTGTGAAGTTGCGCTGTACACCTAGTTTCCGGCATCGAGCACAGAGTCGAAGTTCACCCCCCTGTGGAGAGTTTTCCGAGACAAGGTGCAGCTCTCCAGCCAGGATCAAGTCTGCGGCCAAAACCCGACTGGCTTGTGTTCACATCTCGTACTTTTGAGCCAAACGCACTTTGTCTTGAGACAGAGTGCACTGTGTGAAACCGCCGTTAAAATAATATATAAGGCAGTTTACAGAATACATGATTAATGAACTGTTTGCAAAAGCAAGAGTACTGAAGTGACCTGATCCAATCGTGAGAAAAACATTGCTGGTCATGTTTAGAGCCAGAAATGGACTCCTACAAGACCTTCTACAAAGACTGTTGAAACTAACTCCTGATGAGGAGGAGCAGAGAAGAAGTGGGAATGAAGATGTGGAACTCACTGACAAAGGAAATAAATAAATAAAAGAAAAACATGCAAGGGGTTTCAAGAAATTACACAGGTTGATTTGTTTAGTTGATTCCTCCTGTTAAGAACATTCAGTTTCACAATTTCATAATTTCTCTTTTCACTTCACTTACACTGTGTTAACTCAGAAACCCAACATTAAATTAAAGGGGAATAGACAAGATGGACAACCACAACTTCCCGTGACCAGCAGGATTCACGCGTGCGCCGTGCGAGTTGATGGAACGGCGATATAGCGGAAGTTGTGTTCACCGTTCCCTTCAGACGAAAATGACTACAGTTACAATTTATTTGAAAGGACGTTTTGAATTATATTTTTGCTAATTCGTATTGAGATCAAAATAGAACATTATGTGTGTATGTACTGAAATGTCGGTGGGTCGTTCCGTCGCTTATTTTCGCCGTATTTTGTGTGCTGAGGATGAAATTAGTAATCGGAAGTGAACTATTTCACAAACTCTAACTTGATCTCTGTATCCGCCAACACCTCCCATCTATATAGCTGAAAAACACTTCCGGTGTTGTTTCATGGCAATGGCATGGTGAATCTAATAGAAAGGGAAATTTTGTGTTCCTCGTATCCTTCCCCATAGACCCAGAGCACATCGCCTGTGTTTCCAGGTTGGAGAGCAGCGCTCTTTCTGCTTGGAAATAGCGGCTACGCTGTGCCTTGTCTCATCGCCTCGCCATGGCGGCTCATAAACCAGTGGAATGGGTCCAGGCCGTGATTACTAGATTTGATGAGCAGGTAAGATGAGCTAACACGATTCTGTTGTATGAAGCGCGTTGGTTTGTTGGTCATCTGTGGACGCCAAACTAATCGAGGTGACGTGAAGCAGAAACGGATCAGGTGAAAGGAATCTGCCCAACGCCAAATCTCATCTACTCCCCGCCACCACCCCTTTGTTTTAACTTATTTCGGTCCGTGTCATTTCCAGGTTGGCTTTGTGGACACCACAAATGCCTTTCAGAAACTCCTAAGCACATTTTGCGCTTCTGCTTCATCTGGTTTCGCCCGTTAGCTTTATTAGCTATCATTAGCAGGCCTTGATCGGTAATGTAAACAAATAAGCAGTGGATCCATTGTCTCTGATGTTATTTGATGAAAGCTGTTCAACTTTTATAAAGTTTATGTTGGTCATCCCCCACATCACCTCAAGTACGTTTTAATCACTCCCAATATATTCTATGCGTGTGATTGCTGTCACGTTGTATTGGGAATAGTTCATGAGAATTTTTTTGTTTGCAAGCCTGTTTAAATTAATTTACACATACTCTATTATCCTCAAAAGTGACGGTTTCGTGGGGCACCGTCTTGTTTCGAAAACTCTCTTGGTTGTCAATGTCAACTTGCTTTAAAACCCATCTGATATCGGATTGAAGTTATGTGAAATGGATCAAATTGCGTGACTACCACCAAAAGAAAGGGATGTTTTCATTGATACCCATTTATTTCTCTCCTCCATAAGATAGGCTGCCCACCATAGGAATACGAAACTTAAATTGTTTGATTGTAGCAGGTAATTCCTGTTTTTACTTTCAGACTTGGTAAACAAAACACATTTTATATTACTACACTGTGTTCCAATTCAGGGGTCAAAAATGACATGCGTGATATAAGTTACAATGTCACCAGATGTAGCAAACATACATTCTGTGGAGACACTTGTTATGGAGACCAGGGCTTGTTGTCACATTCAGTGTTTCCTCTAATCGTCATATGTCTGAGCAAACACACAAACTCTCTGAGCGGTCAATTGCTGTAATAGTTTATAAACGTTTAGAGTGATGCAGTGTGCAACCAACTGTGATTCGGTTCCACAACCAGTCTTGTCACCGCTGCAATGGAGAAGTGGTGGAAAATGCATGCCAGGAATACGATCGAATAGTGCAGTGAACGCTTAATTTTATTGTTCTAATGTGAAGAGGCTTCATGTCTTGATCGCAAGAGGTCCCGTAGCCCTGTAGAAATGACGTTATTTTATATTCAATTCAGGATATATTTTTTGTGCGCAGTAGGGATGGGCGATAACTTATCGTACACGATTTACCTCCAAACACAATATCCATGATGACAATTCTGACAATTCAATAAACACGCGGCTCACTCGCTGCATTGGACTTGCATTCATGAACATTAGACTGTGACGGCGTGGCGTGCTCTCCATCTCTGCAACGTTTGACAGCCGACACCAGCG
This sequence comes from Synchiropus splendidus, assembly GCF_027744825.2. NCBI lineage: Eukaryota > Metazoa > Chordata > Actinopteri > Syngnathiformes > Callionymidae > Synchiropus > Synchiropus splendidus. The sequence continues at coordinate 4,216,093 of NC_071341.1, read as the reverse complement.
TGTGACAGTTGTGGCGAGTACGGTGGATTTTGTTGACAAAAAGTTTTAAATCTATTTTTAATACAGCGAACCTTTGAAGTGACCTGATCCAGTCGTGAGACAAACACTGCTGGTCATGTTTAGAGCCAGAAATGGACTCCTACCAGATCTTCTACAAAGATCGTTGAAACTAACTCAATAGGTCAACATAGGTCAACTCTGAGTCTCTGGATCCGTGTTTATTTTGTTAGATGGAGTGGTACAAATAGGTTTCTGCCTTGATTCACATTAACACATGTAGGTCTCCTGCGGCGCTGGTGCCTCAGCGAAACTCTGTGGTGAAAATAGTTAGTTGGGTGGACGCTACAGGTTCTGTCTCGAGACAAAGCTCATTCGGATCAGAAGTCCGAGATGTGAACGCAAGCGGGTCGGGTTTTGGCAGCGGACTTGATCCCGGCTGGAGAGCTGAGATCTTGGGAAACTCTCAGGCGACTTGGCGCTAAACACCGGAAACTACGTTTACGGTGCGACTCCACACAAATCTGATAATTGCTGGGCAGTAAAGGGTCTGATCGCTGTCTGGGCGCACGACATTGTTCAAAATCAATTTCTCAAACTCCCAGAACACTGAGGTGTGCAGCCGGGAGCTGCAAGAAAATTGCGCTTGGGAACGCAGCACAGGGCAGCGGTCTTGGACTCGCGATGTGTGCAGATGTTTGATAACTCACAAGTTCATTAGGCTGATAAACATCTGATTTTATTGACAGAGATTTGCTTAAATGAATAATGCCGGGCTCTACAGTAACTATTCTCACTGCTGTGCTCTCTGCATGAGGACAGCGAAGAGGAAAGATGCTGATTTTCCCCAAAGTTACTGAAGATCACCAGATTATTCATTGATCATTTCTGATGTTGGGCTCTGAACGTCACAGATTAAAACCGTCTCGATCGTCAGTAATCTCTCTCACTGCGTTCAACGCGCAGCGTGGATCAATCACGACGCTTCGTGTTACACAGCTTGTTTCCCCTATTTCCTTGTAAAAATAACCATGACAACACTCTTTCATGTTTAGTTTTGGCTGTGAAACGGCACATTCTGTTACAGCCGTGGCGGAGATCCATCATCAGTTCAGTTCGGAGGTAAGGACCACGGTGGTGGTAAATAGGTTGTCGCGCGGCTGATGACAACTTCCTTGAGACGCGCTTCATCGTGGGTCACAAACCAGCTATTTTGCGCAGAGCGCCACTGGCTGAGGAAAAATTAAATGACTGACGTGCAAGTTTCATACAAACACTGTGTTTCGCTACAATACTGTATTTTTTCTGTCAAAATAATTTTTGGCAGAGAAAACAAAACATGACGCGCGCAATTGTTAGCATCACGGCTGATCAGTATCGCCTGTAGTATGTTCACACTACTCTTCGACAGTGCGTTACGACAAACGGCAGATTGATAATTGTGTCACTAGATGTACTTGCCATTTTTCCAACAAGATACTCACTGTCAAACAAATTTTTGGCAGAGTAAGGGTAACATGACGAGCGCGATTTTTAGCTTCATGGCTAATCGGTTTGGTCAGCTCACTGTACACTTAGTGCAATATGACAAACGGCAGACGCTATGTTTATTTACTGGTGTGATCTTGCGCTTATCCACATCTCGCAAGTCACTTCACTCGCGGCATGAAGTGCGCTGTGATTGATGGGTTAAACATGTAAAAGAAGATGAACAAAACTGTACACACAAAACTGCAGCTTTGGGTATTGACCCAATCCAGCTTCTTGAAGTGGGATCGGGAAAAATTGCAGATGCGGGAGCCAATACTGGCTTCATAATGTTTAGTGCTCACGTTAACGCCGTCAAAAAACACGGCAGCAGCTAACAGCAGTTGCAGCATTACTGCAGTTGTTTTCAATTTCCACCTGAAGTTGAGTGGAACAGCAGTTCTCCACTCAGTCACCCAATGGTGGCTGGATCGCATGATACTTAATGCATTTAAAGAGACAAAGATGAGATTTCTCAGTAAATCATAGATCAGTTAAGCCTCATAATTTGGCTCACAATACAGTCATGGTTCACTGGTTGTTGTGGGCTTGGATGAATGAATGGATGTCCGCAGCAGCTGCGTGTCTGTGTGTTGAGGGAAGTGCTCCATTGAGCGATCGATGATGAAAAATAAAAAATACACAATACAGGTCTAGTAAAGAATATGATCATGTGAAACGCTGAACTAACAAACTTGGATCACATGCGCTATCCCACTGATATCCGTGGATCTTTAAAAACAATCATCACAGAGTGTCTGTAACAACGGATGTCATGCTCTCTTGAATTATTTTCAGACCCAAATCAAGCAGTAAGGCAATGTATACCACAAACTCTTACAAGGACCCATGTACATGATGCTAATTGCAGTTAGCTGTTCTATGCTGTGATGGAGCCGCTCGTGCTGTTGTTCGTGCTGAAAAAAATAGCATTTTTAAAATTTATTTTTCAACAGTTGCAACAATTGCTAAAACAGTTTTCATCACATTATAGATACAAGTTTAAAACATTAGAAATAGGGCTAGATCGCATCAGCGCCAATATGGGCATCATGATCAGCTGATCAAATGACAAATATATAGCCATTATTATTATTATTTTTAAACATGATGATATTTATATTCAGAAAAAGATTCTATAATTCCGAGTCAGAGGCTGTGGTGAGAGCAGGGAGCAAGTGGAAGATAAGCTAGAGAGGTGGCGGTATGCCTTAGAAAGGAGAGGCATGGAGGTTAGCCGCAGTAAGATGGAATACATGTGTGTGAATGAGAGGGACCCAAGTGCACAGGTGCACAGTTACAGGATGCAGAGATAAAGAAGTACTTAGGCTCAACTGTCCATGGCAATGGAGGGTGTGACAAAGATGTGAAGAAGTGGGTGCAGACAGGATGGAATAATTGGAGAAAAGTGTCAGGTGTGATGTGTGACAAAAGGTCGGCAAGGATGAAAGGAAAGGTGTACCAAAAGGTGGTCAGGCCAGCAATGTTGTATGGTTTGGAAACAGTGGCACTGAGGAAAAGATAGGAGGCCGAGCTGGAGGTAGCAGAGATGAAGATGCTGAGTTGTTCTCTCTGGGAGTGAGCAGGATGGATAGGATCAGGAACCAGTATATCAGAGGGACAGCACATGTCAGGTGCTTAGGAAACAAAGTCAGACAGCTAGATTGAGATGGTTTGGACATGTACAGAGGAGAGATAGCGAGTACATGGGTAGGAAGATGTTGAGGTTGGAACTGCCAGGCAGAAGGTGGAGAGGAAGGCCAAAGAGGAGATTTATGGACGTGATGAAGGAAGACATGAGGTTTGTAGGTTTGAGAGAAGAGGAAGCAGAGGACAGGGTGAGATGCAGGAGGATGATCCGCTGTGGCGACCCCTGAAGGGAGAAGCCGAAAGGAAAAGAAGAAGAAGAAGAATTCCGAGGCGCAGTACCGAAATCATCTTCACACTGGCAGAAAATATCTGATAAGATATTGTTGTTGAATAGTAAAACATAAGATATGACTATGAATATGACTTTACATTTCTTGACTTAAAGGTTGCACGGTTGCAGTTGCTTGAATGCTTGAATCCATATTACACAATGCAAATCTGTTTGTTTTTCCAGTGGTTTATAAGCCATAGGTGCAGCAGTGCTGTCAACGGTGTGTTCTGTATACTGGCTGAAAAGTGGGTGAGGATATGTGACAAATGGGCTCTAGCATCGCGACTGATGATTAAAACGAACTTGCCGATGTTCTTAAACATGCATCATGCAATTGAATCTTTAACCACAAATATGCAAACGCAATCTGAAAACAATAATTTAAAAGTTATATTCAACAATCATTAACTACAGGTTTTTAGCTAGAAACACCAGCCTGTTAATGTGGTCTGGCTTCAGAGAGGAGCGGGGACAGGTGACAATATTTCCACCTGTCCTGAAAACCCTCTCTGAGCTGGCACTTGTGGCTGGGATGCAAAGATATTTCTTTGCCAGTTTAGAGAGCCGTGGGTAATGCTTCTGATATGCTTTCCACCACTCTAGTGGATGGAGGTAGGATTGTAGCTCACGTTGCAAAGAGGTTCTGGAGGTAGTGGCTTCGTTGATTTTGAAGAAGCTTCCCAGGCTTTTCCTCCTCTTCTTCGCATCAGCATCAACCTCCACACCATGTATCACTGCTGTTTTCATAGGGGCTTTCTCCTTGGACAAGAAACGTGAACGGAATTGCTTATTAGATACACACCATAGATTTTACACAGATTAAATTTTGAAACCTTACAGTCTAAAAAATGTGCGATAACAATGATTATAATTACCATTGTAGTCGTCATCTTGTCTGTCAACCTGGCCTCAATTGGTTGTCTTCCCTCACATATTTGAACTTTGCTTTGAACAGCAACCTTGGGTCCAGGACGCTGACCATGTCAAGCAGCTCTTGTGTTGGGGCATCAGCATATTTTTCATCGTGGTAGTCTCTTATTTTAATGTTAATGCTTCTGGTGAGCTCTGTCTCATCTTCTTTGACTGCCAATATGGAGTTATTGAGGAGGTGGAGAGTGGGCTTGACAAAAGACACACACTCTTTTCAGCAGACAGTGCATCTGTAAATTCAACCAGTGGGCCGAGTGACTTATGAACTGCCTCCACCGCAACGTCCTGCCAGGAGGGGACAAGGTGCTTTGTTTTTCTGTCATTTCAGAGTATTTGAGCAATGGCCTTCTGCTGCTAAAGGATCCTGGCAACCATGGCGTGCCGAGACCCCCACCTGGTTGGGCATTCGGTCTTGAGAGAGTGTTCAGGGAGGTTCAGCTTCTTTTGCGCCTCTGTAAGCTCCCTCTTTTTTCTCCAGCTGTAGGAGAAGGTGCTGACAATTTTTTTTGCACAGGCCCATTGCATGGGTCATCCTGGGATCCTTTATAGCATTCTCTGAAAAAAAAAAATACACTAAAAAAGGGCTTTAAACAAAGCAACTTCATCATCTTCATCACGCTGTTTGTAGTACTAATAATTGCTACCACACAATTTTATTAATTTTGCCCTTAACTCAAGTACAGTCAATGAGATGGGAAACACCTTACCTATGGCCAGGTGTAGCCTGTGACCGAAGCACTGCAACCGTATCCAGCCATTGATTTCAGCTGCCAGCTTGTTTTTTATATTTGTGGCATTATCTGTGCTAATACAGACATGGTCCTCCTCCTTTAAATCCCACGCAGCCATCATTTGCCTCAATGTTTTGTCCTGTGGTCGTTTGGAAAAAAAAAGAAGTCTCGAGGCACCTCGTCTTCAGGGTGAAGTCAGTGTCAATGTAGTGCAGCGTAAAAGTATGGGTCCATGGTGCAGCTTGACCACAGGTCCATTGTAGTTACCAACATTGACTGCAATTCTTTTTCGACATCCCTCCAATAGTGAAGACAGCGCAACTCTGCTGAAGTGATGATGTGACGGTAGCGTGCTCGTCCAAAGTAGTCACCAGTTTTTGGAATCCTGGCTTGCTAACGGTGTTAATTTGACTCATATCTAGCATGATAGCTAGCTAGCATGAACATGATGGCGTCGGTAATTTCTTGATGTCTCAGAGAGTTGGACTGATAGGCTGTTGAATTGTCAAGAGTGTCTGATTGCAAGAGGCAGAAGACTACAAAGCTTTATTTCCCTCGCTTTTTCTGCTCCTTCATTACTTGGTCATATATAACTTTGTGATTCGCCTTCAGGTGATTAAACAAATTGGTCGTGTTGCTCGTTGGAGCGGACACAACGGCATCACAAACGTAACACCGGCATTGAGTTTGTTCCGTGCCTGATTCTAGGAATCCAAAGTGTGACCAGATAACCGACGACACTCTCCCTTTCTTCGGCACTAAGGCCTGCCTTGCCTCCACCATCCTTTTTGGGAGTGCAATTTGCTAGGTGCATTACGTCTCAGCAAGGGGCGCGGCGGTGAGCATTGCGGCGTTTGCGGTGCCTCAGGTCAGAATGAGAGCTGCAGGGTTGACTGTCATTCGGCTAAATAATTGTTTCACGACAATTATCATATTTCCAAAATCGTAGGAAGCAGTGACGTGCAGTCAGGGGGTGCCTCACCTGTCAATCTTGGAAAGAAAAAAAATGTAAAATGAAAAAATATATTAAATGGTTATAATTATCCAGTGATTTACAGTATGAATGCTTTTTTTATTTCACCAGTTTTAGGTTTTTATTCAAATCATTAAACATAAAAGCCACAAAGTGAGGCATGCAGTTCTCCTGCCTCATGGTAGGGGGCAGTTGTGATCCCAGGAATTCTTGCGACAACAGAAAAACAAAACGACCGCCTTGATTGGTCTCACAACGCGTTCAACACAGTGAGAGAGATCACTGATTAAAACCTTCTTGATCGTCAGTAAAGTTCAGATCCAGATGTCAGAAATTATCAGTGAATAGTTCGGTGATCTTCAGTAACTGAAAAAAGCGTCTTTCCTCTTCGCTGTCCTCATGCACCTGCGCTGTGGCGAGACCACATCAGTGAAAATAGCTACTGTAAAGCGCTGCATTATTCATTTAAGCAAATCTCTCTGTCAATAAAATCTGATGTTTATCAGCCTAATAAAGGCGAAAACACGTGCGTTATCAAACACCTGCACACATCGCCAGTCCTGGACCGCTGCCCTGCACTGCGCTCCGGAGCGCAATTTTCCTGCAGCTCCCAGCTGCACGCCTCAGTGTTCTGGGAGTTTGAGAAGTTGTTTTTGAACAATGTTGTGCGCTCGGACAGCAACCAGACCCTTGACTGCCCGGCATTTATCATTTTTGTCTGGAGTCGCCTAAGGCGAGAAGCTCACCACCTGCTCGCCAAACAGCATAAAGGTTAAGACCATAATCGCGTTTTTTCTTGTCGTTGTTTTTTTTGTGCTTTTTTGTATACGTTTCTTTGTCATAAAGCTGATATGGGATTTTTAACATAACCCGTAACCCGCCATAAACCTCACTGCACATCACTGGTAGGAAGCAATAATCGTAATTGTGATAAAAAAAAATTGATGAATTGACCAAGTTGGTATAGTAACAAACTCTCTGATGTTGGCTAGGACTCTTTAAGTGCGAGCCTGCATGGTGGACTTTATTTTTCTGTTTGGATGATGTATGTACTCAAAAGCTTTTTGTCATGTGTTTCCTCCAGCTTCCGATCAAAGTGGGGCACCAGAATACTCACACCAAAATCAGCACAGAGCACAACAAAGAATGTTTGATCAACATCTCCAAGTACAAATTCTCCCTTGTCATCAGTGGCCTCACCAACATCCTTCGAAATGTCAACAACATGGTAAGTTTTACAGGGGAAAAAACATATTGGTGTTTATATGAATTTTACTTTTGGTTATGCAAATCATAAAGCTTCTGTGTTATACAATGACAAGGGGTTGAAGAGATTAGCTGTTGGTGTTGTGGGGTATGCTCCTTTTTCTGTCTTGAGGTCTGGCAACAACCCTAACCCTATTATTTTCTAGCAGTTTGGGCATTGACAGACATCACATGGACAAGTCGCAGTCCATTTGCAGTGTGAAGAACAAAATTATGGATTTCCCGATTCAGAGTAATGATACGAGTAATAATTTTTTCAACAATATTTTTATAATAGTTTTATACTATAATATAACAATAAAATGAGTCAAACATAATGTTGCTATGTCATTGAAATATTTACATAATGGCCGCTTGTAGCAGGACTACGAGACAGGGAGCGCTGCATTTATGAACGTTTCAGATTCAGGTGTCTGACAAACACTGCACCTGACTCCAAAATGGCGACGGATCCAGTCGTTTCCGTCTCTGCATAAAATACACCTGAGAAAGGCTGCTCATCTAAGTCGGTGAAATGAATAATTTTTTTCTTGGGCAATTAGCTTTGCGTTCCGAATGTCATGCTTGGACCGTGTTTCTGTTGGTGTAAACGCACATGGGCCGCTGGATGTGCTTCGAGAACTGGTTGTTATTCAGAGGCACTGAGAAAAACATTGCATTCTCTGGGATCATTAAGTTATGTTAATTTCTGTTCCTTTAATTGGTTCCTGACTGAGGTCCGACTCCAACCGGCTGCCGTCGCTACACGCCCCAAGCTCTGCGTCACCACCTCTGACTGACCACCTCAGTCACGGAGGAGTTCGAGCGGCGACGGGTCGTAGTGTTCAAAAGTGTGGCTTTGTTTTGTTTGCGAAGATAATGCGTCTCAAGGATGAGCAAACCAAGCTAACAGCTAGCATGTCGGTTAGCACCGAGCTAACTTGTAAGAGGAAATTGATTTGTTTTTAATGATGTCACACACGAAACATCTGCACAACTAGTCTTTTTTTTTTTTTTTACAGTGATGTAGTGAAGTGTCCTCGGTCTCTCTTCTCCTCCTAATAATAACCAGAACTCAACTTGGGAGCTACACTGAACACATCGTTTTAGATTATCATTCAAATAAGCGTTATTACGTTATCCGTCATTACTGGAAGTCTTTTTTAATTCAAAATATTCTTGTGTCAGGCAGTGCAAAATACAAGACACGTGAAATAAGGCACAATTTGCACAAGAATCATACAAAAAACGGTAAGATTTTTTAATAAAACAAAAACAAATATATTCAATCAAAAATGTATTAATTAATGGTAAACGCTGAGATGAAACAAAATATATGTAAAGTAAGTAATAGACAAGTCAGACAGTTTTTAAGCAACGTGAATAAAATTGATAATAACAAAAAAAGATGTAGTGTCACAGTGTCAGTGCCACATTATCAATCCTGGTCTCAAATTGTTTTTGAGACGAGACATGACATCTAGAAGCCACTGTGTGTGAGTAGGTGGGGCAGCATTTTTCTGCCTGAGCAGGATGGCTCTACGGGCCAAGAAAAAACTAAATGAGAGTTGACGCTGATTATTGGACAATACACTTTTAATCTCCCAAGTGAAGCCGAATACACCATCGCAGTTTTTGAGAAGGATTTGGGAATTTCTGTACAGAATATATTCAAGCTTGGACACATCCAGAACGTGTGACCTGAGGAGATTCGTATGACCTTGTCGGATAGAGGACTGATTTCAGGATATATGAATGAAAGTTTTACTTTGGACATGTGAGCCCTATGTACAACTTTGAACTACATAAGACTGTGGTGAGCACAAGATGTTTTGTCTTTCTTTCACTGTTTGGACTGACAAATGGGACAAGACATAATGTCTGGCTTGTAAGTATACCAGATTCTAAGAGAATGCATAACGATGGGGTTGAACATACATTTATGTGATATTTTGTTGACAGTGTTTAATTCCAGTGTTTAAGACCCAAGCCGGCCTGGCAGGCTCATTGTGGTAATACGAGCAGAAGATCAGACAATGCAGTTTGTCTTGGTTTTTTGATGGGTCTTATTAAGGAGTGCGTGTTTGCCATTCAATATAAAAGAACAGAGTATTGAGTGTAACTGATTAAAATATGAAGCGGGCAAAAACACTGGAAGATTGTGGAAAAAAGTAAAGGAATTTAGGAAAAACAGTCATTAATAAGTGTCAGGGAGAGTGGGGACCACCTGGTCAACATCTGTTTGGTTTCTTTTAGAAAAGGAAAAGTTTCCCTTAAATAAGTCTGTTTTCTTGTTACTGTGACGTCTGGATATGAGATTTTGTTTTTTTCTATCTTAAAGGGCATATTACATAATTCAATGTCAGTGTCATTAAAAAGAAAACACTTTTTTGTACATTGAATTTATAGCTAGAATGTTTGCCAGCTGTACTTAATAAAGACAAAGCGAGAGGAAGGGAAGTGATTGGGTCAGAAATGTATAATAGAAGATTGTCAGCACATAGTAACACTTAGTGCGCAAGGTGTCCTCTCCAGGTCCCTGAGACTTCACCACAACTGCGAAAGGCTGTAGCCAGAGATTCTATAGCAATGTCAAAGACCATAGCACTCAGAGGGCGACCCTAATGGGTTCCTCTACCAGGCGCAAACTGTGTGGACTGTTGCGAGTTAATGTGAATGCAGGCTGTTGGTTGCAGATGTAATAGTCTAATGATTAGACTCTAATCAATGAGATAAAGTTATGTCAAAAACCAAATCTATTTAGAGCTGCAAATACATAGCCCCACTCCACGCGGTCAAAGGCCTTTTCAGCGTGTAAAGAGATGACACACTCAGGGCCTGATCCTGGTGTGGTGTATGAAATGCTGAATAAATAAAAAAATAAATAAAATAAAAAAAAAACAGATAAAAAAAAATAAATCCAGTCTGATCTGTAGATATTATAGTACATTTTCTAGTCTATGTGCCAGGACATTCTGCATTTTTGTGATGGCATGGTCACACTAGCATTGCTCTTCTTGGATTTGGCAGCTGCAGAGCTCATTTTAGAAATGGAGATTGTTCGTGCAAATTGAAGGGAACAATGGTTCCCTGCCAAAATACTTTTGTCATCTGCAGGGGTTGTTTTACTTGGTTTTCTGTAGAAGTTTACTGGAGCTCACTCACCTACTCCGTCTCAAACCCAATAGAGTCATAGACAGCCACCTTAGTCTGATCTGTAGATATTATAGTACATTTTCTAGTCTATGTGCCAGAACATTTGCATTTTTTCATTTGTGTTGAGTAATGAAATTGGCCGGCAGAGTTACGGCGGTTAAATATCGTAACAAACATTGGTATGCGAGGTGGCGTAACCCTCAACAACAATCGTGATGGTTGATGGACTGTAAAAGCATCATGGGAATTATTTATGCTTATTTCAACCAACCATAACTGAGTTTATTGTTCAGAGTGATGACACCTCACATCATGAAACCGTAACCTGGTTTAAGTCATTGCTGTTACTGATATGGACTTATGGAAACTGCGATCAACTTGTCAGCATGATGTTTCTAATTTGCTGTAATGTGTTATCTGCGGCCCAATGAGTAGGGAACTCTGTTTTAGTGTACTGGTTGCTCTTTGACACTGAAATGTGAGTACGGATAGTGTTTTACTTTGAAATTTTCCCAGTTTGACGTCACTTTTCATGGTCTGATTTCCTGTCTGAACGACCCTCGCCAACCTACATGCCTAGAAATGTTGTTTCTCACCAGGTGACCACTAATTTCTGTACACCTAGTTTCAATATGATGTCTATGCAAATAATCATATATGAGCCCCTGGTCCGTCTCTTCATATGTCTGGCATGCGTGACTGACTTCAGTTCCAACGTGTACCAGTCATTAAGTTAATATGATCTGTCTTTCTAGATTTTCCTGAGAAAACATGCTGACCATAATCATTTCCAACTCTATGATGTGTGTGTTGTTTTTTGGCTTTGTTTTAACACGTGATGATCATGTGAGATTTCATCTTAGAATGAGTGGGGGGGGGCACACATTAGTCTTAACCTTTATCAGTCAGACTACGAGCATGGTGACTTCTGTTAACCGTTGAGGGGTGTGTCAATTGATAAACTGGGTGACTTTGATAGTTTCGATCGACCAGGTATTTTCCACAATAATTAATGAACGATTAATTGCCCAGCCACATGCTCTGGATAATTTCCTGCCAGCCACCCGGGCATTGAGCCAGAGAATCTGTGCTGTCATTGGTGAAGTGGAGGATTATGTTGCCAGATGCGGCAACTCTGCAAATGGTGGAGTGGGTTACCAGAATTTCATCAGCGTACTCTCAGAGCTCATTTCACTTGCACTGAGCATCTTTTACATTAAAAAAAGCACATAATTACTTTGCATTGTCAATGAAGCGAATATTGCCATTCAGACTGCCCTGCTTGGTGTGTGTTTGTGTCAAGCCACTAGTCGGATGTTTCTTATTTAGCACGATTTGGTTGAATATATTTGGCCACTGAATGTTTGCTGCATCTCTAATTTCAATAAATATAAATTAATGAAAGTTTTTTTTCACTGTGCTTTCAGAGAATATTTGGAGAAACCTCTGAGAAGAATCTCTACCTTTCTCAGCTCATCATTCTTGACACTCTGGAGAAGTGCCTTGCGGGGGTAAGTAATCTTGGCAATTTGGATCGTGATATATCGTGACAAAATTACTGTTTCTATGTTCCCTAATATTTGGAGACACAAAATCAAGTAATGTAACCTTAAGAAACAGTGCATTGAAGTGTGAAAGAATGTTGTTGAGCCATCTGACTAGTTTGATTTTGAATAGGAATACAGCCTTTATGTTTCTAAAATATTTTTATTTATTTCTATTTTCAAATTTTAGAAATATGGTCCCACACAAAACAGTGTCTTTCACCATTTCCTTTTGCCTACCAAAATGACGAGATATTTAGGCCTGACGTGAATGGTGCTACGGATACATTGATCTGTGAGCCATACCACTCAATCTCTGTGGTTTGGTACACACGTGTTCCACAAATCGGTTCATGAAAAAAAGTTGTGCTGTGTGACTGGCAGTACATTGAGCATGCAGGGTTTCTGCTGGGCATTAAGAAATTTATTTCATAAACGTAATGGAATAAATCCATAGTTTTTGCAATTCATTTTGATTATATAAACATCTAAATCAAATTTTGATTGGAAATAAAGCACAATTGTTGACATGTGGGTTTCCATAGCAGGTGATGTAATGCATTGTGCTGTAAGTGTGATTGTGTGCTGGGGCAAAAGAGCAGGGGAAATATTAAATGATGGGGGGAAAAAGTTTCAGGACAAGTGGTTGTGGATGAGAACTTGGACGAAGCGAGTGTATTATGAGACATCACATGAAGGCACTGTTGGTCTCTTTACTGACACTGGAAAAGATCCTCTTCTTTGTAGCATCTCTTGTGGATGAACAAGATAAAATGAGCTTCTGACAAGGCTGCAAACCTTGTTTTCTTCCTGGTTGCCAAACTGTCTTGGAGCCATCAAAGTTTTCAGCAGCATTAGAACCATTGTGAATCTTTATCAGACCAAGATAGCAGAGCGCCATCCGAATTTAGTTTAGGGTATTAGGGTAGGTTATTGATAGACATATCTAATTGTGACCATTTTTAGGAGAAAGAGATTATGTGATCTTTTTTTTTTTTAAACGAAGGACTGACAGTTTGTATAATAATTTTGATAGTATGATGGAAGTGAATGATAGTGTATTGACATTATTTCTAATATTTCTTCATCGTGTGGAAATGTGTCCAGACAGGTCCACAGTTAAAGTAAATTGTTAAGAGACCTGAGATACGTTGGGGTCAGCAGACAGCTCAATTTAACCCCTAAATATAACTAGCAGAGCGGTCTGTCTCTTATGAACAGATCTCCACACTTTAACTATTATATTTAAACGTAAACAAATGATGATCTTGGAGACAAACTCCAGTAATGAGATTCATCTTAAAATTGAAAGGCATTCAGGATTAATAGAATAGTATAATAGAAGAGGTAATAGAATGAAAATACATTTATCTTGAGTTTTATCGTTGCTGGCAAAATGGCAAAATTTATTGTGATAATTAATTTTACCCATGTTTCCTATCACTACTGTCAGAATTCATTTCTCTAGTTGGCAGTTCCCTCACTCACTTCATCCACTACTTTCACCTTACCTGTGAAAAATGATTCCCCTGGATCTGTTTCACTTTCGCAGTAACACCTGGAAGCAGCTCTGAAGTCCAGTAACAGTGGCATCTTTTTCACTTGTGTCAATTACCTGTATTTGGGCTGCAAACAGAAGTTAAAAAAATGTCTTGTAAGATCACACAGTGTGTAATGAATCAGTTTGACAGTCTGTCAAATATTGAGCTGGTAATTATATTTTGATGTTAAGTTCCTTATTATATTCTACAGTCTTTGCTTGGTACCAACCAAGATTGCTGTTGGCCACACAGTCTTTGTGTCTTGTCTTTGTGTGTGCAAGCATACATCCCTTACTCTGGAGCACTATGCTAATAAAGCACACAAGGTTTCTATGTGCATGCTCCTTTTTGTTTGTTTCAGCATTACAGGGCTTAATACAGGCCTGGAGTGCATTATACAAATGCACAATTTTGGGCCAAACTGATAATCATAACTATTTAGATCAATATTTTTTGGGTTATTAATCATGATGCTTCATGATGCTGTGGAAAACATCTTGTTTCTACTGCTTGCCCTAAAAAATGTATGAATGGGACTTCCGGTTGACAAGGAAATGGAGTAGACGTATAGCGCGTGGGCTCTAGCCAACATTTGATCTTTGAGACATTTAAGTCTTCTAACTCTCACACCAAACTGATCAGTTTTTGATTTCTTGACTACACCGAAATGTCTGACGCAACGCTTTGGAGAAATGGCATCGAAAAGCACTAAGGCAAGCAGAAAGGACGATGCTAGTGCTACTAGCGTAACCATGAAGCTGTCATTTTGCTGTTAGACCAACACCGCGAATCGCTTGTTGCCAAATTCAGGACAACTTTTCTTTGAGGCTAAACTTGACCAGATGCGACTCGCCGTGGAGGAACATGGCCAACGAGTCTCATCACTTGAACTTGCTACGGAGGACCTCAACCAACGAGTGGCGGGCATTGAGAACGTGTGCACAATCCTTCGTGATGACAACACTCAACTCAAAGCTAAGGTCGTGAACTTGGAAAGCCGCAGTAGAAGACAGAACCTTCGCATCGTAGGAGTACCTGAATCTGTCAAGAGTGGACACCCCACAGAGTTTTTCTCACAACTGCTTTGCGAAGTATTTGGGAAGGGTGCCTTACCTTCCCCGGATCAGCGACACAGACCAGTGATCTTGCGACAGCATTAACTACTGTTAATTGTTTCTGATTGTTTTGCAAGGCTTAGAGGTTCAGAACATTCTTTGTATGTGTTCAAGGAGCAACAGTCTGTTGGGCCAATTAAGGAAGATGCTCAAGTGTGCAATATTACATTTTAAGAGCTTGCTGTTCATTTTTGTAGCAGCTGTCTTTTGGGGGGTGAGTTTTGTTTGTAGGGGGGTGGGTGGAGTCTTTACAGGTGGTTGGGTGGGATGTGGGGAAGTACCATTGCCAGTTATGGTGCCATCTCGTTTCACACAGTGGTCTGATCAATGCCTCAACTCACATTACATCTATAATATAATTTATGGAGCTGGAATGTAAAGGGTTAAGTCCTCCAATTAAAATGGAAAAAAAGTCCTGTCCCAAGTCACATCTTTTCACTTTTTCACTTTTTCACACATCACTTTTTAATTTTTTATGGCACACTTTCTGAATATAAACTAAATTTTAATAAAAGTGAACTTTTCAATTTCCAAGTAACAACCAGGCTCAACTTTTAGACTTCTCTGAATCACCTTTTAAAATTGAGACCAAGTCTTTTTCTTATTTGGGCATCTCAGTCACAAGGAAGCCCAACAATCGTTTTCATGAAAACTATATTAAACTGCTTAATCAGACTAAAAAAGCCCTCATACACTGGTCACCCATGCAGATGTCTCTTGCTGGCCGTATCAATTAAATTAAAATGACAGTTCTCCCTCAATTTTTGTACCTGTCTGACTCTACCTTTATTTATTCCTAGATTGTTCCTTCAAACCCTCGACGCAGTCATTTCCTCGTATATATGGCGCAGTAAAAGACCACAATTAAATAAGAGTCACCTCCAAAGGCCCAAAACAACAGGGGGACTGGGCCTCCCCAACTTCCGCCTTTATTATTGGGCTGCTCACCTGCATCCTCTAGCATTTTGCTCTTTCTACTGACCAAACAACCTTGACTGGGTTTTTATGGAACTACATTCAGACAATAACTTTTCACATCTCGCCCTTGTTTGTTCCTCACTTCCTTGCATCTCATTTAAAGTTATTAAAAACCCAGTAGTTAAACACACATAATATCATGGACTCAATTCCGAAAGCTCTTAGGGTTACAAAGCTTCTCTCTTTCAAGCTACAACTTCAAACCATCTTTTTAAACAGTCATCCCACGACTTGGTTTTCAAGGAGTGGTGCAGGAAGGGCAGAAGCAATCTTGCTTCGTTTGGGCAACTTCGTCAAAAACTCAACCTTCCACAATGTGAGTTTTTCAAGTATCTCCAAGTAAGACACTTCCTCCAATCTCATCTCCCCAAACTTTCAATACCAGCTGAGTCGGAGACCATTGACACAATTATCTCCCTCAACCCACTGAAGAACAAAATTATTTCAGTAATGTATGGCAAGTTGTTAGACCTCAAACTGACACCAACAAACTCAAAGCAGCATGGGAGCAAGACCTCTGTATCTCCCTGACAGAGGAGACCTGGACCTGGATTCTTGGTTTGATAAACTCAACCTCTATCTGTGCACGTCACTGTCAGTTTAAGGTTGTACATAGTGCTCATATTAGAAAAGAAAGATTGTCTCATATGTATTCAAATACCAGCCCATATTGTATGAGGTGCAAAGCTGCTGAGGCCTCTCTCATAGACGTGTTCTGGTCCTGTCCAAGACTATCCAAGTATTGGGAGGACGTTTTCTATACATTATCTAGAACATTTAATGTCCAATTACTTAAATGGACCAATGCGCCTCCTCCTACTCATGATCACTGGCTGAAGGAGATCATGACCACCTTAAAATTAGAGAAAATGAGCTACTCACTCCAACAATCACCTGGGAAGTTTCGAACGTGGGTGCCTTTTTGAACGTTTCCAGCACATCCTAGACATAAATATGACCCGGTGATGTGCCAGACTATTTACTAGGGCTGAGGGTTTTTTTTTGTCTGTTTGGGATTGTTGTATTTAATTTTCTCTTTCGGTTTCTCTTTCAAACACCTGCATACTGTACATTTTACTGATGTGGACCACAAAATTGTATAATGGCACAATTTTACAAAATTGTAAAATTGTGCCATTATGACAGCATTTGTCACACTGGAAACATTTAATAAAAAGATTTGAAGTAAAAATGTTTTAACAACATTAAATGTGAAAAAAAAACTTAAAATATTGATTAAAAAATATTAATAATAAAAAATAAATCAATAAAACTACCCTTGATTAATTGTGGTGCCTGAAACTATGTGTACAATCAGGCCATTTCTATTTATACACATTACTTTTATTGTTAAACAGCCATGTGCTCTCAGTCAATTCAAAATATTTTAAAACCTCAAACCTTAAAGAGCAACTACTGTACTGATTTGAGTGTCTTGCGTGATATTCACCCCCTATACTGAACAGATCAGTATGCAGTATGTATGTAGTATACTTTTGTCCTTTCTCTGAGTTGTTCATATTGACACAAGAGGGGGTCGGGTCGTCATATTTGCCAACTCATTATCTTAGTTGGAATACTAAAAAAGGCAGAAGTGTGTTTGTCCAGTGAGGAAAGTATCCCAAGACCAAAACTGTAAAAATAACGAAGATTTGTTGTTCTGAGTAACGTATGTCTCATCTCGTCAATTCTTTAATTTCTGAATCTGTTTTAGCAACCCAAGGACTGTCTGCGTTTGGATGAGGCCATGCTGGTAAAACAGCTCCTTCCTGAGATCTGCCATTTCATTTATACCTATCGTGAAGGCCACCAGCACGCAGCTGAGCTCCGTGTGTCTGCCTCAGCTGTCCTCTTCTCTTTAAGCTGCAACAACTTCAATGCGGTCTTCAGTCGTATCTCAACCAGGTACTTGGTACTTATTTTGAGCACTTAACTGTCGAACATTGTGTTACATATTTGTCTTTGCAGACTGCAGGAATTGACAGTGTGTTTGGAAGACACGGTGGATGTTCATGACATCGAACTGATGCAGTACATCAATGTGGACTGCTCTAAGTTAAAGAGGCTGCTTCAAGGTCATCTGTCCAGGACGTGTAACATTTTACGCAACTATTGTGACTTCGAATTGAAGATTCCTGTCTCTGTCTCTTTTAGAAACTGTCCTTAAATTCCGAGCCCTGAAAAAGCCGGCCCAACTATCCGTTATCAACAGTTTAGAGAAGGTTAGTGTCCTCCTTGTTTCTGAAAACAAAATGGGTTGAATGCCTGCCTTGCCTTTCATGCTGATAACCATACAGCGGCCCTGATGTGCTGGACATGAGCAGTCTCATGAGACAGAATGAAACAAATGGAACGAGATTAACTGTGATGGAGGGAAAACTTATGACTTGGTAGGAATTAGGGCAGCATTATTCATTAATTATTTTTTTGAAATCAGGCTTTTTGATTTGGATGATTTGGGAAAAACATGACATCGATTTGCCCTCTTAATATGGTATATATGGTTCCCTCTCTTGCAGGCTGCCGAAGTGGCTGCCTCAACCCTTTTGCTGGAGAATCTGCTCTGACAAAACTTAATAAATGTTGTGGCTTCAGAGAGCAGACAAATGAATGATTATATTCTGTAAAAGCCATGACAAATCATTTGAGACTCACACTAAATTTCTGTCTTCGAACGAGTTTGTTTTTACAGTAGACTTGAGACTTCATCTAATAACAGTGATAACTCTGCCTGTTATTGTCCAAACAGCCGGACTATCAACAATTTTTCTGTCACAACCTGTGTGTGGCAGAAACAGGTAGGAACTAGACTAAATAAGTCGCCCCAGTAATGATTAAAAGAACGACACATGCAATACAAAGTCAAGATTTTCGCAAGCAAAGTTCATGATAGACAGAATAACAGAATTCCATACGAACTGGGACAACAGTGTACAAGATCAATAGAAGACAGACTGGAGCTAGCTAGCTAAAAAAAAAGGGTGATATAAATGGGCATGATACACTATCAGAGATATGACTCAGAAGGAGTCTATAAATTGCATACCACAATGAACATAATATCCTGATTCCAGGGAAATGACCACTGGAAGAATGCACTAAAACTCAACCTGAGAAGCAGCATGTCTAGTGACCATCTTTTGTTCATTGGATTGAATTTGATTATGTTGGTGGTGGTGGCGGCATCCCTCAGAAGCTCTGGCAGGGTTATGTCTGGCACTGCTGCAGAGAGACAGGTTTGATACAAGAGGAGGTGCGTCTCATGGTAACAGAACCTCACTGATGCCATAAAAGAGCCAGTTGGTCACGTGGGTAGGCAAGTTACTTGGAGACAGTTACATTGGGTGCTTTCACCCAAGCGGCCGTAGATAAGCAATGATTGGTGCGGAATGCATTGTGGTAAAGAGGGCCGACCACAATGGCACAGTTTCACTGTGACATCACAGACGCTGAATCCTAATCTTGACAGAGCCCGCACAGTGAGGCGGGTGAACGTGGCACCTGCCATTGCTTCTGACCAACTGCACCCCCCTGACTTCTGCCTGGGTCACCGGGTGTGCTCGGATAGACAGTGGTTGGAGACAGTGCACCTCTAGTTTAAATGATCATCATGGGCTGGACATGGTTATGGACTTTTCAGTGTTTTCTTTGTGTGCTTATTGTGAATTTAATCAGGATCAATCCACAGCTTGGAAAATGAAATACAATAGACATGCTTGTGCATAATTGTTAACGCAGTCAATATCTATTTTCTATTTAACTAGTTCCGGTCATCAGATTTGACATTAGAATGTTCTGCCTCACCTCACCTCACCTTGTGCGCTTCTTATATCCCTGCAAGTGTTTTATGAACATCTGGGAACTGCAGGTTGCCAACAGATGAGTGCTGAAGTCATCGATTAAATAATCCTTCATATCCCCTGAGATGCGGTGCACACAGTGTCCGCTTATGCCCTGTGGCTGCCTGGTGTTGCATGCTCTCACTGATCATGCAAGTTGCTCTTGAATGCACCCACTGCCTAGACGTTCATTATTAATGGCTAGCAAGCTATTCTCAGTCATTTATGAATGTTCGGTATGGACCCCCATAAAAAAAAAATAATGCTGGAGGTAATGAAAGTTATGTGTTAACTATGTGTTACATGTCACAAAAGAGACTTCACTTGACCAGGGATGTTCAAGGGCCATGTATTTCAAAGCACCTGTGAGCCTCACCGACGTGGTGGAGGACCTGCAGACCCCAGTTCTATTATGCCATTCTGAATTCTCCAGTGCCCCTTCGCATGAGGTATACTTTTGGAGCTAAGCAAGGGCAAACTTGCTGATGTCTTTGATGAACATCAATCTGATAGACTGTCATTGGAATGTGAGACCAATAAAAAAGGAACCAATGAAAAATGACAGTCCTCACGTTACCAATCCCTGGTTTTGATTAGAATTGTGCATTCAGTGTGATGGGAATCTAACACTAAGTCTCTTCACAGGCATTTTGGAACTGGGTGGAGAATTACCCTGATGAATTCACAATGCTTTACCAGAGGCCACAGGCTGACATGGCAGGTACTTACTTCCTCTTTAATTCTCTGTGTTAGATTTATTCTCTCCCCACAGGAAAATCCTTCTTTAACGCTTGACACCAAATACTTGCTTTTGTTTGTTCTGACCAAGTCTCATATCTGCACAAGTCCTGTGTTGGATAGGCATGTCTTCCACATAAACATTAAAAATGAGTATTATTTGTTGACTTCGTGACACATTCTACTCTTGAAGCACTGTCAGATGAGAGGTGATGTTGTGATACTTGACAGTGACATCACAAACGTCAAGGGAAGTGATTTAGACTTTAATTATCTACAGTATTAGATATTGGTCATGTACATCTCCCAGTGAAAATATAACTTTACAAAAATCAACCTTAGAGACATAAGAGAAATAACATTGTAACAAGAGCTGTCCATCAGTTAAATTTCTTAATTGTGATTAATCGCACTGAAGCCCTAGTTAACTCACGATTAATCACACTTTCTATATCTGTTCTGTAATGTACTTTCAAGGAAGATTTCATCAACACCATAGTGTTGACTTTGTAAACTAATGCCTTAAAGAACAGCTCAACAATGATGGAGAACATTCTCTGAAAGGATGCTCATGTTTGGATGGAGGAGTATGTGAATCTTTGGCTGTGTTCATTTATGCTTGCTGTGTTTTCCATGTGTGTTAATTAGAAATAAAAAGTGTATTCAATATTTTTTTTTCATAAAAACCTAGGCAGAAAGAAAAATAACCCTCTTTTACAACTATTTTATTGCTTGTTGTTTGTTGTGCAGTATCAGGATGGGAAGAGATCAAATGGTGTTAAAGGCCAAACCATTTCATGCAGACAACAATTATACAAATCGACTTCCGGTGACGTCATGTCGAGGGCAACAGCCTAAAGAACTCGCTCTGTTCTAATTTAATAATTTCCAAACTAAGCCAACAAAATACACGGCAGAATCATAACATGGTATCATCTCTGAGAGGCAGAGTCTCGAACAAGCAGGACCAATCCAAAGAAAAGAGTGACAACTCTGCAACAAGCCTTGTATGAACCTGTGGCTACAAACGCTAGCATGCTAAACCCCAGCTAATCAAACATACTAGCCAAACTCAAGACACTAAGAAAAGACAACCAAGAGGACCACATGCAAACCCAACTCTCTTTAACAATACTTGAAACATCTTTCAAAGAGATGATGTCGAAAAGTTATAAAACAGAACCACTGAGGCGCATTAGCGCTAATGAAGACACCGCCAGGTGACACGAGCAGGCCCTCCAGTATTTGCTGACACAGGGAGATTCACTTGACTGTACGGTGTGAAGACATGCAGAACAGACTGCAGAGAAATAATCTGAGGACTTATCGTGTGCCGGAGGAGAGCGAAGGAAGGGATGTCTAAGTTTTTGTTCAAGAGCTACTGAAATCTGTTCTTCAACTGACCTGACCTGAACATCGACATCGAGAGAGCACACAGAGCCCTCGCTGCCAAGCCCGGGAACCTCGACGCAGCTCCCCGCACCCCACGCTCTCTCAGTCAAGTTTCTGGATTACTCCGTCAAAGAAACTATACTACGAAAAGCATGGGAACAGAAAAAAATGAATGTATAACAACGAGCAGATATACTTTGACCATGACTTCTCGCCCCTGTTGCAAAAAAAGTGGATGATTGTGCGCGACACAGTGAAGCAGTTAAAAATGAAGAACATCAGAGCGATGTGTTTTTTCGCTGTACAGCTGAGTATTGTGATGGGGAGAAAACCTTCCCGACGGTGACGGATCCTCTCCCTACAGTTGAGAAAATCGGTGGCAGGTGCGAGTGGATGAGAGAGAGCGACTGGAGTTTGCTTGGGACGCCTGCATATATGTACTTTTTCTTTTTGTTCTAAGATGAGAAATGGTCCATTTTTTTACTACTTGGACTGTGTATTGAATGAAAAAGTTGTGGCTTAAAATGAACAAATAATATATCAGATGCATAATCTAAACTGTTTTACATATAACGTGAATATGGCGATGTTCCAAGGAACACACCTTTCAGAAAATGATCACACAAAACTGAGGAGGGAATGGGTCAATCAGCAGACTAGTTCTTTTCAGAATGGGGGGAAAAAGGGGATCAATAAAATCAATAAATCTGCATGTTTTTGTCATGAAAAAACCTTAAACAAAAAGATGCTTCAAATGAAGACAGTCTGACCTTTTTGAGAAAGATCGAATCACTGATGGCAACTAAAGCAGAAAGAATCATCCTTGTAGGGGGAGACTTCTATCTTGAGAGGATTTATAGATAAGCTTCCATCTGACATCTGGATGGAGGGGCTTGGTCTGGTGAATGTATAGTGCCACTTGCATCTGAGGGAGAGACTTTACTTTTTTCTCACATATGCATGGTACTTATTAAGGATTATATATATTTTTTATGTCTCGGTGCATTGTTTTAGAGCTGTTCAGTGTAATGTAGAGGCTATCACTATTTCTGATCATGCCCCAGTCTGCCTGGAATTGAAGATGAGCCAAAATAAGATAATTAAATACTGCAGAGCTAATGTATCTATTTTAAACAAAGATACTGTTGAGCAAGAATAAAAAAAATGCTTACCGACTATCTTACGTTTAATGATAATGACCAAGTATCCGCATCAGTCTTATGGGAAGGATCTAGAGGGAATATTATTGCAATTTGTTCAAGGTTGAAAAAAAGAGAGACTTGCAGAATAATCAGGTTTGGAAAACTAAATCCGGGTATTACAGAGAGAATACCAGAACAACATGCAAGGACAATGTTCAAGGAGAACAGACAGAAGCTCAACAACCTTTTAACCTATAAAGCAGAGGGACAACTAAGACTCACTGATCAAAAGTATTATGAACACGGTAATAGGGCAAGCCCGCTACTGGCATTTCAGCTGCGTAAATCACAGTCAGAGTAGTACATAAAATCTAAAGTCCAGAATCCAGTGATATAATGCTCCAACCCAAGTAGGTTGCTGGAGCATTTGCCTTATATTACCAAGATTTGTATAAGGAAGAAAACTTTCCAAATAATGAAAAATACAGAAAAGACTGAAAATCATCTTATTTCAATCTAACTGGGAAAACAGACTTAAGAGGAGGCAGACCAAATAACATGGCTGGTTACTGTTGAAGAGATTAAATCAAGTTTTGGGAAAGTTAAAAGCAATAAATCACCAGGAGTGGATGGCCTTCCTGGAAAATATTATTAAGATGCTTGACGATAAGTTGACACCACTATTGCATAAAGTTTATAATTACGCTCTATCTGAAGGTGATCATTTGTTGTCTGAAGGCATTGTTAGTGTTATACACAAAGATGGTAAAGATCCAACTCTCTGTACGTCCTATCACCCCATTAGCCTACTATGTGCGGATATGAAACTACTGACAGCAGTTATTGCAAATCGAATCCAAAATCACATAAAGAAATTAATAATACCTCACCAGAACGGTTTTATTACACATAGACAGGGAACCGCTAATGTTAGAAGGGCCTTCAAATCACTGCACAAAAAAGGAACATTGCACAATGTTTGGACGGAGAGAAAGCGCTTGATCAGGTGGATTGGGCCTTTCTACAACAGACAGACAGACAGACAAACAAAGTTAATAGCAATAAATCTGAAGTTATAATGATTCTTGATAATTGTCCATTACAGTCGGAGAATTAAATTAATCCCATTCAGACATTCCAAACTAGGGTTCAGATATTTAGGAGTAACCCAAACCCCTAAGACCTGGGGAGAGTTGACTGCATCACAATGAATTTGCTTCCCAGATTATTCTTTTCGTCTCCCTGTTTTTATACCGCTGTCAGCTTCTACATCATGAGAAAAATTAATATAAAAATTAATTTGGCAAAACAAAAAAAAACAAGAATATGTCTTAAAATTCTGATGCCGCCGAAGGGTAACTTGTATTATTGGGCAGCCCAATTAAAAGCGATGGTAGCCTGGATCATTCGTGATCCAGAAACACACTGGGTTTCTTCGGAGGAGGAGTCATTACCAGGGTTCTCGCTTTCATGCCTCTTGTTTCTAAGTATGCAATCTAAAATAAATGAATAAATAAATAAATAAATAAAATAACATAACATAAATATATGGTTCAATCATATTCTTACATCCTTAAAAGGAAAGGTGTCCCTCTGTCGAGCTATGTCCGCATCAATGGGAAAATTGAGTTCCTTCCATCTTTGGTGGACAGGGGCTTCATTGGTGGGCCGAGAGTAAAACTCACTGTCAGCCAACTGTTTGAGGGAAGTATATTTAAAACTTTTGACCAACTAAAAAGCAAATTTATCCTATCATCCAATGACCACTTTAGGAACTTACAAATGAGACATTACATAAAAAACATGCTGACTGGCATCAGATCAAAAGAGAACCAATAAACATAGATATTTCACCAATTTCCCCAGTCAAAATAAGATTTTTCAGGACTCCATCAAAGTCTTTTTCTTTTTCCAAAATGTTGTGTTAGCAACAAGTGCTGGAGGAACTGCGGTCTTGTTGGTGATCACATGCACATATTCTGTGATTGTTCCATTGTGAAACACTTTTGGACCGATGTAAAAGGAATATTGGATAATTTACTTAAAGTGAACCTCTCTATGGAGCCATTATTATTTATATTGCATCTTCTTCTGATGACTGCAAGAATATGATCACACTGCCTGAGTCTCCTACAGTTGGCCAATGGATACAAATAAATAAACATATGTGTGTAATGGAGCGATTAACAGCACAGCTACAGCTCCAATCTTTGACAGAAGATGGGGACCAGTCTTATTGGAGATTATATTTGATCCTTTTTTTGCCATTGATGTCTCAGAATTTCAGTTGTTTGTACATCATCTATTTTGTATTGTTTTTTTTCAATAAAACTGTGATGCTGGAGAACACTGTGTGTTGGTTCTGCTGGACCTTACTGCTGCTTTTGATACAGTCGATCACAACCTTTTTATTTTGCGCCCCGTCCATGGGCATGACTGGGTCTGCGCGAAAGTGGTTTAAATCGTACTTGTCCAACTGAACCATGAGTGTAAAATTATTGTACTGTGAATGCGTCTCTTTCCTGTGCAGTTCCTCAGCATTTACCTCAGCTACAACACTTATATCATTTGGGCACAAAAAAAAAAAAAAATCAAACGTTGGTCTTCACCTGTGTGGGTATCTTTGTCCCCGCAGAAGCTGCAGAGAAGCTTTTTGACCTGGTGGACAATTTCGCTGAAAGTGCAAAGAGGAAGGCTGCAGTGTGGCCACTTCAGATCATTCTCCTCATCCTCTGTCCTCTGATAACACACACTATCTCTAAAGACACTGTGGAAGAAAGCAAGACCAACAAGGTACCCAGATTGATCATGCAGTCTAAATAAATGTACCACCATGCCTAAATTTGCACTGTAATTCTCTTCATTATTATCATCCCTCCTCTTTTGCATTTCACCTTTTTAGAAAATTTTTCTGGACAATCTACGAAAAGCCTTGGCTGGGCAGGGTGGGAGTAAGCAGCTGATGGAGAGTGCTGCTATCGCCTGTGTCAAACTGTGTAAAGCCTCTACTTACATCAATTGGGAGGACCATTCTACCATTTTCCTCCTGGTTCAATCCATCGTCATGGATCTTAAGGTAGTGTTTTTTTTAACAAACATTCATTTTGTTCAACGCAAGCTTTTTAGTATGACAATTCAAATAAATGTAATATTTGAATTATGTAACCCCTTTCATCTGTCTCATGTCGCTGACTTTGACAACTGTGACTGAGTCAGAAGCACACTTGGTTGCGGATGCCTTGGAAACAATGGGAATAGATTAGATTAAAGATATGATGCAGAGAAAATGAATTTCTACTGTGTGTGATTTGAGATTTTAAGGTTCGTTTTTTTCCATTGTTTTTTTTTTCTCTGTTCAGGCTTTACTGTTTAACCCAGCCAAACCGTTCTGGAGAGGTGTGGGTAACCAGAATGCTGATGTGGAACTGATGATGGACTGCTTTGTCTCCTGCTTCCGCATAAATCCTCACAATAACCACCACTTTAAGGTGAAACAAATATTTTGTCTTTGTCTTCACACCCTCATCGATGTTTGTTTATTTTTTCCAGGTCTGCTTGGCACCTTCATCTCCCTCCACGTTTCACTTTGTCCTGGTGAACTCGTTGCACAGAATTATCACCAATGTTAGTTTGAGATCGCTCATCTATATTATGTAGTATTTTCCTCTTATCTGCTTTCTGGTCATGTGTTGGTTTTTAGTCTCATCTGGACTGGTGGCCTAAGATTGATGCAGTGTATTGCTACTCCGGAGAGCTTCGCTTGATGTTCTCTGACACACTTAACCGGGTTGTTCAAGGAACTGCAACCCATCCTCCTATTCGCATGGCATCGGTAACTAATATCTTTCTCATCACTGAACGTTGTAGCACAACTTGTCTGCCTTGTGATCGACTTTATTTTGTTAATTTGCTAATTGTACATTTGTGTATTTTACAGAGTCTGACGTTCAAGGGAAAGATGAGCACCAGTCTCAAGTTTAAAGAGAAAGCCACGGACCTGGACACTCGCAGTTATAAGTGCCTTCTTCTTGCTTTGGTCAAACTCATTCATGCTGATCCCAAACTTTTGTTGCACGTAAGTCAAGCCTCTGTAACCTACCAACATGTCATTCTTAAAACCAGATTCTTCTTCTTCAGATTCTGTTTTTGTGCACTAAAGCTGCAGTAGGTGATTTTGTTAAAAATATTGACTTGTTATAGCCAATGCTGGGATAGCTTACCATTCCTGTCCATGTCAGACCAAAACAAATGGCTAACCTTAACCATCAGAATCAGAATCAAATTTATTGCCATGGTCGGGGGGGCGCACACGCACACGCACACGCACACGCACACGCACACGCACACGCACACACACACACACACACACACACACACACACACACGCACACACACACAATTTCTAATGCTGGGACTTGTCTTTGTTAGAACCCAGTGAGACATGCTCCTGATGCTCAGAGCAGCACAGCAGAGCTGATTACGGGCCTGGTCCAGCTTGTGCCTCTCAGCACCACCACTCAGCTCTCCCAAGAAGCCATGGAGGTCTGCTTTCAGTCTTATTTTGATATTTCTGCACCTTTCTGCCGTGTCTCATTTTGGATTTTCTTCTGGATGCATTAAATTATGGCTTAAATTGGTTTGATTAACATGTGCTTTCTTCAATAGGCTCTGCTAGTTCTTCACCAACCAGAGACCATAGAACTGTGGAATCCCGATGCTCCTATTGAGACATTCTGGGATATCAGGTAGGAGTTGCAAACCTGTGTCTCTCTGGGCTTGCTGTAATTTCCATTGCTGTCAGCTTTTATATTCTTTTGGACACTTTCATCTGTCTTGGTATTTCATTTCTTTTTTTTTTCTTTTTTTAAAGCTTGGTGTTCATAGGAAACAATACGATATGCTCATTCATGCTGCTTTTGTGGGGATCGGTGAAGAAAATATTAGGAGCCTCAGATATATCTTTGTTTGACTGTCAAATGCATTCAGTGAGCTGAGAATGTGGAACATGAATTTAAATATGTTTATTTAATCAATGTTGATTATGAAGCTTTTCTGTCAATAACTTTGTTGGTATGCAGGCTGGATATGGCAAGTCTTATTAATGTGAAATTGTTTTTAGTATCATTAGTTTTTATGACTCATACATTCTGGACACTGAAAATCACTGGTAAAAACACATATCATCTGAAGTCTACCATCCTCTAAAATGTTCATGTTGCATATAATTTAATAATGCTTTAATCTATTATAATCAATTTTTTCAAATTTAGTTGCCCACAGGTCCCTTTTCAGTCTGGATGGTGTGCTCAAATTTTTTTTTCTCTAGCATTGACTCATCATGCTTGTTTGACAAATTATAAAGTTGAATTTTGTAATCCAGATCCCATTGTATACTTATAATTGTGTCCACTGTGTTTGTGCGGTGTCGACAGACGGACTGTTGAACAATCATGAGTTTCCGGATTTTCTCTCACATGCAAAAATTTAGAGGGCAACTGGCACGCTGTATGCAAGCGGAGTGAAATCATCTGCCAAAAATTTGAATTGATTATTAATATTGATATCTTGCAATGTTGTACATGTACATAAAATAGATGTACATAAAATATTGTCTCAATTGACACATCAAAGTTGACTGATTAACTGACTGTCTGAACACAAATGAAATCAGAAATCAGCAATCGCAGTTCTTACATTGGCCCCAGATTCATTTGTTCTGGAAAAGGTGGGCCCCAAGATCAAAAAGGTTAAAAAAATCCCTGTCATAATGCATTAAAGCGTCTGTGGCTTTTGACCCATGGGCAATATGATGATATGTACTGTATGTCTGATTTGTCGTCTACCGCCATTTCATCATCTCAAGAGTGGATGAATTTGCACTGGAGTGCAGGCTAGTTTTCCTGCAAAGAAGATGCCGTTTTGTACACTCTCTACTACACTGCTTTACGTTTCACACTGTTTCACAATTCACAAACTGAAGTGTGATCAATCCAGCTCCGCTGTGTGTGACAAGACAGAGCTGCGAGGGTGTCTGGAGTACTTTGGTTCACGATTGTACTTTTAAACTTTGCTTTCAAACAGTAAACTCTCCGTAATGGTGTGAGACTCTGATTCAGGATTGTTTAGATGTATGTTTTGTTAGATGTAGTGGCCCATTATATCAGCAATCAATACTTACAGGGTCTCCTGCAAGCTGCTGCCTCTGCAAAATCTGCTCTCTGCTCCTGCCAAAAAATTGTTACATCACAACTGCAACTAATCGTCATACATCATATATATCGTGATATTGCCCATCACTACTGCAACTCCTCCTCTACTTGGTTGTCTGGGTCAGTGCATTTGGTTTAAGTTAGGGGTTGTTGCTTCTGTGAGTGTGTAGCAGCCCGGCCAGATTTCAGTGATGATAAGGATGTTTATGAGATTATGACATAAGAAGGGTTTGTTGTTCAGGGTATCAATGTAAAGGAGAATGTGATGGAAATGCTGTGTCAGTAGGGTGGTTTTGGGTCTCTGAAAGTTGATTGTGGGTTTAACAATACAGCTACTACGGATCTATTTAACTTGGAGGTTTTATTGAGACAAGCGATAGTATTGGCAATTTATTGTAAAATCAGGTGGGAATTATTCCACGATTCAGGGCTCCAGAGTGTGACGTGAAATATTGAATTTCTCATCTACATCTAATTAAATATTATGTTCAAACATAAACAAATGATGATGTTCTAGACAAACTAATAAGTTTCATCTTGAAACAGTCGTGACTGGAGCAACGGCCTTCCAAATCAAGATGTTGAAGAAGTACAACAAATCCACAAAGCATGCCATTAAGAGAAACATTTTTAAATTGTGTTTTTGTTTAAAAATCTTTCGAGAG
Organism: Synchiropus splendidus; assembly: GCF_027744825.2. Classification (NCBI taxonomy): domain Eukaryota; kingdom Metazoa; phylum Chordata; class Actinopteri; order Syngnathiformes; family Callionymidae; genus Synchiropus; species Synchiropus splendidus. The sequence goes on along the minus strand of NC_071341.1, from coordinate 4,186,450 downwards.
TAGTAAAACATTGACTTCACTGCATTAAAGCTGATTCCTATGAAAATTTGAGTACTTCTAAATTTCCTGTTGGTGTGCCTAAAGAAAATACATTAGATGCACCTAAGTAACTAAAACACAACGCTCTGCAGTCTCTAATCCTGCAATGTGGCTGGCCAGGAAGACAACCGTGAGCCAGTGTCAACCGGCGCTGTCCGACCGGATATGACTCCCCACGCTGATATAAGTTATCAATTTACACAAAGCCCCACACCGAACACTGGGACTCAAGCCAGGAGTGTAGACTTAAAAGTCTGCTGGACCGCCCCATCCTTCAGAACATAATGGGAATGGGACCGGAGAGGACTGATAATGCGTTAGTGTACAGAGTGTCAAATTATTTATTTCTGACTGTCTCTGGGATGTGCCATTTGTCCCAACATGGACAACAATAAGTTTGACGTACGATGTGGGGAGTGAAGGTAACCTACAGTATCTGTGAGATTCTCAATGATGGTCTAACTCCTGGCAGACAGTGCATTAAAGAAGTGCACTTGGATCATGGAATTCCTAATTATCAGCGTGATTCAAGAGAAAAGTGTAGCTTCAAAAGGAAATGCTCTGACGTCAGCAACTGCAGTGAGTCAGCAGTCAATCGCTGACAACCACCAGACCATCAGGCAGATCACACGAGCAGAGGTCCACAATACCACAGTACTGTCTAAATTATCATGGCGGGTAGGCTACAAACAATAGTGGGTAACAATTGTGCATCTAATAAAGTTAAACAAATAACCTACCAACGGCAATCAATCACTCTGTTGGAATAAGTAAATCGAAGACTTTATTTCAGGATGTTGGAATAAGCGCTCAATTCTCTCACATGTATCCCTGACCAATGCTTCGCTGTACCCGGAGCCCCACTGAGATGGGATGAGGAGGCAGAAGTGCGAGAACACTGGAGAAGATGCCTGGGGTCTATGTGGTGAAAACAGCACATAGAACCCTTTACTGTAAATAAAATGCCTATTATTTTATTGGTATGATGTGACAAGGCTGAATTACATGTTGTAATGACTGGGCTCCAAAGCGTCATGGGAATTGAGGTTCATTTCACTTTCTGAGTGTATTGTTGAGAGTGGTGAGACCTGATATGCTACGCTATACTTGTTATTTTACGAACTTACGAATTTAATTTGCAAATTAATACACACACATTCATAGAACTGTGGTTACAAAAGGTAACCCAGATTTTGACATCATATGTGCTCCGGTCCTCTAACGTCTTCGCTATTGGTTAAGAACCACGGCGAAGCCTTCTTAATGGCTGAGCACAATCTGTGCGCCAGCTGCTGAGAAGAAACTGGTCTCCCTCTAAGACTGAGATCATGGCAAATGAACAGTCTGTCTGTTAGTCTGAGACGTGATTGCCTTCGGCCTGAAAGCAGGGTTGGGGTGAGGGGTCACCGAGTCTCCTTCACCCCCAAAAGACATACACCAGGGACTGTCAAAGCCGTCAGGTCACCCACCCGTTTTACCGTAGACAAGGCCAGAAGCAGCAGTGTCTTAAGACAGGGCCTGATCCACCTGGCACCAAACAGGAACCTTATTGATGATCAGATGACTCCTCACTGAGAAGTGGCCCAGACCCGGGTCCCACTGTAATGGTGGCTGCAAATACGTTGCTGCCTGGCATTTTTCAGTAACTCCTGGAAAAAGGAAGGAACACCAGAAAGAGGACAACTAACTGGCTTGAGGCCGTCAGACTCACGCTAGGTCACAGAGATGCGCCAGCAAATGGCGTAAGGCCTGTTAGTGGCTGGAACTCGAGCACTGTGTACTGTTGAAACGACTGCATCTGACAATCCCTTGTCAAGCAATTTCACATTTCAACATACAAACCTTATGAGGACGTCACACGACCACCAGGAAAATCGGGGATCGGTCATGGAGATCACAGATCCGGAATCCGCCTCATGCCCGGACTGTCTGGCACACTGTCACGATCCGGAGTTTCTGCTCCCTGACGTGCTGCAGAAACGGCATAATCAGCCTGAGCAGGGGAAATGCGCAAAGCAGCCCCTGGTGCTGCCCCAGGTGCAGCCCCACACTGGATGAGCCAGCGCAGTACGTGGGCTTGTCCGCCGCCCACACTGGTAACCACAGCGGAGCTTTGCCATTCTCCTTCGAAGCAAACAAATCTGCAAATTGATTCATGAACTTCTGCCAGTTTGCGTCTGCCACCTTTGGCGTGAGACCCCACTCGTTTGTGAGAGCACCTCGTCTGGACATCCTGTCTGTGCCCAGGTTTAGCACATCTGGGACGTGGCGTGCTCTCAGCGACAGCAGGTGGCTTGCTGCCCTCGCCAAAATACGAGCTGCCACCTTGTGCAGAGAGGGGGCCCTCGTGCTTCCTTGACGGTTAATACACGGCACTGTTGTGGAGTTGTTTGACATCACCATCACGTGATGTCCCGTCAGCCACGGTGCGAAGTGAAGCAAAACCTTAATCACCACCATCAACTCCAGCAGATTGATCTGAGGTGTGGGATCGGAGCATTCTCCTCCCACACTGTCCTCGTCTAGGGCAGCCTCCTCAGCCCAGAAGGGATGCATTTGTGAAGACCGTATTGCTGGACATAGTCCATAGGCACTCCTGCTGTAAAATGGAGTACTAGAGTGCCATGTCCAGGTGAGCTTTAGCAGACACACTCAACCACCTGTTCCTGTCCCGGACCAGGTGGAGACGAAGACATGACATCCAGCACATAAGCCGCCTCATGTTTAACAGTACCAGTTTTCACAGCCCCAGTTTCACAACCGGATGTACTGTTGACATGTGTCATCACCTCGCTGGCTCTCATCTGATGAGCACTTCTCATCATGCGGACCTGATCCACCGGAACTGATTGACACAAATTTTAGAGCTGCGCCCTCAACAGATGAGAATCGTGGAGGATCCCCAGCTATTGTGCGCAAGTCATGGGATGCAGCACACTTTTCTGGAGATTGACGCCGAAACCCAGGCTTCTGATGTGATTCAGCTCCCTCCCCGATATGCTTGAGTGCCTACTCCAAGGACGTTGCCAGAATGAGCCAGTCATCCAGGTAGGTCGGGATCCTCAGACCTAAGCTTCTGAGAGGCTCCAAAGCTGTGTCCACCACCTTGAAGACGGTCTTCAGAGCCAACAAATACCCAAAGGGTAGTCTGTTGAATTGAAAATGATCTCCCTTTCCTCGACTCTCTGTGATGCAGGATGGGGACTTGAAAATACGCATCTGTCATGTCCACCGACATCATGCAGACCACTGGCCTGACACACTCGAGAAGCTGCCTGACCCCCAACATTCTGAATTATCGTGATGCAATATTGTTCAACCTCCGAAGATGGGTCTCAACTTGCCTGATCTCTTCAGGACGAGAAAATACACAGAGTGAAACCCCATGCTGCACTCCTCCGACGGGACTCTTGAAACAGTCCCCTTTAGGAGAAGAGAATATGTCTCGTTCTCGTTGTAAGCACACCCGTTTCTGATGAGAGCAGGCCACTGTGCTGTGCGTCAGTTGAACATGGGAGGTCGGAAACTGGAAACGCATTACCTGCGCGTAACCTTCTGTCCATCCATGGAGAAAGAGGACCACACAGTCTCACCACTTCGGGAAAAAGTGAGACAGAGATGATGCAGAGTTTGGGTAACCAGCCCTCCCGCGTGGGCACCAATTCCTGACAACTCCCTATTCTAGTGGGGACTGGCTAAAGGTCCCCACGGGTCCATAACTCAATTTGAGGATGAAGACTTCAGAATAACTAGGTTTTTATTATTAGGTTTACCTTTGGTTCAGAGTCATGGTTAAGGTTGTTTTGGATGGTTAGGTTTAGGGTGAGATGCTGGGGAAAGCATTATGTCAATGAGAGTGTATGTACGTGCTTCTATCTTTGTGAGAACATGTATGAGTTTTTATCAAGTGAGGTCATTTTGGTCAGTCCTCACTTTGTCAAGCTTCAATTTGAGGGTTAGGGTAGCTGGGTTAATAATTGGGTTTATAATTGGGTTTTAGCTGCACAATTTTCCATGAAGGTGAATTATTAAATGCCAGTGCTTAATAAATATTTTCATATTTTTTTATTAACGTTTTGAAGCATGACTATTATTTACATTATTGTAATACATTGATTTTGTGAGGGACGCACAGTCACAGCTGTGGTGCTTCTTGTCAGCATATTATATATTTAGTTTTTCTGCCTTTATTACATCATTTTCAGTTTTGAGTTTCATTCAGATGTTTTAATTTTGGTGCACACATAATTTATTTGATGGAAGGAATGCAGACAGTGTCAATGTTTGAGTTTTATTTGAGAAGAAAATGCTTAATTTGAAGTACTTAAAACACACATGCATGAACAATTGCTGGATGAGGATGAGTTACGAGTATATAGTATGGCATGATTGAATTATGAGGAAGTGTATTGTTCAGCTCATCATGAAGCAGCCTTCATATAAAAGAATGTGTTTTGGGATTGTATCCTGCCCTACTATTTGAGAAGGGCTGCAATTGGTCCTCTTTTGCCTTTGGTCTCAATCTAGCCAGATCTATAATGATCTGGAATTTGTTTTGTATTTGTTGATTAGATTAATGGAGTAAGACTGAATCCTTAACTGAACTTCCTGCCTGTCCTTTTAGTTCACAGGTGCTGTTCCTCATCTGCCGAAAACTGATTGGCCAGCAGATGGTTAATGGAACGGAGGTTCTCAAATGGATGAGGGAAATCCTCATCTGCCGCAACAAATTTCTGCACAAAAACAAGGTACAAAAACATGAATTATTCCTATAACCCATTGCAACAAAAAAATTAATCCTCATTTGTGGTGACTGGCCTGTCATGGTTAAGTCCTCACTATTTCATTTCATATAAGTAGTTTTAAGATCATTTACAATTGCTTTTTGTTATGTTCTGAAAGATTGGACAAGGAGAAATGATTCCATTTTGCGTGATCCAGATGGCTATATTGTGAGGTCCTCAATGGATTTCATACATACGGAAATTGTATTAGGGTGATAGACGCCTCATTTTGTGTTTTCTAGGTAATGGTCTCGCTGTATACAGTGCGTATTGGGGCCAATACCAAAAGATACAAAAAGACAACCCTTTTCAATGTGGTGCCACCTGGCAATAGCAGGCCTTCTTTTTGGTAGCAGGTGGTCAGATGTTGCAAGAGCAAGAGCAGTGTTAGTGACCCAGGAGTGGAGCCCCACGAACGATGCACTGCAATATTGACCAATACCGAAGGACCTATTCACTCAGACGCGATGCAACTTCTACACATTTGCGGGCCCGTTTACAAGAAGTGATGGGTACTAGCCTTTCCAGACAGACCATTCGCAAATCTTTGGCTTCCATGGCAGACGACCATTGCAGATGACTCCATTGACACCAAGACACTGTCATGACCATTAGGTGTTACTAGACCATGTGACATGGATAATGCAGCAGTGGTCTACAATCCTCTTCACTGATGAGTGTTGGGTCAGTGTTGCTGGAGAAGGCAGAGTGTTCAAAAGCGTGGCTTCTTTTTGTTTGCGAAGGTAACGCGCCTCAAGGATGAGCAAACCCCTTCGACACCATCGTAGAATGATGAATGAGTGTTCCATGTTTGGTCTGTGACTCCACACACCCTTGAGCTAACAGCTAGCATGTCGGTTAGCATGGAGCTAACTTGTAAGAGATGATTGATCACCCAAATTTCTCATTCATTAATAGTAATGAGAGGGAAACACTGAAAGTGCGACCAGAATGTGCATCGTTGTTAAAACAAAAAAAAAAATTAAGAGAAGTTTTCCCTTTGCAGGAAAGTGCCACTATGGGTGCTGCACTACCCATCTGCCGTCAAGCGCAGACCAAGTTGGAGGTTTGTCTATACATGTTCTTGTGGAGTCCTGACACAGAGGCTGTCCTTGTGGCAATGTCCTGCTTCCGCCACCTTTGTGAGGAGGCCAATATCCGCTCTGCTGCAGACGAGGTGCCAGTCCAGAACATCCTGCCCAACTATTCTACCTTCAGTGAACTGGCTTCTGTCAGCAACATGATGGGCACAGGTGAGTTAGTAAAATTGCATTGCAATTGAAGTGGATGAGATGCAAGCACAGCCATGCATTTGACCTCAGGCCTAGGCTCATGATGTGTGACCCAGGAGCTGCTGCTGTGGTACACTGCACTCGTGGTGTCCATCCTCATTTAGGAGCTGATAACAGAGCAGACTCCACATACGGACTAGTGATGAAGCCCATATTAAATACATTCATATTTATCAGACTCCATCGCACTGTGTGGACTGCTCAGTGGATCATTCAATCTCTGCTGCACCCAATCCATAACATATACTGGAATTCCAGGAATTTAATAATGATGGGCAGAGAGGTGAGGAGTTCATACTTGGACCTCTCTGCCCATTCATTCATGGAAATATTTGATTCTGATCAACCAAAGAATTGCATTGCCCTTATATCTGCAGTCTTGGCATGTTGCTCTTCTAGTGATATGGACTGAATTTGAAAAGGTTGTTGCTGAGATTCTTTTTTTTTTTGGCCCAGGCTTGTATTTAGTGTATAAATTATTCTTGTTGTGTGACAGGTCGCTCTACTCTTCAGAAGAGAGTAATGGCTCTGCTCAGGAGAATAGAACATCCCACCCCAGGAAACATTGAGGTCTGGTGAAGATTAATAAATAATCTGTTTTTCTCAACTTGTTACCAGAAATGAATGTCTTGAATATTTGACTGTTTTGTGTTACCACTGCTGTTTATTTTTCTGTTTTCAGGCATGGGAGGATACACATATTAAATGGGAGCTGGTCACCAAGCAGATTCTTAATTTTCCAAAAAACAAAGCAGATGATGGACAGGTAAAGGCTTTCAAGTCCTTACTGAAGTTGTATTTGGTATGAGGCGGAATTTATACCAAAAAAGCTATCTCAAACAAACACCGTTTCATGAATATACAGCGAGTTGTGCTCCTACTTTCAAGTGAGAGCAACACTGTCAGTGTCTCGAATGACAATCTCACAGTATATATTAAGTCCCGCTAAACTGTCCCGGCCTTTGTACTGTCAAATATTCTGACATTTAAAATCCCAAACCCTAAATTGCTCAATGAAACAGGACAAATTTGTTCCTGTGTGCTTCCTTATGGTGTTGGTATTTTACAGCATTTCCTATTTCTGCACTGCACCGACAATGTGTTTATAGCGGAATAAAGATTTCATTTTATTTATTTTTTTTACCTATTACCTGCCAACCACGACATACAGGCTTTGAACTGGGAGGCTGTTGTCATGCACTCCTCTGTACAGAACAGATACAAAAAGTGCTATTAACAAAGTAAAATAATGTTCAGGATAAGGGTTAAAGTGCAGGTTGTCTCTCTTTAACGTTCCAATCTTCTTAAAGAACTTGTTGTGACCTCCTCTACGGTATATGTGATCTTGGGTTTTATCCACAGTCCTTTATGGTCAGTCATTACAATTGATCAAATACTAATGCCGTGACTGGCTAATAGAGGGTGTTGAGCCACTGCTGGACTCCTCAAGTATCAATGGCTTCATGATCATTTTATTCTTTTCATTGTATGGATCACTTTTTCTCAGTAGGGTTGTGTTTAGAATGCACACATGTTTGTGCATTAACCTCTCAGGACCTGGCGTAACCAATGAATGGACGCACATTTTGGGTGATGTTTCTATTAATGCAATTATGTTCGAGACATTTTGACCTTGTATGTGGACCATTATATTGCCATCTTGTGGTGTCTGAGGGAAACAACTTTCAATAAGAAGGTACAAGGTACGACATTACGACACTATCATATCCTGTCATATGTCTCGCTTGTCAATTCATGAAAGTTATTATTTAGTATGCCGCTGAACCAAAGATTTTGTTTTGTTGAGAATCCTAAATATAATCTTTCTTTGATATTGGTCCCCAGATCAGAAATCAAATGTATGTGTTGATTTCTGATCTGAGCACATCACATCGCTGACAGGAAGACTTGCATGTGATTAAGTCATAAAAGTTGTATCCCTTGAACAGCTTCTGTGTGGTATAAATTGTCTTTTTGCTCACCCAATTTCCAGCAATACATTGCAATTGCATTAAAATGAACTGTTAGATAAATAAACATGTACATGTGTAAATGGATACAATTGAATGGAATATTTCCCCTCCCCTCACAACGTTTCCTAGTGCTAGTGCTAGCTTGTACAATTTGGGGTACTGTATTTGTCTGCTCTGGCCTCTGGGTATCCAACCTCTTTCACAGGATGCAACGCGATAGAGAGGATGACAATACTGTATTAATGGTTTTTGTCCAATTCAGGAATTCATTATTATTTTGGCTCATTTTGAAGGCAAATCTACTAATGTTCATCAACTCAAATTGATTATGATATGGAACCAATACGCATCAATGAATTGCTTGAATGGGAAATTATCTCACTGACTTTGCAATGATTACTATTTTGCTGTGTGTGGTGCAGGGATTCTCCATTAGTGCCATATCTAGCATGAGGGTGGAAATGAACAGCACAGAAATGGGTGGACCCATTGCATATTTTACATACATATTTCACGGTACATGGAAAAAAAATATTTGAGTGTTCTTCAAGCCATCAAGATGTTTGCTGCCGTTGTTCTTCATGTTGCCATATCTAGTTTTTAATTTAACCTGTTTTTGGTGTTGTTTCAGGCATATGATGCACCTTTTTGAGCTCCCAGGAAAATCTGATTTAATTTAGTTTTTTTTTTTTTTAAATATGATTTTTAGAGCTTGTCCAAACTGCAATGCAGTAAATGAAAAGAAATAACTCATTTGCAAAATCATTACTTAACTGTCTGAATCAGTACATACATGTGAAGCAATGTTCTTTCAATTGTTTTAACACTCGTCTATCTTTACCCCTCAATTTACAGCAGGAGTGGATCAACATGACGGGTTTCCTGTGTGCTCTGGGAGGTGTGTGTCTCCAACAGCGCAGTACCCCTGGCCCTGCCACCTACAGCCCACCCATGGGCACCATGAGTGAGCGCAAACACTCTATGATCTCCATGGGCCCTTGTGATGCGCCCAGTCTTCTGGCCTCAGCGCCTACATGCTCATCGTCGGCATCAATTGACATGCCAGTCAGCTGTTTCCTGGATCGTCTACTGACTCTGTTGGTGTGTGGTCATGAAAGGGTTGGCCTCCATGTTCGTACTAATGTTAAAGACCTGTTGGGGATGGAGTTGAACCCTGCTCTCTACCCATTGCTCTTCAACAAGCTGAGAAACAGCATTGGAAAGTTTTTTGATGCTCAGGGACCAGTGAGTAAAGTCTTCTCAGATTATTGTTTATTAATATTAATATATAATAATGATGACACATATTGCTCTGCTAAACATGATTATGCTGGGCTGCTTCTGGTTGCTATGACCAAGCTTTACTCTCTACAGGTTCCCATCAATGATGCCAACACCCAGTTTGTGGAACAAATCATTGCCATCATGAAGAACCTGCTGGATAATCACACAGAGGGCAGTTCTGAACACCTTGGTCAAGCCAGTATTGAGACCATGATGCTCAATCTTGTTAGGTTAGATTCGTTTTTAAATTGTATTTGCTTTAAGTGACATTGCTGTCTCTCCTGTAATCCTTCAACAAACCTGATACCAGTATAGAAATTTCATAGACAGAACAACAGTGCTATCTTCCAAATGTTTTGTCCCCATTAAGCAAAATTTAGAAGAAAGAAAGAACGCTGTAGAAAGAAGAAACGCAGAAGAAACTCTCGCGATATTGCAATATCGGATGCTTCAGATATCAGATGCCTCCCATAGCCTGCCATATTGGAGTTTCATTGGAGATGCCTCTGAAACCACAGAAAAGCTTTTCAAAACTCTCATTGAAACTACTTCCAGATGTGAAGGCATACAGGGAAGGAAAACAAAAATGACACATTTTTTGGAAAAGTTGCCTTTTATTTGGGGTGGTGATCATACGAGTCAGCTCTCTTGCTTTGGACCAATGACGACCCAAAAAGCTAAATGGCTACCTCAGTTCCTGCTAAAAGGAAACAACCTCCGGCCACTTTGAAATTGCTGATATGAATACGTGTGATATCATTGAGCTTTTCTACAATAATAAACAGAGGTTAACATTGATGATATTGGTATAGACTGAAAGCAGATCACCTTATGAAGACAAACAGACTTTTAAGTGAGTTTCGATGATGCACTTTAAAACAAAAAGGCCCTTTGAAATTGATTAAATGAGTGTAATGTGTATGATTTTCCAGAGGTCGGCGTGAATGAAACTGAATTAGATTGAGAGTAAATCACTTCATGAGGACAACCAGGGAGTATTGAAATGATGTTTAGTGGGCTGCTGTGACATGATGCACTTTGTTTGTTAATGCTGGCCAATGACGTTAGTTTAGTGTATATTTAAAAGTATGCACCTACTTAGAAAATATGACACATTCTGACATGTTTTTATGTTATGTTGAGTTTGTGATGCATTGTAATTTGGAGTAATGGGTAGTACTAGGTAGTTAGTAATCATAATCATTAACCATGTTAAATTACATCAACTGTTATTTAGGGCTGGATAATTACGGCAAAAATGATAATCGTGATTATTTTGATTGATATAATCGCTATGATTCAAACGATTGTTCAGTGATTCAGTGTTCAAACTTTATTGAACATTGAACAACAATAAAATAATCAAAACAATCTGTAGAATTTAAATAATAGTTTAACAGTAATATTTGACCTTGAGCTTGTAACTTTCGAGGTTCAGTTTGCGGGCGAGCAATGGTTCTCATGCATTTATCCACTTCCAAGTCATCATTGGTTTTTGAGAACATCTCCAACAAGCAGCTATTGCTGCTGCTGACTCAGAACACTGCATGAGTGTATTGTAATTGTGATAAAAAAAATGATGATTTATCAGTCCAGCTATCATTTATGAATAAGTTTACACACTTCTTCTTTTTACACATATCTCATATTGGTGACAAATTTGGATGTGTCCATATTTTTGAATGCTAGATCGTGGTTAAGCTTTGCTGTCTAAAAGTGCCCACTTTCTTTCGACAGCTTTTGACATTATTTTCCCTGATTAGTAATAACTAACAGGATGTGAACCAGCAGCCTTAGGTTTCCCAGCATGCTAACATGAAACCTCACACATAATCATAAGGAGGCAGCTATGTGTTAAAAAAAAAAAAAGTTCACAAGTGATGTGACATATCTTTGAGGCTGCCTCTTTCTTCAGCAGGTTCAGATCACTTTTGATCACTTTTTCGACATTCTGCATTTTGTCGGAGGCCTGATCCTTCATCATCATGAGGCGGTTCGTGTTTTATACTGCACTCTGCTGGAGAGATAGGACAGTTGTAGTGGACTTCTGGTCCATTAATCTGCTGATGTAGAAATGTTGTTTTGACATTACGCAGATACAAACAGCTCCCTGCACATTGTTCAGAGGCAGAGAACGGCAGATCTACAACATGACTTTAATCCTACTAGAACTAGTGTTACTGTAGCAAGCATTTGTTTCTCCTAGAAAAAGATTCAAAACGTTTGTTACGCATCTAATAACTGCACAATGCACATCTATTTAAAGGTAACCATCATTATTGCTTTACTTTTTCATTTACACACAGGATCCACTGTGCGATTGAAAGCTGCATTTGGGTTCTTCTCGTTTGAAACTTATTTATAATACAAGAAATTCTCACGACTGACTTGAGTTAATGCCAAGACTCATAGTCAGCGTTGGTCCGAACATTAGATGATTTCTCTTCTTTAGTATCCGAAGCCAGTATTACTCTTTATAAATTATTTTAAAACCAGTGGCTTGATGAAGAATGTGAATAGAATAAAACAATCTTGCTGTGTCATTTCTCAACTAATAACACACAATGAGAAGACAAACTTAACAGTTGTTGAATTTCCCCAAGTTTACACATTCCACTAGATGTCCTCGTTGGCCCATTCTTTGAAGCGCCGGACAGTTTCTAAAATTACTGCAGCTTTGATTGGCCTTCCTCATCTTTCATAAAACAGTAGTTTTGAAACTTTTGTACATGTGACATTATCGTGTATCTAAATTATGTGCCGTTTTTGCAATCAAAGCATATGCACAGGTGGATCGCTCATTACTTTTTAGTCCCTGTTAGATTCTTATAAAAAGATGGAAAAATAAGAAAAGCCATTGTGTCAGCGTCAATAATCACATGCTTATTTCCCAGAACCTTTGAAAGTACAGACATTACCCCCAGAATACGCTTTCCCATAGACATTGCTGAGGTGGAAGAGCTGGGCCAGTGGCATCACCGCCATATTACGAGGTTGCTGAGATGAACTCTACTAATGTACAGTAGTGTGCGATGATGTAACAGTAGTATGTTCTCTTCATCATTGGACTCAGTCTCCTCCCCCTTTATGTCACACCAGCGACAAATGTTGAACTAACTATAAATCTCTTGATTGTTGTCCTGATCCAGATGACCATGTCTGCAATTTGCCATTGGCATTGAATACGTCTCTGTCACTACTCCTGTCATTGTTGAGTAACTAAAGTTCTCCAGACTCCCTCCACAATGCCACTGTGGTAGTGTGGACGTTCACACATCGCGGAGGTGTGAGAGTGATTCAATTGGACAGACCCAGCTCCTAGAACAATTTCATTTGATTAGTGTGCTGCTTTTATACTAAAGGAACCCTGTAAGGGCCTGTTTACGTGGTGCAGACATTTTTTTCATTGCGGATGCTACGCTCTGCTGTTAAAAACAACATTCTCAACATTGGAAAAACAGCAGGAAGATATGGCACTGCCCTGTGATGACAACGTTTTAAACGATTATCATGTGGCCCTAGCTATGCTTTTTAGTTCCACCTACAAGTAACATGCAACCTGCTCGACTTACATACACCCGTACTTTTGACCACGGCCAGCAGATCAGATACTTTTTTTTTTTTTTTTTTTAATTCAATGTCTGGCACTGCAGCACATAGCAGCAATTATGGCAGCTGTTTGGCATCACGTACAACAATCACAGCAGCACAGTATCCCACCATGTCATTCTCACACAGCGATCTACCACTACAGTCGTACCTATAACCCTCCCGTCAGCTATTTTGAATGGCATTCGACTTACGTCCAATCTGACTGAACCGATCCCGGTCGTAAGTCGGATGTTATCTTGTATATCACATGACCTCATCTCAAGAAGGCAGTAATGATGTGATGATGCACATGCCTTATAGAGGGGTAGGCGAAAGGATGCTTCAGTGATGGGTCGAATTTGTCGTGATGATTGTCCAGAATTGCAGCCCCTCGCAGAACCCGTGGAGATTGGATGAATTGGTGTTAATAGTTGCGAACAAGACATTGTGATTTCCTCGAGGGACTTGTCATTCATTGCAGTTATGAATTCAAAATTGTGCTGGTGGACAGAAATCAAACTGGATGAAAAAATAAATAATTTTCTCTACCAGGTATGTGCGGATTCTGGGAAACGTGCTTCGTGCCATCCAAATAAAAACAAAGCTTTGTGAACTGGTTGAGGTGATGATGAAGAGACGTGATGATCTGTCGTTTTGCCAGGAGATGAAGTTCAGGTAAGTTCCTGGTGAGTCTTACTCCAAAATACGCAGAGAAGCTCATTCTTTTTTTTTCCGTTTTTTATCGTGTTATTGTAGAAACAAAATGGTGGAGTATTTAACTGACTGGGTGATGGGAACCTCCAACCAGGCTGCTGATGATGATATTAAATGTTTGACAAGGTGAATATGTGTTTCAATTATTTGATTTTAATGCTAATGACACAAATGGGTTCAGCTGTCTTTTGTTTGCAGAGACCTGGATCAGGCCAGTATGGAAGCTGTAGTATCTCTTCTTGCTGGTTTGCCTCTGCAGCCTGAAGAGGGGGATGGAGTGGAACTAATGGAGGCCAAGTCCCAGCTTTTTCTTAAGTATGAATGCACTTACTGACATTTTATTGTCAATGACTGGCCCATTTGTGATGAAGCAGCTCCATGTCTGCCCATTTTTTGCGATTCAACCTGGGTACGAGACCTGGCGCTTTCTGATAGCAAAGAAGCACATTGTGGTTTAAAGAAGCTCTTAATAAAATGTAGATCAAGGGTGTCCGAACCAGTCCGTGGTTGCTCCAACCCAGCTAGCACATACAGCTTCACCAGTCAGGTGTCTGAGCACTGTTATCAGTTTGTCAAGCTAGTGTTGTTTCATCTGACACCTCATTGGTTAAACGGTGTGTGCTTGATTGGCTTGAACAAAAACCTGCACCACCCACTGCAGCCTTTTGAGGACTGGCTTGGACACCCCTGTTTGATGGTTCCCGTTTGTCATGTCAACTTTGTGTTTGGTAAGCCCAACAGGGTTTCAGTTGTGTAGTTGACTGACCATAACTGGAGTCTGTGTCTCTGCATCGCATCAGTGTTGCTTATCAATTATTAGATACAGTATATCATCTAAACCCGGAGCGCATGGAATTAAGACTTAAGAAGGCCATATTTATTAGAGAGATCTTCAAAACTTGCAAATACGTTATCATAACCTGATCAGTATATAAGTCTTTGAGCTTGGCAACACCAAGTCTTTCCCATGTGGAGAATGTCGGGTCTAATTTAGCTGGAATAACGTTGTGGTTGTTGCACATGGAACTAATGTAAAGAAGTTGTGTGAATCCGTAGTGGTGCCTGAATTGGTTCCAATTTTTAAGGTGTTTATAACGACAGGGTTTTCAGTGTATTTTGATGGTGACAAAGGTAGGCAAGAGCCTGGAGGGATGTTGCCACACAAGAATTTGCCTCCAGGGTGCACCAGACTGTTTCAGGGGCTTGAAGCCAGAATTGTACTTTTTTAATATTAACTGCCCATTAGGAATGACAGAGGTTCGGAACGGCCAAGCCACCTTGAAGTTTAGGTGTGGGTGAAAGTTCCAATCTAATTCTTGGATTTCGACCCTTCCGTATAAACAAAAGATGAATGCTTTGTCTATATCTTTGAAAAATGAAGCGGAATTTAGGGAGTACATTCATCTTAATACAGTTTACCTTCCCCGCCATGGATAGGTTGAGTATTTTCCATTCTTCCAAGTGTAACTTAATTTAGTCTAAAACGTTAGAAAGGTTGCCAAGTAAAGCTTCCCCATGTCTCGTGTGACATTAATTCCCCGTTTTATTTAATTTTAAATATTTGAAGCCAGAGTAGGAGTTTTAAATGGTGAAGTGTTGTTTTGTATCTCAACAGCCAATTAATTAATAGATAGAGGACACTTTTATTAAAATTAAGTTAGGAGCCAGAAAATGAGCCATATTTTTCAAAAATGGTAATTAAGTTTGGTATCTTGTTAATTGGATCCGTTATGCACAGTAGAACTGGGTGACAACTTATCGTACACGATATACCGCCAAACACAATCTCCACGATGACAATTCTGCCTCTCACGATAAATTCGACGTGACATACTCACTGCGTAGGACTTGCACCCGTGAACATGATGAGATCGCGATCTCCAGCTCCGCTGCGTTTGATAGCCGACACCGGCGTGTGACAGCTGTGGAGAGTGTGGTGGACTTTGGTGAACCGTGGTGAAAATAGTTGGATATTGGAGGGTCCTCTGCGCCGGTATTAGCGGCGGTGTCCTCGTCCGCGTCCCCGATTAGCGTTCACCGATCACGGACACACACACACTCAGGCAGCACTAATACTACAACCATCAGTTCTAAATCAACAAACAGAAATTGGTCTGTAAGAACCACATTCATTTGCACACACACACACACACACACACACACACACATATATATATATATATATATATATATATATATATATATATATATATATATATATATATATATATATATATATGAAATGGTTTATTCCAAACCCATGCAAAACAAGAAGTTATTTACTGAAAGTTGCAAAAACATACAGTGTTGCATCACTTTCACTTCTTTCTTTAATTGATCTCGTGTTAAAAAGACGAGTTCAGATTATCAGTTATTTCAGTCAGTTATTCTTGTGGTTATGTTTCTATGTATTTTCAACACATCCTCACTGCCCAAGGCATCCCATACTGACGGTTGTCAAGTGGGTTTTTTCGTGTGGCACCTTAGGAGTGAAATGTGAGTTTGTGAGTAATGTGAGTAATTTTCACACTGATGTCCAAAGGTTTGGGACACTCAAGTTCATGTTTTCCATGAGACCATTCATCCAATGAATTGTAAATTTTGCAAAAAATGTTGAAAAAAAAAATCAGTTGAAGTTGGGACCTGTCCACTTTCAGAAAATAAATCCATCATCCACTCCTAAAGTCTGGTAAGATGTGCTGAGATTTTGTTAGACCTAAAATGTATTTAGATTCCGGACGGAAAACATGAAATGTTTTTCATTCAATAGAAGGTCTATCTGAAACTATCCCAAACTTTAGGAAGGCAGTGTGTTTCATGGACAATTTCATGATTTGATCTTCAAACAAGTGCACGTCCAGCTTGCCTATAGAAAAACTTTGTTCCCATACAGATACTTCACACTCTTCATGAACCTGCTCAATGACTGCAGTGAGGTGGAGGATGAGGGACAGGCAGTGACTGGACGGAAACGGGGTATGTCTCGACGCCTCGCCTCCCTTCGTCACTGCACCATCTTAGCCATGTCCAACCTCCTGAATGCCAATGTGGACAGTGGCCTCATGCACTCTATTGGTAGGATGCAGAAATAACATAAGTTGCAACACACCACTTCAGGAGTGAGTCCAATTCTGCCTCTTACTTCTTGGAAGGTCTTGGCTACCACAAGGACCTACAGACTCGGGCCACTTTCATGGAAGTCCTTACCAAGATCCTGCAGCAGGGCACGGAGTTTGATACACTAGCCGAGACAGTGTTGGCCGATCGTTTTGAGAGGCTGGTGGAGCTGGTCACAATGATGGGAGACCAGGGAGAGCTTCCCATTGCGATGGCTCTGGCCAATGTTGTTCCTGGTTCTCAGTGGGTGAGTTTGAAGGCCACATTATGTTGCTCACTGTTACTACAGTGTATGTAACAAGTATGAAATTAGCTGGTAAGTCATTTTTGTCAATAACAAGCTTTCAAGGCTTTCTTCACGTTACCATGTGCCTCCTCTAATATTGTCTTAAGACCACCAACTGTTCTGTCTGCAAAAGCTGTTTATTTTGAATTTGTTAGATAATGTATTGAATTTATCAGATCGACCCTGCTTTTTGTCATCTGACTTCCTTCTTGAATTGCCAGCACAAGGGGTCTGCGTGAATAAGCAAAAAAATAATTAGGAACTACTTGTTTTTTTTTCTGTTGGTTTTCTTTTGCTCCAAAGAAAAGATTGTTACATATGATTTGGTCCATTATTTTATTTTATTAAGTGAGTTTCTTTCAAATTCTACCAAGCAAAATAGTAAGGCACCATATCTGCTTGATTGATTGTGTTTAAAATATATTTAGGGAGCTGTATCTTTTTAACAAGTAGCCTGCTGCTAAGAGTGTACCACAGACATGGTTGATCAGATGTTTATAATATTGTTATTGCTATTATTATTAGGTACTGTTTTTGTTGCACAACAGAAAACTAGGCAATTATACCTGCACCACAAACATTGAGTTAGTCCTAGACTGCCATAATTTGCAATGCCAATGTTTGGATTTTTGATCTTCATCAGTACATTTGTTAAAAGTGTGTCTCTTGCTGTGATGCTGGTCAAATGTATGCCTGTATGCATAGGATGAGCTGGCCCGAGTACTGGTTACGCTGTTCGATTCACGGCACCTTCTCTACCAACTTCTTTGGAACATGTTCTCCAAAGAAGTGGAACTGGCAGACTCCATGCAAACATTGTTCAGAGGAAACAGTCTGGCAAGCAAGATCATGACCTTCTGCTTTAAGGTAGGAAACCCATGTTTAATCCTGCATTATAATGGTAACTTTTCCTTACCTGTAACTTGCTGTCTTGTGCCAGGTTTATGGAGCTGCATACTTGCAGAAACTACTTGAACCACTGCTGAAAGGCGTCATCACCAGTCCAGAACACATCAGTTTTGAGGTGGATCCCGCAAGGTGAGTGTTGGCGTAGAAAATATGGTAGTCTGAGCCTTCTTAAAAACCATGTCCTCAAAATAGTTTACTTTTTTTAAAATCTGAATTATCTCATGCTCCGTTTTAAATCTCCAAATTTGTTGATCTTCCGTCCATGGGGAGAATGACTCCTTTTTGATCTGTGTGGAACATCCTTTATCAAAGTAATTGGAACAACAAGGACGGTAGTTAGAATAAATTATTTCATGTATGTGGGTTTATAATAAGGAGGTCCAAACCAGTCCTCAAGGGCTGCAGTGGGTGTAGGTTTTTGCTCCAACCCAATGAGCACACACAGCTTCACTAATCAGGTGTTTGAAAACTAGAATGAGTTGATTGTCATTTTAGTGCTGGAGGTAAAAGGCATACCGGTAAGAAAGCACCATCACATGTCTCACAAAGACAAGAATATGAACACAAAACAAATGCTTAAAGCTTCAAACAAGTTTTTAAGCCCCCATAGGCTCTGTTCACTAAAGTCAAAACACAAAGCGAAGCTGTTGTCAAGGCTAGTTTTATTGCGGTGGAAGAGATCGCAAAATCTGCCCGACCATTTACAGAAGGAGAGTTTATAAAAACTGTATGCTTAAAGTTTGTGATGCAGTGTGCCCTGAGAAAACCGTTTTCATACGTGAACCTGAACAGAAATACCGTTGCAGAATGTGTTGACGAGCTTTCCAGGAACTGTGGGAAAGGGAAAAGATTTAATCGCTTATTCTAAGGCAGTGGAGGAGAGTACCGGCACCTCTGACTCTACCCAGTTGTCAGTTTTCATCCAAGGAGTGGACTCCAGCCTGCTTGTAACAGAAGAACCTTTGGCATCATGTCCAAATGTGTAAATGAGATGGGACTGCCTTAGGAAATACTTGTGGCATTAGCAACAGATGAAGCCCCGCGATGTGTGGGCACTGGAGTGAATTAGTGGCGAAGGTGCGGGAAGAAAACTCCACATGTGAGCTCACAGATTATCACTGCATCATAAATGAGGAGTGGCTGTGCGGCATATCCATGAAAATGGAATGTGTAATGAGCACTATAAAACAAGCAGTGAACTTCATCACCGTCAGTTCAAGGCATTTCTCTGCGAATGAGATATTGAGTACAGTGACTTGTTCTATCTAAGCCAGAGAAAGGTGCTGCTAAGATGTTTTGAGCTTCTTGAGGAGATTTATCTGTTCATGGAAAGCAAGGGGAAAGACACAACAGAGCTCCGCTATGCAAACATTCCAGAACGTGATGGAACTGCAGCAACAGAGCTTGTCATCTCCAATATGTATTTATAGAGTGAATGTGTTTAAATCCAAGTTAAGTTTGTGGGAGACGCAGATGGGGAAAAAAAACTTGAGCCACTTTCCCAGCTGCCACACAATAAAATAAAAGCTCCCTACCTCTGTGTTCTCAAGTACGCAGTTTGCAGATAAACTCAAAATACTTGCCGCTGACTTCCGATTTGCTGACTTCGAAGACCAAAAAAGGAGGTCTGAACTGCTCAGTTATTCTTTTACAGTTGACTTGAAAAGCGCACAACCAAACCTACAAATGGAGTTGATTGTGCTCCAGTGCAATAACATGCTGAGGAAAAAAACATGACAGATTGGGTGCTGCTGAATTTGTGTGTTTCATCCCTGACACAATGGCCCAGCTGCGCATCCAAGCTGCTCAGATGCTTTCTGTTTGTCCACACATACCTGTGTGTTCAACTATTCTCTTTTACGAAGCTAAACACTCAGCACTGAGCCTGACTCCAAACATTGATGAACTTGTACAAAAGATGGGACACCACCAAGTGTCAGGCTCAGCCTCACACAAGTGAGCATGTTTGAGCACTCCCGGTTTATAATAAAATAAGCACAATTAGGCCTGGGGGATATAACAAAAAAAGTTTGTACCAGTCAATAACGATAATTATCACGATAATTATCAAATCATGATTTTTTTTCAAATTTCATGTCTGATTTTTGCTTATTGAAAGTTGATTGAACCAAAAAAAAAAAAAAAAAAAAAAAAATATATATATATATATATATATATATATATATATATATATATATATATATATATATATATATATATAATATAAAAAACAATAAATAGTTACTGTGTTCAAGGACTTGGTGGACTTCCTGAAAAAAACTTCAGAATCCTGGGCAGGGTTTTAGCATTCGTTTGCTCCGTAGACTCCAGTCATTGTCTAGAAACTGAGCCGTGAGCCTCATATACGGCTGAGACGTTTGACTAGACCACTTGTCGCATGTTATAGCGAAGGATGAGACTCTGCACAGCTGCCGCTTCATCCTCTCTCTACACTCAGTGCACATCATGGGAAGTGCTTCTTGAATTTCTGATTTTCAGCAGTGCTAATGGGTAGCATGTCTTTTGTGATGAATGAATGAATTAAATCGCATTTGTAAAGTGTCCTTTAATTTGTTTTGTCATAAGGTTGTAAGTTTGTTGCTGCTTGGACTCAGCTCTCACTGGCCTGGTGCTTGTTGAGGGTCTGATAACACTTGCTTGGGACTGCATTTTTTTTCCTTCTGCGTGTTCTCGCAGGTGATACTATTTTTAATAGTGGAATAAGTTTGTTGTGTTGCCCATTTTGGATGGCACATTTTTGTTATTTCGTGATAATTATTGTTATCGTTTTATCAGACACAGACGACGTTTGCCTCTAAACCTCAACAATTCAGCATACTGAAACCAATATTTTGTGTAATTTAACAATCTGTCCAGATGCCCTCTAGCCAGTTATTTCAACTCATGTACCCTGAATTTTTCTCCTCACTATCCAGATTTGATCCCATGAATAAGGATTTTTAAATCCTTAGTATAACCTCTGGACTTCTGCTCCTCCGTTAGTCCACATTTCTGGTTTATTGTTAGTAATAATATAAATGTAAGGTTTAAATCAAGAAAGACAACAAATGTTTTAAACTTTCATTGCTACCTTCAGATTGGAATCAGGGGAAAATTTGGAGGACAACCAGAGGAATCTCAAGCAGATCACGGAACGCTTCTTCCACGCCATCACTGGCTCCTCTAGTGAATTCCCCCCACAGCTGCGCAGTGTCTGCCATTGTCTGTACCAGGTAAGCACCTTTCCATCTTCATTCCTAATATTTCAGATGTTTCTCCACTCTTCTTCACTAGTTTTGTGCCGTAAATCATATTGGAAGCTTTTTCCAGAGTCACTGGTGCTGCTTAACTAGCTGCTTGCTGCCTCACACTGCACATGAAACGCACATTCTCTGCTCTTCATTACTGCAACAATTTTGTAGAAAATCCAAAATCGGGCTGTGTACCAGCACCGTTGCAAAGTGGACCATATCAATCTTAAGGTAGCACTCAGCCTATTTAGGTCTGTTTTTATGCTCACACAGATTTCCTACTGGTATGACACTTTGAGCCCACTTAAAGCTTTACTCTGACTTTTAACTGGACACTGGTATGTGTTTTTGAGTGATTACCTGTCCATCTTTGTCCTGTGGTGAACTGCCAATCCTTCTGTGGCGGTACCCACCTCTTGCCCGATTCTCTTTCTTTTGGTAGAGAATTAAATATTCAAGTCATGTTTGAAAAAGAAAGACGGTATGAGTCTGACACCGATATCCTATTGAATTTTTGAATTCACACAATCTGAACATGTGCATCAAGGAGCCAAATGTCACCCCAGGCCTCCACAACAGGACTTTAGGATAATCATGAGTGTATACTGAACTCCATTGAAAAAGCATCAACTAATAATTTGAAATATACCAATAGAATGTATTTCCTGGTGGAATGTTAATGTTGGAGAACTTGTATGTCGACACAATGGGTGTAAATCAAAGGAGCATATTAACTGACGTCATGGAAGTCGTAGCTTGAAAATAGCGACCTTCATGCACATGCATCTGATTGCATCCTGAAAATGTGCTAATGAGGATGTTTCCATCAGCATCAGAGGGTTCCTTCAAAGGGGGTAAGAGAGTTCTGCAACCCTCTAAGTGATATCTGGCCAATTAATCATGAATATGAAATGCAGAACTCAAGTTGAATTCAATTTTCAACTTTGGAGGCCCCATTGCAGTTTTCCACATTTTAAGTGTCATCTACATCCACACAAACCTTCCTGTACTTTTGAACATAACACACATGGTGGCTCAAAATGTACTTTGCTAATGCTATAGATCTCATATTGTCATTATTTTTTATGCCACAAAGCTCATTCAAGCAGCTTACAAAGGCCCATGGGATCGAAATGGGCAAGAAATATAATTCCGTTTCCATGTGCTACCATAAAATACTTGATGTGATTCTGACATGGAAGCTGATCAAAGGCCGCCAGCATCTTGTAATGTCCCTGGAGGTACCGAAAACTGTGAGCTGTGCACTGAAGCAATGGAAGTAATGACCATATCATCCAATAGTGAGGGAATTGTCAATGGTTTCTGAGGAAGAGGAGCTGGTTCATATTTTTATTCCTATTGTGAGGGGATGAAGTTTCTGAATGGCTCAGAGACGGACGGCAACACTGATTACTATTGTAAATGAAATCTAAAACTCTCTTTTGAAGGGTCAGCAGTACAAAACATATATTGCGCTTTGTATAGCGCCAGGACTTAATCTGTCTTTTACCAGGATGGATTGACCTCACTGATGTTTTGATAGGTTCTTTCTACTGATTAGGTGTCATCACTTCTTATTAATTCAGAAACCATAGGCATTTGCAAATTTCAAACTCATTGTAGGGAAACATTCTTGGAAAAATAATCCTGCAATGCTGCAGAGTGCAGATGGTTGTATTATTGTTTTGTAGTGCAATTCAGCAGAATGAAGTATTTTGACGATATGTGATCATTTTGTACTGCGTACATATTCATCGTACCTGTGGTGTGGCGGTGACACCTCATGTGTTAATCGTGGGTTTGGTCCATGTCAGATTGTCCACATCTGAAAGCTCAATGGGACAAGCGCACACACAAGCTAATAAAACCAACTCTGACTCTAAAGCTCTAAGTCCAACTAGTGAAGTAAGATGTATTGAAAATATGATGATCGTTACAATCATGAACTAACGTGCTACATACTCTTTCCACAATGCTTTATGTTTGTGTCAGTCGTCACACATGCATGATAATGTCTTGATATGGAATGCTGTTTGGTCATAAATTCAACATCTACTCTGTTCTGCACTACAGGGACAATATTTTTTAGTACTAGTACTCAACTTTGGTTGTGGTGTGAATCCACAATTTACTAGTAAAGCAAAAAGTGACACATGTACTACTAACAGGGCAAAACAATGTAGTGGACGTATTTGTCTACTAGTACCGTGAGAGAATTTTAGGTGTTAGGTGTCTTTGTCAAAATGTATTTTCAGTAGTACAGATATGACGATAACATTTCATTCATGACATCAGAGAGGACACGCAAACAAAACGGCCGACGCTGTCCCTCTGACAGTTTGTGTGAAGCACGACTTATTGAGGGGAAATAATGTAACAGTTGCTTCACAGCTTCAGCGTGACATGACGTCACGCACAGAGAGCATGACTTGCCGTTGTGCACACCCACATCCACGTGAAGTGTGATGAATAAAAACAAACTGTGATATCAATGTTGGTGTTACATGAAAAAAAATGAACTTAATTCATTTTCTTAATCATAGCTACTGAGGACCTCAATTACTCCTGTGGCGTGTTTCAGTGAGTCTCACAACACAGTTGGATGTGTCCCCGTGAAAAGATATAGCTGCTGAATATGTCACGTGTTTTCAACATGTATCGATCTGCTTTGATGCAAGGTATCGCTCTACATGTTCCAAAATGCATCAGTGTGTCTTTGTCATTTGTCCCATCCCTAATAGCAAGTGACATTCAATGTAATTTAGTGATCACAGAAGGATTTTTTTGTCCATTGTAGTGCGTCAACATGCGACAATGAAGACTGACTTCAGTGTCATCACAGGAGGCAAAAGTCCACTTTCCCGACTTCAATTTATGACACATTGAGAGTGGGTTCACACAACACCCCATGAATTCACACCGTCCGACCGAGCATGCACAATACTTGTGGATCTCATACTACAGCATGTAAACGTTTAATTATGTACTTCAGCAGCGCTACATTGACAAATTATGTATATTCAAAACCAAACACAAAAATAGATAACCTGTTTATTCTTGCTCATTTTTGCTATTGATAATCCACACTCGTATTGGTGCACTTTCGATGGAGTTCAATTGATATTTGATCAATTGATAGAAAGGCCTTTCCATCCTTTCTGTGTTTTAAGTGTGGAACTGGTGGTGGCTGGTGAAAAAAATCTTTGCTAGGGACTTTACCTCCTTGCCTTAAGGTTTTTTCACTTAGCACCGTGAAGCAAAAATGTTTGCTAGTGTTCTGTAGAATCACAATCAGCTTTATTGCCAATGTCAGTGAGGATCTCACCAACTAGGAAAGCTCTTTTGTACATTGTGCAATAATGAACAAAAATGAATAAAATAAATAAATACATGAAAAAAAATGAATAAAAATAAACAATAATAATAGAAGTAACTAATAAATAAATAAACCACAAACAACAAGGGCCGTTCACAAATTCATCAGTCGGCCAAGGGGCAATAGCTGTTCTTGTGACGGGAGGTTCTGCTCTGGATTGACTGTAGACTCTTGCCAGAGGGAAGAGCGGCTAACAGTCCATGACCAGGGTGAGAAGGGTCGGCTCGGATCCGACCTGCACATCTCTGTGTCCTGGAGACATACAGGTCATGAAGAGGTGACACTCTGCAACGCTCTCCTTCTCAGCAGAATGCACAATGCGCTGCAGACTGCCTTTGTCCCTGGAGGTGGCACTGCTGTACCACACAGTGATAGAGGAGGTGAGGATGAACTCGTTAATGGCTGTGTAGAACTCCAACAGCAACTTCGTCAGCAGTCGTAGTTTCCTTAGCTGCCGCAAGAAGAACACTCTCTGCTGTGCCTTCTTGATGAGGGACCTGATGATCAGCTCCTATTTGAGGTCCTCAGTGATGGTGGTTCCCAGGAAGCGGAAGGAGTCCACAATGAGAATGGGTGAACCAACCAACATGAGGGGGACGGAGGAGCTGTGATTCTCCTGAGGTCCATGATCAGCTCCAGGTTGTTGAGGCTGCACCAGGACACCAAGCGGTCCAACTCCCTCCTGTAAGCCGACTCATCTCCATCTGAGATGAGCCGATGATGGTGGTGTCATCCGCAAACTTGATCACTTTCACGGACTGGTGGCTGGAGGTGCAGCAGGATCCTGGCACAGGTTCCTTAGGAGTCCAGGTGCTCCAGAATGAATTGAAGGGCCTGGTTTACTGCATCATCCACAGATCTGTTGGCACTGTAGGCAAACTGCATTGAGGTCAGGAGGGGAACAGTGATGGATTTCTGGTGAGATAGAACCGGGTGCTCAAAGGAATTCATGACCACAGACCAAAGTTTCTTTGGAACAGTAATAATAGTGGAGGATTTAAAGCAGGCACTAATATGACAGGACACCAAGGATGCGTTGAAGATGTCCATTGAGTGGACATGGAGCCAGCTCAGTAGCACAATGCTTCAGGATGGCAGGGGAAACTCTGTCTGGACCCGCAGTCTTCCAAAGTTTCAGCTTCTTAAACTGAGTGAGCACGGCCTGCTCTAGAATGCCATGAGAAGAACACTCATCAGTGACTGTGTTCGTCTTAGCTGTGTCAGTGACTTTGTTCATCTTTGTTGTGTCACTCAGAGACAGAATATTACTTTGCTGTAAAGTGAAAGAGGGGGCTGGAGACCACAGAGGTGTTAGGGCAAAATGACTGCTCAAAGCGACAGTAAAAGTTGTTCGAGTCTTGTGCAACAGCGAGGTTGTTCAGGTGGGTGGGGGATGAGGAGGGCACGTGGCCTGTAGTTTGTGACAACCTTAAGTCCTCTCCACACTGCAACCGAGTCATTGTCTGAAAACTGCTGCCAAAGTTTGTCTGAGTATTGAGCTCCGGTTCTGCTCGGTGAAGCAGGAATCCCTCCAGATAAAGCGTGTCCGTGATGAGATCGCTCAACCATGTCTCCATAAAACACAAAAGGAAAAGTCCCTGTTCCTTCACAACATAAGCGCCATCTTATTGCTGAGCGAGCGGACATTAGAGGGGAATATCATGGATTGGGTGTGCATGAGCCTCTTCAGCGAAAACGTAAGAGTGAACCGGCACTTTTCCCTTTTCTCCTCAGTCTTCTCTACCCAGCCAAAATCCGAAACTGACATAAAAAATAATGGACCTGATATTAATCAACTCATCACGGGTGGTAGAACGTTGATGCACTGTCGAAACTTAAAGCCTAATAACACGCATGATAATGCCAGGCCAGCCTTTGTTTCCACCATATTGAATGTATAATAACTTAACGTATCGTAACGTAACGCTATTTTTGAAGGTGCTATGAGATGGTGCCTAAGTGTCTTATATTGGCCAACTACTGAGTATTAAGATGAGAAAAGGTTGTGATTTGTCCAAAAGGTGAGAAACTTCTGAACCGTCCCAACTGGATTTTAATGTTATGAAATTATTTTGCTAAAGCACTTGGCATTACTCAATTCAGATGTAATAATTAATGCATGTTACGTTCATGCTATCATAAGCAGAAGGCTGACAACAAGCGTGACATTACACTGCTCTTTGTGTGCCCTTTATACAGTTCTTTGTGAAATATTTGAAAAATATGTAGCAATTTTTTTTTCCATCACTAATCTTTCCCTAACTCTTTATTTATTTTGGATAAATGTATTTTCTTCTTCATGACATTTATGACATTTTTTGAAAAGGATATTTTTCCATTCCAAATTTGTTTTATTAGTTTTTGAAAAAGTTGGAGTAGCTCGCTACAAATTTTTCTTGGAACAATGCTGTAGATGGGAGAAAAAAAAGTGGAACAAAATGTTTTTGAAATAAAGTAAAACCTGTTGGAAAGGGGTTTATTTAATAAAAAGCTGTAGGGAAAATAAGGTCTCTATTATTTACTTTTAGTGGTACTGTCAATTGATTTTCTTCTTTCTATTTCAAATATCATTAACTTACTGA
Source organism: Synchiropus splendidus (assembly GCF_027744825.2). NCBI lineage: Eukaryota > Metazoa > Chordata > Actinopteri > Syngnathiformes > Callionymidae > Synchiropus > Synchiropus splendidus. The sequence continues at coordinate 4,159,252 of NC_071341.1, read as the reverse complement.
ATTTATTTCAGAAAGCACAATATTGGTCAGAAAAGTGTCTCTGACTGGATTCACTCCACTCAGAAATATATATTTGGTGTTTTTATCTCACATGCGCTTGTTTTCCAGTTATTGCTTTTTTCTCTTTTTGGCCTTTGCTTAACTGCTGCTGCCTCCTCTTCAAACCTACAGCTCTACTTTTTACCTTTCACACATCTGCGTAGACTGGCCAATCCCAGAAAAGAAAAGCTGAATCATTATAATCATTGGTATCGTGATCTGTATTTGGATTGTCTACTGCACATTTTCAAACAGTACAAATGAGTGTAGAAAACCTGTGCATGCATGTGTTTGCTACCCATACAAGTAGCTGTCTTTTGCCTATTTTGCATTTAATTTGTTATTGTGTGTACATATAGATGATGTATACTGTATCTGTGTAGCCGGTGCTGTGACCATGTGCTCATCTCTGTTCTGTAGGCTACTTGCCACTCTCTTCTGAATAAGGCAACAGTAAAAGAAAAAAAGGAAAACAAAAAATCAGTAAGTTTGGAAAATCTATTTTCCCGTAAAGCCAACAACAAATAAATTGAAACTTTTTTCTTTTTTTTTCTTTTTTTTTTTTAAATTGGTGTTTTTCTGAAACCTTTCTTCATCCATGTGAAAATCATAATTGAGAATGTGAATTGATTTTAAATTCTACATTGTCATTTAAGATGCATTTATCACTTCATAGGGTCATTTTTAGATTATTTCTGTGGCTGATCACAACTCTCACCTTTGATGTTTCATAACCCTGCATGTGACCCTACCACGACTGACTTGGCCATCATCTGGATATGGCAATGTTTTGTTGAAATTACCTAATATAATGCATTTACTGTACATTAGGTGTGTTTAGCGAATGAGGTGCAAGGGGTTTCTTTTTTTTAATGTCTACTACGATTGGCTCTAATTCTGGATGATGATGCAGATGGGTGATCTGTGCGGGATTTTTAAAAATGCTGATCAAACCTCCTTCATGCTGCATTTGGACACATTCACAATGTCGTGTCTGTTTCTTATCCTCCACTGGTGATACTTGGCTGCCTCTCCACCTTCTGTCCATCATACAGCTTTACCACATTGACATGCAAGTAAGGACGATATTCAACTGCAGTTTGTTGAAGACAATTGTCCAATGGCTCTCTAACAAGGTTATGAACATGTTTTCATTGAGTGCCCAACGACTGGAGGTGGCAGTGTTTACCAAATACATGAATGAAAAAATTTTGACTGATCACATTGCCATGCATTTTATTGACAAAACTGATTACAAGTAAAACTGTGGTGAAAATGGAAGTGACAGTTTCTGCTCTTGATCTCTCTCTCTCTCTGATTGCTATGCTATGATTCAGATGACATGGTTATGTTGAACGTCATCCCACTGATTAGATTAGTTCTCTTCCTTTTGGGTAAAAAGTAAAACGGATATTTCCAAGGTATCTTCTTACTGAAACTAGATCCATTTGCTTTTGGGGGCCCACACTTCTTAAGCTTTTTATCTAACTTTTAACTTTTTAGCTTACCATACCAACCGTAAAAATACAAAACATTTATTTACAAATATATTGGCTATGTATTGTTCTTTATTCTTTCTTTCAGATGAGCTTTGTAGGCTTGTAGGCATTAGTTAAATGGTGACTGACCATAATAGTTTATAAAAGTTGAAAATCGTGATGGGAATTTAGCAATTTTCATTACTGACATTGACATATTGACATATGTCAATATACGTGAATTATCCAATACTTTTAAAATAAAATTTTAGAACGGCTATCAAAGCACATGAATCAACTTTTTGAAATACTTAACTGAGTGGTGGGGCTCATGAATACCTCTTCAGTGAGACTTACTTTATGTCCACTTCAGGCCACACTTATTGGTGTCCGGCCAGTGGGTTCCACAAATCTGAGGGCGTATATGATTACAGCAGAAGCTCCCACTTCAGCAAAAAAGTGCTCCTCATCTTCATAGCTGTCTGAGAAAAGATGAGGAGGCAAGCAACGTCTCAGTGGGAGATGAGACCCAGTGTTCGGGGTGAACCTGTCCAAGTGCCACATCAAGGTGGGGGTCAACCCTTTTCATGCACTTTTCAGGGTGGAAGGGATGTTACAGAGGCTACTGTAATCTAGACTGGCTTCAATGTGAAGAAGCATCAACACCATTACTATCTCCACCAATCCCTCCGTGATACTTGTGAACTTATAGATTGATTGCCATATGCTGTACACTGAACACTGTTGCCTCTGTCGGTTATTTAGGTTATCTGTCAGATAATGAAGTGTTCAGGGTATACGTTTTACCTAAAACATGAGCCTGGTGCAGCTATAGACACTGAAGAATGGGCAGGGACTACAATTGTAAATGTAAAACATGTTTGTGGATAGAGCGATTCTTTCACGATCCTGAGCTGAGGAACTGAACTGTGTGAAGATTTATCCTCATGTGCGGGCTCTGTTTTTATTAAAGCCTTATCTGTGGAAGGCCCAGTGGGTTTAGTTGTCTGTATCGTGCTTACTTTCCAGTTGTCCAACTGTCCCTCCACTGAGTATCCATTCTTATGGGAGAAAGAGAGTGTTGAGACATACGCAACAAATTGAGTGAAGAAGTCCACGTGACCTTTTTTTTTCTCCTTCATTTGACTAAGTCTCCAAAATCAATAATAATGTGATTTTGTTTGTGTGGGTCACGTTGTGCCACCTGGCACCGTACTCTGAGAAAACAAGTAATATACATGCCAGAATCAACTAGATGAGCCATTCCCAGGTTATTACATCCAGGATGCTTTTTCAGGAAATGAGACGATTATTACATAAATGCAAATATATATCAATGTGTTTTAAAACTGAAGTTATGTCATGGGTTGGCTCTTCAGGAGTCTAGGTGCTCTGATGGTCCCACCCCCACATTCCTGCCTGCACATCCAAGCAGTCTGGTCCATACATTTGAATTCAGCCTTCATTACAATCTCTCAACCTTCTTAATTAATGAGAAGGACTTTGGAAGATTCCTTCCCTCCACTCCCTCATAGCCTTTACCAGGTTCCTGAGGACACCATGGAACACCTTATTGAGGGTGGCGTTTTGCTCCACGTCCTCCCACCTCTTTGTGGTCCCCAGCCCCTTACCCCCGATCTTCTTGAAGTAGCATCGCACGACTTTCCCTCTTCTCAACTGAGCCTCTTCTACTTCCTTTGACAAGACATTGATAGAATATAGACAAGAATTCAGGTCAGAGCTAATTGCATCACATAAAAGAGAGCATGTTCAAAAAAACGTACATTAAATAATTGTCATTAGATTAGATGAGCGTGATCGGCTGCAAAATAAATGTGTTGTTATTCACATATCAGAATTACTGTGTCATTCTTTTGTTGTGTTCCTGATTTTCTTCCTTGTTTTTTCAATTGCAGTTGCTGGACTGTCAGGGTTTCATGTAGAGGTGTTATAATAATAATAATAATATAATAATAATCATCAGGCTTTTAGCTAAGGGGTTGTATGTGTGTCCTTGGGACATCCTGAACTGCAAAACGTGAAAAAAAAAACGCCCACTGCAGGACGCCCTAAATTTCCTGTCATTACTGCTGTATAACGCCCTACTCGTAGTGTCATCACACTGGTTTCTTTTCTTTTTAGTTACATGTTGTGTTTCGGATCTGCTCTGGCAGACTGTTCCAGAGTTGAGGAACCCTGATCGTGAAGTCTTTGTCACATCTAGATTTAAATATAAACACGCTAGAACATCAGCCACATCTTGATAATTCTTTATGGGGTTAATACATCTATGTGGCATCTATGTAGCACTGGAAAAATGTGGGGACATTGGATGATTTTCCAAAGGGGTAGCATGGCATTGAAAATAGAATGGGATCTAAAATCTAACCTTATGGCACACCCCAGGCAAATTCGGCTGTGGATCTGACTAAAGATGTCCTGCCTCAGAGGTATGGCAGGAACCAGTTCAGAGCAGTGTCTTCAAGTTCCAGCAAGGAACAAAGGTGGTTTAAAATTCTGTGATCAACAGTATAGAAAGCTGCACTAACTGAATTAAATGAGTTCTGATGCATCCACAGTTTAAGGAGTCACTATTTTTTTCAGACCTTATCTAAGAACGGAACTTGCTGCTGGTATTGAAGTTACTCATATCATCAGAGGCTAGACTGGATTTCTTTCAGTGTTGTTGGATGTCTAAAAGCTGTTGGGTGTACCTTCAGAAAAGGACTGATTAACGATTGATAAAATTGTGAGCCCAACGACATCTAAAATCTCTTTTTTGAAGTGTGTGGGAAGGATATGGTGGCTGCATGTGGTTGGCTTCATATAGGAGATAGTTAGGTTAGTCAGTGAAATGGTGTTCAGAGGGGTTATTTGTTGTCTAATATTGATTACCTTGTTGACAAAGAACTGTAATCTGTCACAAAGGTCAAATGTAGTGGTACAGTAGGTGTTGTCATGGAGTTTAAGACCTGGAGAAGCACTCTAGGATTAGAGCTGTTAGAGGGGATGACAACTCTGTCTAATAAGGAGGTGTAAGAGCTGTGCTGGAGGCCAAACAAAGCCCACTGTGGGCTCTACTCTCGTAGCTCGTATTAGTTGTATTTTAAAGTTCTTGAGCCAAAATATAAGCATTGTTTTACAGGTGCTCGCAGGGGCTTTATGCCGTTTTAGCAGTGATGCACCACCTGGCACCTGGAGTTCTGTGCGGCATGCAACCATTATATCTTTCTCTTCTTTCCCCTCGTGAAATCAGGGCCTCATCACAATAATAATGCTGCTGTCCTGCATGGATAGCCATGATCATTTGGAACCCTGGGTGACAACCAAGCTCCTCCTCTGTTCAATTCCAGATAGAGTGATTAACATGCTGTAAAAGTGTGGTAGTCCGGTTTTCTGTTCCCAGTTAACTTGTAAACAACACTAAGCATAGTTCGGTGGGCGTCTTGGGATTTATTTATTTTTCATTGCTTAAATTAGTGGGAATAGTCTCTGTTCCACCAAGCCCGAAAAGTGGCTTGTGATAGACTGTTTTCATTACATTATCTGCATGCGTTTGATAATATTTCTGTCTTGATGTTTCAAATCCATTTTTTGTGTGTTTGTTTTGCTTTTAAATCACATAAAAAGTAATAATGGTTGTGTTTTAAAAAATAAAAAAAGGAAAATGAAAAGTTACCAATGACAAGAATTGAAACCATTTTTCACATTTTCACATTCACTATTTTCTATTATGTTCCCATAGTAGTTGCTTTCTAAGATTCAATTCACACCTGTGATGTCACTTTCTTCTTCTATCATGAGAGGATTTTTTTTTCTCATCATATTCTTTTTCACAGTTTTATTGAATACATTCAACTTGGATACAGAAAAAGATTTTTTTTTGCCTTCCTTGATGATTTGCCTTTCAGAACATATTTAACTGATTTGGAGTTTCCCTTTTTCTTTTACCTTTCTAATTACCATATTGATAGTTTCATAGAATATGTAATCCCTCTTTTAAATCCATTTCAAATAACTCTTAGTTTTACTAACACAACCTGGTCTCCTACTTTGAACACTTGTTTTTTCTTTCTCTGTTTCCCATTGTTTTTGTCTCATCACTAATGCTTGAATCCTTCTTCACACAGGTGGTGAGTCAGCGATTTCCGCAGAACAGCATTGGCGCTGTCGGTAGTGCCATGTTTTTACGTTTTGTCAATCCAGCCATCGTGTCCCCATACGAAGCTGGCATTTTGGATAAGAAACCACTGCCCAGGATTGAACGAGGCCTAAAGCTAATGTCTAAGGTAAATGAGCATGGGACACCAAGGATAATAAATCCATGGTGTTACATGTTTTCAAGGCCATTGCTAAACGAAGATGTGTACATACTGGCTTGTTATGAACTTTTAGTTTGTTTCGTATATCCGTGCAACATTTATATACGTATTTGTATTTTTTTTTCCTTAGTTCACTTGCCAGTTGGATGTACATATAAAAATGTTTGCATGTTCAATATGTTTTCCTTTTACCTCTCATGTGACTATATTGGGTTTAGTTGCCACAGTCAAGTTTTTGCTTCAAGTTCTCAACGCTCCACATGTTCCAAAAGGGCATCTTATAGTCTCACCAACCCATGGCTTCACCTACCGACTTAATGCCCCTTTGCATCTTTCAAGCATCAAATGTGCTTTATGTAATGTCTGTTAAGACATTCCTGTGTCTTTGTCAAGGCTTCAAAACAAAGATTGTAAGTGCCTGTAACTGTATATAATAACTGCGATTGTTGAGACAGTGTATCAGTCACCATTTTACACTGCTTTCTTTTGATTTTGTACTGTCCTATTGGGAACATCATTCATGCGCTGCAGTTGTCTGATTCCTGAGGGGAAAAAAAAAAAAAGGTACGATCCAGGCCTTCATTAGTTTCTCGAGTGATCATATTAAAATGAAATATGGGATAGATATCATTGTTTCAGTGAGTAGGCAATGGAAGAAGCATATTCCTCATTCATTTTTGCCTGATCCATCCTGGCACAAAAATCTCAGTATACAAGTATACAACGCCTTCAACTGTGTGATGTGACTTCAATATTAACTTACAGTATTTCACTCAGTTTAGTTTCCTCAATATGAATTATGCAAATTGGGATGGATTGTGATGTCAGGAAAGCATATTCATGTGACCCAGAAAGAATTATGGGGTTGATAACGCTCATCTTACTGTAAACAGAGGCGCTTACCCTTCATGGAGCAACTTTTTAACCACTGCTAAATATGTTCCTGATAGGTGAAGTGCTGTGTTTTTATCTGGGAGCTGGAGGAACACAGTATTTGCTAAAATCCTAAAAGCTGCAGCTCCGTTTAAGATCGTGTCCCTGCTGTAGTTTCTCACCTAGCATCTGAATCTGCTGACTGATGCAGGAAATGCAGTCAGGAGCGTTTGACAGATGCGGGGGTCATGGCAAAGCACTTCTGCACAATCAAGGAACTTTTTCACACACTTATCCTGGTTCTAAACTTTGATGTCAGAATATGTGAGTCTCTCCAGTGGAGCTGCTGAGGTTTACCACTAAAAACCACAAACTATTTTTTTTGCTATGAACTGTGAATTTGTGAACTAAAAAACATTGTTGCAAATCCCCCCCCCCCTTTCATTGAAAAGAGACCGCTTCAGACACTTTACTTAAAGGAACAGGTGATTGACATTCATGATCATGATAGTTTAACAGAGTGTTTTGAACAAAGCAGTCGTTTTGCAAAGCTTTAACATTTAAACATAATACTGGACGTACGGTCCCCTTTAAAGTATTGTTGTGAAAACGTGTGTTGTTATGAATTGTATTTATCCATTTCATTCTACTGCCGAGTGTATTTGTTCACAAAGTTGCCAAGCAGTCATATATCTTAAAACATAAAATACCTGTTTTGATGATTTTTCCATTATTGTCATTTTTACAGATTCTGCAGAGCATTGCCAATCATGTCTTGTTTACTAAGGAGGAGCACATGAGGCCTTTTAATGACTTTGTGAAGAGCAATTTTGATGCAGCGCGCAGGTGAGGGACCAATCCTGTGCAATATTGAAATGATTGTGACCATTGACCATTATAACTGGAAGAAATCTAGAAGCAATGTGTATTATTGGAAACACCCAAATAAGTTTTTGGTCATTTTTGGCCATTTCCACATCTGATGTCTCGTTCTATTGGGTCTCGACCAAAAAAAAACTTTATAATTTTGATATCTGTTGACAGGCTTTTTGTTAGCGGGGGTTGTCAGGCGTCCCCAGCAAAACCCTCAAGTCAAGACACCCACAAGTTTTTCTCAGTAGGACGCCCTAAATTCCTCCAATTATTCGTGCTTGTACAATGTCCCACTCGTACTGTCATCATACTGGTTTCCATGGAAAGGGTGTTTCCGCCTGGTAATTTGAATTTGAAATTGAATGATCGAAATTTGCAGATTGTCACTCTGACTGATTGGTATCGTTGATCGGCAGCAAAAATCCTAATCGGAGCATCCCTAGAACAAAGTACTAATTTGAGACAAATAAGTACTAATTTGTGGGAACGAAATGCTAAATTGTGGCCACAAAGTAGGCACAAATCAAACACACCTTCTCTAGCACCAGCAATCATCCATCTTCATGAAGGTAGAGACGGTTGAGCAGCACGACAAACTGGGACACCATGATTGAGTTTTGTTTTAGGCTTAGAATGAACTACAATGACATTCTGAAAACCCTTACATTGCATAAAGCTATTATTACTGAGTCTTCACTGAATATTGAGGACCAGATTGCTTTATCGGTGAAGCTACGACGTGGAATTCTACAGTGTATATATACATATATATTCTTTAATTAACCACCGCTTAGTCCTTTCTGGAGTCTATCCCAGCGGTCATTGGGCGAGAGGCAGGAATATACCCTGGACAGTTCGCCAGTCCATTGCAGCGCACACCATTCTCCCATATATTTAAATAGATATTAAGTTCTTATTTGGTTTGACGTCATGGATACGATCGGGGAATGTGCTTATCCACTCAGATGTCTGAATTGATGTCTCTCAGGCAAGTTTTAATCAACTCTAATTCAGCATAGGACCCCCACTGCGGACATTGCTGAAGCCATGATCACGGCGTTCCAAGAGTGGCAAGTGTCCAAAGAATCACATCCAAAAGATGGTTGTGAGGGCCTTAAACAGCGCCCTTCCCACTCGTTCCATTAAGTTGCTTCGCTTCACTGCATATTATGTCTGATAAACACAGGATTGTGACGAATGACCCAATCTAACAAGTTACATGCAGCGTAATCGAGCAACTATTGGAGGAATTGCCAAAGTAGAAAAATAAAGATCTGGTTATATAGATGCCTTAGTTTGTGAAAGCATTTGAACAAAACATGCAACTCAACTTAATTGGTCAACCACATTGGCCAATGCTGGCCCTCATAGCCTAATGCAGGTGCAGGTGTAGGTGTCCGTGTTGGTGAAGCTGCACTCGATTTGCGCTTACTTCCTAGCCACATTTTATTATTTTGTTCCCACAAATTAATTAATTAATTTGTTTCCTCAAATTGTTCCCTTGAATATGTATTTTGTCGACATGAATGAATATATTGTGTGCACATTTTACTTAATTCGTGGCCACGATTTCAATTTTATTTGTTTTTATTTATTTATTTGGCCGCTTTGGGACGCCATAGTTATTTATGAGCAATTCTTTCTGTACATTTATTTCAGTATTGAGCACCAAATTAAACTTAAAGTGATGACAATGATTTAAAACTTTTTAAGCATACAAAAGTCAGGAAAATCTGAAATAAAATATTACGCCGCTCCTCCCAAAGGCCTTTTTGTACAATTTCCATAACAGTTAGAATAAAGTTACATAAATGAATAAAACATTTCTGTCTCATTTTGAGAGTTTGCCGGGTAGCGCCTAACTTACAGTAAACACTTGAAAAGACTGCACTCGAAGTCTTTTTAAACAGTGTATTTTCACAGTTTTTATTCAGCTAGAAATTAAGTGAGACCAGAGAAAGATTTGATCATAAATATAGATGAAAATCAAAAGGGATTTTTTTGTTACTCTCAGATTGTACAGCAATGAGCCACAACATCAATTACTTTAGAGCTTGTCTAGTGGGTGAAGTCTCTTGATGTCAGTGGCTTGTCTTGTCCCCACAGGTTTTTCTTGGACATTGCCTCTGACTCCCCTCCCAGTGACTCAGTAAACCACAGTCTTTCCTTCATCAGTGATGGTAATGTTCTGGCCCTTCACCGCTTGCTGTGGAACAACCAAGAGAGAATTGGCCAGTACCTGTCAAGCAACAGGTCAGATAGAGTTCAGAGAATGTGATCTCATCATCTATAATATAACGCATGTTTTTGTCCAGTGAGCTTATTACTTGCAAATCTAAATGTTGGTTTGTCTGAGTTAGTCTTGCTTGATGTTAAAATGCCAGACAGTTCTCTGGGTGTCCACTATTTGACGATTTCTGAGTTTCTGTGGGTTGGGAAACACACTAACCATCTCTTGAGCAAGTGTTACTGCCAGGGCTCAATCCATGTCCTGCTCCTACAAGATCATCCGACATGCACAGCTGATCAAGTTTGGTTTACCTTATAGACTTGTTTCCGTGCAGACAGTCAAAAACTGACCATATACAAATTTGTGTGAAAATTGGGGTTGACCCATGGGGCAATGTAGTGGATAATATGTATGTGTATTAATATTTTCAGAGACCACAAGGCTGTGGGCAGGAGACCATTTGACAAGATGGCCACTCTGTTAGCTTATTTGGGTCCTCCAGAACACAAACCTGTGGCTGATACACATTGGTCCAGCCTCAACCTGACCAGCTCCAAGTTTGAGGAGTTTATGACAAGGTTGGAACCTTACATGCAATTTATTTTAATTTCTGCAAGTTTATTTGTTTTCTGTATTTTTGTGTGAACCCTTACCCTTAGTGAAGTACACTATAAAGCTTTGATTATTCAAAAATAACTTTGTGTTGACCAAGTACTGAGTACTGAGAAAATTCTGACTTTGAAAATGATGAAATCAGATTCCACTTTGATATTGCTTTACGGTGTGTATGATACTTCAATACTACGGTTCAATACTATTGGTTTGTGTCCAGACACCAGGTTCATGAAAAAGAAGAGTTTAAAGCATTGAAGACCCTCAACATCTTCTACCAGGCAGGGACCTCAAGGAATGGAAACCCAGTCTTTTACTATGTGGCTCGAAGGTAAGATCCAAGATTGAATTCAAAGACGTAACTATTATGCTACACTTTCATTGAAATTTGTTTTATAAAGATGTGACTTCACAATTCTTCAATAATGCAATAATTACTTAACCTCAGACAAAATCAAGACAACTTTCTTAATCATAACCCTCTGTTGTATATTCTATTTTCATCACTCAACATGGTCACAATGAAATAATTTTCTATGCCCAGGGGACTTTCACTATGTTTATGCTGAAGTGTGGGTGTATACAGAGAGCCATCCTCTGTATTTTAAGATGACCACCAACTGGATGAAATGGATAAGTGGAACTTTCCACATTGTCTGGATGCTTTAGGTGTACTGACACTAGGGCATACGTGTCATATGCGTAGGCATGTTTGCGTGCAAATGTGGTACTATCCTGTACCTGAGGTACGGTGTTTGATGCTTTGCTGCACCGTCCCTCTTCACCCTCTACACTGTAGACATGACCCACAACACTCCATCTTGCCACCTGCAGAAGTTCTCTGATGACTCTGCAATCATCTGTCTCATTAAGGACGGAGACGACAGAGTGCAGGGACATGACGCATGACTTTGAGCACTGGTGCCTGAGAAACCACCTCCAGATCAACAGGGGTAAAACCAAGGAGCTGGAGGTGAACCTCAGCAGGCGCCAACCCTTTTCACCTGCACCGATGAACATCTTTGGTACTGATAGGTACTGAAGTACCTGGGTGTTCACCTGATCTGTAAACTGGACTGGACTAAAAACATGAATGCTCTTTTCAAAAGAAGGGAGAGCAGGCTGTTTTCGCTCAGGTCCTTTGGAGTGCAGGAAACGTTGCTTAGGACCTTCGATGACTCCGGTGGTATCATCCATTTTCAATTGAGTCATCTGCTGGGCGGGCAGCGTCACAAACAGAGACAGGAAGACTGGTCAGACTGGTGAAGAGGGCCAGCTCAGTCCTGCGCTGCTCATTAGACTTAGTGAAGGAGGTTCGAGACAGGAAGACTGTGTCCAAGCTGTCATCCTTGATGACCCGCCTTTCTCACACCCTCCAGGACACCCTGTTGGCACTGTGCAGCACATTCAGTGGCAGACTGGTCCATCCCTCGGATTTTGTGCCCACTGGTATCGGGTTGTTGTCAGTGTTGAATGTTTATTCCAATCCCACATGAAATATACATTCAACAGCAACTCATTCATCATCAACTTGAGCTAAAGACCAGTTCTTATGATTTCTGCACCTTTTTTGTATTCTCTTTTCCCAGACAGGTTAGGTGCCTTTATAGCAGTCCATTTTGATTTCCAGAGTCCTGTAAGTAAACTTCAGTGTATGGATGGATACAGTAATAGCACAGAAGCTGATCACTTTAACATGTATGAATCATAAATCTTTTTGAGTGTGTTGTTACACTTCCTTGACTATTCTTTATGACTTCAGAAGGTTTCTGAATGTGTAACTCTCAGTCAGTCATACTCCTCATTGCTTGTCTCTTTTGGTGATGCAGCAGTAGGCATGAAAAGCCTCCTCTGGGTTTTTGTAGATCACCACATGACCTGAGCTTTGCAGGGAAGAGTCTTTACAGTGACGTTTCTGGCCAGGCATGCTGTCCTGATAAAACTGAATGTATCCCCCGTTCTTGAAGTCTTAGGTCCTTTGTGAAGTGCCTGAGATCAGCTTCCGTGTCTTCTGGCACTGAGAATATAAGCTCTTACTTTGGCTTCCGTGTGGGCAATTGTCTCCTCATGACCATCAGTTGAGATTTTTGAGGCTGCGTTTTTGTCAACAAGCTGACTCAATACTGTGTTCTCCCTCTTAAGATATTCTGTTTTACCCTGTAGCAGGGCTCCAGACATACCTTTTGGTTTGGTTGCTTCGGTGCGCCTAATATTTTTTCATATTTATTTTGTAAGCAGCTCTAATGCTTTTTAGCCATTAGTCATTAAACTTCTTCAGTGTTATTGAACATTGTTTCTCCAGTCAAAAATGCTCTCTTATCAGCCACGTTCTGCTATGACAAATTACAGTCTCTTCTGAAAGCTGAGTTGAGTCTAGTGGGGTTTGTCCCCAAATCAATTGTTTTTGGAATATAATAGTTAATGAAGTGTAGAGATGAGGAATTCAATGTTACTCGTCTCTTGTAGAACCCTCTTGTGTTTGTAATAGGGGTGGGATTCAATTAAAAACAAATCTAATTAATTACATCTGATTAATTCATCTCAATGAATTGTTAGTTTATTGGCAAGAATATTGGCAACAAGATGCCACAATTTCAATTTGAATGTATTTGGTATACTACTGAATCAAATGGTGGACCCACACATACATTTAAGCAACAAACTATTGTTTATTTTGCATCAGTTTGACAATAGCACATTATATCACAATGGTGGCTATATTCACCTTATTAAAACTAAAGCTCTTTTAATGTCTTGATAATATTTGTAAGAACAAGAATTTCAATTTTATCAGAATTTCAAGTACATTCAGAGTGTTGGAAACCCTGGCCATTGTGTAGTGAAAAACATCAGATTGCAAAGCAAATATTGTTTTTGCTCTGGGAATCCTCCATGTTTGTTGTTGTTATCATCTTTTTGTTGTAATTCATGGTAATGCTGTCCCCAAACATACTGTGGATGACATTGCTAATACTGGGGTGGATGTCCGTTGAATATCCAATTATCAACAATTTTTAAGAAGTGGCAGCACAATGGGAGACCCTGCATGTGTTGAACTGATTAGAAGTCAGAAAACCGCATCAGAAATCCGATTTTGGACCACTCAGTGTAACAAAACCAGCACCAGTTCATGGTCAACTAATGTCATTATTAAAAGTGTATTGTATTAAAGATACAATAATGAAAGTCCTCCATACTCTCCACGACTGTCCCGCTCCGATCATCTATCAAACACAGAGTTGGAGGAGAGCTCTGCAAGCCATCATGGTCCAATGCAGAGAGTGTGCTGCAGCTGCCCAAATGCAGCTCCCATTGGCTTAGAGCAGTATTTTTCAACCTTTTTTTCTCGTAGAAAAACCCTTCTAGTTTGTGAAAGTCTTTAGCGACTGACATTCTGCTGTTTTGGCATGCTATTTGCAGGAACAAATTGCAGAAAATTGATTTGTTTAAAAATGTCTCTGGAAAGGGGTGGGCAATATGACAAAATATACCATGATTTAGTATTTTATTTAAAATAACAGTTTCAGTTTTATTTCACATGTATTTTTGAGACTAACTTCCAAGTTTATTGTCAGTGTTAGTGCTAAAGGAAAAAAGTCGATAGATATTTCAGGCCAAAGAACTTTGAAAATTCTAGGAATTTCCATACAACTCATACATTCTGTGCCTCAGCTTGCTACATGCCAGCAAATGTCAGGTTAAAAGTGTTATTTACATCCCTTTGTGTTGAATGTGGTTAATGCATCGCAGTATACAGTAGTAATTCATGTTTGATGGGGGATTAAAATAAGCATTAATTCATTCATACAATGTAGATGTTCTTGAATGTAATGTTTAATGCTGAACTGTAATGGCTATTGTTGTCCCTTAGTTTTTGAACGTGTCTTTCCTGAAAAACAAAGCAAATGTTGTTTTTTTTTTTTTTTCTTAGATTCAAAACTGGCCAAATAAATGGAGACCTGCTTATTTACCACGTCCTCCTCACTTTGAAGCCATACTATGCCAAGCCATATGAGATTGTGGTAGACCTGACCCATGTGGGGCCCAGCAATCGCTTCAAGACTGATTTCCTTTCAAAGTGGTTTGTGGTCTTTCCTGGCTTTGCTTACGAGAATGTGGCAGCTGTTTATGTGTACAACTGTAACACATGGGTCAGAGAGTACACCAAATATCATGAGCGGCTGCTGACTGGCCTAAAGGGGAGCAAGCGTCTTCAGTTTATTGACTCTCCGGCCAAATTGGCTGAACACATTGAAGCTGACCAGCAAAAGCTTCCTGCAGCCACACTGACTCTTGAAGAAGATCTCAAAGTATTTCATAATGCCCTAAAGTTGGCCCACAAAGATACAAAAGTCTCAATTAAGGTGGGTGTTCCTTTGGTGAATGATTTTACTAAGTGTTTTTTCAGGCAATATCAATGTTATTTCTTCTCATATGTTCAGGTTGGTTCGACAGCTGTGCAGGTGACCTCTGCTGAGCGAACCAGGGTTCTTGGCCAGCCAGTCTTCCTGAACGATGTCTACTATGCCTCAGAGATTGAGGAAATTTGTCTGGTAGACGAGAGCCAGTTCACCCTGACTATGGCCAACCAAGGTACACCTCTGACATTCATGCATCAGGAGTGTGATGCTATTGTCCAGTCCATCATACACATCCGAACACGTTGGGAGCTCTCTCAACCTGACTCCATCCCCCAACACACCAAGATCAGACCCAAAGATGTCCCTGGTACTCTCTTAAACATTGCTTTGCTCAACCTCGGCAGCTCCGATCCCAGCCTTAGGTCAGTACAATGTTCTGCATTTTTCACTTGTGGCCTTCAACATATTGGGGACAGATATATATCTGTATATATATATATATATATATATATATATATATATATATATATATATATATATATATATATATATATATATATATATATATATATATATAGTGTTTCCTAAAAACAATCACACAAACACAAACCTACACCCAACCACTACATAACATGAAGGTGAAGCAATCCTGTTCAAAACAAACACTGTTCAAGTGTTTCCATGTATTACCCAATTACTCAGTCAGAAGTGTATATATATATATATATATATATATATATATATATATCCGTTGTTTTTTTGGAGATGTATGTTAAGACTTACACCTGACAACATGTAGTTGCATAAAACTAAAAACATGTATTGCTTTTGTGTCACAGATCTGCTGCCTATAATCTTTTGTGTGCCCTGACATGCACTTTCAACTTGAAGATTGAGGGGCAGCTGCTGGAAACGTCAGGGCTCTGCATCCCAGCCAACAACACACTCTTTATTGTTTCCATTAGCAAGACACTGGCTGCCAATGAGCCTCACCTCACGCTGGAGTTTCTGGAGGAATGCATCTCTGGCTTCAGCAAATCTAGTAAGTCCCAGTAATTGAGTGACAATACCACTTCTATGAATATTAATAATCATGAAATGTTGTTGAATCCAATTTGAAAGTGGTTTGCATTATTCTAAAGTAATTAAGAAATTCTCAATACTGGACCCAAAGGTGTTGCATTAAATCCAAAGCTGAGCACAGATGCTTGACAACCCAGAAAACTGAATCATTGCATTTGTCCAGCTAAAAAAAAAAAAAAAAAAAAAAAAAAAAAAAAGAAAATTAAATAATAAAACAATAAAATTTAACTGCCACATAATATCAGTTTCGGCTTCATGCCAAAAAAAAGAGCACCACAGATGCTGTGTTTTTGAGGATGTTCATGAAGAAGTACAGAGAAGGTCAGAAGAAGCTCCATTGTGTCTTTGTGGACCTGGACAAAGCATACGGCAGAGTGACGAGAAGAGTTGTGGGGAAGACTGGAGTGGCAGAGAAGTATGCACGATATGCCAGGAGTAAGACAGTGGGGAGGTGTGCTGCAAGTGGAGTTCAAGGTGGAGGTGGAACTGCACCAAGGCTCAGTTCTGAGCCCCTTCTTGTTTGTGATGGTTATGGACAGGTTGACAGATGAGGTTAGACAAGAAGCCCCCTGGACGATGATGTTTGCAGATGAGATTGTGATCTGTGGTAAGAGCAGGGCGCAAGTGGTAGATAAGCTAGAGAGGTGTAGGTATGAAGTTTGTAGGTTTCAGAGAAGAGTAAGCAGAGGACAGGTGAGATAGAGGAAGATGATCCGCTGTGGCGAACCCCTGAAGGGACAAGCTGAAAGAAAAAGGTACAACTATAAAATAATTTGTGATTCTGACAGTTCTTGCAACTGAGTCATGGTGAAGTAATTTGTAACTGTAACTAACTACTTTTTATGCTAAGATGACCAACACTGGGCAGGTTTTAGTATGGGTGAACCAAGCAAACACCCATGCCAAAAGGCAAATGCCCGTATTTGTGCAGTGTAAATAAATGATAATCCAGGCCACTTGACTTGTTGGACAGGGATGTCTGAATTGGGTGTGTTTATTGCGTTTTTTGAGGTCATATACAATTCCAAAAGGGTTGTATGCTGCTCTGCCTCCCTCTGACAAATATTCGCATAAGAATAATGACGTCACACCAAGTCAAAGACACTTTTGTTTTGTGTTACCTGAGAGCCCCTTGCTCATGAACAGATATACCTGTAAGTAAATGAGAACAGATAGATCAGACCTGGCCAACCCACAGCTCTTTCCCCAGTTTTGTGCAGCTCTTCATCAAATGAGCGGCCAAACTGGCTGCGATTTTGGTCAAGTTGCTGTTGAGATGATCATTTGTACAGGAAATAAGATGAAAAAGTAAGAGCTGTTATACAATATATAAGTAAAATAAATGGCGCACACATTTCTATCTACGCCACTTGACATTTCAAGGACAATCACAGTAAAGTGTATTGAATTTTAAAAATACATGCAGAAGAGACATATGCCGGAAGCGAATCAACATACTTGTGACACACAGGGATGTGCTTTAACCGCGATACTGCCTCTTAGTCACATGACCAGCTGAGCCTTACAGCCTGACGTATTTGTAGATGTGGCTCTTTTCAACAACACAGGTTTGCCACAGACTGGTTTGCCACCCCTGCTGTATATCCTTAAAGAGCGTGCTGTGGCATGCATAAGAAGACATTTGGGATCAAACCACCGCTTTGTCAAGGACAATGATCCAAAACATACTGCTGCTGGAGCATGCATGGCATCCGAAGCGATCAGCTGGGTCAAAACTCCACCAGAGTCACCGGACTTGAATGAGTGGATCTATTAAAATAAAATGAAAAACGATTGAAATAACGGTGCAGTGAGCTTTTGTATTAAAATTAAAAGTTACAGATACAACGGCACACCACCATTTACAACATTTAAGAATGGAAATGGCATGAAGAACTTATCTCATGACCTCAAGCTTGCAGCAGATGGGCTCCAAGTAACCTATTCCTGAGACCTGGGCCTCTTCACTGAGTGGAGGGATGATGTATGGAACCCTAATCACACTGGAGTTGTCTTATAACACAACTGAAGTTGGTGTGAGACCAGCTTTCACTCATCACTCTGGGCTTTGTGTATGAAAAGAAGGTGCCAGTTCAGTTCACAGCTCAATGAGTAAGTGGAGTTTACATTATTCAAAGACACTCCCTCAAGCAGAGGGGGGGTCACTCCAGCCACTGTAACTGTGCTGTAACTCTGCTGGGACTAGGCTGGAGCAGTGCTGGGAGGGGAACAATTGAACTGCTCCTACTGTACTTCCTATCCTACAGTAGGCTTGACTTTGAGAAG
Organism: Synchiropus splendidus; assembly: GCF_027744825.2. Classification (NCBI taxonomy): domain Eukaryota; kingdom Metazoa; phylum Chordata; class Actinopteri; order Syngnathiformes; family Callionymidae; genus Synchiropus; species Synchiropus splendidus. The sequence continues at coordinate 4,141,095 of NC_071341.1, read as the reverse complement.
CTGACTGTACTGCTCTCTGCAGGTATTGAGCTAAAGCACCTGTGTCTAGAGTACATGACGCCATGGCTACTCAACCTGGTTCACTTTTGTAAGCATAAAGATGACGGCAAGCGTCAGCGTGTTACAGCAATTTTGGACAAGCTCATAACCATGACCATCAATGAGAAACAGATGTATCCATCCATTCAAGCAAAGATCTGGGGCAGCTTGGGCCAGGTATGTGTGCCACATTTTTTTCCGAACGGATTCATATGATTCATATTCATATATTTGCTCCTTTTCTGTCCTCAGATCACGGACCTTTTGGATGTGGTGCTAGATAGCTTTATAAAGACCAGTGCCACAGGAGGGCTGGGTTCCATTAAAGCAGAGGTCATGGCGGATACAGCTGTTGCGCTGGCATCTGGAAATGTCAAGCTGGTCTCAAGCAAGGTAAACATCCGTGGGGTGGGTTTAGGTTTGGAAGATTGAGGGTTACTTTTGTAACCCTGGTTCTCTGAGTAGCATGAATGATTCTCTCACAGCGAGAGCACCTCTGCTGCAACATATCTCTTTTAATGTAATGGCAGAACCGCATGACATACTGGGCGGTTTCACACTGCGGGTTATGTCCCTGGCTGTGTAGCGTCGCGCCTCTGGCATGTCTTTTTTTTCCCTCGCCAGCTGGCGGCGCTCTGCCCAAAATAGCTGCTTTGTGACCCACAGTGTAGCACGTCTCAAGGAAGTCATCATCACCCCGTGACAACCTATTGAGCAGGGCTAACCACCTTATTTCTATGCTTTGCACTACGAGTTATCATGTCAGATATTGATGGATAACAGACCTCCACAAGGGCTGTAACAGAATGTGGCTAACATTAAAGAGTGTTTTCATGTTTATTTTACAAAGAAATAGTCGAAACAAGCTGTGCAATACAAAGCGTCTTGACTTATCCACACCGCTCTCACAACTCATTGAACAATGTGAGCGAGATGACTAACAATTGAGAAGATGTTCAGAAATGATTAATTAGTAGTCTGGTAATCTTCAGCAACTTGGGAAAAATCAGTGTCTTCCTCCTCGCTGTTCTCCTCATGCAGATAGCTGTGAGATCACAGCAGTGAAAACAGTGACTGAGAGTGCAGCATTATTCATTTAAGCAAATCTGTCTGTCATTAAAATTGGGTGCATATCAGTTTAATAAAGGCCAAAACACTTGGACAGATCATGATTCCCGTACTGCTGCGCTCCTCCACAGAACCAGTCTCGGCTTGCACACCTCAGTGTTCAGAGAGTTTTTAAACACTGTTGTCCGCCCAGACAGCGATCAGACCCTTTATTGCCCGGCATTTTTCATGTTTTTGTGGAGTCGCGCTGTACACATAGTTTCTGGCATCTGGCACAGAGTCACCAGAGGCGGGAAGCTCTCCTTCCGTGGATAGTTTCCCGAGACAAGGTGCATCAAGGATCAAGTCCGCAGCCAATACCCGACTTGCATACTTTCACATCTCGGACTTTTGAGCTGAGCTCTCAGACAGAACGCGCAGTGTGAAACCGCCCACTGTCACGTGAGACGGGTGTTTAAATATTTTCTTCCTCCCTCAGTACATATCTTTTTCACCATTCTTGGCATGGACACCAGGAACTTCAGTGTGTTATTCATCCAAAAATGAGTTAATTGGTGTTCCAGTATGTGACAAAAGCATTTGTCCAATGCAGGAGTGGGCAAACTATTCCACAAAGGGTTAGGGTTAGGGTTCCAACCAATCAAGAGGACACTTTTTCAGGTGTCAGGTGTCTTAGGGGTATCATCACTTGATAGTCAGTCAGGTGCTGTTTTTCAGCTGCAGAATCAAGTGAACAATATTCACCCTCCCATTATTAAAGCTGGCAGGTGACAAACAGCTGTTATTAAGACTGAAGGCAAATCTTTGTTCATGCACCCAAATCCTATCATACATACAGTATATTTACATTTATGTAGTTCATTTTTCAATGGTTCAGAAGAATAGCTGAATCATCAGGAATCAAAGGTCAAGTGTCCTCCCATTTGTAGGTGGCCACCGTATTATCTTTTTTTGTTTTGAAAGTGTTCAACTAAAATGATGAACTCAAAATATGTCATGGACATAATCTGCTCTAGTCTAGAAGAGGCAGATGATGCTCATCTGAGGATAAGGACTGATACTGTGTATGTCATGGTACATGCACTCTGTACTGTATTGAAATTATATAATGACGGGGTTCTGTGACCTCCTCTTCTGTTCTGTGACAGGTAATTGGCCGGATGTGTAAGATCATCGATAAGACTTGTCTGTCACCAACACCAACACTGGAGCAACACCTGATGTGGGACGATATCGCCATCTTAGCTCGCTATATGCTCATGCTGTCATTCAATAACTCACTGGATGTTGCAGCTCATTTGCCATATTTGTTTCACGTTGTGACTCTGCTGGTAGCAACTGGACCCCTTTCTCTTAGAGCCTCGACCCATGGTTTGGTCATCAATATCATCCATTCACTCTGCACATGCTCCCAGCTCAACTTCAATGGTGAGCACAAAAAAATCCCAACGATGATTACTTAAGCATCGTCTTACTTATATTACGCTTGCATGATTTTTCAGAGGAGACCAAGCAGGTCCTGCGGCTGAGCTTGACTGAGTTTTCACTACCAAAGTTTTACTTGCTTTTTGGTATCAGTAAAGTCAAGTCAGCTGCTGTCATCGCTTTCCGCTCCAGCTACAGAGACCGGTCCTTCTCGCCTGGGTCTTATGAGAGGGAGACATTTGCCCTGTCTTCTCTTGAGACAGTCACAGAGGCCTTGTTGGAAATCATGGAGGTCTGTCTTATCACGTGTTTTCTAACTTATGGTTGTTTAATTGTCAATATCTTGCAGTTGCAGTCAAGTTGTCTTTATTACTTACTGGTCTATTCTCTCTCGCTCTTTCTCTTTCTCTCTATCTCTCTCTCTCTGACTCACTCTCTCCCTCTCTCGTTTTAAAATATACTTTTTCCACATATGTGTGGATGCTCGCAGGTTTATATAATTCAGCATCCGGTTTAATGGGATAACCTCACTGGTCTGTGTTGTACAATCCAATTATATTCAAACCTTGAAATGAAAAGATTACAGGGAACATTGATCGTTTTTTTGTTGGGGAAGGCTGAATGTTGGGAATGGGAATGCTGACTACTAACTACTCTATCGGGGGTTCAAGTTGATGAGCCTTACAAATGTGCGACAGAGTTGATGAGGTCAGGCCAACAGATGTGGTCAGATCATCAGTGAGCAGCAAGATGGCTTCAAATCATATGTTTGAGAATGAGTTGCAGTTTTTATTGATCAGAAGAATGCTTAAGATAATCTAGAGTTCCTAGAGTGGAGGGTGATGAGTTAGTCAGGAGCATCAGTGAAGTATTTTAGCACTGTTCAGGACAGATACAGTGGGGATTTGTGGTATAAGAGTGACAGGATTCAAGGTGAGAGTGGGATTACATCAGCAGCCAGCCCTTTCTTGTTTGAAAATTAAGGTGCCATATACACAGTGGTGGATATCTGAATAAACCACCATTTTGTGTTAGATTCTGTGCTCATTTAACAGCAATAGCGGCACCTGAATCTGCTTGTACCGATCCACTACACTAAGACAAAACAAGCCTGTAGGAAAACTCAGGCTGCTGGTACTTAGTTGTATTGTACACAAGTGATCTATTGGCTGGAATCTGCTGTGTCTGCTATAGCGCTGCCGTCAGTAAATGACAGTAGCAGAGCCAAAAATGCACTGCCACTCAACAACCTGGCATAGTTACTACTACTACACCACCCTACACTCCCACAGGCAATGAACAACATAGTTTCACTCGGTGTGACGTTTGTCTCATCCAGTCGTTTTCCCTGGTGCCGTTGATGTGTAAGATTGTTTCACTGGGTCGTAGGCATAGCAATCCAGGTAAAGTACTCCAGATTGTCAGTATGACAGTATCAATTTTATACAAAAGCCGGCTTGTATTTCTTCAGCTCATGTATACCCATACTACTGCTTTATGCGCAGTTGATTTTTTTCCCCTCACTTAATATTAATATTAGTATGAATTTGTCATTATTCTTTTCTGACCACATCGTCTTTGACTTTACTTGCAACCTGGACAGGCTTGTATGAGGGACATTCCCGGGAGTAAGTGGTTGGACCAGTGGACTGAGTTGGCTCAGAAGTAAGACATATTTATTTTGTTTTTTATGCTTTTTTTCTGTTCAGTGGTTTTCTGATTGTGTGTGCTTGTGTGTGTGTTTGTTTTGTATTCAGGTTTGCATTCCAGTACAACCCATCCCTTCAGCCCCGAGCCCTGGTTGTGTTTGGATGTATCAGTAAACGTGTGAGCCATGGCCAGATCAAGCAGATCATTCGCATCCTGAGCAAAGCCAGTCCTCTGCTCAGCATTGACCGAGTGAGAGCACATGTCTATCATTAGTTTCTGCATCAAATGTATTAAAAAAACCCTCTCACCACCTATGTTCAGTTCAAAATTGGTGACAGACTTTTCCTTAAAATTGTACATTGACTTAGTGATCTAACTATCAAACCTTTGATTGCCATTTCCCATTTCCTTGCTTTCCAGAGTCTTGAAAGTTGCTTGAAGGGTCCCGACAATTACAACAGCCAAGTGTTGATTGAGGCCACTGTAATTGCACTGACCAAGCTGCAGCCTCTACTCTGCAAGGTATGCCGACAGTTCGCCAGAACTCTTGGATGTCTGCATATATTCTCAATGTTGAGTTAACCTTTGAGGTGGTCGCAGCCGAAGCCCCACATCCTCAACTGTCGAAACGAGCTGTCCTGTCCATGTTCTTGCACCGTTTTTACACGCACAGTCCTATAAAAATATAAATTTTTATAGGACTGTGCTTTTGTTTAGTTTCATTACAGTATTAACTGTACTTTGAACTTGTTACCTTTATAAAAGACACCTGTCCACATTTATCATGATAAATGTTGTAATTTCTGTGCTAATGATAAATGAATGAAGTCAATGATAAATACATTTTCATTCTATTCCATGCCTTGTACACACTAATGTCTCTCTTGAAACTGTTTTATAATGAAACTTATTAGTGGAGTTTGTCTCCAACATCATTGTTTGTTTATGTTTAATTATAATAGTTAACAAAGTGTAGAGATGAGAAATTCAATGTTTCACATCTCTCGTAGAACACGATCGTGTCTGACAGACTGCTCTGCCAGCTTTATTTAGGGGTTAAATTGAGACATCTGCCTGCCTTATCTCATGTCTCTTAACAGTTTAGAGTTAACTAGGAACCACATGGACATTTCCTCGATGCTATTGAAGAAAATTGTATTTGAAATAATGTGAATAAATGAAATGTTTTTATTTCCTTATTAAATATTTCACTGATATTTTGAGCAAATCAGAATTTGTTGACCATCCCTAACTGATGCCGGGTTGTAGCATTACGTTGTGATGCTACAACCTGGCATCAGTGTCCCTGTGATCAGTGAACCCTAATCAGGACATGGAAGAAGACTCCACCGCCTATACCGGTGCAGATGTCTGTTCAATATCCAATTAATTTTACCACAGTATTTCGCATGTGTTGATGTGAACCACGTCAGAAAATCTATTAGGACCACTCCATCTAAACAAACACCGATCCAGAGACTCGGGCCCCGCCAATGTAACTAGCAGAGGTTTCCTGCATTAAAAATAGGTTGAAAACTGTGATCCTGAACCAAAGTCCACCAAACTCTCCACAAGGCTTTCACACGCGTGTCAGCTGTCAAACACAGCTGAGCTGGAGAGCACGGCACACCGTCATGATCTCGTCATATTCATGTATGCAAGTCCAATGCAGTCAGTATGGCTTATGTTTATCAAATTTATTGTTGGATTCAGAATTCTCATTGCGCGATATCATGTACGATAACTTATCGCCCATCCCTACTGTGCACACACTCAAATAAACTCTAACCTCTCTCCAATGACCAAGACCAGAGAGCTGTACAAGGATATCAGAGATAGAATTGTAGATCTGCGCAAGGCTGAGGTGAGCTACATGACAATAGGCAAGCAGTTTGGTGAGAAGGCAAGAACTGTTGCAATTGTGCAATTATCAGAAAAAGTAAGAAGTGCAAACTTCTCAACAACTACAGAAAATGTCTGATCTCTGTAATTGTAAACAAAGGTTTCGGTACCAAATATTAAGTGCCTTTTTGTCCTCGTGTCAAGTACGAATGTGTTCTCCACTGTATATGCAGTGAAATTCTTGGGAAAAAAATCACTTAATTTAAAAAAATTCCAAACTATTGTACTCATTTTAAAACATCAATTCGCAATTTTGTTTGCAAATATTCTTGCCCATATTCAGTTCGACATTGAGATATAAGTTAACTTCGTATAATTATTTTTGCTCTTTGGGTTCACTTTCACTTGAAATTCCTGTTTTGTAAATGTATTTAATGAACTACTCCAGAATGCTTATTCCTTGTATCTCATAACAAGTCTCATGAATGCATAAAAATCAACGCTTAGTTTCTCCTCGTTCCTTGACAGCTTCTGAAAACATTTCTGGTGGTGACCGTTTTTGTTTAACTATGGCTGTACCGTGCTGGAAAAGTTCATAAATTTAGATTTGTAAGGATCCTTAACGAAGGATGCTGTAATTTCCCTCACTCGTGGACAAGACCCCAATTGAATCCCTCCACCCTGGCCAAGCATCTTGCCAGCAACCTTAACAAGACTCGCCACCCCTTTTCAACCGAGAGCATCGGTCCTGGATGTACTGGCACTGATTTTACCCAGCTGCTTCACTAGTGGCTGTAGATGTTGCCATCATGGACTCAAGGTTTCGGTCTGAGGGAATCAAGACCACGTCCTAACCAGCCGAAGCCAGGAACTAGATCCCATGTCTACCAAACAGAGTGCACCATTGTGTTCTTGTCTGTCGTAAGAAATTTTCACCCAAAAATTGTGAGCTGAACCAGAGACAAAAGGGCAGCACGACTGGACTTCATCCCTTCCTTATTATCACATATGGTATGTGGACCAGACAGGGCCCTAAAGGCCTATGTCCATTAGTTCAAACGAAACATGTGTAGTGGTTGAGCAAACTTCCTTTTACCTTTGACCTTCCTGGCTGGTACACACACAAACGTGGATTAAAACCACTGTGCTCGTCCTGTAACTGATAATCAACTGTGGGCTCAGTCCTCTGCTGCAGTACTGCTGCAAGACTTCTTTGTGGAGATTGCACAGTGTGATGGGCCGCCATTGGCAAGTCCTAGATGGCCTATGTGGCGCTGCTGGAGCATGTCACTCACATTATGCCCCTCGCTGTGCCACGCCGATGCTTTTTAACTACTTCAGCTTGGTTACAGCTGAACCTGCTTCTGAGTTGCCTCTGACATATCATCAGTGGTATTGAAGGGTTGAAGGCCCTTGCTGTAAGTAGATAGGTCTCTTTCTTCAGTTTGATGGCACATATCTCCAATGGGTTCAGCTGCTTAGTTCCTAGACAGGCTCCAATTAGCTGGGTCTGCAGTTGAGGACTAGGACATCAGTAGACTCCTTCAGTATACAGTTTAGAGTTGAAGACGCTTCAGACCGGAGACTCTTCCAGATATTCCCTGCATCTTCTAATCATACGTTTGGGGCAACATCCTTCTATGCCATCTGACACCAAGTAGTGATTGGTTGACTTCTCAACTCCTGTCATGTGTGAGTGTCAACAACAAATGGCCACAGATCAGTTGAATGTGGTGCTACCTTTCTTTGTGCCTCTGGTTCTTTTAGGGACACCTCTATTGTACAAATAACAAGGTTAGTTATGGGCAAACAGTGTCAACGTCTGAATGCCAATTTTGGTAAAGATTGGATAGGCACCCTGGGTTACACTTTTTCCGTTCAGGTGAGCTTTGAAGTATCATGGCAGGGGAATACATCTAACAACCTGTGACTCCAAAATGGCCTTTCAGTTACTGGAGCCTTATGCTATTAGCAAGGCTATTCCTGCTTGTCATCTCTCACCTACTGAATTCAGCCTTTCTCAAGTACAACGGTGACGGCCCTGACTGCGAGTTTTGATGTATTAGTTGACCGATTCGTCTTTGACTCCTGACTGTTTTTTTGTCTGTGATTTTAGGACTCCCCAATGCACAAAGCTCTGTTCTGGGTGGCAATAGCTGTGTTGCAGCTGGATGAGGTCAACCTCTACTCAGCTGGGACTGCTCTGCTGGAGCAAAACTTGCACACTCTGGACACAATGCGCGTCTTTAATGAGAAGGTTTGTGACACATTTTTTTCTGCCTCAACATTATTGTCATTAGTTTGTGATTAATGATTAGCACCATACTGACTAGAGCAGGGACCATCAAGTTACGGCATGTGTGCCACATCTGGCCTGACATGAGTCTCCATGTAGCCAGCAAGAAGCATATTTCATTATGTTTGTCAGAGAGTATATATCACCTAAGCTTCACTAAGACAGCAGTCGGAGCTGCACGCCATCGTACAAACATGGATGCCCAATCACACTGACATCAGCCCATGTTAGATATCACTGATCACTGCAAAGAACACTGAAAAAAAATCATAAAGACCAATAAAATGTTAAACTAAATGGTGACTTGACATAATGCTTTCCCTATCCTTTCACCCTTAATCTAAGCATCCTGAACAAATGGCTTTGCTGGACCATGACACTGAAAATGATACAAAACAGCATCATTTATTCCTCTCTGCAATGATTAAAACAATATTTATAATTATTATTGTTATTTCGCAGACTGTTTTCAATGGTGTCCAACATATATAAACCTATCAGTACTATTTACTGACTTTATTTGCATGGCAAATGTTGATTCTAGTCCTACAGTTGTCCTACTTAAATAAGAGTCTGTCATCAATGACTGCCCATCACAAGGATCGGCCTCTAAAAGATGCATCTAGCAATATGCCTTTGATGAATCCAGGCTTTTAAATTCTAACCATCTCATTCCCTCTGTAATGTTTTCAATTGTCGATGTCGATTTACTAACTGTATAAAATGTATTCAGCTTATTTTTGAAATGGTTTAACTGAAGAGTTTTTTTTTTTTCAATATAGAAGTATAGTCAGACAGTTTTATTCATCTGCACTGTAATAGTTAATGTGAACGGAAATGTTGCCTTTTCTGAAACGATCTTGTATGTCTGCATTCTCTTCCAGAGTCCTGAGCAGGTGTTCATGGAAATCCGCTGTCCATTAGAGTGGCACTGCAAGCAGATGGATCATTTTGTCGGACTTAACTTCAATGCAAACTTCAACTTTGCACTAGTAGGCCATTTGCTAAAAGGTGAAGAAAAGTCTCAGAAGTGGGTCTCCACCCTCTCCTACTTAGAAATATTTGTTCCAAAAAGCTTCATAGCACATTCAATTTTGCTCATACAGGCGTTGTTGGAATATGTTTAGCTAATAGCACAAAACAGTATATATAAAATCAAAGATCCTGAATGGAACACAATATACCACGGGAGAAGAAATTCAAAAGTGTTTTGAATAAAGAAGTTATATCTACAAGCACAATTTGTCCCAAGTGAAAACGAATTGATCAAAACAATCAAATTGCCAACATTTGAGGAAAACCAAAGAATTACATTGATTACTTAATTAAGAGATATCGCCAGGCATTTCTCATTTACAAACAAATAAAGCCCCAAAACCCAGACAATTTCCCTGCAGACTTCTTCTAAGTGATGAAAAACTAACTGATCCCTATTCTTCAGCCCACTTTCAACTGGGTTACAAAGTAAGGAGTAACACCGCCGTCATGGAAAGAAGCAGTTATTCCTCTGATCCCAAAAGAAGGTCAAGACAAAATGGTAGAAACTATAAACTTTTTCCCTAAATACTAGCTATAAGAATAGATAATTTGCTACCACAAGTTATAAGCCTCTGAAGGACTTTGATTGGGGGATACAGATGTTGTATGGCCATATGGAATATAGTGCTCTTGAAAACAAATGAAAAGAAAAGTTTAAAAAAAAAAGTAGTACTGATGATGCAGATGACGGCCAATTGTCCCTCATCGTTTTCAGTTGCTCCACCATTTTTTATGACACTGGGGATATTCATTTGGGGATAACAGGCTTACGTGCTCATTGGCACGATGAGAACATCCTTCATCCATGCTACGGTGGTGTATGGTGGTTGGTATACATTTGACAATAATTGATTTTTGAAAATAAAAGTTTGTCACGAGTATTAGACTGAGGTGCTTGATCGACTGCTGTTGAGCAGGAGACATGATTGAGTTCGACTTCCCAACTGTTTACCTGGAAACGTTGATGAAGATAAAAAAAGATTTTAGCAGAAATATGAGTGCTGCGTAAAAAAAAATCCCCACAGTGGATCCGGTACATTTTTTTAAATACAATTCTGCATTCTTTCTGCTTTAAATCACAACATACACTGAAGGGTCACCCTTCAACGGAGCAACTGGTGCGCTCACATGAAAGACGCTCTGTTTTGAAACTTGACGCCACATACACCAAGGAAAGCGATTAAATAGGCAGCAGACATTGGTCCCTTCAAGAGAGATCGAGAGAGCACGGCTCTCATGACTCTCACATACTCACGTTAAGTTTGTCACCATTTTTTGGAAATATTGCATAAATAGTCCAGAATGGAAATCAATGTAAAATATGTCATTTATATATATAGGGAGCTTTTAGTTTTTTCACTTTTAGTTTAATTTATATGAAACCTTCCAACAATTGAATGCTTGTCCTCCTGCCACAAGGCTGCTTAGTCACAGCTGTTAGCTAGAAAGTTTGGTTGAAAGCTTATTGCCAACTGCAATTCTATTCTCGCTCTTCAACAGTTTAAAATGTATCCATCCTGCAATTTTCCAAAGGTGCCAGGTGACTGTGCGATAGGCCTGAACAAGTAGTTAGGTTGTAATGATTCCTTTTAATAGCGATTCGATTCACATCATGGTTTGAGGTTATGGATACGATTCAAGTGTGATTTTGGTTCATGTAGAACATGGGGCAACAACCAGAGAGAAGCTGCATGTTCTTTGCATGTATGCTGGATGTTTTTCTTTTTTGATTGATGCTGTCATGTTTCTACATTGAAAAACAGGAACTGAAGTAGAGGCTAACCATCTTTTTTGGTCAGTTTTTTGTTTTTCCATGGTAAAGGTAAAATATAAACATCAAAACATAGTGGAAATAAAATAGGAATATTAGGAATGTTATGTAATGGAAATAATTCAAGTCAAGCAACTGTCAAACATAATTACAAGGTACTTGAAATACCATTAATTGGTTCAGAAACGGCAAAAGAAGATGAGGAAGACAACCAGTGGGATTCATGGACATGAAAGAAGGACAGAGTACAGGTGTGAATATGGAGGCTGTTCAAAAAAAGATGAGCTGAATGAGGTTGATTTGCTACGACAACCCCTTCGTATCTACTCCAGAATCCAGTTTCAATAAGTTGTTTTTCTATTTCCTTGTGTGACTCTGACCTAATTTTTCCCTGTATGATAACTTCATTTACCAGGTTACCGACACCCATCGGCCACCACTGTGGCCAGGACTGTAAGAATCCTGCACACCCTACTGTCTCTCATCAGCAAACACATGAAGTGTGACAAGTTTGAAGTCAACACCCACAGTGCTGCCTACCTAGCAGGTGTATGACTTTTTCATCTCTCATTCACCACATGCTTTTAATAACCACAAACATCTGTCTGCAGCTCTTCTCACTGTCTCGGAAGAAGTCCGGAGTCGCTGCAGCTTAAAACATAGGAAGTCTCTCCTGATGTCTGACCTCTCCATGGACCCAGTCCCGATGGACACTTTTTCAACTCACATCCCAGATCCCAGCTGCAGGTGTGTCTGGACCTACATTTGTGAGCATATATTGTGTGAAGATTGGGGAATGTTTTGCATGGAAAAAAAAAAAGATGTCCGGCTACATTCGTGTTTCCATTCTCTCAAAATCAGAAACTGTTCCTCAGAAGAACCAGCCAAACCTGGCTTGCGTCTCAGCATCAGTGCTCTCTTCTCAGGGGTCAGGAACCTATGGCTGGCAAGCCAGATGTGGCTCTTTGAACAGTTCTCTGATGTCAGAGGTCGGAATACAGTCACAACTAAGCGCAGTTTCCCTGACCAGTCCAATTTGTCCATCCTGTTTGGCCACTATAATAACTAGTATGTAAGGTGCCATCATCCTCAACAGCAAACTGAGCGCCCTGTAGGCCAGTCAACCAATCACAGTCGATTGCTATTATATGGAGTTTTGTGGGTCAGACCAATAAAATTACAGGCATTTTATTGACATTAAAGTGCTAAATTGTGCTGTTTTCATATCATTTCTGTCCATGTGTTGCAACTTCGTCTTCTTCTCACTTCTCTTGGGTTCCCTGGACCGTCGTGCTGCTCAGCTCACTGGCTGTGGAGGCGGAACCATATCTCATTCTGGATAGAAGGGCTGAGTGTGGTTTGCCCTCTGATGGCACCACTATGCGTCAGGCTAACCAGAACCAGCGGTCTAATTGGATAATTGATAGTTGGGTCGTTTTCAATTACTTCACTAAAATTAGCTGCAGTCTTCCCACCAGTTTCCCTCATGACACTTGGCAGCTGCATGAGCAGTTGGATTCCAAGATTATTAAAGTAAACCTGTCAAACAACAAATCAGATCTTCACTATTGGGAATATGGGGAGTGGGAGTTGTGTCCGCATCTTTGGGAACTAGTCTGATGTGTTTCCAGTTGGGGTTGGTCTCTGCCGGGTTGTGCTTTATCTCTAATCCCATTTTTGTTTACATGGACAGGATTTTAGCTCTAGTGGGGAGGGTTTGCACTTTGGTGGCCTGTAGATCCCATCATTGCCATTTGCAGATGATTGGGTTCTCGTGGCTTCATCACCGTGCAACTTTCAACTCTCGCATGATCTGTTTCCATCTGAGAGTGAAGTGGCTGGGATGAGGATCAGCACTTCGAAGTACATGGTTCTCAACCAGAAAAGGATGGATTTGCTCTCTCCACATGAGGAATGAGTTCTTGCCTCAAGTGGAGAAGTTTAAGTACCTTGGTGTTGTTTTTTAGTGGGGCGGGGTAAGGGAGTTGGACATTGGCCGGCGAAGCGGCACTGCTAGGGCGGTATCGCAGTCACTCTATAGCACTGTTGTGTCTAAGAACGAGCTGAGCCAAAAGGCAAATCTCTCTATTTTCCGGTCTTGGTTCCGACCCTCACCTATGGTCAAGGTCTTTGGGGTATGACCGGAAAAACGAGATCCCACATGCAAGCAGCTGAAATGAGTTTGGGTGGCAGGTGTCTGCCTTAGAGATAGGGTGAGAAGTTCTGTCACTCAGAAGAGACTCAGAGTTGAGCCGCTACTTCGAGAGTGTAGTCCGGCCAGCGTGTTATACACTTCTCTGGGCATTGAGTCGGGAGAAGAAAGAACCACAGAAGTAGTACAATGCAAGCTTTGTTTTTTTCAGATCAGCATCAGCATAACATTGTATTATCGCTTGGCATTGCTTTGTCTCACTTGGCATCAAATTATTCAAAGTACAAACACATTAAATAGAGACTCGATCAAGAGCGTTCCTCCTACCAGATATACATTACCACACATGCCCATATTTAGCCTCCCGGCTGTGTCGGTGTGGAAACAACTTCAGGGAACTCTAGACAAAATAGACATTCCTGTTTACACCCGAAGTGAGTTCACACTTACTAGTTGTGACGGTAATGCATGCCAAGGTATTCTAGCCTAAATGTATCTTTTACTCTACTTATACTCTACTTTCCTGTTCCAGAACTCTTCGAGACAGTCAACCATGGACATCGCCGGAGATGTCTGAAGGCTACCTTTCTGCCAATCACTACACAACAGTAGGGCAGACTAGCCCCCGTACACGCAAGTCCATGAGCCTGGACATGGGCCAGCCCTCACAGGTCAACACCAAGAAGCTTCTGGGTATGACCCATTTTCACACTCCTTATTAGTTTTATTGAAATTAGAGAGTGAATGCCGACCTTCTGCAGGTACCAGGAAGAGCTTTGATCACCTCATATCAGACTGCAAGCCACCAAAGAGACCAGAGATGGAGTCTGGCATGACAACTCCTCCTAAGATGAGACGTGTTGCTGAAAATGATTATGAGATTGGTGAGTGATTACTAAAAGGTTGCTGCAGGTCAGACCAAAGTTTTATGTGCTACTCCTTTATCTCAACTATTTGTATAATATTACAGAAACGCAAAGGATCGGAAACTCACACCTTCGCAAAGTTTCTGTATCTGAATCTAATGTTCTGCTGGATGAGGAGGTGCTAACTGATCCGAAAATTCAGGCTCTTCTGCTCACAGTCTTGGTGAGCAATCATACCTCAAAGATGGTGTTTGTTTTGTTTTTTCCATTGTAAATACTCAAGGCAAAATTTCATCAATCACTTGTTCTTCGTCTTTCCTCTACAGCCACCTACATAAGAATCAGAAAAATGTCTGACTAGTAATGTAAAGAAAAAAAAAATCATCACCTGAAATACACGGCCGAAACTGGATTTTGTGATGATGCAAGCAATACTGCTGCCAGTGCGTGCGTTTGACCAGTTACAGACAATATGGAGGTGTTTCTGAGAAAGAACATACCATTCAGATTCCGAAAAGATGCTGCGTTCGATTGACCTCGGAATGGCTTTACAGTCGAGTTCACTGCTTTCCAGTTACCAAAGGAAGATACTGCATAAACAGTGTCACTGGCAATGACCAGGCAAGCAATTGCCACTCTTAGCACAGTCTGCATTGTAGTTTGCATAAACAGCATGAACATTTAAGACCATGTCCGCAAAGAAACTCAGTCGGTGTCGGATAGACCCTCACCATATCCGATACATTTTGAAACCAGGTCCCTCAGTATAGATGAGCAATATGACGATATTTGAACGATTAAAATTTGTTGACTTCTGCCCGTGAGGAGATCATATGCTAGCTTTTTGTCGGTGCCACACTCTAAACACTACAGATCTATGCTGAAGCCCTGCCATTGACTCTCAGGACGAGTTCATATGGTCCTGCTGAGTTTTTTTTTTTTTTTTTTTGTATACGTGATACACCTCTAACTTCGTGGCAGAATGATTAAGTTTTCTTGTTTCACCCGCAATGCTAAAGACTGTTTGCACTGCAGAGCTAATGGAGCTACTGCAGCTCGTGGAATGTCACTTGACACCTTTATTGACACTCATGGAGTAAGGATCTTCCTCATGTATGACAACCTATTACACAGTACAAGCCAGAAAAAATGGTAGGAGAAGACAGGTAGAACAAAGGTAGAAGATGACAATGGATTACACAGAGGAGAGGCACTACACGAATAATTCACATGAGGTGCAGGCGGTGGGTCTCAGCACAGTGTTTGCAGGACAGAATGAGAGCGGCACGGGAGAGGGCCGTTCAGCCAAATGATTTCATTTCATGATCATTATCATGTTTTCATAATTGCGATAACAATTTATCACAATTAAGTAACCATCCCTACATATGTACAATTTCATCAATTCATGTGCAGTTTCAAGATGTAGTTTTTCTTTCGTCCTCTTGCTACTTCAGGGGTAATCTGACACAAGCAAATAAGGCTCTTTCTGGTAGCTGTGACCCCTTTGTGGATCTGTTTGAGACCTCTGATAAATCAAATCCTTCTTTTACCAATTGTGACAGTTTTTTGTCTGTTTCAGCTCGTCTTGAGTACAGACTCAGTGCACCCAGTCCGATACTCAGACAAGTCCTAGTAAAATGAATTCAAGAATAAGACCCTAAAAAGTGGTCTTGAGAGAAATATGAAACACACTTTGGCTCTGACCAATGAGCGAAATGGTTAACTACAGATCAAAAGTCACTAATTGTTCAATATTTATTCACAAATTATGGACTTTCAGCAATGCTGAGAGTGTGTTGATACAGATAGGCTCTGCTGTTTTGAAATGTCATGGCAATCTGCTGCTGAATAATTGTTGATCTTACCTAAATTTGTACATAAATTTAAAAAATTGTTTCAATTGCTGGAAAAGACCCTAACTTAAGTCCATTTTAACCAACTTGGTCATCATCCCTTGTCTTCCCCTTAATGCCCTCTTTGCACCTCAATGTTGTTGATCCTCTCCACACTGTTTTGTGTCTTTTGGTAGTTAAATTAGTTAGTGTTTAATTTATGTTGTCCAAAATTGTTTGATCTTCACTGTGACACTATAGGCTACACAGGTGAAGTACACCACTGATGACTTCGACCAGCGCATCCTCTATGAGTACTTGGCTGAGGCTAGTGTCGTCTTCCCTAAAGTTTTCCCTGTTGTGTAAGTGAATTTTACCTTCTGGTTTGACATTTTATATTGAAATGTGGATTGTCGTTGACTTTTCCTTCCATCACCAACATTTGAAGGTGTGTACTGCAGCCTCTCAGCAAGAATGTTTAGTCTCATGCCCACACTGGTTTGGGTGTCCCCCAGGCACCCCAACGTTCGCCCACGGTCCAAAAACATGAATTGATGACTCTTAATTGTCCTTAGGAAAGAGTGTGATTGTGAATGTATGTCTATCTGCATGTGCTGATCTGATCTGTGCTGATGCTCTGGAATCATGCAACTCCAGTGGGAGTAAGTGGTGGAGGATTAGGAGAGAGCGAACTTTTGAAGTGATAAGAAATAACTTTCAATCATTGATTATCTATCTAAGAGTCCTTTTTTTCCTCTGTAGCCACAACCTCTTGGACTCAAAAATCAACACGGTGCTCTCCATGTGCCAGGACACAAACCTCCTCAACCCAGTCCATGGAATCGTCCAAAGTGTAGTGTACTATGAAGAATCACCTCCGCAATACCAACCTTCCTATTTGCAAAGTAACAATTACTGCACTCACTGCCCGGCAATAACATAACTTAACTTATTATTTCTCTATCATACAGGCTTTGGGTTCAACGGGCTTTGGAGGTTTGCGGGTCCGTTCTCTAAGGTATGTCCCTGCCTGCTGCTGTCATGCAAAGATTTATGAGTTTACTTATATCTGCCATTATATCCCATTTCCCTTTCTGACAGCAAACTCAGATACCAGACTATGCTGAGCTGATCGTCAAGTTTTTGGAGGCGCTGATTGACAGCTACTTGCCAGCAGCTGAGGAGGAGCGTGGGGAGGAACAGCTGTGCACTCCCACCTCTCCCTACCCTCCCACGAGCCAGAGCCAGCTCAGCATTACTGCCAACCTTAACCTGTCAAACTCCATGACCTCCCTGGCCACCTCACAGCATTTGCCAGGTCTGCATTTGCAAAAATTATAAAACACACTCAAAAGTGAATTCATTCAAAATGTATCAATGGGTTTAAGGATCACATTCACTTAGGATTAAAAGGCAAACTGCAGGTAGTCTAATGGTTGTGATAGACTACGTGTCTAAATGTATTTGTTTTCAGCTTTGGTTTCAATCTCAACATTTCTCTGCACCTGACACTACCTGCTCAGGTAAAATCTAAAACTATTGCAACACGCAAATAAATGCACTCAAGAACGTCAGTATTTTGACTTCCATTTAAATAATACTTCATTTTGTTACCATAATTATGCAAGAAAACTAACTATGGTGTATATTGTCATTTTGATGTGCCACCTGGTGTTTCACTCATTGTTTGGAATGAGATGATTTTCTAGAACAGATAAGCCACTTTAACACTGTGAGTTATCAGTCGGTAGGTACATGATGCGTTCCAGTGCATTACACTCTCATCCGCATTATCCCACTGCTCCATTACTGTGTTGGTGTTTTGTATTTATATTTAGAAAATGGTTATCAGGCAGCATTTTGGGTCCAAGGCAATTTATTAAAATAGATTATATGCACTTTTATGGCTGAAAGGCTTAGGTGTTATTGATCATAAAAGGACTGAGCATCACTGGAAACCAATCAAGTAGCTTCTATGTTTAAAACATTGGTTGAATCATTGCACAGACAAATCTGTAGGTCAAAAGTGAATTTTGACTAGATTCTGAAATACTAAACCCACTTTAAATCATGAGCTATGTGTTGCCGGCTCGTTGTTGTGTTGCTCGGCAAGTTTGATGATGATTTGAAAACTCACAATGACAGTACTAAGCATCACACTTGATATAACAGCTCTCATTCTGAGATGCATTGAGGATTTGCTATTTTAAAATTTGAATTCAAACAATGGCAATGAAAATCTTCTCCTTCATCCATCGCTTCTTGGCGTTTGCGTTCACGCATTGTCCTGGCCTGACTGTTGAGATTATCCTGCACACTCCTGCAAAATCATTACCTTCAAACACCGTAGTGTTGCAGTGAAAACCACACCAAACCAGACCAAGACATTATCGATACTGGAGAGTCAGGTGTCAGGTGACAATTAACAGTCTTCAGACACCGTATTGATGTTTGGCTCATTCTCCTGATTAGTTGCGACAATTGATGATTAGCAGTGGCCCCTTTGTGGATCTGTTTGAGACCTCTGATGCATAGAAATGAAAAAGCACAAAACTAAACAAATCCTTCTTTAACCAATTATGACAGTTTTTTTTTGTCAGATTCAACTCATCTTGAATGCAGACTCTGAGTCCACCCAGTCCGATACCAAGACAAGTCCTCTTAAAATGCATTCGAGAACGAGACCCTAAAAAGTGGTCTTGAGACCACTGCATCATAGCAGACAGAAATATGAAACACACTTTGGCTCTAACCAATAGGCGAAATGGTTCACTACAGATCAAAAGTCACACGCGCATCGATCAGATGAATTGATCCATGTGATCCATAAAGCATTGATGTCTGACGTACGACACAAATCGTTCAGATCATTCCAGACATAACCAGCTATATTTATTCACTGATTATGGACTTTGAGCAATGCTGAGTGTGTTCAGACAAACAAGCTCTGCTGATTTGAAATGATGTCATGGTAACCTGCTGATGAATAATTGTTAAAACAAATGTATTTATTTACAAATTTAGGTAAGCTCAAATTATTTTAAAAGACCCTAACTTAAGTCTATTTTAACCAACTTGGTCCTCCCCTTACCCTCTTCATCCCCTCTTTGTACCTCAATGTTGTTGATCCCCTCCACACTTCTTTGTTTTGGTTTCAGCGTTCTAGTAAGCCCTAATGAATTTCTGTCTGTTGTAACTCAACGAACACAATACTGGAGACAAATTCCGTTCATGCAGGGAACACGACTCGTTCACTATATTAAGTTTGTTCTGTGAGTCTCAACGCACCTGTGAAGTAACTGTAATATCACCAACCCCATTTGAATGTGTACTCATGGGGAGGATGGTTCTGAGAACCAAATGGTCCATGATTAATAGTTCCAAGTATAAGAAAGGAAAAGGTTCCTAAAACTATTCTGTTTGTTTCCTGGTTTAAGAATGCATACAGGAACCATTTATTCTGTGAAATTGTTCCCAGAAGTAAAACTATTCCTACAGTGCCAATGCAGCTACAGACCCACTGTTGTATGTGTTTGACTAACATATTCGTTCTCCTCTAGGAGTTGATAAAGAGAGTGTGCAATTGTCCCCCAGTGCAGCCCTCTCCAGCAGTGGCCGGGCCCGTCATGGTTCAGCGAGTCAGGTCCAGAAGCAACGCAGTGCAGGAAGCTTCAGGGGGCCCAGTATTAAGAAGATTGTCTGATGTTTGCCCCACCCCCAGCTGTACTTTCAACTTTTTATCTGACTTTTTAATTATTATTTCCTCCTCATCTTGTACCCATATTGTGTTGGTGCAAGGAATGTTTTGATGTAAGTGACGGACTATGGTGATGGGATGTGTGAAAGAGACGGGTTCTGCCAACATGGGACATTGCTGCTTAAGGTTTATAAAACCTGACTAAAATGTCACGTTTTTGCAGCCTAAATGGACCAAATGACAGTGTGTTTGAGTATGTGTGAATATGTAGGGATCGGGATGGCTGGTGTCTAGTTTCAATTTTTCAAAGACAGTGTGTACCAAGTACCTTGTGCTTATTTAGATGTTGACGTGCTCTCCATTGTGTGCCTTTGTCAGGGTTTTTAATATGTACCATTTGTAATGTGAAACCTTGCTTGGAGAAAGAACAGGTACTAATTATAGAGGTGAGCCGTCCACCAGCCGTCTCCCCACTGGCCTCCGACCATCCAAATGTACAATCATCCATTAATCCGGTTGCCTGATATTTATCCTGTACAGTTATAGTCTCTCACATACAAAGAGGTTAATGTAATGTAAATATTCCCAGATCTTGTTTTTACTTTTATTTTCAACTTTCAACTACATGTCAGCATCCTGAGATGAAGATTTCACTTTTTGGCAATAATTTTCATGTGTCAACCACTTTAGTTGCTTGTCCATAACCTGCCATTGCAGTTAAGCTTCCATGGAGACGTGATCACAACTTAATCATAATAGATAACCACATTCCTTTTTATACTCACAACTGAGACGTGACTAGCACAAATTATTCAATCTGGATTTTGTGACTCGTTCATCTAGTGAAGTTGGCTGACATTCTTACTGTTCTTGATCTCCATGAACCCATCACAAACGCAGAGAGTGTTGACCTCCATCAATGATTGCATGATGTTTTGGAGATGTCCCCTTGCACTGAAAAGCTATTCCTCTGTCACTTAGATTGATTCATGTGCTAAAATGAGTATGTCTTCTAATTTTGAGTAGTTGTTTTTAAACTAATTCAAAATGAGAAACTGCACCAAGATACATCGGATTTTTGTTCCTAGGGTGTGAATGTGAGAAGCAGCTGAAATAATTTTGCAAACCCCAACTGTAAGTATTTAAATGTGTCACCAGGGACAGGAAATTCAGTGCTCGTTCATGATATGTGCGTGTGTGTGTGATGTGTCCGTGTGGTTTTGTTTTGTTTTTCTTTGTTTTATTTTTTTCATTTTGGCCTTCCATTGGTTTAACTATGTTGTCCCCCGGCATCCATCTGGGAACTTTTTACTGCATAAAATAGCACAAATATGGAAGGAGAACCATCAGTGTTTCCACATGGGCGTGGTTCTTCCTTTATATTTCATGTTTCTTCAGACTCCAAAAAAAGACAACTGACTTGCTCTGAAAATCCAATTCTGGGTTTGTTCAGACAGAAAAACTCCAAATGTGGCATGTTTTTGTTGGTATAATGCAAAATCTAATGTCTGTTGATTTGTTTTTAATGCAGTATGTATGATAAATGTAAATACTGTGTACAATTTGAGATGGTATATTTACTACACTGTACATAATTGTGATATTGTACCATTTTGTTTTTTGTAAAGCAGTTAGTTTCTGTATATTAATATAAAAGCATTTCCAGTGTTGGTAATAAAATGTTTTGCTCTCGAGTGTTCAACTATTGTTTGTGTGAATCCACTGTTTCATTGCCTTTTCATGGCCACAAGAAGCTGCAACACATGCACTTCAACTTGATGACTGTAAAAATAGTTGTAGCCAGGGCTTAAGTCGCGCTCACGTTTGTGGCCATGTGGCGCCACCTGCTGCAATTAATGCAATTTTATCAGATTTAAATCTGATAGAACTATTGTTGGAAATACAATTGGCAGACCTGTCCTGATGCTCCACCAAATGGAGGCAAAAATGTGTGAAGCAGTCGAGGAGTGGCCTTCTCCAGAATGTGGAGGTAATCACACTCACTCACAGACGCTGTGATGGTGCTTTGCAGGGCCTGGCATCCAACAGGTCCCGAACTACACAGCCTTCTAAACTGCCACCTGAAAACAGAACGCTTCATTCTCATCGCCAATGAGGTAACCTCTGAAAATTTCAGAGCAATGACTGCCACCTGGAACACCATCAATACGTGGGAACAGTGGGTCACAAGCATCTGCAACGCCATACGCCGCGTCTTCCAAGTAAGATATAATCCTGGCAAAATCAAAGCTTGCTCCCAAAAGCCAGATGAGACTGTCACTGAGTACTTCTACCGCCTGGAGGAAGAGTGTGTGCAGCACGGTGTGTGGCAAGGAAAGCCACAAACCTATACTGGTGATGAGGCTGTGCTTGAAACGATTCTGAAAATGGCGTTGTATGATGGTGTCAGTGCTGATATCTGCAAAGAGATGAATTCCAGCCTGGTAGGTGGGTGGAAAGATAATTGGGTTCCAGGTATCCTGCGACACGCCAAGCATGCTGAGAAGGTGCTTCAAGAGTCCAACTCTGATCTGCTGTCCCAGACACAGACAGCCAAGCTCACCGTCAACCTCACTATACTCCACTCCAAGATGCCGTGGGCGTGGTCACTGGTATGCTCAGCAACGTGGACATGGTCGCAACTACGGAAGAAGATCTGGAACTGGGCCAACATTCCAGAATGATGATGCGTGCTTCAACTGCGGTGAGGTGGGACACTGGGCCAGAGACTGTGATAAACGAAAGGGTTGTGGATGTGGATATGAAAATCCATCCGAGGACGATGCCATGATGACATCAATCCTCAGTGGCCCCACCCTCTGTCAGACTGACCCTCCAAGGAGAGCAGCGCTGCCCATGACCAGATAAGAGGAGCAAAAGACCCCAGCACTGCCTGTGACCAGATATGAGAAACAAAACACGCCACACTAGCATCTAACACCAATGAAATTGCTCACTTTTCTACCGGAAATGTTCCAGAAATTCCGTCCAGAAGCCGCTGACAACGTTCCAACGTGGACAGCGAAAGACACTGGTCTCGTCCATGGCACCCTTTCCGCCAAACTGGATTATATGGGTTACGTGGTTTCAGAATGACTGTGATATGCAAAAGTGTGATGGCAGTCACCATCGTGTTGCCGCTTCTGTGGTTTTGTGACATCTCACAACCATCACCAATCTTTGGGAAACATTGTGATATTGTACCATTTTGTTTTTTGTAAAGCAGTTAGTTTCTGTATATTAATATAAAAGCATTTCCAGTGTTGGTAATAAAATGTTTTGCTCTCGAGTGTTCAACTATTGTTTGTGTGAATCCACTGTTTCATTGCCTTTTCATGGCCACAAGAAGCTGCAACACATGCACTTCAACTTGATGACTGTAAAAATAGTTGTAGCCAGGGCTTAAGTCGCGCTCACGTTTGTGGCCATGTGGCGCCACCTGCTGCAATTAATGCAATTTTATCAGATTTAAATCTGATAGAACTATTGTTGGAAATACAATTGGCAGACCTGTCCTGATGCTCCACCAAATGGAGGCAAAAATGTGTGAAGCAGTCGAGGAGTGGCCTTCTCCAGAATGTGGAGGTAATCACACTCACTCACAGACGCTGTGATGGTGCTTTGCAGGGCCTGGCATCCAACAGGTCCCGAACTACACAGCCTTCTAAACTGCCACCTGAAAACAGAACGCTTCATTCTCATCGCCAATGAGGTAACCTCTGAAAATTTCAGAGCAATGACTGCCACCTGGAACACCATCAATACGTGGGAACAGTGGGTCACAAGCATCTGCAACGCCATACGGCGCGTCTTCCAAGTAAGATATAATCCTGGCAAAATCAAAGCTTGCTCCCAAAAGCCAGATGAGACTGTCACTGAGTACTTCTACCGCCTGGAGGAAGAGTGTGTGCAGCACGGTGTGTGGCAAGGAAAGCCACAAACCTATACTGGTGATGAGGCTGTGCTTGAAACGATTCTGAAAATGGCGTTGTATGATGGTGTCAGTGCTGATATCTGCAAAGAGATGAATTCCAGCCTGGTAGGTGGGTGGAAAGATAATTGGGTTCCAGGTATCCTGCGACACGCCAAGCATGCTGAGAAGGTGCTTCAAGAGTCCAACTCTGATCTGCTGTCCCAGACACAGACAGCCAAGCTCACCGTCAACCTCACTATACTCCACTCCAAGATGCCGTGGGCGTGGTCACTGGTATGCTCAGCAACGTGGACATGGTCGCAACTACGGAAGAAGATCTGGAACTGGGCCAACATTCCAGAATGATGATGCGTGCTTCAACTGCGGTGAGGTGGGACACTGGGCCAGAGACTGTGATAAACGAAAGGGTTGTGGATGTGGATATGAAAATCCATCCGAGGACGATGCCATGATGACATCAATCCTCA
This sequence comes from Synchiropus splendidus, assembly GCF_027744825.2. Classification (NCBI taxonomy): domain Eukaryota; kingdom Metazoa; phylum Chordata; class Actinopteri; order Syngnathiformes; family Callionymidae; genus Synchiropus; species Synchiropus splendidus. Next base: position 4,117,015 of record NC_071341.1, on the reverse strand, counting down.
GTGGCCCCACCCTCTGTCAGACTGACCCTCCAAGGAGAGCAGCGCTGCCCATGACCAGATAAGAGGAGCAAAAGACCCCAGCACTGCCTGTGACCAGATATGAGAAACAAAACACGCCACACTAGCATCTAACACCAATGAAATTGCTCACTTTTCTACCGGAAATGTTCCAGAAATTCCGTCCAGAAGCCGCTGACAACGTTCCAACGTGGACAGCGAAAGACACTGGTCTCGTCCATGGCACCCTTTCCGCCAAACTGGATTATATGGGTTACGTGGTTTCAGAATGACTGTGATATGCAAAAGTGTGATGGCAGTCACCATCGTGTTGCCGCTTCTGTGGTTTTGTGACATCTCACAACCATCACCAATCTTTGGGAAACATTTGAAACATGATGCCACCTCTTCTGGTCACGTGACTGACGACATTATTGATAACAATGTTCACCCTGCTGAACTGTCAAATAACATGTGGCGGCACACAGTAAGTACAAGGACCAATTTAGCCAATATGTCTGACAGTTCTGTGTGTACACTTTTTCTACACAATTCATTCAAACCTCACCCTCTGACTCAATGGTTGGGCTGTGAGCGCCCCCTATATGGCCACTAGAACTTTTTTGTTTTACACCTCTGACTATGAGGGCCGGGAGATGCTCAGTTTTAATACACTTTCCACATATAGTGGCAGAGGAAATAGAAATAGTTTATGATATTGGGCTATTTTATTATATTTATTTTATTCAGAATTGTATGCACCTGGTTCTGCTGCTGTTGGACTTTTTGATGACAAATATCTTTGTGCTGATCACAATTTGAACACAATTGAAATCGGTAATTCAGAAATCAGTTCTCACAGTACTGAATTGGTTCTATGTTGGGTTACTGCCAATGTTTTGTTTTCGGCCAACTCACCAGTGTACGAGAAAAGTGACTATCTGCTATAGGCAAGTGATGCTGGATTTGGGTCACCCCATGATGCTCTTTGGATCTGCGGGAGTAGCTTATATCAGGTTCTTCCCTAAAGATGAAGTGGCATCATGTCACTGGTACATTTAGGTCCCTCTTTAACTGTATTGTCTGACCTAGTACAAACTACTGTTCATCATCCACACTTCCACCATCCTTGGACTAATGTTCATCACTTTTCAAAGCGACTCATGACCTCCCCAGGAACTAAATTCTTGTCAGGGTTCCGTCCCTGGTGGGGAGCAGATAACAATGCTCACAACATTGATAAGCTACACATCAGACTCAAGAATTTACCTGCTATAGTGACAGCTGGTTTCTCAGCTATGACTCAATTATATAGATAAGAGATCTTCGAAAGAGATCTTTCTTAGCTTCTCGCAACATGCAAATTCATCAATCAAATTACTTGCCTCTCAGGGAGGTTTATGTCACGTGGCAGGTGATTTCTGTTGCAATTTCATTTCTGAGGTTTCTGGTAATATCACACACAACTGAAAGAAGATGACTTCGCTGTCTCATCCACCTGTAGCTGGTGGACCAGCTCTTGACTCTTTGCCAATCGAATAGACTCAATATTCCCGAGGATGATGATGTCACTGTTGAGATTGAGCTCAATACTTTTCCTACTGTTCTGGTTTAAAATGTATGCTGTTGTCATGCAAAAGTTTTTGTGTGTTTCATTTACTTCTCTCTTGAATGATGGTTTACCTTAAAACCTAAGGGGCTCAGTTTTTCTGATGTTATTCTTTTACTTTCATATTTACTCACATTTATCCACTTTTTTTTATATTTTACTTACATTTATTCTCACCATTTAATCTCATAAATCATCATACATTTAATCTCATTTTCATCTCATAATCAGTAGTGTTTATCAACCGTTAATATTTTTTGTTATTATTTTTATTAATTTGTAATAAAAAAAGGGGGTTACTGGTTTCTGGTGAAGGCTGTCTCATTGTTTTTTGTAAAACCATTTCTCCTTGTTTTCAGAATTCTGAGTGAAGACTGAGCGTCTCACACATGCTCTAGGTTGTTGCAACATTCTTGCTTGTTATGTTATTGTGTACCCATCCCGTCCAGTGATTAGTGAGTGAATGCTGGCTGAGAATATCCTCGGTGAGAGTTTCAACTTCATAATGCGAACTTGTCTTCTCACTCTCTTTGCAAAGATTCTTCAATAAATATTCCTAAAACACAATTCTCTCTTTATTGAAGTCAAGGAACACCCCTCCCGTGACCCCTGCCTCTGCCTCTCGATGGACATGGTCCCTGGGTCATCCACATCAGTTTCTCTCCCTTTACTTGTATCTTTACCTTTATGTTTTCCGGTCGTGGCGTCTCAACGGGCTTGAGTGAGTTGCAGCTTCAAGAGCTGCCCCTGCATGCCCTTGACTGAGCCAATGTGGCGATCTGCAAAAAGTTTGAGATGACGAGTAATGTGTCTCTTACAATAAATAGATTCAGAATCCATCAGGTCTGGATCTTTTACTAATTCTGATATAACTTCCTCAGGACAAGTGTCTCATATCGCAATTCTGAACACATCATCTGCTGTCTGATTTCTAGATGGGTGTGAACCTTATCAGTCCACGTACTCAAGCACTTATCGTAGTGAGAGCTGGGATCCATGGGATGCTGGTATTCCAGATTGGTGTACAGTTACAGTTACAGCATGCGTGGGTGATTCTTACCATATCGGCAACCGCCAACAAAATACATCAGTACAGTAGAGGGCTACGCGCACATCGTAGAACCTAATATGGTAACTCTACATCAGAATGCTGATGCAGAGGCGAATGCATGAATCAACGTACTGCAAACTGGTTGCAACGACAAACAGCTGGTATCCTACAGCTACGTGTTTGACCAGTAAGTGACAACTCAATCACTAAAGATACACCTACATCCAGGTGGGTGGTCACTCTCAGAAATCTTGGCAAGCTGACTGACCAGCAGTCATGGGAAGCCCACGAAGTGCACGGCGGAACAGCAACAAACTTGAAGATGGTCATCTAGAGTAGCAACCACCCCTCAGATGGTCAACCACCGTGTCCCTGACCACAGTTACTTGGTCCTTGGGCACCAACATGGCACCACATGGACAGCAGAATCTGGTTCCCACCATAACTACCTCCAGGTGTGCAGTCATCAGAATGTTGATGAACTAAAGTATAATGGACCGTCTGACGCTGGGCCCAATAGGCCCACAAACCGTGGGTTCGACCATGGATTCCTGAAGCCGAAAAAACAGCGAGTGCACAAGCAATCACACCGAGTAGAATTGGAATGGTGAGCTCCCTTTTACTTGTAGATAAAACCTCAGCATGGGACCTCGAAGTCTGGTGGTCAGAAAACTGCATGAGACAGACAGCTGGAAGTGATATTGAAGAAATATGATTTGATAAAGGTGGAGGTGGAGGACCTCAATGCAGCAGCAGAAAAATATACTCCACTGGCCACAGAGGCAGCAACCCCATTGATGGAATGAGCCCTGATGCCTATGGGGGGTTGCGACATTGAAGGACAGTGCTTTTCAAACTCCTCCTCCTGGTGGGGATCATGAACACTTTTCATTCTTCAGTCACTTCAGACCAGAACCTCCCGCCACGAGAACAGCTTTTTCCCCTCGGCCGTCAGACTGATGAATTCGTGAACAGCCCATGCTGTTTGTGGGTTATTTATTTATGAGTTACTTCTATTATTATTGTTTATCTTTATTCATTTGTATTTTATTTTTTGTTTTTATTGTGATTATTATTATTGTTTTTGTTTTTTTATTGCTATTGCACGTTGTTCTTTTCAATGTTTCTATTATACTTTGGAACAACACTAACACAAAAGATAAAAAAATACTATCTGACTAATTAGATTAGATGGCCTATATTTGTCCCACAGTGGGGAAATTCAACAATTAAGGTTCACACTCGCCAATTAAGGCAGTTGAAACAGGGTTTGATGGAGTCATTTGTTTTACTACTCTTGGACCTGACGCAGCAGCATGGATTTTTCTTCGCCAGGCCGCTGCTGGATGCACACCAAACGCTTGCCACTCGAGCTCGATCTACCCCTGCAGGAATGAAGATCCCACCCGGCGCTGACAAAGCCACCATCGCGTAGTGGAATGGTGTTTATAGAGAATGTGGCTCCAGTGTGCACCGCTCTCAGCGGAGCATAAAGCCGGTCCTCATGGGGCGCCGATTACCGACTCTCTGTTCGGGCCTGAGCCGAGGCAGATGACGCCGGAGAGAGTGCAGACAAGAAAAGAGAACCCGGACATGCAGGAGTACATGTACTTCTGCCTGACAGAGGGCCATGTCCCTACGCCAGGCCGGAGACTTCCCTGACTTCAAGAAGGGCGAATGGAATACTATCACTGATCTGAGGACCAAGGTGAGCCCAGCTGTCCGGAGAATAGCCTCACTGATCATCGCTGCTCCTCTCAGAGAGACCAGTTGGCTGCTCCCACCTCCGCTCACAGCCTCGTGAATAGAAAGAAAACATTCTCCAAATCTAAGTCAAACAAGTCTAACATTAATAAAAATAAGAACCACTACTTTGGTGTCGGGTCTGTGTCTTCTCTGCCAAAAATTGGGGCTTATTGTCCCGGTTATTATCCCGGTTCAGCCAAGTAACAGGAAGTTTATCTGCTTCGGGCCGCATGGAATGAAGTTTTGAGAAAACTATTAAAATACCTTGAGTATCACTTTACTTCAATTAATTAACCATAGCATACTGGCTGGACTGGAGTTGTGGGAGGTGGTTTCCTGGCTCTCAAGTGAATTGAGAATTGCTGCGTCCAGGTGGAGGTGGCGTCGTAGAAACGTCTTCCAGGGCTGTCGAGGGTCCCTCATTGAAGGCGGCAAGTGACCGTCGCGGAACGAGTCAGCATTACCAACCAAAAAATGTAACTTTACTCAGTTCACCGGTCTGGAACAACCTCAGGAGCCGTCGCCAGATGACAGTGCGTGATCAGCAGGTTGGTGTGTCTGTCTTGCACGCTCACCCACTGTTGGCTGGATAAAGCGGTGGTTGCCGGCTTCAGGTTAGACAGTGTAGCGCAGGCAACAAGCTTTGCCCTCTCGGCCGCCATACCTTTTTGATAGGAGGGAGGGATGTTCCATGTAGCGCGGAACTGTGAGCGACAAGATGCAGCGTTGAGATGCTACACAATTGCAAGAGTCTGAGAGCAGGTTGTGTGGGTCTATCATTGGAAGGCAGGTATTGGCTTCAGCCATGGACTAGAGAGTGTTATTCATTCCGTGCTTTCTACTCTGGTTCTCCTCCGTTTTTTGCGCTCATGGACGCTTTTGTTCCTGAACTGTTTAATTTTATTTTCCGGACTCTGTCTCCCTCTGGTGTTTTTTTTTTAACCTTTCCTCATGCCTCCTTGTTTAGATGTAGAGTGTAATTCTGTTTGTGTATTGTATTTTAATTTCCCTCATCTTTGTTTAACTGCCTCCTTCTAGTGCAGCAGTTGAGTGCATTCGGTTGGTTTTATTATTAAATTTATTGGACTTGACCCTTGGTCTCCTCCCTGCTGCATGTGGGTCACCCATCTGAAACCGTTACACTATTCCTGCAAATCAAAATTGTAACACAAACAACAACAACTGATCACAAAGGCCAGGCCCTTCCAGAACAAAGTGAAGGGCCTGGTTTACTGCATCGTCTACAGATCTGTTGGCCCTGTAGGCAAACTGTATTGAGTCCAGGAGGGCAGCAGTGATGGATTTTTGGTGGGATAGAACCAGGAGCTCAAAGGACTTCATGGCCACAGACGTCAGTGCCACCGGTCTGTAGTCATTCAGTCCAGTGATCCTTGGTTTCTTTGGCACAGGAACAATAGTGGAGGATTCAAAGCAGGCTGGAAGATGACTGGATTCCAAGGAAGCATTGAAGATGTCTGTGAACACTGGAGCCAGCTCAGCAGCACAATGCTTCAGGATGGCAGGGGAAACTCTGTCCAGACCCACAGCCTTCCGAAGGTTCAGCTTCCTGAACTGAATGAGACATTGTGTGTATTTCTGTGAAGCTGAACTCCTGAGCTATTTCAATGACAGCTCCAGTGAAACTTGTCACAGAGGAGGGTGAAGTTCAAATACCCATTCTAGTATCAGACCAAACCCCAGTCAATCTGCTGGGAAGAGATGTGCTGTGCAAATTAATAATCAAAATCTGGTGCAAACCACAGGCCAACAGTTGCTCCAATAAATCAAATATGTGAAAGTTTACTGGTTAGGGGATGTTCAGGAACCAGTAGCATGTGCGTACAAAACTTGGGAGTTGTACATCCGAGCGCCGATTCCAAATGCTAGAAAGCCAGCTTGAGACTATCATTCTGAATCTGTGTATCATTCGTTCATTTGTTTTTCATAATAAAACCAAAACTACAGAAACGAAAAAACAACTTGTTTTTTCATAGTTTGTTTCGAAGACCAAAATGAAAAAACAGAAAATGAATAGTTTTTTTCCGATTTTCTGCACAATTGGAAAATGGAAAGAACGGATAACGGGGTGATTGTTACTTTTTCATAGTTCGATTTGATGTTGATTGCATCACCCGGAAGTGAACCTTTTAGAAACGCGAGTGCTCAGCAGTCTGCCTTATGTGGTTCGGAAGTTTAGGTGCGTGAGTTCTGCCGACTCACTGTTAAGCGCAACGTGGTTCAAGATCAACTGTAAGAGCACAAAGATCAACACAAAGAAAACATGGCTGGACTGGATGATAACGCTGACATAATTTTTCAACTTTTTGAGGAGGGAAGAACGCATGCCGAAATTGCCTAACTGCTAAACAGTCCTGTAAAGATCCAAACGTGAACTTAATTTAAGTGACTATAAGTCACGTCATTCCAAGAATTTGATGCACAGATTCTGGCAATTGAAACCAAAACAGAAGTCACTCATTTCAATCGGACGTCTCTATTTGAAACGGTTTGTTTTTGTTTGTCCAAAGAAAACTTGACGTATGTATCTCAAATTCGAATCATTCATCTATTAATCATTCTAAAACCAAAATACCACAATAGTGCCACTGCAAGTGCATACAAGGCAAGTACAACAACACTTACTTACTTACTCACTTACTCGACATAGTCCATTCCAAGATGTGTGTACTGGGTATATTTACTGTACATTACTGTAAATCGATATCACAGGGTGATCCTGGGGTGGTGATGATTGGGCCCTCTCCTCCCTAAGTGTTTTGAAAGCCCTTAGTGACAAATTGTAAAAGTATATAGCTATACAAATAATGTATTACTTGCCTTATTGCCCAGGGTATAATGTTTCGTGGCCCTTGAAGGGGTTTTTCAACCCACTGTTACAATGCAGATTAAAGTGCATTCACACTTTATCACACTATGTCTAGCCCTATTTAATAAATCCTTTTACATTTACAAGGTTCAATACGGGCACCAAATAACCAGTTTTCCATTTTGATACAAGCAGTTGCCATATTGTTGCACACGCAATGCATCTGCCATATAAACACATTTCAAAGTTATTAGCTTGATTTTCAGTTTCAATTACATAAGAAACATTTTTGTCTTCACAGACAGGTCCATCATATGGCCGAAAATTTATGACCGGATTTTTGTCATCACTGGGTTAAAGAGCAGGAGAATGTCGAGTGGGAAGGGTTCTCAGAGAGGTGCACCAGCCCTATAATGAAATGCGTCAGCAGGTAAGTCACTGACAGTGAAAACAAATGCGTGATTGATCAACTTATGTCATTGTACATTTACAATTTTATATTATTCCATATTGTTATATTGGTAGGCTATGTATTATTATTTCTTTTCATTGGATAAATGGTACTTTGGTTTAGGGGGCACGTAACCTGATCCCTGTTCCTTACCATGCTGAGTCAATGGGCCACAAACTCCACATTGACCAAAATGAGAAGCTGGGAATGTTTGGAGTGACTCATGTACTGGCAATCGATGGATTCAGCAGCAAAATCATTGCTAATTTCACAATGCCAGTGAAGAACAATCTCATTATTTATGAGGAAGTTTACAGGTTAGTCATGGTTATTTTTAAACCAAAGCATATGATAAGCACTTCATGTCGTTATATATATCAATCATATTTTCTCAACTATCATAATGTGCTATATGTGTTGTGTGCATGTAAATGTGAAATGAAGCTAATTTATCTCATCAGAATTCTGTAATGTACATATTTTCCGTGTTGCAGGGCAGCAGTTACTAACAATGGCATGTGGGACCAGTTGATCATGGCAGAGAGTTTTTCTTAACCCTTTACGTTCAAGAGAAGTTGTCTCAACACAGACACAACACCAACAGGCTGCCTTACATTCAGACAACTTCTTCTAGGGTGAGTTTGATCTGCTAGTGACCGTACAGCCAAAGATCAAAAGTAACTTTCACGGCTAACAAAAAAATTATTCACAATCAAAAATACATGTTCTATCCCAAAATCTGAAAGAGTTTGAAAGGAATGAAATGCATTTAAAATCTGACGTCATTGGTAAATGCCCTTCAATCCATCTTTCATTGCTGCTACTGTCATCAACAATTCCTTCCAAAAACGGTTGGTGCAAGGTACTCTTTGGTGGTTTATATAGGCAGAACCTGTACCATGGGCCTAGTTTTACAATGAGTGTTTTGCCATGCGGAGCATTGCAATCTAATCCCTAGTCCTCTGGTGCATGTGGGCCAGTCTCCCCTCTCCAATTACGTCATGTTCTCTTCTTTTTGACTCAGTTGTGAACAATGACCACAATATGTTTCAAGAAGCATTGTTGTACCCGATTCATGTGACTGGAAGGCATGCAGAGTGATTGTTAATACTGTATGTACTTGCCAAACAATAAGTGAGCTCAATTATAATTACATATTATAATATTCTACAGCAGGTGGAGAACATTGGTCGTTTTAAAAGACCTGTGAGTTCATAGAAAAATAAAAAAAATAAAAGTTTTAAAAATTTCATTTGGTAAGGAGATAAAAGCTTTATTAAATCAGCTTTATTAGACATACAATTCATATCATTTTGACTGTATAAGAACCAGGACAGTGAGAGCAGTGTAGTATTGAGTGCGTCATAGTCCATGTTGATTAATAAATTTAAGAGTACCAACCTTTACAGACGAGACAGCTACAGATTTCTCTTTAAGAGGCTGCTTTGGCTTCTGACAGAGACAAGGTTGTCGTCAGCGTGGAATGACCAAATCCACTGAGATCTTTGATAATCTGTGACACTTCCTTTAATCCTTGGGCTGCCTCCACAACATCTTCAATGTCTGCTACAACCTCTTGAAGGCCAGTATCTTCTCTGCGACTGAAGAACATTTTAATTCAATGTTTAACATAGACAGACAATCACTTCAGATTCCTCAGAAAAGCTGCAGTCAGGAAATTCATAAAGGGGAAAAAAATAAAAAATAAAAAAAACAAATCACACGCACAAACTTATATTTCTATCCTTGTTAGGACATTGGGAGGTTTTTCATTGACTTCCTTGGTTTCCCCAGCCTCTCACCCTTAAACATAACCATGCAAAATAAATGGCTAACCTTATCCAAACTAATATCCAATTAAAATGATCTAGTTATTTTTAAGTTTCAACCCTCAAATTTGACTTCAACCTCGTTAGGAGCAGCAAAACGGTCCCAACTAAGCCATATTTCATCACAAGATGGTGTTTTTTTAAAACCAGAATCGGAACCCTTTGTGGACATCATATGAAAGTTACCACAAACATCGATCCAAAAAAAGTAAAATAGTCTTCACTGACCTCAGCCGCCTCCTCTTATTAACCTGGAGCAGATGAGCTTCAGGTACTGCACATACTTCCTGGAATTTTGCTTCCAGTATACTGATCCTGACATGAATAAATAAGATTAGTCTTTGTCATAAAAAATGTTTTATTACGTTTCAACCATGTATATTCTGCCCTGTGGATTAATTATATCTTAAAGGTAAGTTCTTTTTTTTTCTAAACAAATCCAAAGTACAGAGCTATTATTAAAAAATGTCCTTTCGTGAGAATATCACTTGGGTGTATGCACTTTTTTCAGTTATTAAGAATGTGAACTGTTTGTGCAGAAATTATTATTTATTATTATTATATTTTTAAAAAATTAATATATATTTAATTATTATATTTAAACAGCGATAATTAGAACAAAAATAATAACTTTATTATACGTACCTCTTGTTCCTTCCAAATCAATTATTTTATTCCCCTGACTAAATGACAGGCTCCTGATCTCCGAGGGCTTCTTTCACCTTGTCAGTGATTGTTGCAACACAGGCCTCAAACTCCGTGAAGCGGACTGTCACCATCTTGCTGCTCAGTTTTCACAAGGAGTGATTTTGATAATATTCGGATTGACTTCTCAGTCAGTCAGTGAATATACAGTGACAACATTAGCCACTCAATATATGACTGGGGTCATCAGGTTTTTGGCACAACAAGCATTAACACGGCTCAATTGTGGGGTGGGTAGTAAGTAATTACCAGCAAACAGACAAGACACCGACAAAAACTATTTAGAAGAAAGTTGTTGTGAATAGGGTTTCTCTTACAAATCACCCGACAAAGGTTTTGACCAGGGTGCTCCTTGAATGTGAAGACGCAGAGCCAGCAGCTGCACTGGGTGGATGGTGAAAAGAAAATCTGACTGGCTGCTGGCAAGATGAAAGTTCCCTGGGCAGCTTCTCTAGAGAGGTGCTGTTGCCATGGACTTCATAATGACCTTTCCGAGTGAGGTCATAGCACATGAAGTCACCGTCATCATGAGGAAATATGGCCACATTTGTGTCATCTGTCAAATTAATGGTCTCTTTTTGGACCTAGAAGTATTTAGGATAGAGAAGATTAGACATTGATCATATTCATCTACTTAGATTTAAACACGCATTTTAAGAAACAATTAAATTGTCGCCTCATTTTTGTACACACAAATACTTCCAGTCGCTTTTAGAATGGTTATTATTCAAATGTAATTAGTGTAATGTAATCCCTGAATATAACATGATTTATGGTTTTATCTGTGAGTGCATACCGTGAGGATAATCAAAGGTCTAAGGTTGCACAAGAATCTTTTACACTCATACTCGGGGGGCAAAATTAACATCTACAATTGCAGGATGTAGTGACTACTATAGCAATCAACAACGTTTTAGTAACACAATTTATAATAACCCAATAACGGCAACTCATTACTGGCATCACGCTATCCGGCGAAACTTTGATGTAAACTTGCTTCACAAAAGTTAATAAATAACGGACCCCCTGCCCCCATTTCATACAAAAACGACTTACCTGGAAAATGACACCTATTTTCTCTGTACTCAGGTCTTCTGGCCATAATGTGACCCCGTTCCCTCCCTAAACAGCAACAAATGTGTTCTCGTTCATCTTTATGAGCTTGATCACTGAGAGGTTGCCGCCGCTGTGCACTCGCGTTTCTGAAAGGTTCACCCCGTTATCCGTTCTTTCCATTTTCCAATTGTGCAGAAAATCGGAAATCTGAAAAAGGATTCGTTTTCCGTTTTTTCATTTTGGTCCTCAAAACAAACTATGAAAAAACAAGTTGTTTTTTCGTTTCTGTAGTTGTGGTTTTATTATGAAAAACAAATGAACGAATGATACACAGATTATTGTGCAATGTACTATGATCCGTCTTGCAGTCTTGTTTAACCAAGTGCTACGACAAGACCCAGAAGGTCAAGACATCAACAGCACACTGATAAAGTATGTTGATGATCTGCTAATCTGTTCAACAACACTTGAGGACTGCCACAGAGACTCCATTAAAGTGCGACAGAGGTTAGCAGTAACAGGACATAATGCATCACAAAATAAACTGCAATATTGTCAACCCCAAGTAGAATTTCTGGGTCGACTGATCTCACAAGGCACCACCACAATAACACGAGAACAGCTCGAGGGAGTTACAAAGCTCCACAACCACGAACCGTTGGTCAGATGATGACATTCCTTGGCATGTCAGGGTTCAGTTCAGAGTGGATTGAAGATTATGCCAGAAAAACAAACCCACTCAGAGATCTGATAAAAGCAGCAGGAACAACAACCTTATAAGCATCATTAGAATGGGCAGAGGAAGCCCGAGATGGGTTTTCACCTTCACCTTCACCTTCTTCTGCCACTTATCCGGGGTCGGGTCGCGGAGGCAGCATTCGGAGCAAGGAAGCCCAAACTTCCCGGTCCGCACAAACCTCCTCCAGCTCCTCCCGGGGGATCCCGAGGCGTTCCCAGGCCAGACCGGAGACATAATCTCTCCAGCGAGTCCTGGGTCTTCCCCGGGGTCTCCTCCCGGTAGGACATGCCCGGAACACCTCCCAGGGAGGCGTCCAGGGGGCATCCGGATCAGATGCCCGAGCCACCTCAGCTGGTTCCTCTCCATGTGGAGGAGCAGCGGCTCCACCCCGAGCTCCTCCCGGATGACCAAACTCCTCACCCTATCTCTAAGGGTGCGCCCAGCCACCCTGCGGAGGAAACTCATCTCAGCCGCTTGTATCCGCGATCTCATCCTTTCGGTCACTACCCAAAGCTCGTGACCATAGGTGAGGGTGGGAACGTAGATCGATCGGTAAATCGAGAGCTTCGTCTTGTGACTCAGCTCTCTCTTCACCACGACGGTCCGATACAGCGACCGCATCACTGCTGCCGCTGCACCAACCCGTCTATCAATCTCACGCTCCCTTTTTCCCTCACTCGAGAACAAGACCCCGAGATACTTAAACTCCGCCACTTGAGGCAAGAACTCTCCACCAACCTGGAGAGAGCAAACCACCGTGTTCCGGTCGAGAACCATGGCCTCAGACTTGGAGGTGCTGATCCTCATCCCGGCCGCTTCACACTCGGCTGCAAACCGACCCAGCGCATGCTGAAGGTCCCGGTCCGATGAGGCCAGCAGAACAACATCGTCCGCAAATAGCAGAGATGAAATTCTGTGGTTCCCGAACCGGATCCCCTCCGACCCCTGGCTACGCCCAGAAATTCTGTCCATAAAAGTGATGAACAGAACCGGTGACAAAGGGCAGCCCTGGCGGAGACCAACATGCACCGGGAACAGGTCTGATTTCCGGCCGGCAATGCGAACCATGCTCCTGCTCCGGTCATACAAGGAGCGGACAGCCCCTAGCAGAGGGTCCCGCACCCCATATTCCCGGAGCACCCCCCACAGGACATCGCGAGGGACACGGTCGAACGCCTTCTCCAAATCCACAAAGCACATGTGGACGGGTTGGGCAAACTCCCATGAACCCTCGAGCACCCGGTGGAGGGTATAGAGCTGGTCCAGTGTTCCACGACCGGGACGAAAACCACACTGTTCCTCCTGGATCTGAGGTTCGACTATTGGCCGAAGTCTCCTCTCTAGTACCCTGGAATAGACCTTTCCAGGGTACACGTCAGCTGCCTCAGGAGTCCCACAGGCCATCAAGACCCGATAGGACTCCTTCTTCAGCCTGACGGCATCCCTTACTTTCGGTGTCCACCACCGGGTTCGGGGATTGCCGCCGCGACGGGCACCGGAGACCTTGCGACCACAACTGCGTGCAGCCGCACTGACAATGGAGGAGGAGAACATGGACCACTCAGACTCCATGTCACCTACCTCCCTTGGGATCTGGGAGAAACTCTCCCGAAGGTGGGAGTTAAAGACCCAACTGACAGTGGGTTCCACCAGGCGTTCCCAGCAGACCCTCACAATACGTTTGGGCCTGCCCGGTCTGACCGGCTTCCTCCCCTGCCAGCGGATCGCACTCACCACCAGGTGGTGATCGGTTGACAGCTCTGCCCCTCTCTTCACCCGAGTGTCCGAGACACGTGGCCGAAGGTCAGATGACACGATCACAAAGTCTATCATAGACCTCCGGCCAAGGGTGTCCTGGTGCCATGAGCACTTATGGACACCCTTGTGCTCAAACATGGTGTTCGTTATGGACAAACTGTGGGTGGCACAGAAGTCCAGTAATAGAACACCGCACAGGTTCAGATCGGGTAGGCCGTTCTTCCCAATCACGCCCCTCCAAGTCTTGCTGTCATTGCCCACGTGGGCGTTGAAGTCTCCCAGTAGAACAATGGAGTCCCCGGTTGGGGCACTGTCGAGTACCCCTCCCAGTGACTCCAAGAAAGCCGGGTAGTCTACACTGCTGTTCGGCCCGTAAGCCGCAACCGCTGTGAGACACCTGTCCCCAACCCGTAGGCGTAGGGACGCGACCCTCTCGTTCACCGGGGTAAACCCCAACACGAAGCTGCAGAGCTGCGGGGCTATGAGCAAGCCTACGCCAGCCCACCGCCTCTCCCCGCGGACAACTCCAGAAAAGTAGAGGGTCCAGCCTTTCTCGAGGAGTTGGGTTCGAGCGAAGTGACATTCCATGTCCCAAGAGCCAGAGAATGTCCACACGAACCAGGTCGTCGGGCCCCCCGGCCTCGACTGCTACCTAGTTCTCTTTGCACCCGACCCCTATGACTCCCTCTGTGGGTGGTGGGTCCGCAGGAGGGACGGCCCATGTCATTCGTTCGGGCTTGGCCCGGCCGGGCCCCATGGGCAGAGGCCCGGCCACCAGGCGCTCGCATTCGAGCCCCAACCCCAGGCCTGGCTCCAGGGTGGGGCCCCGGCTGCGCCATGCCGGGCGACGTCACGGTCCTTGATGTTTTTGGTTTTGTCATCGGGGCTTCTGAACTGCTCTTAGTCTGACCCGTCACCTAGGACCTGTTTGCCATGGGAGACCCTACCAGGAGCATAACGCCCCCGACAACATAGCTCCTAGGATCATTCAAGGTACACAAACTCCCCCACCACGATAAGGTTGCAGTTCCAGGGGGAGCTTGAGATGGGTTTTCATACAATCAAACAGAGAGTACTCTCTCTAGCGACACCAGACTTTACCAAACCATTTCTGCTGTATGTTGCGAACAGACACAACATGTATTCGTCAGCAGTTTTAATGCAAGAGACATGTAGTGGCAGACAGAAACAACCGCTCGCCTACTACGACACCAAACCTGACAATGTTGTTCAAGGCTGGCCGCCATGCTATCAAGGGTTAGCAGTACAATACCCGTATGAGAAAGCAACAATCATAACCATGGGTTACCCATTGACAATCTGCACTCATCACAAGATCACAGAACCGATCAACCAAGGGAAGTTTGTGGTCACACAAGCAAGGTGTCTACAGTTCATGCCACTGCCAACATACCAGGACATCATCATCAAATGCACCACAACAAATCCAGCAAAATGTCATTCCTTTCAACTTTGAGGGAGAGCCACATGAATGTGTTGCAGAAACAATGAAATACACAAGGCTGAGACCAGATTTAGAGTCGACTCCATTGATCAATGCAGAAAAAGTATATTTTGTTGTTGGCTCATGTTTCAGGGATCACCAAGGAAGCCATGCTGGTTATGCTGTTGTCAGACAGGAAGAAGAGCAGTTTGTGACAGTGAAAGGTGAGAGTTGTGATCAGCCGTGTTCATCTTAGCAAGCTGGCTAAGGGAAAAGTTGCAAACATCTATGTTGCACAAAAAGACAACTGGACAACAAAGAACTTTTGGGATCATTTATCTATTAGATCCTCATAGGATTTTTAATTAATTACAAAAGAAATTGTCTGGAGCAGTTTGGAAGCAAAGATGGTTTAGAAAGATGGATGGCAGTCCAATTCAGCATGGAAAACGGATTAATGCCTTAATGTCTGCAGTGATTTTGCCAACAATACTAGCGATTGCCAAATGTCAAGCACACAGGAAAGGAAGTGAAGATGTCATCAGAGGAAACTATGCCGCAGACGAAGCAGCAAAAGAAGCTTCAAAGTGTAAAACAGCTATTTTGGCATCCATGGTGTCATTAGAGCCCACAGTCACACCTGAAGACATAATCTTGAGCCAAAAACATGCCAGTGAGAATGAAAAGGTTTTGTGGAAGTAAAGAGGTGCAACTGTGGACAGCAAAAGTCTCTGGTGATCACATGAAGGTTTGCTTGTAGCGCCAGCTCCGCTACTGACCATTGTGATTTCTGAGGTGCACATTGCAGATCACTCTGCAAGGGAACAAGTGATGAAGAAAATCAGACAGCAGGGATATTGGTCCCCATTTTTGCAGGCAACAACAAATGAAGTGTTAAACCAGTGTGAGGTTTGTGCAGAAAATAATGTATGAAAGAGCATCAAGACACCAATTGGTCACATTACAGTCCTAGAAGGTCCATTCAAACATCTTGTTATTGACTATGTTGACATGATCAAGTCGGTGATCGATCGGTTTAGTCGTTGGGTTGGAGCAACACCATCAAAAGACTTGAGTGCTGAAGCAGTAAAAAAAATTGTTGGGTGCTGTTTATCACCCAGGGAATGGTTGAAAGGATAAACAGAACTTTAAAAGGAAAACTGAATGAGGTCTGTGCCAGCACAAAGCTGAGCTGGGTGATGCGTTGCCATTAGCACTGATGAGTTATCACATGCAAACTCATTGAAGCTCACATTTGACACCACATGAGATGTTGACGGGACGGCCGATGCTGGCACCACATTTGAGAGGACTCTACAGAGGGCCTCCACTTGAGCAGTTACAATCTGAACTGAAAAGTTATGTGAGACAACTAACTGCTATCCATAAGAGTATCTGCAGGAGGAAATATGAGAACTCGAGGTCGATCGAGAGGTTGGCAATCCGATGGTTCCTGGTGACCAAGTGTGTATCAAAGTCTCCCATAGAAGTGGCACCAGCCGAGACATGAGAGTCCATACACCGTGGTCCGAGCCACACCAACAGCTGTCCAAATCGAAGGCAGCACCACGTGGTACCATCTGAACCACTGCAAAAGGGCACCAGGCACCACAACAAAGGAGGAAACAAAACAAAAAACTCAGGGCAAGCCTACGCCAGCCCACCGCCTCTCCCCGCGGACAACTCCAGAAAAGTAGAGGGTCCAGCCTTTCGCGAGGAGTTGGGTTCGAGCGAAGTGACATTCCATGTCCCAAGAGCCAGAGAATGTCCACACGAACCAGGTCGTCGGGCCCCCCGGCCTCGACTGCTACCTAGTTCTCTTTGCACCCGACCCCTATGACTCCCTCTGTGGGTGGTGGGTCCGCAGGAGGGACGGCCCATGTCATTCGTTCGGGCTTGGCCCGGCCGGGCCCCATGGGCAGAGGCCCGGCCACCAGGCGCTCGCATTCGAGCCCCAACCCCAGGCCTGGCTCCAGGGTGGGGCCCCGGCTGCGCCATGCCGGGCGACGTCACGGTCCTTGATGTTTTTGGTTTTGTCATCGGGGCTTCTGAACTGCTCTTAGTCTGACCCGTCACCTAGGACCTGTTTGCCATGGGAGACCCTACCAGGAGCATAACGCCCCCGACAACATAGCTCCTAGGATCATTCAAGGTACACAAACTCCCCCACCACGATAAGGTTGCAGTTCCAGGGGGAGCTTGAGATGGGTTTTCATACAATCAAACAGAGAGTACTCTCTCTAGCGACACCAGACTTTACCAAACCATTTCTGCTGTATGTGTCATGGCTCCGCTTCCAGGCTCCGAGTCCTGGTTTTGCTTCTCTCCCTCTGTTCCTTTGGCACACGGCTGGAGCCGATTATCCCCTGATTACGGTCTTCAAGAACACCTGGGCTCCAGCAACGTGTGCCAGATCGTTGTGTCTTTGTTTCCTGCCACTTCTCCTAGTCCCTGTGTGTTTCCACGTTCCCTGTGGTGATTTCTGTGATTTTGGACTCCTCTCGATCCCCTGTGGTAACTCCCGGTTCTCGTGTCTCTCCCTGTGTTCGGCTTCTGCGGTTCTCGTGTCTCTCCCTGTGTTCGGCTTCTGCGGTTCTCGTGTCTCTCCCTGTGTTCGGCTTCTGCGGTTCTTGTGTCTCTCTCCCTGTGTTCGGCTTTTACTTCTGTGCGCTTGCTAGTTCTTTTGTTACATTGTTTAACCCTGCTGTCCTGAGTTAGTGTTTTTGGTTTCTTGCTGTTTGCCGCGTGTTTCTTGGTTTTCTTTTGTAGTTTATTCTCGGTTTCATTTGTGATTTAAGTTCATTTAACTCCCGGTTCGGTGACGCTTTCTGTTTTGACTTTTTACTAATTTTTGTGCACTTCTGTTAGTTTCATTACTGTTTTTACACTCTGCGTTTGCTCTGTTTCTTCCCGGTTCGGTGACGCTTTCTGTTCTATGTTTGTTTAATTATTAAATATTATTTATAATTCCCTCCTGCCTCCTGTGCCTACAACCATTTGCACTTGGGTCCTACACCACGTCTCCTATACGTGGCTTTAGCTCCCTCGTCCCTTCGTATCGTGACAGAAACGATCTGGCCATAATTATGGACCCAGCAGTGGTGAAAGGCTGGCAGGAGCAACTAGACACTCAGGCCACCAGGTTGAGTCATATTGAGAGGATGACTCTGTCTATTTCTGAGATGTTGGACTCCATGTCTGAGGCGGTTGCACGGCATTCCTCCCGCTCTGCTCTGTCCGCTTGCTTCTTCTGCTCTTCCGTCGGAGCCAATTCTGTCGGTTCCCGCCCGTGAATTTTTTTTTCTTCGTGACTCTTGTGTTTCCCCGTCTTCGCCTCCCGTGGTCTCCGGCGCAGCTCTCAAGCCGGCGCCTCCCGTGGTCTCCGGCGCTGCTCTCAAGCCGGCGTCTCCCGTGGTCTCCGGCGCTGCTCTCAAGCCGGCGTCTCCCGTGGTCTCCGGCGCTGCTCTCAAGCCGGCACCTCCCGTGGTCTCCGGCGCTGCTCTCAAGCCGGCGCCTCCCGTGGTCTCCGGCGCAGCTCTCCAGCCAGCGGCTCTCCAGCCGGCGCCTCCCATGTTCTCCGGCGCGGCTCTCAAGCCTGTTGTGGAATAATTTGACCTGTGTCATTAGAGTTACAAGGATGACTTGTTTCTCAGTACCAATGGAATGTTTAACAGATATCTACCCACTCTGTATTCCAAATACGCCAGAGATGGCTACCTTGGGGTGGAGACAGGAATGTATGTTTTGTCTGGAGCTGCCAGAAGCTCTTGCGATTCAGACAGAAGGCCAAGTGTGAATATGCATGTTTGTGACGACGTATCTGGTCCAAGGAGCGCCCTTGATCCAGCCCCTACTTAATGTGTCTGTACTTTGAACAATTTGATACTGAGCGATGTCAAGCGAAGAGATGATGTTACGCTGATGTGGAATAAAACAAAGCTTGTATCCCGCTACTTCTGTGGTTTCTTCCGCTCCCAACTCGACGCCCTGAGAAGTGTATACCCCGCTGGCCGGACCACATAATTGGCGCCCAAACGTTCGCACCGAGGATTGAGGAACGTCTGACTCGATCCCCGCAGCACAAGGCGCCCTGAGGTAAGATACCGTTTTCTTCCTCAATGTGCTGCTGGGTGAGAGCTGGATGCAGAATTGACCTCACGGTGAAAGAACCAGAGAGTGGGGAGACGGAAATCCACAGAAGTAGTGCCAAACCGATGTGTACACAAAAAAACATCAACAAAAAGGCTATTTGATACTGAGAAGCACTTGCATACCGAGAAGTGCTTGTGTGTTCTGTGAAAGCGCTGTAAATTGAGATGCGCTTGTGAGTTGCAACAAGTTTTAGAAACGTGTATTGTTTGTTTACTGCGCAGGCCTTGATGCCTGAGGTTGGTTTTTCCGGTGAATAACGATGCGGGAGTGTGACTATTTGGATAAGGGACGAAATGAGCCCGTGGCCTCCAGTTTTTGATAAAAACTGGTCACCCACTCGTTGCCATGACCGATGCTCTCAGGGGCTAGCTGATTAACGTTTAAGGCTTCCATACCGACAAGCTAGGCGTGGCCTATAATGTATATACGAAAATATTTTATATTTTCTAGTTTCCTTTAGAGATCTTCACTCTTCCACGTCAAGATCTCTAAAAGAATACCACGGATGAGAATCTGGTGGAGACAACCTGTGATAAGTTGTGGAAAAATACAAACGTCCAGTCATTGTGAAACCAGGTCGTGAGATCCTGAATAAACGACAGCACACTCACTAGGGGCTCATAATCAATGATGCTATTATTACTATGAACAAATGCTGCATATAAAGAGCAGGACAGAGACCTCCACTTAAAATAAGGACAGACGAACTGTGTGTGTATGTGTGTGTAGTCATGACGTGTGTGACAGTGTGTGTACCGGTGTGAAGTTTAAAACGTTTATCTACCTCAACTACGTAGAACTCTCATGCCACAGAACGGAGAGAGCTGTGTGGGTATATGTGTATGGCCATGATGTGTGGATGATATTGTTATTGATATTATTGACATTGGGTGTTGTGGATTGAAGTGTCGAAGTTTACCTTTTAGACTATACTTGTACTGTATGCAATTTTCATGACAAAGAACAGAGCAATGTGTGTGTGTGTGTGTGTGTGAAGGCGCGCTGACGTGCGACGGGATGAGAAATACAGAATCAACAGTAGAAGGTTTGAACAGATAGCAGGTTTTAAACAGGAGTTAAAAAAAAAAAAAAAAAGCAGGGAGGAAAGGGAAGGAAAGGAACATAAGTGATATAAAACGGGCTCGAAGCACTGGAACTCTCTTTCTCGTTTTCTATCCAGAAACCATAAGCAGTTTAAACATATTGGTGTCTTGATGCATAGTACAAAAAAGTCAAAAGTTGAGTTTGCTCAAGGTTGAAAGTAAGATCAGACGCTACTAGATTTGTGCAGTTGTTGCAGACATCTGGAGGGAACGCACTGCCTCCGCTATGTACCACCCCCACATGAGCCGGCTGCTTGTACAACTAGGCCTGACTTCCAAGCAGTCGGAATCTGGAAGTTGAGATTGTGTGTGTGCACTGTCCTCTCCTCCATAAACACTGCTCGTTTCCCAATACAGAGGTGGAACAAACAGGAGGTGATCGCAAAGTCACTCATCCACCGTAAAAGATATACAAATAATTGTGTCTGCACATAGGTGGTGTGCGAGGGAGATAGAGGAGTCGCCGTTGAGGACTCAACCCCCCCCACTCCGGTCGCTGTGTGTGTGCAGCTTCGTCAACACCCTGACCTTCAGCGCACTCAGACCCATACCCAGTAAGAAAAACACACATTTACGACACAACATTAAGCTGAAGAATAACACAATCAATACTGCAGGTGATAACCCAAGATCAAAATGAGCGTCACACCAGTTGTCATTGTGAGTGCCAAATACCCTGAGCAGGCAAAAGAAATCCAAAAACTGTCAACTAAATGGGAAAAAAGAACAAGAAAGCTGAACCAAAGCTGGCCAAAAGAAGGCACATTCGACCCACATATGTGTGAAATCATGGAGGTGAGGATCGAAGACTACAAAGCAAAAGATCACAGCAAGAAACGTGAGGAAAAGAGAAAATATGAACACAACATTATAAACATGTTCAAAATGGAAGGACAACGCTACAGAAGAAACATCAGAGAAGGATTGATGGAACAAAAAAAGATGCAAGCAACATCTGTTAAGAGCAACAACAACAACAAAGGCTGCCCAGACACCCCTGGATTATATCCATCACTCGTGGGAACAGTGAAGATTAATGGAGACTTCAAATACGATGACACAGATGATGAAGACGCATGTGATGACAAAACTGGAATATCAGCATCCAAACACAGAGATACCCCGAATCAATTTCCACCGGAAGAGGGCAGAGTGCTGAGTCCTGAACACCAGCCCATCCCAAAGCACTGCAGCACCCAGAGGAAAACAGGTGGGGAAGTGAAATCATCAATCCTGGACTGCTACGCCGAACGAAATGAAACACTGAGAGGGAAGATCGGTGGCGAGTCATACTGGACTCAGCTAGACCATGTGGGTGTCGACCCTGAACGCAGAACAAACCGAACAATAATCGAAGAAATCGAGATGGAGTTGGATGAGAAACATGACAAGTTGGGTGAAACAAAGACAAGACAGCAGGGGGCGAGCGGAGCTGGAAGGGTTGACCTGAGATACCGACCAAACATCAAGCCGCCGGACAGATACACAGACCCTGGTCAGTTTCCTATTCTGATCAAGGGCAACAAAGGTCACTATATCCCGTGGCAAACGCTCGACCTTGCAGGACTGATTGCCCGACTGCCAGACATCCACGAAGGAGCTGGAAAATGGATCAGGAAGTTTGAGGAGGAGACCGTTGGCAAGATGTTGGCCCTTGGCGACATCAAGGCTGTGTTGGCTAAGAGTTTGGGTGCAAGCGCGATGGAGAACCTCCTACGTCACAGTGGAAATGTCTGGATGTTAGACATGATGGCCGACGGGACCGAGTTCAATCCATACCGGCCAATGCTGTGGAGAGTGTTGAGAGGTGAATTCCCATCCAAGATTGACCCAAAGGCACTGAAAGGAGAACCACTTGGAGAGAACGAGAACCCAGCTGCGTACATAAGCAGGCAACTGAAGAGATGGAAACAAGAGACAGAGGAGGAAGCCGAAAACAGTCCTCTGCTATCAACTCTGTTCCGCACCTACGTCATCGAAGCCCTGCCACAACAAGTACAGAGCAAGCTGGAAGACGTCGTGGGGTTGACATCCATGCCTCACAGAGAATTCCGCGACCACGTTGTACACGCCATCGAGAGACACCGGAGAGATGAGCAAAGACAAGATGAACAAGAGAGGGCTCAACAAAGAAAGCTCACTCAACTGCAGCTCACAGATCTCCAGAGCAGATTGAAGACAAAGATTCAAGCCGCCGTGATGGACCAAGGTGCCACCATTGGGTCAACACCACCGCCACAGCCACCAACACCAGCAACACAGCCAACAGCGCCACCCATCCATCAGCCACCGGTTGCCAATGCCTATCAACAACAGCCGTTCGGGCGACGACCCACACAAATGAGACAGTCTCAATTTCGAACTTGGGGAAGAGGCATGACAAGGCCATCAAAAATGCAAGGCCCCCCAGGACTATGTTGGAGCTGTGGTGAACCTGGTCACCTAGCCCGCAACTGCCAAATGACCGGCCCCAGAATGCCAGTGGCACAGACGCAGCCCATACAACAAAGAGGACCAGCAAACCCCTGGGCAGGTGCAAATTATGGAGAATCCTACCGGGGAGGGCCAGCTTTCAAGCCAAACAGGAGAAGCTGGCAGAGAACCAATCATTCAAGTGAAATTGGAAGACAGGCAAGTTCCAATGTTAATTGATACTGGAGCCACTTACACCTGCGTGAGTCCAAAGTATGCCACCCACCTCCCCATGAAAATCCCCATCCAAGAAAATGCAGACGAAAATGAAAAGGTTTTGTGGAAACAAAGAGGAGCTACTGTGGACAATAAGGGTCTCTGGCGATCACATGAAGGCCTGCTCGTAGCTCCAGCTGCACTTTTGACCATCTTGATTTCTGAGGTGCACAGTGCAGATCACTGTGCAAGGGGGGAAGTGGTGAAGAAAATCAGACAGCAGGGATATTGGTCCCCATTTTTGCAGACAACAACAGATGAAGTGCTGAATCAATGTGAGATTTGTGCAGAAAACAATGTACGAAAAAACATCAAGACACCAATAGGTCATATTCCAGTCCCAGAAGGTCCATTTAAACATCTTGTGATCGATTACGTTGACATGATAAAAACGGTTCAAGGGAAACGCTACATGTTGGTGGTAGTTGATCGGTTTAGCCGCTGGGTTGAAGCAGCACCATCCAAAGACTTGAGTGCTGAAACAGTAATCAAATTCCTGACCAGAGAAATCATTCCTCGATTTGGCATTCCATCAGAAATAAGCTCAGACAACGGTGCTGCATTTGTACAAAAGGTTGTGAAGGGCATCTTGCAGCAACTTCGAATCAAACAACGATTGGGTGCCGTTTATCACCCCCAGAGTCAGGGAATGGTTGAGAGGATAAATGGAACTCTGAAAGCGAAACTGAACAAGATCTGTGCAAGCACGAAGCTAAACTGGGTCGATGCGTTACCATTAGCACTGATGAGTTATCGCATGCAAACTCATCGAAGCACACATTTGACACCACATGAGATGTTGACGGGACGGCCGATGCCAGCACCACATTTGAGAGGACCCTACAAGGGGCCTCCACTTGAGCAACTACAATCTGAACTTAGAAGTTATATGAAGCAATTAACTTCTATCCATAAGACTATCTATCTGCAGGAGAGAAAACGGGAGCTTGAGGCCGATCGTGAGGTCGGGCATTTGGTGGTTCCCGGCGACCAGGTGTATATCAAGGTCTTCCGAAGGAAGTGGCACCAGCCGAGACGTGAAGGTCCATACACCGTGGTCCGAGCAACACCAACAGCTGTCCAAGTCGAAGGCAGCTCCACTTGGTACCATCTGAGCCATTGCACAAAGGCACAAGGCCCCACTACCAAACAGGAAAGAAAACAGGGCAGTGAAGTCAATGATTTAGATAGTCAAAATGTTGATGACAAGGCTTGCTGTGATAATAAGTTGTCTGGTTTGGTTGTCACCAGGAGACGAGCTCGCGCAGCGACGGACGGGAACCGCGAGACCGGAGCAGCCGACCAAAGTCCAGACCGTGACACCCAAAGTTCCAGCTAAAAAACTCCAGCAGAACAGCGACTCAGCTAAGTACGATGCGATCACCCGTTGTGTGAAACATGCCCAGAAACACAAACCGTTAAGCGTATTGGTGCAGGACAGGCGGAGTAAAAGTGGGATCCAGGTCAGAGGTCAGGGAGCTCTAGGTAAGACACTGTTTGCCAAACTTGGAACCACACCACAGTCAAAAAAAGGAAAGGAAGATGACCGTCCAGTTTTGACCACCACTAGTCCTATCTGTAATAAAACCACATGTCCGGTCTCAGACTCAACCACTCGTTACGTCCTGAATGCAACCACTAGTTTAACTCTGTCCCAAAAAGTCAAGATCCAAATTCCAGAACAATCCATGTATGGTGGGATGGTTGGAAGAGGAATTAACATCATTGAAAAAACAGCATCTGGCAGTTCAAATATGATCTGTGGGTGGGAAGTAATAAGGTCTAAGGAACGGGTAATGGGTGACCCAGAGTGTGATCTGTCATTGGAGAAAAATCTCACAAAATGGACATTGGGGATTAGGGCAAATAGATTGAAGCCAGGGAAAATATACGAAGTTGAATTTGTTATGTATTTTCCACATGGGAAGGTATTGGACACAGTCATGACAACTCCTTTTGAGGGGTTTCCGAGAGAACTGACAGAGACACCCGAGGTTATAAAACCACGCAGTTCTGATGTGCAAGATCCTGATTTTTATGATTCATATGATGAGTGGGACTCGGTCAACATGTCAGAGGACGAGGAACTCAAGACAGTGAAATTCAAACCACAGCAAAGAAGCTTTAGACTCACAGAAGATCGACTATGGGATCTAGCCCAGAAAAATGAATGGTACAAATGGGTTAGTTATACTGCTAAAGAAATGACGCAGGTTGAATGTTTAATTTGTACACCAACACCAATGGAACTTCCTACTGTAATTCCTGAAAAGTACACAGCAGAAGAATGTGCTCGAACTCAAAGGGAGCAATGCAAACAGGGAAATTTTGCAATCATGACACAAGACAACTCATTACTCAAACTTCCCATGTGTGGTTTAAACTGCAGATTTTTATATGGATCAAAAGAAGGGCGTAAGATGTTGGACAACCAGGACAGTATAGTGCGTGAAAGGTGTGAAGATTTTGAGATACAAACAACTCAAAAGGAGCCGCCAGTAGATTATAAGGTAAATGAACTTCTAGAATATGAATGTTTTGCTAGTGGAGGATACCAGCATTTTCCTCTAGCAAGACATGTGGGCAACACAACAGTTAATTGTAATGTGACATGGGTAGTTTCATGGTTCCCGCAAGCAAGAATGAATCCTAAATTCCCCACTAAACCAGTGTGGTTTGAAAATCCAATTGAATTAAGTCAAACCTGTGAAAACATAACAATGAGCATTCCGCTGGTTCATTTGTATGAAGCGCAGACCGTTGCTATTGCTGATAGCTATTGGATGTGTGGAGACAATATCTTACTCAATGCGCTGCCATCCTACTGGGTGGGGTTATGTGCATTGGTTCGACTCAGGATGCCAACAACATTCATATATGGAGATGTAAGTTCAATGTTAAGGATGAGAGGTGAGTTGAACTTAGACAGGCAAAAAAGAGGAATCAGTCTTCACAAAGACATCTATATAAATTGGGCAGACTCACCTCGAGGTGTTCCACAGGAGTTTAAAGCATTAGATGAAGCTAGAGCAGGATTAGAATCAATACTCCCTTGGGTACAAATTAATAAGAATGTGGATTGGATTAATTATATTTACTATAATGCGCAGAGATACACAAACCATACTTATGAAATACTTAAACTACTGGGAGAACAACTGCATGAAACTGGTAAAATGGTGTTACAAAATCGTCAGGTGTTAGATTGGTTACTAGCAGAAAAAGGTGGTGTGTGTCACATGTTTGGAGATCAGTGTTGCACTTACATTCCTAACAACACCGCGCCTGATGGAACATTTGCCATTGCAATGGATAAACTTAGAGATTTAAAAAATGAGATAAAAGAGCATGCAGGGGCTAAAAGTTGGGCCTGGGATTGGTTAGATGGACATCTAGGAAAATGGGGAGCATTTTTTGCAGAAGTGGGGACTACGGCTGCATTCATACTAATTGTCATTTTTCTTCTGGCATGTTGCATCGTACCCATGATGAGGAAACTGTGTCTGCGAATGATCGAGAAGCAGTTAGCAGTCACGACGGGACTTTGGAACGCACAGATGCTGAACATGATGCCTGCT
This sequence comes from Synchiropus splendidus, assembly GCF_027744825.2. Taxonomy (NCBI): domain Eukaryota; kingdom Metazoa; phylum Chordata; class Actinopteri; order Syngnathiformes; family Callionymidae; genus Synchiropus; species Synchiropus splendidus. Next base: position 4,090,282 of record NC_071341.1, on the reverse strand, counting down.
GAACAACTGGCTCTCGTGGTGACTGAGAGACCACATCTGTACCCATCACCTGATTAATTGGAGGACTCTCATCATACTCCAGACGTGATTGAAGAAGGAGGTGTTGTTATGATTACATTACAAATGTGTTTAACTCATGATCTTATGTTTCTTTGCTGGTATAATTAATTGCTTGATTACTGTTTAAAAAAAAAAAAAAAAAAAAAAAAGGGGGGAAGTCTCACCTATGACAAGAAGCAACAAAAGCGAAAATAGACTTCCAGAAAAAAAGAGAATACCATTTAGGTAGTAACATTTTTATTGTTTGGTGTTCATTATGTTTCATTGTCCTGTAATATGATTGCATAACCATGTGTTCTAATTCATCATATTGTTTATGTTCACACATTGTTTTTGGTTAATTTTGTGTTCAATCCATGTGTTCGGGTTTTACAAATTCAAAATGATTTCAAGAAAGTTCAAATTAGTTCAGCATGCATCATGTCAGCAAGTAAGAGTACAATTCGGGAAAACTTTTGACGCTTCCGGAAGCGAACTGACTAACACTTTCCTGCGACGGGTACTAACAATGCGTGCGGTTGAGATTTTTTATTTAACCAGACAGCAGTAAACCTATTGAACTAACTTCAGCTATATTAATCATGTAGTTAACATTTTCTACATCCTTACATCCAGTATATTGTCACTGCTCTGTTACAGTACTAAATAATCTTCAGTAAAATAAAATGGGATAGCTTGCTAAATTCGGTGTGTGGGTCTGAGACCCACAAAGGGGGGATATGTTGTGGAATAATTTGACCTGTGTCATTAGAGTTACAAGGATGACTTGTTTCTCAGTACCAATGGAATGTTTAACAGATATCTACCCACTCTGTATTCCAAATACGCCAGAGATGGCTACCTTGGGGTGGAGACAGGAATGTATGTTTTGTCTGGAGCTGCCAGAAGCTCTTGCGATTCAGACAGAAGGCCAAGTGTGAATATGCATGTTTGTGACGACGTATCTGGTCCAAGGAGCGCCCTTGATCCAGCCCCTACTTAATGTGTCTGTACTTTGAACAATTTGATACTGAGCGATGTCAAGCGAAGAGATGATGTTACGCTGATGTGGAATAAAACAAAGCTTGTATCCCGCTACTTCTGTGGTTTCTTCCGCTCCCAACTCGACGCCCTGAGAAGTGTATACCCCGCTGGCCGGACCACATCCCGTGGTCTCCGGCGCAGCTCTCCAGCCAGCGGCTCTCCAGCCGGCGCCTCGCCAGCCGGCGCCTCCCATGTTCTCCGGCGCGGCTCTCAAGCCGGCGCCTCCCGTGTTCTCCGGCGCTGCTCTCCAGCCAGCGGCTCTCCAGCCGGCGCCTCGCCAGCCGGCGCCTCCCATGTTCTCCGGCGCGGCTCTCAAGCCGGCGCCTCCCGTGTTCTCCGGCGCGGCTCTCCAGCCGGCGTCTTCCCTGGTCTCCGGCGCGGCTCTCAAGCCGGCGCCTCCCGTGTTCTCCGGCGCGGCTCTCCAGCCGGCGTCTTCCCTGGTCTCCGGCGTGGCTCTCAAGCCGGCGCCTCCCGTGTTCTCCGGCGCGGCTCTCAAGCCGGCGCCTCCCGTGTTCTCCGGCGCGGCTCTCAAGCCGGCGCCTTCCCTGGTCTCCGGCGCGGCTCTCCAGCCGGCGCCTCCCGTGTTCTCCGGCGCGGCTCTCAAGCCGGCGCCTTCCCTGGTCTCCGGCGCGGCTCTCCAGCCGGCGCCTCCCCTGGTCAGGCCGCTGCCTCCCAAAAACTCCGGCGCGGTTCCCAAGCCGTCGCCTCCCGAACCTTCCTGCACGGCTCCCAGGCCGTCTCCTCCCGAGGGCCCCTACGCGGTTCCCAGGCCGTCTCCTCCCGAGGGCCCCTACGCGGCTCCCAAGCCGCCGTCTCCCGAACCCTCCTGTGCGGCTCCCAAGCCGCCGTCTCCCGAACCCTCCTGTGCGGCTCCCAAGCCGCCGTCTCCCGAACCCTCCTGCGCGGCTCCCAAGCCGCCGTCTCCTCCCGAGGGGCCCTGCGCGGCTCCCAAGCCGCCGTCTCCTCCCGAGGGCCCCTACGCGGCTCCCAAGCCGCCGTCTCCCGAACCCTCCTGTGCGGCTCCCAGGCCGCCGTCTCCTGACGATTCCAGCGGGGCTCCCAAGCCGCCGCCGCCCGACGACTCCAGCGGGGCTCCCAAGCAGCCGCCGCCCAAAGACTCCTGCAGGACTCTCAAGCGGCCGCCTCCCGAGGACTTCTGCGCCGCTCTGAAGCTGCCGCCTCGCAAACGTTCCTGCACGGCTCTCAAGCTGCCGCCGCCTCCCGACGACTCCAGCGGGGCTCCCAAGCCGCCGCCGCCGCCTCCCGACGACTCCAGCGGGGCTCCCAAGCCGCCGCCGCCGCCTCCCGACGACTCCAGCGGGGCTCCCAAGCCGCCGCCGCCGCCTCCCGACGACTCCAGCGGGGCTCCCAAGCCGCCGCCGCCGCCTCCCGACGACTCCAGCGAGGCTCCCAAGCCGCCGCCGCCGCCTCCCGACGACTCCAGCGGGGCTCCCAAGCCGCCGCCGCCGCCTCCCGACGTCTCCAGCGGGGCTCCCAAGCCGCCGCCTCGCCCTCCCGACGTCTCCAGCGGGGCTCCCAAGCCGCCGCCGCCTCGGCCTCCCGACGTCTCCAGCGTGACCCCCAAGCCGCCGCCGCGGCCTCCCGACGTCTCCAGCGTGGCTACCAAGCCGCCGCCGCGGCCTCCCGAAGACCCCAGCTGTGACTTCCCACCCGCCACCTCCCCAGGACCCCAGCTTGTCTTCCGGGTCGCTGCAGCCCGGCTCTTCCAGTCGCTCCAATGGGCCTCCTCCTCCCCTCGTCTACGACGACCGTCCATCCAGGACTGGTAGAACACCAAGAGGTGTTCTTTAAGGGGGGGGTACTGTCATGGCTCCGCTTCCAGGCTCCGAGTCCTGGTTTTGCTTCTCTCCCTCTGTTCCTTTGGCACACGGCTGGAGCCGATTATCCCCTGATTACGGTCTTCAAGAACACCTGGGCTCCAGCAACGTGTGCCAGATCGTTGTGTCTTTGTTTCCTGCCACTTCTCCTAGTCCCTGTGTGTTTCCACGTTCCCTGTGGTGATTCCTGTGATTTTGGACTCCTCTCGATCCCCTGTGGTAACTCCCGGTTCTCGTGTCTCTCCCTGTGTTCGGCTTCTGCGGTTCTCGTGTCTCTCCCTGTGTTCGGCTTCTGCGGTTCTTGTGTCTCTCTCCCTGTGTTCGGCTTTTACTTCTGTGCGCTTGCTAGTTCTTTTGTTACATTGTTTAACCCTGCTGTCCTGAGTTAGTGTTTTTGGTTTCTTGCTGTTTGCCGCGTGTTTCTTGGTTTTCTTTTGTAGTTTATTCTCGGTTTCATTTGTGATTTAAGTTCATTTAACTCCCGGTTCGGTGACGCTTTCTGTTTTGACTTTTTACTAATTTTTGTGCACTTCTGTTAGTTTCATTACTGTTTTTACACTCTGCGTTTGCTCTGTTTCTTCCCGGTTCGGTGACGCTTTCTGTTCTATGTTAGTTTGTTTAATTATTAAATATTATTTATAATTCCCTCCTGCCTCCTGTGCCTACAACCATTTGCACTTGGGTCCTACACCACGTCTCCTATACGTGGCTTTAGCTCCCTCGTCCCTTCGTATCGTGACAGTATGTTGCGAACAGACACAACATGTATTCGTCAGCAGTTTTAATGCAAGAGACATGTAGTGGCAGACAGAAACAACCGCTCGCCTACTACGACACCAAACCTGACAATGTTGTTCAAGGCTGGCCGCCATGCTATCAAGGGTTAGCAGTACAATACCCGTATGAGAAAGCAACAATCATAACCATGGGTTACCCATTGACAATCTGCACTCATCACAAGATCACAGAACCGATCAACCAAGGGAAGTTTGTGGTCACACAAGCAAGGTGTCTACAGTTCATGCCACTGCCAACATACCAGGACATCATCATCAAATGCACCACAACAAATCCAGCAAAATGTCATTCCTTTCAACTTTGAGGGAGAGCCACATGAATGTGTTGCAGAAACAATGAAATACACAAGGCTGAGACCAGATTTAGAGTCGACTCCATTGATCAATGCAGAAAAAGTATATTTTGTTGTTGGCTCATGTTTCAGGGATCACCAAGGAAGCCATGCTGGTTATGCTGTTGTCAGACAGGAAGAAGAGCAGTTTGTGACAGTGAAAGGTGAGAGTTGTGATCAGCCGTGTTCATCTTAGCAAGCTGGCTAAGGGAAAAGTTGCAAACATCTATGTTGCACAAAAAGACAACTGGACAACAAAGAACTTTTGGGATCATTTATCTATTAGATCCTCATAGGATTTTTAATTAATTACAAAAGAAATTGTCTGGAGCAGTTTGGAAGCAAAGATGGTTTAGAAAGATGGATGGCAGTCCAATTCAGCATGGAAAACGGATTAATGCCTTAATGTCTGCAGTGATTTTGCCAACAATACTAGCGATTGCCAAATGTCAAGCACACAGGAAAGGAAGTGAAGATGTCATCAGAGGAAACTATGCCGCAGACGAAGCAGCAAAAGAAGCTTCAAAGTGTAAAACAGCTATTTTGGCATCCATGGTGTCATTAGAGCCCACAGTCACACCTGAAGACATAATCTTGAGCCAAAAACATGCCAGTGAGAATGAAAAGGTTTTGTGGAAGTAAAGAGGTGCAACTGTGGACAGCAAAAGTCTCTGGTGATCACATGAAGGTTTGCTTGTAGCGCCAGCTCCGCTACTGACCATTGTGATTTCTGAGGTGCACATTGCAGATCACTCTGCAAGGGAACAAGTGATGAAGAAAATCAGACAGCAGGGATATTGGTCCCCATTTTTGCAGGCAACAACAAATGAAGTGTTAAACCAGTGTGAGGTTTGTGCAGAAAATAATGTATGAAAGAGCATCAAGACACCAATTGGTCACATTACAGTCCTAGAAGGTCCATTCAAACATCTTGTTATTGACTATGTTGACATGATCAAGTCGGTGATCGATCGGTTTAGTCGTTGGGTTGGAGCAACACCATCAAAAGACTTGAGTGCTGAAGCAGTAAAAAAAATTGTTGGGTGCTGTTTATCACCCAGGGAATGGTTGAAAGGATAAACAGAACTTTAAAAGGAAAACTGAATGAGGTCTGTGCCAGCACAAAGCTGAGCTGGGTGATGCGTTGCCATTAGCACTGATGAGTTATCACATGCAAACTCATTGAAGCTCACATTTGACACCACATGAGATGTTGACGGGACGGCCGATGCTGGCACCACATTTGAGAGGACTCTACAGAGGGCCTCCACTTGAGCAGTTACAATCTGAACTGAAAAGTTATGTGAGACAACTAACTGCTATCCATAAGAGTATCTGCAGGAGGAAATATGAGAACTCGAGGTCGATCGAGAGGTTGGCAATCTGATGGTTCCTGGTGACCAAGTGTGTATCAAAGTCTCCCATGGAAGTGGCACCAGCCGAGACAAGAGAGTCCATACACCGTGGTCCGAGCAACACCAACAGCTGTCCAAATCGAAGGCAGCACCACGTGGTACCATCTGAACCACTGCACAAGGGCACCAGGCACCACAACAAAGGAGGAAACAAAACAAAAAACTCAGGGCAGTGAAGTCAATGACTTACGCATTCAAAATGTTGATGACAAGGTGTCTTGTGGTGATTAGTTGTCTGGTTTGGTTGTCACCAGGAGATAACCCAGGTGAAAAACAAGTACTTTAACACATTTATTTTTCCCCTAGTACATTTCATTCATACTAATATACCGCCAAAATTTTTTTGTAATATAAATTAAGTGTACTTGCAGCATGTTTGTGCAATATTAATTTGAAGATTGTAGAAAAAAGTATATCGATATATAAACATATTTGAAAACACATTTTAATATATTTTAAATACATTATTTAAATAATATACCTCAACATTTGTATTTTATCACTGATCATGTTTTAGTACATTTATCACATATCAAACCCATTGTGAACAGAATATCCCGTAATATAAACAAATAAATAGACAGTAATGAACTATTAACTATTAAAATATTTTTTAGCCAATACCATTTCACAGTTGTAAAATGCATCAAAAATAACATTTGTGTAAAATATAAAACAGTAAAGAAAAGAAAACATTTTTGATTAAGTTCAAGCCTTTAACGAGCAAATTGCCATTAATATACCATTCATCCGTATTTGGAAGAGGGATTACATACATACTGTCTTTTGACTGAACCATAAAACATTTACGTCTGATAGATTCAGGATATACAGCAAATACATTGTTGGTGTGAGACACTTCGGTGATAAAAGTGGAAGATATTTTTTGTTGAATATCTCGACAGACAGTTTCTCCATCCTTAGAAAGCTCTCTTGCTAAAATGCAAAAACTGTGAGTGGATGGGAATGTGCCCCCAATGTCAGATGTAGAAGCAAACAAGGTCATAATTTCATAAAATGTGCCATCATTTAATTCTACCACAGAATTATTTCTCTTTTTAAAAGTAGTATTTTTATAAGAATGTAAAGTAATACTTCTGCTAATGAAACGATCATAAAACAATCCTGAATCTACTGTCACTCCTTTAAATTGTGCAATAGAGTTATGCCCGTTCCAGAAGTAGGTATTCCCAAACCAGAGTTAACGACAGCTGAAGCTAAAGTTATGACCACTACTTCCAATAAGATAACACTGCCTGTTATGTTAACACGGCGTACAATTTGCACCACTATGCAAGCAGCAACCACAAAACTAGAAACCACAAAAACGCCAGAGGTGATAAAACCACGCAGTCATGATAGAAAGTCTTCACAATTCATGTGACGATTGCGATTTGGTCAATGTGTCAGATGACGAGGATCTTAGGAGAGAACACTTTATACCGCGACAAAGAAGCTTTAGACTTATGGAAGATCGACTGTGGTATCTAGCCCAGACAAATGAGTGGTATAAATGGGTTAGTTTTACGATTCAAGTTCAATTTGTACGCCAAGCACCGATGGAGCTTCCCACTGTAATTGCTGAAAAGCACACGGCAGAAGAACGTGCCCAGACCCTACGGGAACAATGTAAGCAGTGAAATCTTGATATGACACAAGATGACTCACTACTTGAGCTTTCCATGTGTGATTTAAATTGTAGATTGTTATATGGTTCAGAAGAATTTCAGTATTTTATCAATCACTCAAGTTTAAACTATAATCATTCATTTTACCTTTCACATATCCTTATCTTCAATATACTGTCACTGCTTTGCAATATTCTTACATCACTCACGATAAAAATAAAAAGGGATTGCTTACTAAGTTGGTGTGTAGGCCAGAAGACCCACAAAGGAGGGAATATGTTGGAGAATAAACAAATAAATTTCATTAGAAACCGGTGCAACACTTAAGTTAAAGTATGATGTTTCCTAACGCCAATGGAATGATGAACTTCTTTAGGGAGAATAACATCACTGTTTTGGTCCATCCCGCATGTTCCCTTGATTTAAATCCCATAGAGAACATTTGGGGATGGTTGGCAAGGGAAGTTTATAAAATGGCCATCAGTTCCAGACAGTTGATGCCATCTTCACCACTTGGAATAATGTTCCCAATAGCCTCCTGGAAACACTCACATCAAGCATGCCCAAGTGAATTTTTGAAGTAATTAACAAGAACGGATCTACTTATTACTGAGTCCTACTGAGAATATTTTTTGTTCTGGTTTGGAGAGTAATTTTTTGAGCGATGGCCTTGAGCTTTTGATCAGCTGATAAACAGCCTATTTCACTTTTTCAAAGGAATATGAAGCTCAAATAGCATAGTGTTGCCCACTCCAGAAGCGTCACAGCTATGTTGGTAGCCGCTGATCCATTGAGCTTATACGTAAATCAATCGTGTTGCTCGGTGTGAACGTACCTTTAGTTGTGTCACTAAGAGACAGGATAGTCCTTTGCTTTAAAGTGGAACAGGGGCCTGGAGAGACCACAGAGGTGTTAGGGCAAAATGGCTGCTCAAAGCGACAGTAAAAATTGTTCTAGTCCTGTGCAAGAGCAGGGTTGTTCAGGGTGGGGGGGGCACGTGGTCTGTAGTTTGTGACCACTTTGAGCCCTCGCCACACTGCAGCACATACAGTCATTGGCTGAGAACCGCTGCCTACGTTTGTCTGAGTAAACAGCTTTAGCTTTTTCAGCTCCCACTGAAACCGATATTTCAGCTCTTTGAAATAATTCCTGTCAACACTCTTGTGAGCTGCCTCATCCCCCCTTCTAATCTGGCTGAGTTTAGCTGTGAACCAAGGTTTTGCATAAGGTCATTTGCATAACTCACCTTGGTGCGCATTGGAACTATGCATTCTTCACAGTAGCTGATCCATGAAGTCACAATGTCTGTATACTCATCCAGATTATTGGTAGCATCCCTGAACACCTCCCAGTCTGTGGTCTCCATACAAGACTGCAGCTCCTCTCTAGCTTCACTTGTCCAGATCTTCATGCTCCTCAAAACAGGCTTTGCCAACTTCAGCTTCAAAGCCTGGTTTTCAGTTATGGACCTGAAAGTCTGGGTATTTTCAGGTTGCAGGTATCGTATGCATCATGGTGTCACTAACGCACCAAGCACTTTTCAAAAGTGTGTCTTCACCGCAATGAGGTACTTTGTCTTTTTAGATGACCTGATTGTGTTTTCTGACACCTTAGAAGAACATGGAAAGAGAATTAATGATGAAAGTGTTAATCATCTTAATTGTTTTGGGTTAAATCTGTCATCTGAAAAATGCAAATGCTTGTCAAGTACTTCATGTTGTTGATGCACAAGGAGTACTACTAGCTACTCTGAGATACTGAGGTTTTGCTGGCTAATATGGAGTATTTGTTGGGGATTTTGCCAAATAGCAAAACCGCTTTGCCATCTAACAATGGGTTATAATCCTCCAAAGAAGAAGGGTAGGTTATACAAACAACGTCATCCAAGAATGTCTACAAATTCCCATACTTCTTTTGTTGTTGAGTGGACAGATGAATGCGAAACTGCATTTAGAACCTTAATTACAAAGTTAACATCATCTCCTATTTTAGCTTTTGCCAATCCAAATCTTCCATTGGCTTTGCGCACAGATGTGTGTCGTGAAGGTCGAGGTGAAGAACAGGACGACAAGCTCAGTGTCATTGCTTACACGAGTAGACGTCTCTCTAAGACCAAACAGAACTTACCTATGCATAAACTAGAATTTTTAGCACTGGAATGGGCTTTATGTGAGAAGTTCAATGACTACCTTTATGGAGCAACATTCCAGGTGTTCACTGACAATAACTCACATACGTACTAACAAACTAGATGCAACAAGTCATTAGTGGTTAGCTGTCCTGTTCAGTTATCAATTCAAAATCAACTATAGACCAGAAAAGCAAATTATGATGCAGACCGATCCCATCGTGTGACGATGGCACAACTTAAAACGACGTCTTGTCAATGACAGAAATGAAGTCAATTATGACTCTTCAGCAATCTGTCAAAGGCATCATGTTGACCAACTTACTGTGCTGAATTGTCAACCTTTACACTGTCACTGATGTTTATAGTGTGAGTGCCTTGTGACTGACGTTCACGCAGATGACACGATTGTTACACGTGCCATTCACAAGATGATATGTGTTGAACCTCTGCAAGTTAAACATTTCTGCGTCATATCCACTTGAACTTTTGTGTATTGACTATTTTTCAATTGAACCTGACAACACAGACACACACATTTGCAGTAGCAGTACCAACCGTTATGATCCCAGGGTCATATAATTTGCTAACAAACCAGACTGTAGTTTTGCTTCCTGCAGTGTGTGGTTGTGGGCATGGCCAGATGATATCTGTAAGTACCTGTTGCTGCTGCCTGCTCACTCTCGCTCCTCTCCAACCACTCCCAAGCCAGCAGCAGGTGTTGTTCTGTGCTCCTGTGATTGTTCTTTTGTGTTGGTTTGTTGCTTAGTGTTAGTATTTTTTTTTTGTTCTTTTTCGTTTTTGCATTTTATTTGTGTCAAATCCCCCAATTTAAGTTCAAACAAATATCCAGAGTTCAGTGTATGTGAAGTACCTTTCGTTTGCTAATTGTAATGTAACACAGTCATCTTCGCATCCGTTAAAGTTTCACTGAGAGTTTCACCGAGAGCTATTTGTGACTTGAGAGGGAGGGGACATTTATTCATTTGCGGACTATGTCTTTTGCTTTTGTTTCATGTTGTATAGAAATGGTTGCTTTATGTCAACATTGAATAAATTTGTGTTTCCCCTTCTTGCTGCTGGAGTGCTTGGAGAATGGAGACAATCATGTTGTGTCCACCTTCCCCTAGACTGAGGACATAAAACTAAGGACCAAAAGGCTAAAACAATTGCCAAAACATTGTAGGACAGCTTTATTGTCCACTATGGATTTCCCAGTCGTATGTATCATATGTTATATGTTATGTGATCAAGGTAGGGACTTTTAGTCTAAAACCATCAGCGAGCTCTGCTCACTCACCTATGTGGAAATCCCGTGGAGCGATTTAATCATTGCACTCGAACTGGCTACTCTCCTTATGAACTTATGTTTGGAAGAGAGCCACGATTGCTTATTGACCTTGTTTTCGAGGCCTACCCCAACATGGGAGATCGCCATGTTCATTCTGAGTTTGTTAAAGGACTACGTAAGAGGCTGCAAGAGAGCTTTGCAGCACCTTCAAAGTGTTCTAAATGGGGCTGAGGAACAAAGCTAGGTTTGACAGAACCGTAAAATCTGTGTAAATCTTGGAAGGAGACAGCGTTTGGACCGTGTTCGGCCGTAAATCTGAATTCATCTATGTTTTACCCAGACCCTTGAGTGAGCATGTAGAGACCCAAGCAGTTTAGAGGGGTGGAGTGGAAACCTAGTTAATTTGTCCTTTTTTTTTTTTTTTTTTTAAAGCATCTCTGCGTAGTCCTGGAATATTTTGGTCTCCGGTTCCGCCCCCCATCCTACGTTTGTTTATGAGGAAAGACTGTGACGAAACAGTGATAAATGTAATCACAGAAAATAATACACACAACACTGTCTCTCTAGCAACTCTAGAAGCATCTATCATTCGACATCAGAGATCAAACTCATGCAGTCATCCAGTCAGTGAGGAGGATCCAGTGAGAGGCGGAAGCAGCTGCAAGACAGACGGACCCAGATAATGAAACTTTATTTTGACTGCACATTTCAGAATGAAGCAAAAGGGAAAGTTTGAACATTTACTGATTAGGTGACAAGAGACAACAACCCCGCTATCTTTTAGTTATGATAGATAAATCTGAAAGATGCAACGTCATTCGGATCTGTCTCCCTCACATGTCTGGCTGGAATGCATTGAATGCACACTTGAGCTCAGTGAGCAATGGACATTAGTTGTTGTGATGTTTCTTACGTGATTCTTCCGTGAAAGCATGTAGAAAAATGTCATGCCTGTTGTTTTCAGCGAAGGAGCTGCTCTTTTCCTCTGGCTTTATTACATCATGACTGTCATGTGTTTCAATAAGAAGAAGACAAATAGCGATCAGAGCGTGAGCATCAAAATGTCTGTTTATTTCCAGTTGACTGTGGACACAGACGTCAGAGTTAGAAACTATTCTTCTTCAATCAGTTCCAGAACACTCGACACTCGCCAGGGATGATGAAATGTGGCGCTGGTCGGGTCTCTCAGCAGCACCGAGTAGGTCTGCAGATCAGAGGACTCAATGGCAGCAGCTACAGATACAGCTACAGATGTTAGCCGTCAGCGGCTAATGTTGGAGCAGGAACATTTTGCTGGATATATCTATATTACACCGTGATAAACACAATAAAAAGACAAACACACACTTACATGTAGATAACACACCCAAGACCCGCGGTAAGCACAAAGAATGCTTTATAGACCCTATTAGCATCGTGGCTAATCGGTTTGGCCAGTTATATGTTCACTGTACGCTTCGACAGTGCAATATGACAAACAGCAGACAAACATCCATAACTGTGTTAGAACGTGAGCAAGTCATTTTCACTGGTAGTCATTTCATTGAAATACAATTTTCACCATACACAAAGTATATCTATCCCGTTTTAGCATCGTAGTTCATCTGTTTCGCTGCAAACATATATACTACACTTATATACAAACAACAAGCATATCGACGTTTGTTTCATGATTTGACAACACAACAGAGACAGCAGTGAACACAAAATTGGAAACCCAACCTTAATCAGAGGGACCCTGGTTGCTTGTCCGAAACCTGCTCAATGCTCAGAACCATGTGGCTGCTCTAAACCCTCCATTTATGCTCTACGTTGAGTCCCAGGGAGAGGGATAGGAACCGCTCTGAGAGACAATTGGTGTGTTGTGCTGTGGTTCTGTGAGATTTGAGTCATCTTATTTCTTTTCCTGAACCGATGGACCGTATTTTGGAATTCCAGGGAACTAGGGAAGAAACAGCTTCCAGAATGCTTTTAATTTTGTTTCATTTTTTTCCCTCCTGTAGAGACGAGTGATGGTGTTTTGTTTGTGGATTGTTTCTTTTATTATCATTATTATCATTGTTGCCATTTTGTATGTGTACTTATATTGTGTGTGCGTGTGAGTGCGTGCATTAAGATTTAAATACATGTTGATTTTTTTCCTTCGAAATGCGTTTGTGATTTGAATCTCCTAAATGTACCTACCAATGACTATGTTAGACAACCATGAATTTAAGATTTAGTGCAAAACAATGGAAAGTGTTACAAATGCACTTAAAAAAATCTCATAATATGGGACAAATTTCAATATACATATAACCATAAATTACACAGTGCATCTATGCATTTATTCAATAGATAATCACATATAAATTTGAATATATTACAGATATTATCTTATATTTACTTGCTGTCAGTTTTCAAGCTCATGTAATGTGGGATGTACCGGTATTTCAATATATTGAACATTATACTCAATGCTGTTACCTAGTAGATATTTATTCAATCGACGAAAACAGCAACAATTGCAATATTTTCAAATACAGTGGTACCTTGGTTTTCGAACGTCTCGGACTTCGAACAAATCGGAGTAGCAAACAAAAATTTAGAGATTTTTTTCTTCGGATTTCGAATGAAAATCCAGAACTCGAACGTCCCCGAAAAAAGCCGGAAAAAAAAAACATAGAGCGCGGACCGATCAGCTGACCCAAGACGTGCTTTTTTATTGTGTATAACGCAGCCTCTGTATGCAGACATGTCCCGTTAGCTATGTTTACTGACTGTTTTTTCTTCATATTGAGGTGTAAAACCTTTCTTGTCTCCGCACTGGACCATGGTAGAGTGTCACAGGGGAGGTGCTCGCTCTCAACACCTATAAAGTTGGAGCGCACTCCAGGGTTTGATGTCTTGTTGTCGGCTGGAGCTCGGACAGGGATGAGGCGAGTCTCGGACAGAGCGTTACTTGGTTTATGACTGGCACCTCTTCACTTCTGGAGAGACGTCACTCACTCTGCAACCCCTCCCACATGCAGCGGCCACACACATAGACGAACAGCGCACCTGCAGCAGACACGCTACATTCACTCCTACAAAAGCCTATTTTAAGGTTTGGAACGCATAATTTCTTTTTCCATTCATTGTAATGGGAAAAATTGAATCAGATTTCTAACAAATCGCTTCTCGAACAGCCGTCTGGCAGGGATTGTGGTCGAGAACCGAGGTACCATTGTAGTACCACTATGGGTCACTTGCAGGTATACTACATAATAATATAAATATATAACATGAAGCAATTTCCCATTATATGAACACTCCTGAAATACATTCTCACACAATGCAATGAAAAATATATTTTTTGTTGCATTAGGGACACATCTGTTAATTTGTTTATGATGATGACCTGAAAACACCATGGTTGCTCAATACATACATGACAAGTGATCATTGTTAAAATTAGTTATAAAGTCCAATCACAGAAATCAATCAAACGTTTCTGGCATCAACATGACGCTGTCAACAAAGACCAGAGCCAATCAGGTTACCCGCTCCACTCGTTCTCTCTGCACGTCTTGGGAGCTGGGCAGTGGTAAGGCGAGCTCAGACGCCTCGGTTCCTGTCTGCAGGCGTCACTTCTGACACTGGCGTCCGTGGTTACGTCACGGCCGGTGGACACTTACCAGGTTGCATTGCGCCCCGGGCTGTCCTGCGCATGGTGCTGCGTCCGCCTCGGCCATTGGCTTTTCACAGTGTCATTCAAAACTGATCGTTTTACGTCAGGGCAAGGCTTTCTTTGGTTGGACAAGTTATCTGGATAAGCGCAGCGCCGAATCACGAATGTTTTGGCCACCATGTTGGATTTAGTGGCCACCTCTGTATCCCGGAGACCAACAGTTCATGCAGTGTTGGATTAGCCGTTGCGTGTCGGAGGTGGAGGCGTGCACCCAGTCGTGTCATCTCCTTCCTGCGTTGACAACAGTTTGCAGAGTCGCTGCTGCTGGAAGCCGGTTCGAAGACGTGGATTCTCATTAGCAACTCCGTGCTGTCAGTGAATGGATGTGCGCAGGGGGAGCAGGATCCGATTTTTTTTTACAATATGAACTTTGAGGAGTTTTCGATGTTCTTAAACCTGCTCATTTTTTTCTGAAGCTGTCAATGTGGGAGAAGAGTCGCCGTCGGTTTGACTGCAAGGATTTGCTTCCTCGTCAAGGCTTCGTGTATGTGTCTACTTGATGGAGGTGTGTGCGTTTCTGTGGACCGATGTCATGTGAGAACGAAGAGTGCGCGTATGCAGGGGCCTGCCATCCTGCTTGTGGCCGCTATCCTGCTAAGGCCAAGAGGATTCTGCTTCTCCATCTGGTCAGTCGCGCTGTGACGCCGAGAGATTATCACCTCGAAGCCATTTTCCCTCCCGGAGAATCAACTCTCAGGTCCCGACACAAATCTGACGACTCCAATTTCCTCTTTCATGACAAAATTAGAGCTCTGACAAGCATGCATATTCAATGGCAAGTTTTATTTGCATTGGCGACATACAGGACTGTATAGACTGAGTTTTCTTTTTTTTCTTTTTCTTTTTTTTTTCTTTTTAATGGACTTTCAATTGACTACAGATTCGGTTTGTGGCCACTGGTGGGCCCTGCATACATCTCTTCCTTCTTGTATTGCTTGTGAATGATCTCAGGTAGATTCTAGATTCTTGATGGCCTGATATCTATGGCACACTGAATTTAAACCAATGCTTAGAAAGTTAAGTCAGAACTTTCATTTTGTGGACTTTAAGTAGTTGATGATGAGCTGTAGTCACGATTGCTCACTGTAAGCACCTGAACCCCTTTGAATGGCTCTTTGTGGTCCATCGACTACAAATGGTCCCAAAATGATGGCTGCATACGGTGGTGGCTCATCGACCCCAGCTGCCCATCATCCCTATCACCACCATCAGCTCCAGCATCTCCCACCACCTCATATGCAGTACCACCATCACCATGTGGGCCAGCATCATTTGCAGCACCCAGGGTCTGCTGCTGGTGTGCACACTGTGCAACTGCATAATTCTACAGCTGCTGCTGCAGCAGTGATGCTAAACTCAGACCTGCAGGAGCCCTATTTCCCATCACCTGCTCCTGGACAAGCCCCAGGCCCAGCAGCAGCCACAGCACCTGCTCAGATCCAAGCTGCTGCTCCTGGCAAAGTTGACCACCACCACCAACAGCAGCACAATCAGCAACTCCAACCACAGCTGGACATCGAGCCTGACAGACCTATCGGCTATGGAGCATTTGGAGTGGTCTGGTAAGTGTCACCTGTGTTCACTGTTTTGCAAAGTCTTTCAAAAAAAAAAAAGGCTCAAACCCTCTTCAACTTATTATTGGCTGCTGTATTGAAAACACATTTGCACTGTTACTCTGCATTGTTTAGTATGCAGTCTCTCGCCATAACGCGTACCAACGGGTTTATCATTACTGTGAGTTAAACATGCTCATTACTTCACATTCATAACTGTTTTAAAAAGTTCAAAAAGCAGTGTCCATAATATGCATTAAAAGATTCCATGTTGGACGTGAAGCCCACATTAGTCACGTGACGCAGCGCTGCACATGTGAAAAAAATAATGGCTGCAGTCGGTGATGGTCCAAAACGGATCGAAAACGTAAAATAATGTCATATTTCATGAACTACACTACTGATGGTCACCATATTCATATCACTTAAAAAGGACCTCCCCATAGTATTAATACAGCAAGTAATTTCCTGTTTCAATATTTTTCATAATTAAGCTTATCATATTTTATATATATACATATTCTGTGATAACTCTGTAATTACGAGGCTGATGGTCACCATATTCATGTCGCCTTTAATGGACCTCCTCATACTGTTACTACAGCAATTTGTATGTCATATTTCTGTTGTCAATAATTTTCAGAAATATTTTCATCATATTTTCCATAAATATTTTATAATAGCGCTGTAATTACAGCACTGACATACACCATATTCATGTCACGTTTATAGGACCTCACCGTGGTATTGTTTCAACAATTAGTTTCTCTAATTTCTATTCCCAATATTTTTCATAAATATTTTCATTTATATTCTGTAATAGCTCTGTAATTACAGGACTGACAGCCACCATATTCTTGTCACTCCCCCATGGTGTTACTACAGTAAATAGTTTCTCACTTTTCTGTTCTCAATACTTTTCACAAATATTTTAATCAGATTTTGATTTATATTTTGTAATAGCTCTATAATTACAGGACTGACAGACACCATATTCATGTCACTGATAAAGGACCTCTCCAAGGTGTTACTACAGCAAGTAGTTTATCATATTTCTATTTCCAATATTTTTCAAAAATATTTTCATCTGATTTTCATTCATATTTTGTAATAGCTCTGTAATTACATGACTGGTGATGACCATATTCATTAAAGACCTCCCCATGGTGTTACTACAGCGAGTAGTACTGAAATTTCTGTTCTCAATATTTTTCACAGATGTATTCATCAGATTTTCCATGCATATTTTGTAACAGCTCTGAAAATACAGGGCTGATGGGCAACATATTCATGTTATTGTAAAAATCTTTGTAAAAATCATTTTTTTCTTAATTAGGTGAAATGGCCTCATATCAGAAACTGTGATAAGCTGACTGAATTAGTATGTATTTCCATAAATGAGTTAACGATTTCTGCTTCACTGAAACATCATAATTGTTATTATGATGATACTGAATATAAAATATAATGAATACATTTGTGAAAAATATTGAGGACAGAAATTTGAGCAACTACTCGCTGGAGAAACACCATGTAGAGGTCCTTTATAAGTGACATAAATGTGATGTCTGACAGACCTGTAATTACAGAGCTATTACAAAATATGTAGAAACGTCTGATGAATACATTTGTGACAAATATTGAGAACTGAAATTTGAGAAACTACTTGCTGTTATAATACTATTGGGAGGTACTTTATAAATGACATGACTATTGTGTCTGTCAGTCCTGTAATTACAGAGCTATTCCAAAATATGGATGGAAATATTTATGAAAAATATTGAGAACTAAAATTTGAGAAACTATTTGCTGTAGTAACACCATGGGAAGCTACTTTATAAGTGACATGAATATTTTGCCCATCAGCCTTGTAATTGCGGAGCTATTACAAAATATGAATAAAAATCTGATTAAAATATTTGTGAAAAATATTGAGAACAGAAATTTGAGAAACTATTTGCTGTAGTAACACCAAGGGGTTGCATGTATATGTTAACCATTAACATTGTTCTTCATATGTTTTAAAGACACTGATTTTCATGTCTGTCATTAGAGGACAGTCCCTTGAGGGCCTTCTTATTACCTGTCTGCACAGAGATCTGTGTAATTCATCCAGACAACACAACGGACGTTTACGCTTAAAATCCGACTGTAATTGATAGAGCATGTATCTGTGAGAGCTAAGATATGTGTTCTAAAATGTTGACGTTAATGATTTAATTAAACGGTCAATATCGAGCCAACTTAAAAAAGCTTAATTGTGTTGCTGTTGAAATGATAATCAGCATCGGTTTTGCACTATTGTTTTTTCCTGCTACTACTAAGTGTTCTGTAAAAGAGTGGATTTTTTGCACCACTAAAAGTATAGTGTCTGATCTAAATGATTACAATAAATATACCCATCAAAAGTTTCTATATTGTCATTCGTTCACTTCCACTCAAATTGCCATTGTGCCTTTAGGTCACTAAGTGGCGACTTTGTAATAGGATTGCACTTGAAGTGAGTTATGGCTTATAGATAGCCTTTATTACCTGACTATGTAGTTCAGCAGGCATAAGTAACGATAATGGGCCAGATTCCGTCCCAATGTTGCCTGTTCCCGCTCCAGCCAGATGGTCGTGACTGTTCTAAGATGATTATGTTTGAGGTCAGCTATAATATACAGTAGGGATGGGTGATTTTTATCTTACCCGATATATCGCCAAACACAATCTCCACAATGACAATTCTGCATCTCACGATAAATTTGATAAACACGTGACACACTCGCTGCATTGGACTTACACTCGTGGACCGCGACAGCCAGTGAGCCCTAATCGGGGACGCGGAAGAGGACGCCGCCGCCAATACCGAAGCGGAGGTCCGTCCAATATGCAACTATTTTCACCACGGTGTTTCCCCGAGGCGCCAACGCTGTGGGCAACCTGCATGTGTTGATATGAACCATCTAATAAAATGAACACCGATCCAGAGACTCAGAGTCGACCAATGTCCTTATCAAATGTTCCCTTTATTAAAAATAAGTTAAAACTAGGATTGTGAACCAAAGTTCAGCACACTCTCCACAGCTGTCAAACGGCGGTGTCAACTGTCAAACGCAGTGGAGCTGGAGAGTGCGGCGCCAGGCTTTTTGCAAGGAGGATGTCTGGGCGTCTGCCAAACATGAAAAAATTGACCCCCAAATCTTGACCGTTGCTTGGCCGCCAGATTACCATGGGATATGGTGGTATCTGACGGCCAAGCTACGGTCGAGAATCGTGCGTCCATTTTTTCATGTTTAGCAGACACCTAGACGCCCTCCTAGCTAAAAGCCTGCTGATCGCGAACACGGCACGACCTGGCATCAGTTAGGGACCATCAACAAATTCTAAAACGTTCAAATTATTTGTGAAATATTCAATAAGGCAAAGAAGAACAACCACTGTAGGAGAGAGAATTGTGAAAATGATTTTCATCACACAAGAGAAAGGACTGACAGTTTGTATTATGATTTTGAGAATAGAATATAAGTAAATGATCATGTATTGAGATAATTAAATTCAATAATTTTCATCATGAAAGAGTTTCAAGAGAGACTGTGTACAACGCATGGAATAGAATTAAAATGGATTTATCGTGGTAAATTACTACATTTATCGTTATAACTTTTTTGTCCATATCGCCCATCCCTAAAATACAGTTTAAAAAAGTTATTTTTGATAGTAACTAGTTACTTTGAAAGTAATGAGTAACTTGAAGAAACAAAGTGCTTTTGAATGAGGTAACTAGTAGCTGTAACTAAGTTACTAATTTAAAGTAACTTGCCCAACACTGCTCTCTACTAATAAACATAAAATGACCCTCACACACGCACGGACACACACACACGCACGCACACACACACACACACAAAACTGGTTCATGATTGATTGATCGAGTTCTTCACATGGTGAATTTCTTCTGAATGTGCCAGGAGAGATTTGGGGAAAAAGTCAAATAGAAATGTATAGAAATATGTATGAGATATTGGCAATGTCTTCAACCGTTTTTGCGCGGAACGACTTATACGATGAAGTTGGGTCACTACATGTTATGAATTGTTGTCTCGAACAGCTCTTTATTTGGTCACACGCCATGGGGGTGTGTTCGAGACGTAATTACATGAATGCCAATTGAAGCAGTTGTGGAGAGTTTGGTGGACATTGGTTCACGATCGCAGTTTTAAACTTTTGATACTGACATTGGACAAGTCTCTGGATATGTGTTTGTTTTATGAGGAGTGGAGTGGTCCTGATAGGTTTTCTAAGTTGGCCATCTGACTTGGTTCACATACACACCTGCAGGGGTCTCCTGCTGCGTTAGCCATAGTTTTTATTGTAATTACAACGACAATAATTCACATTATAATACTTCAATCTAAGAAATGTGTCTGTAGTGAATGTAAACAGTTAAGAGACATGAGATACATTGGGGACAGCAGACAGACGGCTCAATTTAACCCCTAAATAAAGCTGGAGGAGCAGTTTGTAGGATACGACCGGGTTCTACGACAGATGTGAAGCATTGAATTTCTTGTCACTTTTAACTATTGTATTTAAACATAAACAAATGATGTCATGACATCATTCAAACAAAAGGTTTCAACAGAGTCTGTAGTGTCTGACACATGGAATACAATGAAAATGGTTTTCTCATGATAATTATCATAGAATGAAAATGTGTTTGTCGTGATAACTATCAATAATGCCTAAATGTCATCATTCATCATGATATATTTTTTTGTCCACGTTGCCCATCCCTAATGTGAAAGTATCTGCAGTTGGACATGGGCATGAGTATAGTTTAAAGTGGCATGTAAAGGGGCATTAAATTGGATTTGCTGATGCCCCCAGAAACCCTGTATTCTCACTTGCCAAACTGGATGTCCGATCCTCCCCATTTTTAAGACTTAGAAGACCAGTGAACAGATTTACATTATGTAATATGGATTCATGCACTCATGCTACTGCATTCATGCAACCCCCTGTTTTGAAACAGCAATGTGAAAAAATGTAAAGCCTATTCCCCTTTTGTTTCATTATCATACAAAATGAACTTATTCTGATTAAATTTTATTCGTCTGATATTTTTGTTGCGTTTTTCTGCAGTTTGAACTTGCTGTGCGTATTGTGTATCTGCTTCTGAATTGTAGCGTGTTCTTCTGAACCAGCAGGGAGAGTGAAAGAAACACAAAGAGTAGCAACACAAAATATTCAATTTAAAATATTTGCATTTTTATGGTTGGTATGTCATTGTGACATCATTTGTAAGTACCTAGCAAGCTGAAAAGGTTTGGGCATTCTTGTCATCCCTGTCCCATGCTTTTGTGTAATGTTGGTTCATGTAGTGTTTTTAAGATTTAATACAGGCTTTTAGCTAGGATTTTGAAACTGGGCGTCCAAAGTCCGCCTCCAGCACATAACCATGCCCCAATCCATTCCCCTCTCGACATCAAATGACAACGACTGACTTAACAACTTTATTTGTAAAAATGAAACTGTTTCTATCTTACAAAATAATAATTGATAAATTAATAAACAACAAATTATCACTTGACTCAAATAATCGTTAACAGAGATAAACTCTGCTGTAGCTATTGCCACAACACTTTCAGATGCAGCGTTTCCTGGTCAGTTGTTTCACTTGGCTGATCCTGATTAATTAAAAGAAAATACATATTTTTATAACAATTCTTTCCCTTACTACAAGTGTCTACGGTTTTGATCTTCCTCTTTCATGTATTTATGCAAGACAAGCATATACTTATATGAGCTTTCACACATTTTTCTCAACATTCATTCATTCAAACAGTGTATGTATGTATATATATATATATATATATATATATATATATATATATATATATATATATATATATATATATATATATATATATATATATATATATATATTAGGGGTGGGATGTGATTAAAAAATAATCAAATTAATTACAGAATTTGTGATTAATTAATCTCAATTAACCGCAGTTTAATCGTATAACAATATTTACCACAAGAAGCCACATTTTTCAATTTGAATGAATGTGGTATATTACTGAATCAAATGATGCACCCATACATACAGGACCGGACTGGTGCGGGTTATCTACGAAAAGGATCTATTTTCCTTCTTTCGTGGGTGGATCTAATATTCGGTGCGCTCTATAGTCCGGAATATATATATTATCTTCATTTCCATCTCGTCAGCAGACTCAACTCACAAGATGCAGATAACCGTGAGGTTACACCGGTAAACTTACATGGTGACCGTGATGACCAAGCTTTGGCTGCAAAAGGGTTGACAATCTGTGAATTTATATCATTTTGTCATATTGAGCGAAATTACTGGGCGGAAACACCCTTTTCAAGGAAACCAGTGTGATGACACTATGAGTACAGCATTACACAGGCACTAATAATCTGACATTTTGGACACCCTGCTGAGCAAAACTGGGCGTCCAATTGTTCATGTTATGCCACTGCCCTCCTCGCTAAAAGCCTGGTAGTAATAATTAATGTGTACATTTCATGACAGCCGATATGTTGTGGCCTGGAATCATTTGCATACATTGATATCGGAATTCAAGTATTATTGCCGATAACAGTATCGGCAAAATGTCAAGATTGGACATCCTGAATATATATACAGTATATAATTCTGAAGCTGGTAAGGTCTGCCTCTTCTTCCAGGTCAGTGACAGACCCCAGGGATGGAAAGCGAGTAGCTCTCAAAAAAATGCCTAATGTCTTCCAAAACCTTGTTTCTTGCAAGAGGGTATTTAGAGAGTTGAAGATGCTCAGCTTCTTTAAACATGAAAATGTAAGTAATTTTCATTTTTCTACTTTTTGAGTTCTCATTTATGTGTTTTGGTATTAGTTCATCTGTTTTCTTTACAACTAACAACTACTGTTGCTTCACAGGTTCTTTCTGCTCTGGACATATTGCAACCTCCGCATATCGACTACTTTGAAGAAATGTATCCTTCAGCAATGCTTTTTTTCTGTTCATCAAATCAACACACAAAATGTTGTGTGTTGATTTGATGTATGGTTTCTATTCGTGATTTGTTTTAATCCCGAGGTCTCCTATTAGCTCCCCTATTTTCATGCCATCAACAATTCTGAATGTTTAAAACAGGGATAATCAAGCTGTTCCTCATAGAGTTGCGATGGGTGTAGGTTTTTGTTCCAACACCATACTGACAATTGACTACTTTCAGTCTTCAAACACGTGATTGCTGCAGCTGTGTGTGTCAGACTGAGTTGTTTTAATTTGTATATTGTTCTAAACGGTCCGGTATGAGATCAACCGCATGACACAATGGTTGTGCAACATCATGAATTATGGAAGTCTATGTGTGAAGAAGCACCATGGTCGCAAAATTGCATCACCTGCATTTAAAGAAATCACGATTTTGTTAACACAAAAAATACGTACAATATATTTTTGTTTATATTAAGCTATATTCAGCATGGTCTTGAAAACACACAGTAATTCTCTTGATTTACAACTTACAGCAATGAAGACAATATTGTGGCAAATATTCTCTGATGTTGAAATTTGTAATTGTAATTGTAATTGACGTAAAAAGATACCTAAAAAGATCAGACTTGTTGTGATTGCATGCCTCATTTCCCTACTTATTTGTTTTCATGACAATTAAATTAATGAATTTTCATTTAGTGTTGTTCCTCCTCCTCCCATAAATAAAGTTTAGGTGTAAATTGCACACTAGTCAATGGAACATTTTGTTTTAACTACTAAATCAGCTATGTTGTAACTGAACTGATGCAAAGTGACCTCCATAAAATCATCGTGTCACCACAGGCCCTGAGCTCAGATCACGCCAAAGTTTTTTTGTATCAGATTCTCAGAGGTAAGGATTTTTTTTTATTCTGAATGTATTTGGACATTTTAATACTGTATTCTTCCAACTTCAGGACTCAAATACCTTCATTCGGCTGGTATTTTACATCGAGACATCAAACCTGGCAACCTATTGGTCAACAGCAACTGTGTGCTAAAGGTAGGAGACCCTGAAACTCTTGACTGCAACAAAAGCAGCAATTCATAAACTCTAATCTAATAGCAGAAACAATACATTATTTATGTCCATTTGATCTGTATCTTCAGGTTAGGTTTGTTTAAGGCTGCAATGACTAGCGATGTAATGAACACTAACTAATTAGTCAAGCAGCATTATGTATTTTAGGTATTTTTGTTTTGGGCTGCGACACTGATAAGAGAGTGTAATAGCAAGCTGTTGTAAAACTACATCTGACATATATACAGCTTTTTTTCTATGTAAACCTAATTACATGCACTCACCATTTCTAAAAGAGTGATCGCCAAAATGTCTGTTTACATTTGTTTTGATTTTCAATTGACAGTGGACACAGATTTAGAGCAACAAACTAGTCTTCTTCAAGTGGATGATGTTTGATGTGTTGACACTGGTCTTATAGCTCTGTGCAGTTTAGTTGTGTGTCTGCATGGAATTGTGTAGAGACAGAAGATGTTGTGAAAGGGCAAGTGGGACTGGAGTCAATGTGACTCAAATCGATGTTTTGATGACTTGTGACAAAAAACAAATCCTGTGCCCAAACTGCTGGTGCATGGAATATCTTCTGGCACTGATATACTTCCATGCTGCTGCCTGCGAGAGAGAAGTGGTGGCCTGTAGGGCTGCAACGATTGGTTGACATCATCGATTACGCCGACAACAAAAATTAGTCGACGTCAAAATCTGTGTGTCGATGTTGCGGCTGGTGCAAACACACACAGGCCACAGGATGGACATTGAGAACTGGTTATTATTCAGAAGCAATAATAAGAAAATTTCACATTCGCAGTAACGGAGGAGTTTGAGCAGCTACTGGTCGTATTGTTCAAAAGTGTGGTTTTGTTTTGTTTGTGAGGATAACAGGTCTCAAGGATGAGCAAACCCATTCAACACCATGGTAGACTGATGAGAGTGTTCCGTGTTAGGTCTGTGACGCTGCACACCCTCAAGCTAACAGCTAGCATGTGGGTTAGCGCGGAGCTAACTTGTAAGAGGAGATTGATGTGTTTTTAATGACGTCACACACATCACATCTGTGCTACTAGACCAATAAAGGCCACAGTTTTAAAGAACTGGAGCTCTCAATCAACTGTTTTATGCTTCATACGTCACAGGGTTAGTACATGTTTCTGGATTGTGTCATTTATTTATATATATTTATTTAATAATGTCTTGTGTCTGAGTACGACAGTGAGATGATTTAAGCAACTTTAGGTTAAACAGAAATTCAAAATGGTCCAAACAAACTAATCGCGATTAGCTGACTGATCGAAAAAATAATGAATAGATTAGTCGACAACGAAAATAATCGTAAGTTGCAGCCCTTGTGTCCCCATATTTGTGCGCTGACAGGGCTTACTCTGCATTGTATCAGATGCATCTCTAGGCCCGTTTCTACATGTACCACAGCGGAACAAGCAGGGTGAACCCACTTGTCTGTCATCTCACAGTCAATCGTCTCGTGACGAGAAATCTTCATGGAAATAACGGCAGGGAAAAAATGACTTGATAGCCACATGCCAACAGATCCAGTGACTAGAGCAACTTCTGTATTTTCAGTTTTGATATAAATGCAAAATAATAGATAATAATAATAATAATAATAATAAATACAACATCGCCTGGCAGTCGGGGACAGTGCCTATGGATTGGCAGACCGGGGTGGTGATCCCCCTGTTTAAGAAGGGGGACCGGAGGGTGTGTTCCAACTACAGGGGCATCACACTCCTCAGCCTCCCTGGAAAGGTCTATTCCAGGGTACTAGAGAGGAGACTTCGGCCAATAGTCGAACTTCGGATTCAAGAGGAACAGTGTGGTTTTCGGCACGGTCGTGGAACACTGGATCAGCTCTATACCCTCCATCGGGTGCTCGAGGGTTCATGGGAGTTCGCCCAACCAGTCCACATGTGCTTTGTGGCCTCCGCCAGGCCTGCCCTTTGTCACCCGTTCTGTTCATTACTTTTATGGACAGAATTTCGAGGCGCAGCCAGGGGTCGGAGGGGATCCGGTTCGGGAACCACAGAATTTCATCTCTGCTATTTGCGGACGATGTTGTTCTGCTGGCCTCATCGGACCGGGACCTTCAGCATGCACTGGGGCGGTTTGCAGCAGAGTGTGAAGTGGCCGGGATGAGGATCACACCTCCTGAGGCTATGGTTCTCGACCGGAATAAGGTGGTTTGCTCTCTCCGGGTCGGTGGAGAGTTCTTGCCCCAAGTGGTGGAGTTTAAGTATCTCGGGATCTTGTTCTCGAGTGAGGGAAAAGGGGAGCGTGAGATTGATAGACGGGTTGGTGCAGCGGCAGCAGTGATGCGGTTGCTGTATCGGACCGTCGTGGTGAAGTGGTTGCTGAGTCACAAGACAAAGCTCTTGATTTACCGATCGATCTACATTCCCACCCTCACCTATGGTCACAAGCTTTGGGTAATGACCGAAAGGATGAGATCGCGAATACAAGTGACTGAGATGAGTTTCCTCCGCAGGGTGGCTGGGCGCACCCTTAGAGATAGGGTGAGGAGTTCGGTCATCCCGGAGGAGCTCGGGGTGGAACCGCCGCTCCTCCACATCGAGAGGAACCAGCTGAGGTGGCTCGGGCATCTGATCCCGATGCCCCCTGGACGCCTCCCTGGGGAGGTATTCTGGGCATGTCCTACCGGGAGGAGACCCCGGGGAAGACCCAGGACTCGCTGGAGAGATTATGTCTCCGGTCTGGCCTGGGAACGCCTCGGGATCCCCCGGGATGAGCTGGAGGAGGTTTGTGCGGATTGGGAAGTTTGGGCTTCCTTGCTCCGAATGCTGCCTCCGCGTTCCAACCCCGGATAAGCGGCAGAAGAAGGTGAAGGATAATAAATATTGAACATTATCCAGTCAGCTGAAACTCATTTGCTGTGCATGCATGTGCGTGTCGCACGGTCAACTCATTTTTAAATAGGCATTGTCATCGGCTACTGAAGTGCTGCTCCGTCATCAAGGACCCCAGGGACAGACAAACCAGGGGACCTACTTCTGAACAGGTAAGTTGTGCAGCTCCGATGTTAATATAATTGATTTTAGTGCTCCAGTACGGTTGTCCAACTCTGTATTTGTGTCGTGTAACTGTTTCAGTTTTGTCCAGTGCCAGTGAAGCGTCATGACTTTTTTGAGCTTTAGGTTGTACGCTTTTTAGGTTGGTCCTCACTTCTTCAACCCTCATTTTGAAGGTAAATAACTGTAAAAGAACAAGGTTATTATAATACAATTTTAGATTAAGATTAAGGTGAACCATTTGTTTTGGATGTTTAAGTAAAGAGTTGGAAGCTGGGGAAAGCGTTATGTCCTTGACATTCCTCATTAAGATAGAAAGTCTAATGCGTATGTGCAAATGTGTGTTTATTTATACTGTACATGGTCAAGTTCAGGGGTTCTTAACCTTTTTGTTCTCTGCGCCCACTTTTCCCAGAACAAATGGGCCCAGGGCCCATTCAAATAATAGAACTGATTCATTACTGTTAATTTCATTCGCGATCATTAACCATATTTAATCTACTTCCACATATACCAAAACCATGTGAAATGACATGAAACCATGTGATCATTGCAAAAATATTTGTCATAGAAAAGTCCAACCAGCACCAGAACCAGGTTAAGAACAAACGAAAAAAATACCCATGATGCAAACTGTTGAGAAAATTGGAAAAACTGAATTAAATTCTGAATAAAATAATAATAATAATAAAAAATGAAAGTATTGCGATCGAATATTGTAATTAATTTTCAAAACTGCTTCAACAGGTGCTTACATTAACAGTTTTTACTGTTGGAGGGGTTGGCATCACTTTCGTTATCTTTTTTTTACGAACTTCTCCAAAGTTGTTAACTATCACAGATTTGCAGCTGCCAGGTCAATACAGTGACACACTACTGACACAATATGTGGCTAATGTATTATAACTGAGCATCTTGTGGCCTTCGTGGCCCAAAGGTGTAAAACAAACAAAACTTTTCGCGGCCCTCTAGGAGGCACTCGCGGCCCAACCATGGGCCCCGGCCCTATGGTTAAGAATCACTGGTCTAGCTGAAGCACCTTTCTATAACTGATGCAAACTTTGTGTGGAGAGGGACAGGTCTTCCAGGTAGACAGGTCCTGACTACCTCAGGACATGTCTAGAACATTGGCCTGTGGTGTTTACACTGTGGATGTTTATGGCAAGGTACGCAGAACGTCAGGAGTTACACTGGTCTTTGTAGTTCAAGAGGAAGCTTCCCAGAGTTCCTAAGAGAAGAAGCAAGTGGATCTGAAGATCACACCGGGAATGACATGGTGAGAGGAGAAGCTGTGGAAGTACGAACTGCAAAGGAGAGGAATGAAGCTCAGTAGATGCAGAACAATAAACGTGTGTACACGAGAGATAATGAGGGAGAAGAAGAAGTGAAAAATTCAGGTTTTAGAGACCAGTCATAGTGAGTGATGGACAGATTCAAAGGGGTGAAGAGGAAAGTGCAGGCAGGTTGGACCAGGTGAGGACGGTTGATGCGGTGATCTGTGATGAAAAATAGCAGCAGTTCATCATTTTTAAATATTCACTCCTTACGATTTTTTTCCTCTTTATTTCACAGGTGGATGCAGTAATTGGTGAAACAGATCTTCGGTCCAAGAAAACCTCTGAGGTGATATCACATGTGGCTTCTGGAGAGATCTGCTGTTTGTCATCCCAGAGTGTAAAGAAGGGATTTTCTTCTATGGTCTTTTCTGATAAAATCATGAATTTCAGGAAATTCAGGAAAAATGGTATTGAGGGGCAGAAATGAGAACTTGTCCCTGCTCCTTTTCAACCTTTGAGAAACGTAAGTTTTAAGAAATACTGGCTGAATTGTAAGTAATAAGTAGTAAGTAATAATAAGTAGTAACAAGAATGAAACCATGTTATGTTGTGGTCTTACAATTTGTCCTGTAGGGCATTTACAATGTGTTAGACGAGATGGAGATGAACATTCATTCGTTTTTGATTAAATTTCATGAAAACAGACCAAGTTGTTGTTACTAGTAATTACTGCACGTCTTTCAGTTTTGTACATCAATAGTGTGCTCATGTATTTTGGTTTCAGTCTGAATAAAACACTTCAAGCTTCTCTGGATGTGTTATTGAGTGTAAAATTGGTCAGTTTCCTCAAGTGTTTGTCAACACGTTGCATCACACCACTGTTTCAAGACTGAATCCTGTTTCGGGGTCTTCATGTACGCGTCTGCAACGAGCCGACCTAATATCCACGACCTCCAGCTGTCCATCACACTGCAGCCGTCGGGATTCTACCCTGGTATAAGTGTGTTTTGTCTGCCGCTGAAGCCAGTCTGCCAGCTGATCTGGACCTGGACACCAGCATCACTGTCGTCCAAGCCACTTCCACTGCCACGTTACTTCTTGTCACTGCCCCTCCACTGTCTGTCAGGTATGGGTGTGGACTACAAAGTAGTCTTCACCTTCAAGGACGTCCATAAAAACACCGCTCTACCATCAACAAGGCATGCCCGACTGTATAAACCACATGCGTTGTGTTTCACAGCAGCCTGCAAACAAAAAAAGGGTCTATGTTAAGGAAAAAGTGTTTGAAGGACTACAAACATGGCGGCCATGCTGATGCCAGTTATGAAGGGTCTAGCTTGGGAGTAGTTTTTACATACTACCTCAAATTCTCTTCATTGAAAGGTAAACAAACATTAACAATATGAGTCGAACTCTGGAGCTTTCAGGACACATGGGAAAGATTCATGAGAGAATATTTAAAGTATTATGTATATGCATTTTTATTATTATTATTATACATGAAAGAGCAGACCTGTGTTGAAAGTGAAGCCCACAGCACAGTGGACTCTCAGAGCATCCTTGGTCACTTGGTCTCATGTCCAAAAACCCAAGTATTGACTAACTGTGGGCATTCAAAAGTGGACATTAATCGAGGTTCAAAGGTCACTCCTTCTGTCGGGGATTCACATTTGACCTACATACTTATAGAGGTCATTGAGCATGAAAAGACTTAGGATTATAAGGCAGAGAGATAGAGATGGGAACGACGTGCACCAGGTTAGGGTGATCACGGATAGAGCGGGGAATGTTTTGACTGATAACAGAAGTGTGTTGCTGAGATGGAAAGAGTACATTGATGAGCTGATGAATGAGGAAAATGAGAGAAA
Source organism: Synchiropus splendidus (assembly GCF_027744825.2). Lineage (NCBI taxonomy): Eukaryota > Metazoa > Chordata > Actinopteri > Syngnathiformes > Callionymidae > Synchiropus > Synchiropus splendidus. The sequence continues at coordinate 4,060,259 of NC_071341.1, read as the reverse complement.
AGAAAGTGTAGAATGAGTGACCATCGTAGATCAGGACGTTAGTAAGGCTGAAGTGAGATGGACATTGAAGAGGATGAAGAGTGGAAAGGCAGTGTGTCCTGACGATATACCTGTGGAGGTGTGGAAGTGTTTAGGAGAGGTGGCAGTAGACTGTTTGGCTGCACCAAGGCTCAGCTCTGAGCCCCTGATCCGCTGTGACGACCCCTCAAGGGAGAAGCCGAAAGGAAAATAAGAAGTTCAGTGTTTCACTGTGTTGTGACTAAAACTTGTGTATCTGTCGTTGATCGGTGCAGAGTCATTTTAATTCAGTTGGGGCGGGCACTCAACATGACATGCTGCAGTTGCCTGAACACTTGCACAGCCGTCATGTAACTGCATAGTTTATTTCATGTGGTTTTCTACAGCATTTTAACAGTTAACCAAAAGACCAGCCTGCAGAGCAGGCAGTGCACAATGACTGAAACACAGCCTCTCCTGTGAGACAACTCTGAAACCAGTAAGTTTGCTTTATATAACAGTTTTAGGTTTTGCCCTGGATGATATCTGACAGACCATTTATTCCGAACTGGCTCACGCTAGAATGGATTACATCTAAAAGAGTTACATACATGGCTTACATGGGACGTAAGCCGGCAACCTTTAGTTAACTGACCACGATGTCACTTAAACTCATCAATGGATGCCCAAGTTTAGACGTACATCGACGTCAAAGTTAATCATTTCATACGACAAACCAACCCAACAAAGTTCTCTGGTGATGAGTGCTCTTTTTCCTGGTTTGAGTGCCTGCATGATGAAACCACACTCTTCCTTACACGCCCCTCAATATGTGCTTTCGGGCTGTAACACAACACAATTTAACGATGCGCCACCTTCATACGACACGGCAGCTGCACACAGCAGCAATGGGTCCTTTAAAGTAACACTTGTCATCCCATGTGCGCTCACGGCCACTCCCTGCACATCCTGCACGCTTGACATCGACATTGTGCTCAGCCCACGTCGTCTGATTGGTTAGGTCTGAGCCAAGTATCGCTGAGCTCAGGCTATAGCGTTGCGGCTTATCTCAAGTATGGAAAATGGCAAATTTTACGGAAAACAGCAAATTTAACAAAACATGTCACAGAGAAAAGAGGTAAGTTGCGAAATGTTTTTGAAAACAAAGTTACTTTTAACTGCACATGACTAAATCTGATGGTTTGCAATGTCAGCACGAAGATGTATAGAAACTCTGTTTAATTGGAGACACTTCGACTCGACATAGCAGAGATCCCTAATGTTGAAGTCCTTATGAACACCCTGTGTTGTTATGGTTGTTTTCAAGGTAATCTTTGTTTTGTTATTGGCTTTGGTACATATTTCACTCCATAGTGTATTGTTATGACAGGGAGAGTTGCAGAATGCAGCGTAGCGGTTAGTGTCCTTGCTGCAGAGTGCCCTGTCTAAGCAGGCACCCAGAAACAGTGAGGATTGTTGGCATTATTGTTTAAACATTATGTTTTATTAGCGTGCTAAATGCATTTCTTGATGAATTAACACAAAATTGTCATGCCATATCAGTATAATTTTTCTTAGAACTACAGGTGGAATATTATCACAATAATTACGATTAATGTTGTTCTTCTTTGCTGTCAAAGATCAAACAGGTTTGGAAAACAATACGCAACAACCCGACTGAAGCTCTGTAGCTCTTTGTCTGACGTTTAAATTTTAGGATTTATTATCAATCAATTAAAAAAAATAATTCTTGATTGAACTTCTCAACATGCTTTACTTTGCTTCTGATTGCTTTTGTATTTATTTACTTTTGTTGATCCTTAGCTATTTTTAAGAAAAGCAACTGTGAAAAGAAGATGCAGCTCTTTTCCCATAGAAAATGACAGTACAGCAGTCTTTTGCAGAACAGTTTTTCCATGTAAACACACCTATGACAAAAAGTAAATGCAAATGCTAAACTATACACATTGCACACAGGGTTTTCTTAAGCAGCAGGCTACTATGTTACAATTTATACAGTTGTCCAGAAAACATGATGTGACTTTCACCAAAATGACCGCATTGAAGGGGGCTTGGATGTTATACAAGGATGTTGGTAAGATTTTGAAGATTGATTTCCTCTTTGTTTTGTGTTTTTGATGGTTTTTTTTTCAATGGCACTATTTATTGTCTTCGAGTTGAGCATTACATGTAAATGATTCTCTTGTAGGAGGATCTAGTCAAAGAAAAATCTGTATTGTGCCACCAGACGCAGACACAGGTCCTTATCAGAAATTAGTTGCAGGTGGGAAGTTAATGCTGTACCAGTTCAAGGAAGACGGGACACTGCAACTCTTCCCCACTCCACACGGGAATTTGAAAAATATGCTAAGCCACTTGTGGCGCATGTTCAGTAAATATGCCTCTTCCGTTGTTGCAGAAGGGAGCAAGCAACTCTCAGATGACCCAAGAATTCAAAATGACAGATAAGTGAATTAAATATTTTTGTCCTCTGGCTAATTTGTCTGGTGTTCTGGAGTCCCTAGAAAGTCCTCTCATGCAGGGAAACGTTAGTCGTGTTGTTCACATTCTAACACGTTTTCCCCACGAATCTTGAATGTAAAGGGTTCCACAGATCTTCCTTCATGTTTGGATACTCTTGTCAGTAAGAAGAAAACTTCTTACAAACATAACTGTCACGAGTCAAGACGTGGAGCGGGACCCAAGTGCAGTGGTGAAAGTCACAGGAGGCAGGAGCGAGTCAAATAATTTTAATCATTAACAAAAAACATAACAGAAAGCGTCACCGACCCGGGAGAAACAAAGCCAAGTCTGAATGTCCAAAAACAGAGTCACCAAGCTGGCAGAAGTCCATAAACATGAATAAGAGTCCAACAGAAAGCGTCACCGAACCGAACCGAGACAAAAGCACAATGAACAGAGATAGTAAAACCACATAATAAACCAGGAAACAGAGGAAGGAACTAAACTCTAACTCAGGCACCAGGGTTTCAAAGAGTGTAGTCAAAAATGAGCAAACTAGAGCACAGACAGAGAACAAACAAGGAGAACCAATTTACCAAAGGGAACTAGAGGAGAGATCTGGCACACATTGCTGCAGTCCAGGTGCTCTTGTACTCAGGTCATCAGGGGTTGACTGGCTCCAGCCGTGTGCCACAGGAACAGGAAGAACGGCGGGAGAAAACAAAACAGGACTCAAGGGACCAAAATAAAAGCGGACTGATGACAATAACATTTGACTTCATTTTGAACCTCAAGCTTATTTCGATAATGCCTTTTGTTTATGTTTTTTTAATGTAAGTTGTTCATTGACAAAATTTGAATATTTCACACTTGGCACAATGCAGTGCCATTTCTCATGGCGACCTCCAAACCCAGACTTGTCCATCAGATTGACAGGTGGAAAAGCGTCATTCATCACTCCAGAGAATGCCTCCTCTGCTCTATATTCCAGTGGCGGCCTGCTTTACACCACTGCATCCGGTGCTTTGCATTGCACTTGGTGATGTATGGCTTGGTTGCATCTACTCAACCGTGGAAACCCATTCCATGAAGCTCTCTGCGTACTGTACTTGGGCTAATCTGTAGGCCACATGAAGTTTGGTGCTCTGTAGCAATTGACAGTGCAGAAATTCAGCGACCTTTTTGCATTTATGTGCCTCAGCATCCGCTGACCCCTCTCCGTCAGTTTACATGGCCTACCACTTGATGACTGAGTTGCATTTACAGTAGATGAGATACTGTATTTGCCATCAGTGCGTTATAGCTCCATATCTACTGGAGAACCACAAATCCATATCTAAAAAGGGCGTTGTGGACACTTAACTGATGGAACTCAAAAAAGAACTGACTCAATTAAATGCGGGAACTAAGCACTATTTATTGTTGTAATATCAATATTGCTTGTGTGTTTTTCAAAGATTGTGGGAGCTGACAATGAAAATCTGATGGAGTGCAAGGACGGGATTATATCATGAGGACACAGATTAAGAAACGAAAACATTGTGTGGTAGGACACTTCTTTGTGTAGGTTCGTCACTGAGGACCACATTTTAAAAACCTTTATTCATTTGAACTTTTTTTGTTGCAGCTCTGTAATTCTACACTCGACTGTGAGGTTACTCCCCATGCTCCAATAAATATCCTCTGGAATGAAACTGTATGACCTCCTCAGCTTGGTCCAACAAGAAAAAGATATCCGCAGATAGCTGTTTGTTCAGGGAACTTTTTGCAAGGCAAATAAAAAATAATGTCTATTAAAAGATTTGCTTTGATGAAATCCATTACTTTCTCCAATTTTTGAAAACTTAAGATGAATGCTGCTTTTCTTGTGTAGTCATTGTCACCAATCTTAAGTGAAAATGGTACAATGAGAGATGCAAGACAGGAACAGTTCAAAATAGTCATGTAATTTGACCATGAATGCTACGTCCGGTATGGTGCCGCCATACAGTAAACCAACAGAGCACTATTCTGCTTTTCCGTGCAAATGTACAAAAATAAAACAAACAAGTAAATCAATATTTAAGTTTATCATTGATGAGCACTGTTTTAAATGCATTAATAGTACAATAAACTCTCACGATCGGCCATCCATTTACTGTAAATGTTGGTCTTTCACATTAGAAGTAAAGTAGAAGTGAGTGTGTCATAGAAGTCCACTTGTAAGGTTTGTGGTGGCTATTTGAATATCTATAAAACAGTTGTGAAAAAATATATAACATAACAAATAATTTTATATGTTAAAATTATAACTATGTATAAACCATTTTATCGTGTATGACCATGTTTTCTTTAATTGACAGGGGTCACTGTTGCACTGATTATGCTTAAATACCCCTCAAACACTCACCTGTCTTAAAAAGAGCAGGCCAACGTTCCTTCAGTGGAGGTCCGGGCTAGTCCATTTTCAGGCAATATCCAGGCAATATCTGCTCCACTAGGATTCTGTTTTGTTATTTCATCGACAAGAAGCTTTCTCTCAGCATCGAGATCAGGGGTTCTTAACCTTTCTGATCTCTGCGCCCACCTTTTCCAGAACAAATGGGTTGGGGGCCCATTCATCCATCCTTCCACCTCTGACACACAACTCATATGTAAATGTTACGAACAGGATCTTGTATTGATGACGGCATGGTGTGTTATTTGACTGAACTCTGGAAGACCAGCACAACTGCCAACCCAAATGACCATATCTGCACTATATTCAACACCATGGACAAAAGCAGTGGATGCAACAAGTACAGCACTTTGATTGCCATTGTGCTGAAGCACCAAGCTTTGAGCATTTTCAGGAAATGACGTGACCATAGCTGTCCCATGTAACTGGAGAGTGAAACATCATTTTCTGGACGAAACCTGTAGTTGGGAAATGTTTGTTGGATTCATTCTCTATGTTCTGAGATTTTGCAATCCAGAAAATGGATTGACTAATCAGTGAAGCGTGAAGAAGTCACCAGCTCAACAATATCTTTGCGAACCATCAGTAGCTTCCACATTGGTCCCAGCGGATTAGCAATCTCAAAGTTATCTAAATATAGTCGGAGAGGATTCCTAAATTCAACATTCAAACATTATCTTTAAAATTAGAGCCGTCTTTAAATGAGTGGTAGCCTGCTGAGGAAACAACTATTTTCATGCACTGCCTTGTCCATGACATCTTGTTGCATCTTGTAACATAGCCTGCATCACTTTTTAGTATAGGAACCTAAACAACAGGATTACTGTCTTTATCAAGAAGATATTTAACAGGCATAACAACTGGAACTGCTTTTCAGTATGTCTTTATATTGACATACTTTGCTTGAGTTTCAAATGGTACCGTAAATGTAAGAGAAACTCTATATCAGTGCAAGGTTCTTTAAACGCACACAAGTTAAACACATTTGGGTTATTTGCTTTTAAGTTGATTGTTAGAGTGTGCCAAGTAAATAAATGCATTTTGAGTGCAATGGAAGCAATCCAAATTAACAATTAACAGGATTTTGATGAGTGAATCCCCCATATTCCAGGCCATACTGTATTTTTCAGCAATAAAAATACAATATTTACAAACCTATTGCATCTTACCAACAAGGTCCTCTGGTAACGGTGACACCTTTAGTGAACCTTTTACGAAGAATAACTGAGGACAAAGCACTCACAGCTCCAGGACATGTCTGGACTTTGTGACTACGTTTGTATTACTATACCTTTTCTTACGGTGTCAGTACCACTTTGAGCCATTACAAATACAAAGTGTTAACAACATTACTTACCTTAGTTTTCTTCAAAGAGAAGAAAATGATTTCTGTCAGGGAGAAGGCAAAACATACTGTGACCATAAGAAGTATGTGCATGTGTCCAACGTGAACAACTTCTCAGTCTGTAACGTTGCATGCAGGGCCTCTACTGGCGAGGCAGCGTCATCACTTCATTCTCATTCGGCTGCACTCAGGGCCAGGGCAGGATATTCTAGTGGCACATCTAAGAGAAAAGCCTGGATAATAGCAGCTCGTACTTGGATGTTGTTGTTGTTACTTGGTGTGTAGTCCAAATTGTGTGGGATTTCTGTGAACACTTGCTGTATTTTTTCCATAAGGCTCTCCAAAACATAGCATTGTGATTGTTAAGATCAGTTATTGGAACTCAAAAGAGTTTACAAATCAACAGATGTCAGTCACTCATGCTAATTTAACATTAAACTTTTTTTGCTTGTCCGTTTTTGAGAACGTTTTATTCATGTATGAAAATGTTGTATGTGTACATATAGAATGTATGAAACAATGTTCATCTTCTTTTCTTCATGCTATATAAATTACAGTCAGCAACTCTGATTTAAGGGTTTTGCACTACCCTACAGGGGTCGCCATCTGCCCACTTTTATCTGCAAATTGACATTCAAGAGGGACGTGAGTAATGTGGCATCAGTTAAGAACGGTTGCTATGAAGGTGCTACGTGGTGGTTTGAGTTTTGAGCCAGGGGAAACTCATCTATTGATGAAATAAACATGAAATCAGAGAGTAAAGACAAACGTAATTGCATTGTAGCCAAATGGAAAAGATCAGCTCTCTGCTTGAGCTCAGCTCTGACCTGACCAGTCATTGAGCGTGGGCTGTCTCTTCACTTCCGGCCCCTGAGTGCCAAAACTCAATTTGAAGGTGAGCATGCAGGAGGTATAGAAAATGACGGCGAGAATGCAGACTGTCCGCGGCTGTTCCGCATGTTTGCAGTGTGTGGGTGAGTGCGTGCGCGTAGTGAACGTATGCATAGTGGTCTTTTACGTGCTGGTGATGCACATCTACGTGCTCTGGATTTGATAATGTTTTTAAACTGTTCAATTGACCATTAAAGATCTCTGTCAACTGTTGATGGTTCAGGCTTCACTGGGCTACTGCATGTTCTTCATGAACCAAGCATGCCACATTCCGGTTTCAATGATTCTTTTTTGACTTTTTTGAACTGTAGATGAATGTTTCTTTACAATGGTATACAACCTGTTAATGGTATACAACCCAAAACTGACAATGTTTACATTCTAGTTTTGAGTCAGTAGAATCGTAAATGGAACTGTTAAACTCCAGAATGATACTCAAATTTATTGAAACTAAATTTCCTGTTACTCTTCCTTTATTCCCAATGAAAATAATGAGAATTGCTATGGAACAGAATCGTTGATCATTATTATAATTGAATTGGACTCTGTACCACTACCTCATGAGTTTGATATTATCCTCAACCCTTCACTGGAAGTGATGCAGTGCACATAAATGACACAATGGTTAGAGGGAAATTGGAGGGACAATGTATTCAGAAGTTGCTGTGGTGCTTCATGGACTCTGTCTGAAATATTGTTTAACTTTAAATTAATAAATAATGGTGAATGATGCCTTCCTAATGGTCACCCAACTTCAATTTCCCTACACACGACAGACCTTGACTAGCACTCTGGCAGTGGGGCAGAACCCACCACTTTTCACTTTCTTATAGTAATGCTTTTTCCGTATGACTAATTGGCCAAAGCCTAGGCCTCTATCAGTGAGTCACGCAGCTGAACATATTTGGTGCTGACCACAGAATTGTTTCTTAGCGGGTGGAGCCAATTTCCACGTAGAGGCAGCATTGAGACACGGCAAGAAGGAGTCTTCTAAAAGTTGCTAAAGAGCGTGGCAAGAAAACTGTGTCATGAAGCAGAGCTGACAAGGAGCCCTGAGCGTAGAGTATAGAATTTAGAGTAGACAAAAAGCAGCCTTTTAATCAGTTGGAAGAGGAGATTTTCAATGTTAAGGATTCGAGTTTCTCCTTCATCCACTCACATTTCAGCAACCTCCGCACTCTCCTTCAAGTTGCTCTGGCCCTGTTTGATGTGAAACAGTTGCATGTTTATGTCTATGAGAAAGTCACTTAAAAATAATTACGTTCAATTAAATACAGAATAGACTGGGATAATGAATGTTAAATATTTGTGTACAAACTCCCTCAAACAAGAATGAAATGATTCCAAGGGATTCTAAACTGTATGGCAACCTTAACATATATCATTTTTTTCAAGCTGTGTTTGGCATTTGGCCAAGTAGATGGCTTGGGTCCAGGTTGATGACCCTCGTCCGTGCAAGGGCAATATAATCTTTGATTATATACCCATGAAGATCATGAATCGCTTCAACCAACAAGCCGTTTGTTATGGGGAGTTGAGTGTTGTCTCAGACCTCTCAGAGATGTTGTGATCCTCCAGCAACTCTAGTTTTTCCTCTAGTTTGCTGACCAAGCCCAAACGTCTGTGACAATTTGCAACTCAAACTCCACTCTGTCTCCTCAACTCAAACTTGACCGACCTTTAATTGCTCAATGGCATGACTGAATAGTGGGACATTTATTTAGATTTTGTTTTTATTTATTTTTTTTTCTGATTGTTGGATATGATCAGGTGTCATAGCTGTGTAGCACTGTGTTGTCCGGACAGCGGGTTCCACAATCCTCAGGGCCTATTGTCAAGAGCAGGAAGAGAACAGACGTAGCGGGATGCAAGCTTTGGTTTATTCCAAATCAGCATCAACATAACAGCATCACTTAACATCAATTTGTTCAAAGTACAGACACATTAAATAGAGGAGACTGGATCGAGGGCATTCCTCGTATCCGATACACTATATCACACACACATGGCCATATTTTGTATTATAGGCTGTTCGATTACTGGAGATGTTATGCGTTTTTCCCTTAATCCGAAATCATCATGACCTGGCCTTTTGCTGGACAAAACAGATATTATTGTCACCATCAGATATCAACAATCTTAAACTTGTCTGAACATTCTGTTTATGCATGGTGGTTCTTTTCCTTAAATTTGACCAAATACTGTGTCAGCAGGTCTTTATACAACATTCCATTGGTGCTGGAAAACAAGTGTCCCTGAGGAGACGTATCAGATTATTCTCCAGCACACTGTGCCTCAAACAACCAAGTTCTGATTAACCATGTCTTCCAGATTTGTGACTTTGGTCTTGCTCGGGTGGAGGAGTCGGATCAGTCACGGCACATGACTCAGGAGGTGGTGACACAATATTACAGAGCCCCCGAGATCCTGATGGGAAGCCGCCATTACACGAATTCGATTGATATCTGGTCTGTGGGCTGCATTTTTGCCGAACTACTTGGTCGACGTATCCTTTTCCAAGCCCAGAGTCCCATCCAGCAGGTAAACAAAATCTTTTGTGTGCTTTGGCCATATTAGATAGATTTCTGTCAGCTATAAATACACTGTTGTAAATTGCTGTACTACATTTGTAATGCTGGTGACACATTTTGACTTCTAATATTACAGTATAATCATGCAATATGATTAAATAAGTGTGTCTCTGCAGTTATAAGTCAAGCAGACTTGTTTTCTCTCCAAATGCTGTCTTTAAAAAGAGTTCTGTGAAGCAGTGGCTGGAAAACAGCGGGCCATGTCATGTCAGTGACAGAATGCTCTACGGTGTGCTCACTGTCATGCACACATGTCAGAGGGGCTTGAAAACCTCACTGAAATCAGAATTGTATCATTTGAACACCCAAATAGTTCATGTGTGTGCAAAAATGCAGTTGCTTCTTATTTTGTCTAAACATCAAATAATTGACTTATTTATAATTCTTATACAACATTTTGAGAGACCGAAAGCTCTGGTCTAGATGAGGCTTCTATGCCTCTCTCTCTCCTCTCAGAAATCAGTGTCCTGGGAAAAGTTAATTTACACATATTTTTGGGTTCCAACAATTTATTTAAACATACAAACAATATTGAGACAGATTTCCCCATTGTGGGATGATCACAGGAATAAAATCTGTCAGTAAACAGACTGCCTGCATCTACCAACCTATATAGCTGTGACAGGGCCCACCATCCACCATTCATTAAAATTACACATCAGTGTTTGGAAGACTACTGGAGCGGTCGAGTGGAGCAGATCCAAAAGTTCAATAAGCACAATTGTGTGCTTATTGAACTTTCCATCTCCTTACTGCTGCTTTAGCCCTAGCTGGCTGCTGCTACTCTAGCATTGTAGATAGTAAAGCACTCCACAAACTTAAACATAACTTGACATCCTTTGGAGTAGTAATTAACAAAATGTCATTAGGGTTTACAGAAAAATCACAGGTGAGACACATGTAGCAGGAAGGAGGTTCGAGTTCAGTAGACAATTCCAGCACAATTTAACAATAAAAAGAACAAACAAAACTAGAACAATACTTGACCTCCATCCTAGAGTGAGACAAAGTCCATAAAACCAAAAGTGAACAATCCCACAGGGTAAATAAACAAAGTGTCCCAGGCACAGTAAGTCCAAAACAAGAAATTCACAGGATTGGAGGGGGAGAAGCAAATGAGGCGCAGGTAACAGATACACAATATAGGAGAACAGTCAGAAAAAAACCCTACAAACTCAAAGTGCTTGGAAAAAGATTAAGGTATGGAGAAGTATAATCCACAAGGAGTCCAGAGCAGGAGTACAGGCCAAGAGGGTCATACGAGGGTGAGGAAAACCAACAAACTGACGCCAGTTAACTTCTGGCAGGCGTTTAAGAGGGAGGGGGAGAGCGAAAGTGGCAGTGTGTCTGCTGAGCCTACTGGCAGGAAAAATGGGAGATGGGGTAAAATGGGGGGGCAAATATGCGCAACGCCAAAATGAAGGAATAAATGTTAACTAAAAATGCTAAACATGAAAGGGATGGCTGTGGTGAAAAACACATTTCATCTCCAACCTTCATTACTGCCTTCATCCCAAATCAGGCTCCCGCATATCCTCCCTATTTCTTTTCTGCCTCCCCGCAGGTGGTTATCAAAGAAATGTCACCAGCGCTTTAAACTTCTTAGTTTTACACTCCTTTGTGTGAATTGTGGCCTGCAACAATGACCTTTTTATCTGTAGCGCATTTGTGTGTTCATGTGAGTGTTTGCATGTGTGTGCGTGTGTGTGTGTGTGTGCATATTTGTGTGCATGTGTGCGTGTGCCCATGCATAATTACCAGCTGGACTTAATCACTGATCTTTTGGGGACCCCGTCGATGGAGGCCATGAGAACAGCATGTGAAGGTGCTTGTGCACATATTCTCCGCGGACCACACAAGCAGGTATAATATATATATATATATATATACGTACAAATAGTAACTTAAAAACATACAGGCACACGTTTGTTTTTCTATCATTGCAGGGACATTGTGATGTTTCTCATTGCCATAATGAGAAACCTCAATTGCCCCCCCCAACCACACACACACATACACACACACACACACACACAGACCTCCACATGCATGCACATGTTATGTTTTTTACGTTTTGCGGTGAAATCTTATTGATTTTCATGCTTTCCATAGCCTCTTACCCTAAACCTAACCATCCAAAACAAATTGCTAACCTTAACCACTGATATTGTCCCAGTTACATTGACGTTGTAATCCACTAATTGAGTCCCCATAAGAAATGTTTTTCCAAGAAATAGTCCACAAGTATAGCATATACAAGTTCATGCCCGCACACACACACACACACACACACATACACACACACACACACACACACGAACTGTTGCTGAGTAAGTGAGTCAGTCTGTGTATTAGACTAGACAAACACAAAACTATTCAAAGAGGTATGAGAGGTATATGTAATTTTTATTTATAAATTCTGTAAAGATTAGGACAAATCTCGATCATGTTCAATGTTCATGGACTGACAATTGCCAGCCACCTAAGCAACACATACTTTTTTTCCTTGACCACATTTTGTTATTGCACCGTGCTCCATTTCAGAAAGGTGGTTCATTAAAAATCCTGACTTGGTTTCCCCCGAAGGTATAAGGGAAAGTGGTTTCACAAAACAGTATCAAAAGTATCGGTGAACCTCAGTGTCAGTTAACATAGGCCCTGAACTATTTTGGCACACTCCGCAGAAATCCCCGTCTGAAGGATGAGGAGGATGAGGATGATTGTCACCTGATTGGATGTTAACCTCGACCAAACAAACACATATATAAACATAACTGTGATTTCCAAAGACCATTGTTTCAAATCCTCTTACCATGCAAGCAGAGCGGGTCGACTTGTTGTTGGGTGATTAATTAAATATTTCATTTTAGTGATCATTGTCGTTCAGCTGTACAAAAACCACTTCACAAACGTTTATAGTGTTCAAGTCGCATTCATCTCAGCTGCTTTAATAAATCTGTTTTCTATTTCAGCTTAATTTGCTGGCATTTTATATCTGTAGGGTGCTTTCATAGTTTGGGTGAATTTTTTTTTCCTTTCACATTGACGCTGTCATCATTCTTTCTTTTTTTTTTCTAAATACTTTTTATTGTTAATTTTCTTAACATTCAAAGTAATCACAAATACATACAGTGATAAAAGTAGATAAATAAATTAAAACAGAAATGAAAATGATGAATGTTGATGCGGATTATAACGTAAAACGTATAACGTAAATCAAAATACACACAAAGAGCTGAACTTAATATCAGTTTAATGTCCACTTCTGTACATCAAGTCATATTAAGATAGATAGTCCTTCAGTGGGTTAACTATAGTTTCAAATATTCCAAGATAGGTCCCCACACACCACAAAATGTCTGCAGTTACCGGACATTTCATATCACAGTCTGAATGTGGAGGATTCCTCCCAATTCCCTCAGCCAGGCCTCACACTAAAGTTGTGAGTCAGATTTCCTCTCAAAATACATCTCTTTGCTATAATTTACCCCAGGCCACCACGATATTAACATTTAAACCATCTTGTCCAAAGTGTTCAAGATACCAAATAAGGCAGTTTCTGGGTCAGAACCCAAATTTACTGAGAATAGGATCTGTTGGATGTTACTGTGCATGCTCCACAAGCAGCACAGGTCTTTCGTCATCATGTGACTGCTATTGACGGAAGTGGAACCACGGTGTCTCTCAGAGTTTGAATAACACCCTGCCTACTGGAGTCCCGCTGGAGTGCAGGGCGGGGTTTTAATCTGTGTATTTCCTCGTCCCAAAGAGATCAAGTTGAGACCTATCTTGGATCTTCGAAGGTTTACACTCATTGCATCACGGATGCTCATGATCAGGCAGCTTCTCGAGTGTGTGAACCTGACAGATGCATATTTTCATTTGCGCGTCTTCTTGCGTCACAGACATTATCTGAGATTTGCGGGGTGATCACTTTCAATTCAACCAACTCTCTTTCGGGTGTTCGTTGGCTCTGTGGACCTTCTCCAAGGTGTTGGACACAGCTTTGGAGGCTCTCAGGAGCTCAGGTTGAGGCTCCTGACACACCTGGACGACTGGTTCATTCTGGCAACGTCCAGGGAAGAGGCGTTCAAGCATATGGCGAGGGTGCTGAATCATATCAGACGTCTCGATTTCGTCGTTAATCTCCAAAAGAGTGCACTGCGACCCACGACTTCCGCACAATACCTGGGGATCCTCCTCGAGTATCGCCTGATGACAGTGCGGCTCTTAGACAAGCAAATGTTGTGCTGGAGCAGATCGGCTTGATGAGAAGTGTGCTTCAGCACTGGTTGGTTTGCACGTAACCGCCTCTACCCAGTCCGGGACAGGAACAGGTAGTTAAGCCTGTCCGCTGTAGCTCGCATGGACATGGTGTTCTGGAACTCTAATGGTGTTTCTTACGAGTGCCTGTAGCCATATGAGCGCCTATGGGCTGTGTCCATCAGTACATGCACGTCTTTAAGGATGCATCTCTCCTGGGCTAGGGGAGCGGCCTAGACGGGGACAGCGTTGGAGGAGAATGGTCTGATCCCACACCTCATATCAATCTGTTACAGTTGATGGCGGTGGACCCCACCACGGTGGGGTATGTCAACCGTCAAGGGGCTCTGAGGGCCCCCTCTCTGCATGAGGTGGTGGCTCATATTGTGATGTGAGCAGCGAGCCACCTGTTGTCGTTGAGAGTGCACTAATATCGCGCAGTATTCTGTGACTTGCTGTTAATCAAGCTCTCACACCTGCAACATGGCACTGCCGTTGAGTACCATGAACTCCTTAGCATAGAGAGCAGCTTCCTTTATCTCAAACGTTGCATTAATCCAGTGCACTGTGTGGCTGAGGAGGGACATCGGGTAGACGATGGAAGTCCAAAGGTCTGAATGAGGTGGCTGCCACATCCGACATAAGATCCTGTACGTGGGTCTTTTTTTGTTGTTGTGCTCCGGTATTGCAGTGCCATGTGAGTTTAACAAGCTGTTGTCCTTAGTCAAAAAGATTGTTTTGTTTTGTTTGTTTTTTTATTAAAAAAAATGTCTAGTCCATCATGTACCCTCTAGCACCTGTCATTTTTTCTTTAACACAAGTACTTCGTTTCATGTGTTGCCAATATCGTCCTGTAATCTGGGTTCTGCCCCAGGCATGATGATGTCGTCATGTACAAGTTTTTTGATTGATTGATTGATTGATTGACTGCCTTTTTTAAAATAACGATCTGCTCTGAAACTGGTCCCAGCTCTATCTGCGGAGTGTTGGCGCACAGATATTCAAAGTAGTGCTTTCTTTTGGATATTTCGTGTTGAGTTGGTATTTTAACAAGGAACTGCTATTGTGTTGGCGGAACTTGCGCGTACAAGGCACCAATGCAACTTTTGCTCAGTCAGTTGTTCTGTCCCTCAGCGTTCTGAAAAAAAATTTTCTTGAAATTTTCCCTATAATCTTTTTTCGTCTTTCTCCATCGTGTCCCTCAGAATCCGTTGGCCAATTGATTCTTCGCCAAAAACAGGTGTGTTAGGGTTTCCGACTTCTGTGTCATGATACGTTACATTGCCATGTTAATCATGGTCACATTGATTTTTTACTGTGTTACCATCGACAGCCCTAATTATGTTATATTAATTCTCAATTGTCATGAAGCTGTATTGTCAACATGTGGACTTTTTGGTCTGGTGACTTTTCATACCCTCTTCCCTGCTTTTATTGTGAATTGTGACTTATTCCTAGTCTGGTTTCTATAAATAAATTAATAGAAAGAAAAGTGAGCTGTGGATTTTGCTGTAAAAAAGGAGAAAATACTGTGCTCCTGAGAGAATTTTGGTATAGTTTACATGCGCAAAATCATCAGTGCTAGACTGAATCCCATCTCCAGCGTTTACATTACGCCGGAGTCAGGGCCTGCTCCAAACCTCTGTGCGTTAGAGGTTGGTGTCAAAAGACACTTCATCCGCAACGCCAGATCCAGTCACCGGATCCAGCTCTATTTGGAGCCATGTAAACAGGCCGTAAAACACACCACAAAAAGTGCTTTGCAAGTGCATTGGTGGACAAAACAATGTTACACACAGTGAGTGTGCTTCCAGCTTGTAAATAAGGATGTTCCCGGTGGAGCATATCTGGCAATTCCAGAGCCAGCAAAAGCACAACATATTTGTTTTGGAGGAGACGGTTTCCAATTTTAGTCAATCAGTCGCTTTAAATAAATGGAGCTTGCATTTACTACGCAAACCGCGTCAACTGTAGTAGATAATAGAGTACATCAGATTGTTCAGCCTGGAAGTGCATCCAGTTAAATTCCAATGTAAAAAGGTTCATGGAGGCTTAAGTTAGCTGACCTTATGCTGAAATGTCACCAGGACAACAGCGCTGCCTCAGTAGAGGCGTGAATTATTTTCTCAGCGACTTAAATTTTCTTCCAGCCATTTCCGCTGACGAATGAAGACATCTGCAGTCAAAGCCGTGCTTGGGAAAAGAAAAAAAGAAACGCTGTTAAACACTGTGAAATCAATATACTTTTGAAAAATACCCTGATTACCTATACCTAGGAATACCTACTTTCAATTTGGCTTGTAACTGTTCTCTGATACGATCGGTGTGGTACGGGCATTGGTCAGCCTCTTGCAGTGTCAAATAGCTCACTTAGTAACAACAGCATCAAGTCCGTCCATTTCAACTTTGTGCTCGCACAGATCACAAACATTTGATGATTCTTTTCGCCTTCAAATCAGAATGCCTCAATGCAACTGGCACTGGAATATTTTTCCAATTGTTGGCTTAATGTTCTTTCACACATTATTTTCGGCACATATGTCTCACTGAACACCTCATCTACCATTGCCTGAATAAAGGGGGAGCAAAATTGCAGTTGTGTTATCCTCTTCACTAGTTTCCTCTGCACACAATGATCTTCACTGTGTGCTTTGAAAATCAAAATCATCAGCAGCCAAACTGGTGTAACCAACAAACCTACATCTGCTAGCCAGACACCCTTGTCATCAACTTTTGTTCCTCTCTGCCTCCACAAAACCAGTTTTGACTGGAATTTTCTCAGATGCCCGCAGTTCATGATGCTCACCTTCTTATCAGAGTTGTTAATACATAGTAACACATCTGTGTTACCAAATACCAAGTTATTAGTTAAGTACCCAGTAATTTGATCACACTTTCGTTGTACTTACCTCCTTAATATCAGTAGTAATTACCAACAACAATAACAATGGTAACATGATTTTGTTAACATTGAGTTACTGGCTAAATACCCAGTAATTTCACCACAGTTGAATTTTACTTCACTCCTTATTACGATTAGTAATTACTGAGTAACATGATTCTGTCACCATTGAGTTACTGGCTAAATACCCAGTAGTTACTGTGTTGTGAATACCAAACAAACTTCAGTCAAAACCAAAAGCAATATACTGTATTCCCTGTGCACACACCCGATCAGGCACTCACTCCTGGCGTGGACAATTTTCCTTGTGGTTTCCAAGTCAACAGGAGCTAATTGTGAATTTCCACTAGACTGGAATTTTTGCATGTGCCTTTCTACAACTTGAAGTGGCCTGAATATTAAAGCCACAGTCAACAGTCAAATATTTTGTCCAAAAAGCCACAATTTTCAGTTATATTTGTCACTTCCTCTCTATGGATTTGAAATGAAACACTCTGTTCCCTGTGGTTTAATGCCGATCAAGAATTCAACCGAGTTATGGTACTTCTAAGAAGACTATATTTCTACTCTGGCTATAAGTTAAGGAATGGCTCTATAAAAATTTCAAAATCAATAATAACTACATTTTTTTTCCAAAAATACCAATACTGTTGGGTGGCCAAGTGGCTTCATACGAACAAAGATCATTGCCAGAACCCAGTCTTCTCCAGCAACAGTTCTGTGAGCTCCACACTCTGTTCCCGGGGCTGTTCCACAGGTAAGACTGTCGTCCCTCTTGCTATCAGACTCAACAATTCTTCCAATTCTGGAAGGTGCAGGCGAGCTGAAATGACACATTTAGTGCCATTGTGATAACTCTATCTATATCTAACAATCATGAACTATCCTAGGAGCAGTGGCATTTAAGATGTTAAATGCTTATGAAGGTGAAGGTTGTGGAAACATTCATTTCATTTCAGAAGTTCGTTTCAAGTTCATTACCCTCAATGTAATCCCGAGTCAACTGGGTTTGAGTCTGTGTTGCTGCATAAGTTGCTGCAAACATTCACAGGGTCATCATCCTCATCATCATCATGATCATCATCATGACCATCATCATTATCATCATGATCATCATCATCAGCACTAAATATTGACTGATGCAGTCAATTGATATGAATAAAGTAATGAAGAATACAATAGTTAAACTGGCGTTATTGAGACCGTCTCTTGTGACATGTGTCGACCCAAATACTCTAATTGAGGCTGGCAGGAGAGTAGTTTCTTTTGTGATGCTTTGTGACCAGTTAGTGCTCGTCTTTAAAGCACTTTAATGGGTCTCTGTGACAATCTTCAAGTGTTGGTGAGCAGGAAAACAGGTAATCGATAACATGCACTTGATACACTTTTACCTTCTTGGTCTCATCATGATTGTAGTTGTGTTGCTATCCTCTGTATGCAAAAGCAAAGAGATGTCCTGAGTCTGAGATGGTGAATTGCTGAAAAAGTGGAGAAAAAAATTGCATTTGGCTGCACATTCGTGAGTATAGTTTTTGGGTTTGTAACTTCTGCTGGTCAGTCTTGTGCGACTTCAGGTTATGTACAAGTCACAGTATATGGTTTATTCTGCATTGAGCACAGGAAAGATAGGAGTGTTGCAGGAGCTTCCAAGTGCCGTCGCATTCAACAATCCAATCAATTACGGTGACTTCAGCCTAAAGAGTTCCCATGAAAGGCCAACACCCTGTTGTATCAGCGCTGATAAACTCACTTGGTTTGGTGAACCAACGGAGAGCAAATGAGCAGCCGAAGGCGGCTTCGCCCCTATGTTGCAGTGATTGCTCTTTGTTAAGTAGAAATAAAGACATAGATGTTGTATTGTTCATGGTGTCAGACACGGTAGATCGTTTGGGTTGCTAATGTGTGATACCAGAGAAAGTAAAGAAATGGAAGAGTAGTCTTCATTACTAGATTGTCCCTGTTGTCCTATCCAACATTGTTTTTAAATAGTACCTTGATATCCTGGAAATCTATCCACACTTCAAATTCCCACTTCGTTTCAAGTCAGCTCCTGAACCCCCTTGGTTTAGGGATCATTTCAAGTGGACTGCACCTCAATGAGCGTTCTGTCGCGTGCTCTGACAGTCATCTGTAAAAGGACAACCACACCAATGGAGAGTAGCATCAGTGCTGAACCATTTGTTGACCGTCTGTCTTACTGTGGACACATGAACATCAAGGCTTGTAGAGATACTTTTGTAACTCTTTCCTGTTATGATTCGCTTTTATTTTGGTCTCTGTAACTTCCGTTTTGTGTTTCCCTCCTTCCTGGTTAATGGCACACGGCTAGAGTTAGTGATCTCATCAGCATCAAAGAGCTTAAAAACACCTGAACTCCAGCAACGCGTGCCGGATCGACTCCATTTGTATCCCTGGTAAATTGGCTTTCCTCGCTTGCTCTCGTTCCATCATTCATTGTTCTTTTGTTCACTCTTTCTAAAACCCTGGTGCTCTGAGTTTTGTATTTTTCCTTCCTGTGTCTATTTTCTTCGCGTTCCTTCTGGTTTTCTCTTTGTTGTAGCTTTTCCCTGCTCATGCATTCGTTTTGACGACCACTGTAGTTAGTGTGTGTTTCAATGTTCATTGTGTTTGTTCTCTCTGTTTACAGACTCCACTTGTATTCGTTCTCCCGGTTCGGTGAAGCTTTGGATTTGGACTTTTGTTTATTTCTTCTGGTTCTGTGACGCCTTTTCTTGTATGTTTGTATTATTACGAAAACAACACTTTGATCTGGCCTAAATCATGGACCCAGCAGTAATGAAAGATTTACAAAACGCCCTCGGCACTCTGGCCACCAGGGTTTGGACTTTGGAAAACACGACCCATACTATTCTGAAGGAGTTGGAGTCGCTGGCAGTTGAACAGCTTTCTTCCCGCTCTGTTTCAGCCAGTGCTTGCTCCGCTGTTTCTGAAGCGGATAGGAACGTTGCCTGTTTTTTTTTTTTTTTTTGAGAAATCGGATCCTGCTCCAGATTTCTTTTGCACTGTAACTTGGTTTTTGACTTCCAGCCGCGTTCTTTTGAGTCTCACCGTGCCAAGGTCGCGTTTGTGATCAATTTACTGTGGGGCAGAGCGGCTCAATGGGCACTGTCTTTGTGGGAATCTCATTCACCGGTTCTTGACTCATTCCGTGCATTTTCTTCTGAGATGTGTTGTGTTTTTGATGCTCCTTACAAGAGTTGTTCATGCTCTTCCAAGTCGGTTACTGAGTCAGCAAAAAGAGTCCCAAGTCAGAGTCTGTGTCAGATTTCTCTCTCCGTTTCCGGGTCGCTGCAGTTGGAACAAACCTGCTCTCAAATCTGCTTTTATTAGCGGCTTAAGCAGTGAGGTTCAGGACCAACTGATCAACCAGAGTCATTAGAGGACCTGATCACTTTGGATATTAATATTGATAATCGCCTTAGAGAGTGTTGGAGGGATTTACAACCTCTTTTTCAGTCTTGCGTTTCCCTGGCTCCACCTGCCGGTCAAAGTCCCTGCGTTACACCTGGTAATATTTGAAGAACTAGAGGAACCCATGCAGGAGGGAAGAACACATCTCTCACCTCGGGAGCGTCAGTACCGGTTAGCTCATTAGTTATGTTGATAATGTGGTGCAGTTGGTCACTTTCTTAGGACCTGTCCTGTACGTCCCGAGAACCCTCGTTCACTCCCTGTGACTCATACCCAGGTTGGACTCACTTCGCTTGCTGTGCGATGGACAGCAGTGCACTTCCTCAGAATCCGGTCAGGCTACCGAGATGACCACAGCGCCGTCCAAGCCAGAGGTGCCCCGGAACTCTAGCTTGTGGTCCATGCCAGACCAGTCAAGATTCCCTTCCAAGCCTCAGATCCCCAGATTCCAGTCCAAGCGCCTGCCCCTGAGATTGCCTTCATAGGTGACGCCTTCTCAGAACCCCATCGTGCCATCGAAGCCGCAGCAGCCAAGCACCCCATCCAAGCTCTCTCAATCCCTCCATCAAGCTCCTCCCTCCCTTGTCTTAGATGACCATCCGTCCAATGTCAGATGCTGTGGTCATGGAGTAGAGTACCTGCTGGACTGGGAAAGGTTGTGGGTCTCCAGCTCTCTCTTCTTGGACCAGAAGCTCCTCAGTGACTTCCACCGTCAGAATCCCAGTAAACCGGGTAAGACACCTGAAGGTGTTCCTTAGGGGGGGTACTGTCATGATTTGCTTTTATTTTGGTCTCTGTAACTTCCGTTTTTGTTCATGGCACACAGCTGGAGTTAATAATCTTGTCAGCGTAAAGACCTTAAAAACACGTGCCAGATCGACTCCATTTGTATCTCTGGTAAATTGCCTCTCCTCGCTTGCTCTCATTCCGTCATTCATTTATCCATTCGTTGAATTATCTTTTGTTCACTTTTTCTAAAACCCTGGTGCTCTGAGATTTGTATTTTTCCTTGTTTTGTCTATTTGCTCCATGTTGCTTTCTCTTTGTTGTAGCTTTTCCCTGATCGTGTGTTCGCTTTGACAATCATTGTATTAGTTTGTGTTTCACTGTTCATTGTGTTTGTTCTCTCTATTTACAGACTCCGCTTGCATTCGTTATCCCGGTTTGATGGCGCATTTTGTTGGACTTTATTCCGTTGTGGACTCATCCCGGTTCTGTGACGTTTTGGATTTGGACTTTTCTTTTTCTCCTCCTTCGGTGACGCCTTTTGTTGTACGTTTGTATTGTTGTAATTGTTGTATTTGACCCAGCTGTCTGCCTCCTGTGACTCTTTCATCACTGCACTTGGGTCCCGCTCCTCGTCTTGAGCACATTTCTGTTATGTTTCGTGTCCTGTTTGTATTTCTTATTTGTTACTTCCTGTGTTCCCGGTTCTGTGTTTCCTGTTTTGATCTGATTCTTTCCAGCTTAATGCAGCTGGAACTCATTCCGCTGATTGTCCTCCCATGGATATCTACTCCCCGGTCGAAGCGTGCTTTTGCCAGATAGTCCGTTCTCTGATGATTACTCCGTTCACTTGTCCCTGTTTTATTCTCAGTGTTTTCGCTCCGCACTCTTTTTCTCGCTCTGTGCTCTCTCTCACTCTTAGTCTCTCTCTCCTCCCGTCTGTTCTTACCCTTGCTCCGTGATAGTGTTTGTGTGCTCGCTTCTTTAGTTCTGCCTGCGTGGTGTTTATTTCCTCGGTTTGGGTGTGCATTTATACCTCTACCGAGCGTCATTAGTTTTGATTACAGCCTTGTGAGTTTTAGATCCGAGTGAGATTTCTGTTGTCCCTGTTTTTCAGGGTTGTATGCTTACAACTGTTTTCTGTTCCAGGGTTTTCCCTCTCACTTCGTGTTTGTCCTTCGCGCTCCGCTTTGGTGTCGTCGCCTTCAGTTTACATTGTTTGTATTATTTTCGTGTTTTATATTAAATCTTTAACTTTTACTCTCGCTTGTTTGAGTCTTCTGTGGGTCTAAGATCATTTGAACTTGGGCAATATTTATCCAGCAAACATGACAATTTCCAACTTCCTGCAAGTAGATAATTATTGGTCATAGATCTTGTCAGTGCTCTTTGGTGTGAGGCATGGATCACATCAGGCATCCTGACAACAGCAAACTCAAATATATATATATATATATATATATATATAGCAAAAACCAGGATTTTAGAATGAGTGAACAATGAATGACGGAACAAGAGCCAATTTACCAGAGATACAAATGGAGTCGATCTGGCACGCGTTGCTGTAGTTCAGGTGTGTTTAAGCTCTTGATGCTGAGGAGATCATTAACTCTAGCCTTGTGCCATTAACCAGGAAAGAGGGAAACACAAAACGGAAGTTACAGAGACCAAAATAAAAGCGAATCATAACAGGAAAGAGTTACAAAAGTATCTCTACATGCCTTGACGTCCATGTGTCCACGTTGAGGTGCAGCAGAAAACACTGGCACATGCTAACATTGTTGACAAATTCACAGTAAGTAAAACGTTAAACGAGAATGGACACCATATATATATATATATATATATATATATATATATATATATATATATATATAGATAGATAAAGAAAGAGAGCTGTAAAGTTTGAATTAAATATTGTAATAAATGAGTACTGTTGGCACAATTGTTATGTAATTCCACTAGAATGTCTCACATAGCAAGTAACAAGTTACAAAACAAACCATTAGAAAAAACAAATTACTAATAACTATATGTTAAAGGATTAAGGATTTGGAATAGGCCCAATGAGCTTGTTTCTGTATTTTACCCTGGTAAAAATTGCACGCAATTGGTGAAATGCATTTCGACGCTGAGCAAGAGAGAGATTACTAGCAAGCACTGCTTTAGCAGATGAAACATACAGCACAATGGTCAGTTGAGGATCTG
This sequence comes from Synchiropus splendidus, assembly GCF_027744825.2. Lineage (NCBI taxonomy): Eukaryota > Metazoa > Chordata > Actinopteri > Syngnathiformes > Callionymidae > Synchiropus > Synchiropus splendidus. The sequence continues at coordinate 4,037,004 of NC_071341.1, read as the reverse complement.
TAGAGAAAATGATATCACGTTGCGTGTAAAGGAGGAATCTGTCTGATGCATCACTGGTCTCAGTACAGTGATTCTGTGAAAGAGAACAGAAGACAGAAAAGGATAACAGTGATCATCATGCTTTATGTACTACATAGGACACAAAGTATGTGGCATTCATGAGCTTCACTATACAGTTGCCATGTTTGCTTCAGGTTCATTGATATCCAGCCCCTTTAAATGAGTAATTTGACTTTGATGTCTAATGTTACAATGTCAGTACACATATACATAATCAATCACAAACACACACACACACACACACTTGTGTTGTTTCTAAACTTAACCTTTACTCTTAAGCAAAACAAAAACCCAATCATAATAACCAAGCTATTCTGTATTTTAAATCCTCAAAATGAGGCTTGACAAAGTGAGCACCGGCCAAAATGTCCTCACTTTGAAAAAATGTCCCCACTCTGTTGATTAAAAACTCATACCGGTTCTCAAAAAGGTAGAAGTACAAGAACACACACACACACACACACACTTATAGCTCCTTTGATTTGCATCAATATCTATGCTTTGCAGGTTTTTAATGTTAGTGTGTTGCTGTGTTTGCAGCCATCACTTCCTGTACTCTACACACTGTCCAGCCAGGCAACCCATGAAGCTGTTCACCTCCTCTGTAGGATGCTGGTGTTTGATCCGGTGAGTCACTTTGTTATGTGACATTTAGCACCAGATTGATTATTGTTTTTTGCATTTTGCATGTTTGTTTTTTTTTCGAAACTTGCTGTTTTTCAATACAAGCTTGCACACCAGCATTTCACTGAGTGAAAGTGCTGCTTGGCGGAACACTTGAGTTCATCTTACTTGCATCTGGTTCTTTACGACAAAACACATAAAAATTATGAAGACAACGATCATGAAGACAAGGTTTGAGGGAGAACAGCTGCTGAGATCGAATGTAGTGATATATGTATGTGTAATCGAGCTCATACCAATGTAAATTGCAGCTGTTGTACGAAGGCCCAGGTCGGCACTGAAAGGTGGATAAATACCAGTGTCCACACATGTAAACAGTGAGAGCTGCTCTCGTGCTAACAGGCAGAGCTCTACACAACTCTGACTATGCAGCAGGCCGACTATGCCTCCAGAGTAGATTTCCTCCACACGACACAACCCCCTCTTCCTCACGACAACAGTGTCAGTCATCAGCATTATGTCAAATTCCACTACATGTGATGTAAATTCCAAAATCAGCCAATTCTGCGATTCCATCCATGATCGTGGAAAACTCATAGGCCCTTTTTTGTGCTGAGTGCATGTATGTGATTGCATCCCTCCTGATGTGTTGTGAAAATTTGCCTTTGAATTTTCAGCAGTTTCGTGCCATTTATTTATGTTGTTGGTATGCAAGGACCTTTTATCTGTTATTGTGTCTTGGTGACTGATTTCTTCTTCTCCATTACTGCAAAAGTGTCGGGATCTGCGCCAATACATATCATTGTGTTCAAAAAGGAGGCTGGATGCATAGGATTTTTTTTTCTTTTCCTCAAAGCAAATAAAAACACTTAAAGCAACAATGAATAACATTCAGACATAAATAGGTTATTTTCAATATTTTATAAATGACAGGTTTCAATATGAACAGTCAAAAATCCCGGAGTCAGAGTCTTCAGCTCTCTGTTTAACGCTCCCTTGGACTATGTAACTTCCTCTGGGCGAGCCACCCGGAGGCGTGTTCTGAGAGTGGCATCACAGCCCCAACACCACCCCCACCACGACACTTTATGGCAGAGTGATCTCGGCAGCAAGCCGAGTTCCTTTGTTTACATCATGGCAGAAAAATGGAATGACAGATCAAAATCCCGGACAAGTGTCAATATAGTAGATGCATTTACAGTCTGGCAATAACTGAGAGCTCCAAAGGCCTTTTCTTCTGATCCTGAAGCAGCGATATATTTACTCGACTTTAAGTCGTAAGTCAATTTTGTGTTCACTGCTGTCTCTGTTGTGTTATCAAATCATTTTTTTAAGGGAAACAAATGTGTATTCGCTTGTTGTTTGTAGATAAATGTAGTATATATTTTAGCGAAACAGATCAACTGCAGTGTTAAAACGGGGCTAGATATACTTGGCAGTGTCAGTGTATCGATTGCCAGCGAAAATGACTTGTTCATGTCCCAACACAATTATTGATGTCTGTTTGTCGTATTGCACTATTGAAGCGTACAGTGAACATATAGCTATATAGACATATAGAGCTCTTTTAGTCGGTGCCCACTCAAAAGTAGGCCGTACCAACAATTGAAAGAAAAGGTCAGAACGGACTCAAAACAGGAATAAAACATTTTCATGAACATTGAAACTCTGCTATTTCCTAAGGAAATGCACTCGTTGATGTGCCTTCTTACAAACAGCATCAACATGGAAGTCAAAAGACAGCTTGCCATCAATGCTGGTGCCAAGATATTTATAGTTATAGACCAGCTCGATGGTTTGATCCTCAATGAGTGGCTTACAGTTGTTTCTGAAAGTCTATCACCATTTCTTTGGTCTTTGACACATTGATGCACATAAGATGAGGAACACCAGTTTGTGAATGCCCTCACTGCAGGGCCATGGTCAGGGTCGTCACTGCTCAGCAAGGACACGATAAATGAGTCACCTGGAAATTTCAGAATGTGACGCCCCCCACGTTGGCTACGACACTCGTTCGTGTACAAAACAAACAATATAGGTGAGAGAACGCTGCCTTGAGGTGATCCAGTGGAGGAGACGAGAGGGTCTGACAGAACACCATTGACTCCTCACACGTTGGCTTTCAGTTAAAAAGTCCATTAGCTAGGCTATTAGACCTGGATCGATGCTGTGGAAGTCCCTCAATCTTTCTGCTAAAATGTGTGGATGTATGCAGTTAAAAGCAGATAAAAAGTCAATAAATATAAGACTGGCAAAAGTCTTGACTCCCTCATGAGTGACTAATGTGTCTTCAACCTCTGGCTGACCTGTATGCGAACTGCAGTGGATCCAGGTCTTGAACACAGGTCAGAAGTATTTCCTTGACATTTGCGATTTCATAACTAGAGAAGTTAATGCCAAGGGTCTAAAATCATTTAGTGATTTGGCGGATGCAGATTTAGGAACTGGGGCAATAATGGATCCCAGTGGATGAAGTTGGGAATGGTTGGGCCTGGGTCCCTCTACGTTTCTTCTGTTAACACTGCTGGTCTCGCTGTGGTGGAACTGGGAAGCATTCATACTGGCCCTGTGGCTCCGCAGCTTGTCGAGTAGGGACTGGAAGGTTTGCATTCAGCCACGGCATACATGTTGCTGCATAAGATGGCACTCCTGCTTGAACGGGCTGTGAGTGGGCAGTCGGGCAACGTTTTGCCGGTTGCTGATGTGCATAAGCCGCGTCATAGGTGGTAGCTCTGAGGGCTGTAGGCTGAGCTGCAGGTTGATACTGGTATGAAGGCTGCTGAGGGACAGGCGCTCTGGCATAATGTGCTACTTGCGGGTTTGGAGGATGTGCAAAAGGCTGGGAACTAGCTGATGCATTAAGGTGATGGAACGTAGCTTGGTGGGTTGAAACCTGATGTGGACGAGGATGAGCGTCTACTTGCGTTTCCCATGGTTCCCATTGCGACCTAACCGGCTGTGAAGACTCAGGAATGTTGGAGGCTCGTCCTGTGTGAAGCTATTATTCACTGTCTTGATCGTTTGATTCTTAATCAGTTGTAACTCCACCATCAGTTGATCAAGTCTGTGCACCATCTGATGATCTGCTCTCTATAGTCATCGCTGTCTGGTGGTGGTGGTGGCAGTGGCGCTGGCCAGTCCTCTTTATCCTCAACCTTGGTTAAATCGTCGTCACCATAGCTGCTAGACTCTGGTGTAGCCCTCTGAAGGTTAGTCACAATGTGCTAGCTTTCTCGCCTCCGCTTGAACTTCCTGGTGTCCTTTGGCTGTGGTTGGCATGTGATGTTGCGAGTGCTGCAGCATAATACTGTCCTGCTGTCTCTGACTGTATTCTTCTGTCAGCAGACTGGTTTGGGTCACGTAGGGCAGCGAAGATGGCATTCGAGTCTAATCTGTGTATGTGTGGTTCTGCAACAGAAGAAATGATCAATAATGAATATGCATATATACACAATGTGTACAATGGAATGTGTCCTACACAATGCAAATCCAGCATTAATGTAGTAATAATAAACATAAAGACTACAATCCAGCCAACACAACTATTAATTAACTGTAAACACATCCACAAATAGTGCAAACATTGCCAACGTGGTGGGAAACAAACTGAACTGAACTCAACCAGAGATCAAAGGAGCCGCTGGAGCGGGTCCACCTGCACTGCAAGGTAAATGGCTGCACCTATACCATGCGAGTACCAACCTGGTTACAAGGCAATTCATTCATGTGGTCACAACCATTTAATCTATTGAATCGTGCATGGGGTCATGAAAAACGCCTTGTTTACGTTCTGTAGAACACGAAATAAAATGAATGGGGCTCCAATTGCGGCTCGTTCACATGCTATAACGTTGTACTGCTGCAATTAATTTGAGCTTCTCCGACACCTGTTACATTACAGCCAGACGAGTCACTAATTTCACCAGTTTGACTTTGATTTTGGTTCTTATTCACACTCCCGCTCCTGAGTGGTCTCTGCTCTGTTTCCCGACAAATTCACTGAGAAAAACGAGTGCAGACTCATATGTATGTGCATTTTATTGATTTAAATTAATCTGAATCAAATTTGTGACTGCGCCACAATTTTATGGAAATAAATGAAAATTATTTGCCGTGCATGCATGTGCGCGCACGCACGTACAGTCAACCAGTTTTTAAACAGGCATTCTCATAGGCTACCTGCGTCTTCAAGGACCCCAGGGACAGACAGACCAGCAGACCTACTTCTGAAGGTCTGCTGCCTCAATATTCTCGTGAAATATGAATAAAAGCCATCCATGCTGTATTGAGTTATTGATGTTTTTGAAATTAGGTCATCCAGATTTCAAGCTTATTGTCACGAATGGGTACAATTTGCATAGCCCCACCTACGCCTAAACTCTCACCAATGAAGCATAACTTTGATGGGGCAGAATCCATTTTCGTCAATAACGCTGCTATTCCAACGCACCACATTTGTCTATTTTCGTCATTGGTTGTCAAGATGGGCATGAGTCGCTATCTAGGTTTCCAGCAAAAAAAAAAAAAAAAAAAATCAGAGCTCGGTGGCTCAACTTCATTTTTGCCAGAGACCTTGACAAATTACAAAAGCCGTAAATGTATGTGTGAATCAAGTGGGCTACCATCCAGCCACACCTTAACTTCAGCCCTCCTATAAACACCCACCACTCTTGTGACTAATTGATGGTGGTCCTGCCTTCACAGTCTGGCAGCTCCTCAAGTCCAGATGACGCAGGAGGGAATACCAGTACCAGTATCTAGTAGCCATCTTGTCTAGTTATCCAGCGTTACTTTGTCTGCTTGCCCAACCTCTGTATCTTGCTCATGTACCTTGGATCTTCTGCCTTGCCTGTGTCTGGATACTTCTGCCTGGATTGGACTGCTATTGTGGTACTGTTGACCCTCTAACCTGTAACCTGGAAACTGCCCTTTTCCTGTAACATGTTGCCTGTCTGACTGGTCTGACTGTCATCTGATGTTTGACCTTGGACTGTTTAATAACTGCTCTTCCCCGGAGTTTTGCCTTTAGGTTCAGTCCGTCAGTTCAGTTGGATCGTGACTGGATCAGTTATTAAGTTAAAACATGCTTAATTTGTTTCATAGGCTCCTTTGTCGTGAACATTTATGATTAATGTCTCATGGCAGACTGAGAGCAATAGAAAGAGCTTCAGAGGGGCATTTTCTGATCACTAATATGACAAAACAGGAGTATTTTAAACTGACATTTTTTATAGTCGAGGATCATGATCGGGACTGAACTTGGGAAGTTGTGTCCTTTAAATTAAATCATGTTGACTCGGTTATTTTGAACTTTAAATCCTCAAATTTAGCTCTAACCCTCTAGCCATATATATATATATATATATATATATATATATATATATATATATATATATATATAAATTGATGACATTGAACATTGACAAGAGGATAATCAGTTGAAGGAGTATAGGGGAGGGTAAATATTGTGTATACTTTTACAGTCTGGATTCTTGGTCTGGATTTTTTTTAAACAATTTTTTTCTACACAGTTTTGGTGCAGAATTCAGAAATAATTTTTAAAATGACCAGTATAACATAATGTGATCACATAAAATATTTTTTTAGAAAGAAATTGACCACAAAAATGTATGACACTGGCATAATGACATTCCAGTCAGTATGACTACTCGAGTTTCTATTTTGAAGAGCCACACACACGTATTTCCTGATCTTCTCCTAAGGTTGTTGTATTGGCTCCCATATTACTGCCAACTTTCATGGAGACAGTCATTCACTCTCTGGTTCAACCTCATAATTACTATTAAACAAGTGGCGGCAAGGTGATGGTTCTTAAAAATTTACAGTGACACTATACTACTCAGGACATATTGGAAACATGAAACTAATTGTGTCTGGAATAGTTCAATAAGGGACAGTTAATCTGCACCTCAAATATTGGGTCCTAGTTCCTCTGCAGTGTACTACACTGACAAAAGTTTTATCGCCATCTCAGCACTTCCTTTTCCAGATAAACACTCTGAACATGTTGTGTTTTTATATTGCACGACAATGCTTGGAGTCTTCTCCAGACAATTATAATTGATTATGCATTTGGATATTTGGATATTTAGTTCTTTGCAGCCAGAATCGTTAGGAGATATTGCTGTAGTAAATAATTGTATTGTACATGATGTTTAGTTTGTCACAAGCTTGGGGTGAAGAACATCACAAGATGAATCGAACAGCCCTTTCCCTGCTTAATCATTAGCGAGATAAGCATCTATTGTTTGCTTTCAGTGGAAAGTCATATCAGTAAGTCACAAATTACTGACACTCTCGTCAATACTACATCTACTAAATAATCTCTGGAGTAATGTCAAAGTCCAGGTCCACTATAGCACTGAACGTTGCGACAGCTAGCTAAAGGACTAAAATTGGTGTTCTTTGTAACTTAAATTGGAATGAATTAAAAGTCTTACCTGAAAAACCATTGTCGTCAAATCCGCTCCTGTCAATGTCAGCCGCTTACTCCCTCTAAACAGAATGCACGTCTCCCTGGTCAACTGAACTAATCCACACTCTCAACTTCAGTTCGTTCCGACAAGAAGCTAACCAATTCCACAGAAAATCACAAATGGAAAAACGGAATCTGTGTCATATTTCAAATGTGACAAAGCTAAGAAAAAATACGACAAACATAGTAAGGCAGACATTTTTTGATGTGACGTGAAAGTCGAGTCACCGAATGTCACAGGATTAACATTTGTTGAGACACAATATTGACACAAAAAAGACACTTCACCAGGAAGATTAATTTAATTTAATTTCCCATCATGTCTTTATTGTTTGCAGGGAAAGCGGATCTCGGCCAAAGACGCTCTGGCGCACCCATACCTGGATGAGGGACGGTTGCGTTATCATACCTGCATGTGCAAATGCTGTTCCACCACATCTTCTGGTCGTGTTTACACCACTGATTTTGAGCCAGTCTCCAATCCTAAATTTGATGACAGTTTTGAAAAAAATATGAGCTCTGTGAGACAAGTTAAAGGTGAGACTGTGTTTTCTATACTTATCCATTCACTAATTCCCAAATCAAAAATATTTAAGTGAAACAAAAAAGTGCACTTGATGTAAAGAAATCCAAAGCAAAAGTCTTTTTTTCTACTTAGAGATCATTCATCAGTTCATCTTGCAACAGCAGAAGGGAAGTCGAGTGCCTCTGTGTATCAACCCCCAATCATCTGCTTTCAAGAGCTTTATCAGGTAACAACCATCATCTATTTGATCTCATGGAAACCTGTCAGAACTCACAAAATACTGGGTGATATTTACAGACAATGGAAGCATCAGTCCGTACAATCTGGAAATATCTTTGCTTAGTCTTGGAGAGCTTTTTATTCAACCACTTAGACTGTCTTCTACAAAACAAAACACCACACATCAAAACTTCAGCCATAGTGAAAATAAAAGTCTTATTCACGCAAACCCGGCGAAAGACACACAACAGTATTTTTCCTCCATAAAGCCTGAAAGGTGTGGTTGAAATAGATGTGTAGGGTTGATTTTTTTTACATAATGGCACCTAGTGACTCCTGAAGTCAGACCCAGCAAAATGTTTATGGTGTAAACTTGAATTGTAGGAATGACGCACATGCAATGACATATACCACTCAATTCCTGTTCATATTTGTGTGTGTGTAGCTCCACCGTGGCGCAACCCTCTGAGATGCCTCCATCCCCACTGGTGTGGGATTAACTGCTGTGAGAGAGGACATCAGGGAAGACGACACCAACTTCATCTGATTTCTGGTAGCATTTCACTGGAGAGCATGGATCAAATCTGTGGTGTGAATGAACAAAATGCGGGAAAAGGAGAAAAGCATGTTTGACTATGTGACCAAATGTATTTTTTTTAAATCAAAACTGTCACGTCCAGGTTTATGCCAACACATAACAGTACATTAGTTATGATAAAGTAAATATGTGTGCGAACAGTGCTATGCTCATCCTGTTCTCTATTCATTTATTTTCTGCTAAATGCCATTGACAATTCCCAGTTGCTGGAAAAAATATTTGCACTCCTGTGCAATATTTTCTGCATCCAACATTGATGGTGGTTATTTTGGAAGATACTTTCAATTTTTGAGATTTGGAAGAACCTATCTGACACATATCTCTATCTACCCTAATGAATTTAGGTCTTGAGACTCACAAAAATTTTGGTAAAATCAAATTGCAAGAAAAAAGGATCACCACTTTTTTTTTTATTTCACCTTGTCATGTGTTTTTTCATGAGCCTGGATTGCAAAAAAAAATTAATTATGAATTATGACACCCTAGGGCATATAAGTAAAATGTAAGTACTGTAACTTATGCATATGCACTTTTGTTAAATGTGGTACTGTCATATAATACCAATTTCTCTTACCTATGTAAATGTAAAAAAATGTTGTACTCTTGCTTTACATTAGTAAGTGAATACAGGGTTATTTCTTATGCCACACAGAAATGGTCAGGTTCAAGAACTTAACATGACTTTTATAAGATATAATTATTTTAAAATAAATTACACAATGTGCCCAACTTTTCATCAGGTCGGTGATCACTTTGATTTAAAGTTATTTTTTGCTTCATATTAATCTGCCCTACACAAAATTTCTATCGTATATCTCCAATCACCATCGCAAAAAGCAGAACATACAATTAATTAAAAATTAATCAAGATGCTAAAAGATAATATTCTGTCAAGCAAGTAACAAACAACTATAAAAACAGTGCGTTGGTATTTTTTATGTATTCACATTAGCCCGCATGCGAGCAGGCATACGCACACATACACATGCACAAATTTGATCTTTTTTCCTGAGAACGTCACTTCAAATCTTAATATATATTATATATTGACCAATGACTTCACATTTCGACTGTAATTAAAAAAAGATGTAGCCCAACAAGAATCTTGATTCACTACAGGGATACTTAAACCTCACTAAGCAAATGATCTCTCACCCGCTGATCCATTGGGTAAAAGCTCCGTCATTGATGACCAGACATTGCTAACGATAGCTGTACTGAAGAATTTTTCACCATTCACTCACAAGTACAATGACAGTTTTTCTTGTTGATCTTACAAACTTACAATGTTTCCAAATATTATTACCAACAATTACCAACTTGTCTTTGGTGGATGCCTGAACTCCTCACCCTATCGACGGCAAATAGACAATACCATTCTCATGTCTACCGAAACTCACCTTTATAATAATGTAATGACTATACAGTACATTAAAATGACTGTTCTGTCATGGAATGTCAGGTATAAACAAGAAGCATAATTTGGACATGTGTATATTTTCTGTTTTCTGTATTTGTGTTCTGTACACTGGCATTTTGAGGTCAAACATGCTCAAAAGATTCAGAGTTCACAGAAAGGAGATTTTTTGTCACTATTCATTTTTGTCTCCATGGCAATACTGGTTCAACGTGGACTATGATAATCTGTGGTGTTATTCTCTACCTCTTGAGCTCAATGGCTTGGCTTTGTTTACCTGTATTTTCTTTAAGTGAGGGACAAACCAAAAGTATTTGAATGTTCATCCAAGTTGATCAGCTGACACCCAAATGGAAGCCACACAACTGCATGCCCCCTCCCCCATCTCCCACAATTCTCTTTTTATTTTTGATTGATTTTAAGTTCAGTCCCCTTAGTTGCTGTATTAGTGATCTTTGTCCAGGCCTAAATTGGTTCATTGGTTCAACCATGAATTTGTGTCTATTAGTCTCTCAAATCGGGACATTGCTCAGGAACAAGCGCAAACTCTGGAGTCCGATGGAACACATTGGAACACACCTCTGTCTTTATTTAAATACACCAGTTTGTGAATTTTATTTGCATTTGCATTGAAATTCTGAACTTGAATCACTGAAAATTGTACAGCAATTAATGAGACTAACTGAATCACTGATTATGTCTGATGAGGTCTAAAACAATGTTTATATTTTTGTTTATATATAGTGATGATTTAATCAGATGCATTGTAATTTGAATAAAACCTGCAGTCTATACAGTGCCTGTATCAATTGAAATGCTCTTTTATATTGTGGACACTATCCATTCAACATTCACCAAGCAGGATTTGTTATGAATTTAAAATGGATCTGTGAAAAGATAAACCCAGTGAAAAGAATGACAGAGTCTTTATATACACATGGAAGTAATATAATCCATCACATCTTTGTGGGGTGAATAGTTTGTTTACACTGCGACGGCATCGTCACCACCATAATTTGACTACTTTTGAACTGTTAAGAGTCAAGACGTGGAGCGGAACCCAAGTGCAGTGGTGAAAGTCACAGGAGGCAGGAGCGAGTCAAAAATAATTTTAATCATTAACAACAATAAAAAACACAACAGAAAGCGTCACCGAACCAGGAGAAACAAAGCCAAGTCTGAATGTCCAAAAACAGAGTGACCAAGCTGGCAGAAGTCCATAAACATGAATAAGAGTCCAACAGAAAGCGTCACAGAACCGGGAGAATCAAACAAACTTAAATCTGGAAACAGAGACAAAAGCACAATGAACAGAGATAGTAAAAGCACAGAATAAACCAGGAAACACACGGAAACAGAGAAAGGAACTAAACTCTCACTCATGCACCAGGGTTTCAAAGAGTGTAGTCAAATGAGCAGACTAGACACAGGCAGAGAGCAAACAAGGAGAACCAATTTACCACAGGGAACTAGAGAGATCTGGCACACGTTGCTGGAGTCCAGGTGCTCTTGTACTCAGGTCATCAGGGGTTGATTGGCTCCAGCCGTGTGCCACAGGAACAGGAAGAACAGAGGGAGAAAACAAAACAGGACTCAAGGGACCCAAATAAAAGCAGAATCATGACACGAACTCATGATCCACTGTGGGAACTTAAGCGGAAGAAGGCAGGATCAGATCATCTGGAACTGGTGCCTATACCACAGACAGCTCATTTCGGCATTCATCCTTCTGCTCAAGCAATATGAAACATGAAAAAAATTAAACTATATTTGATACCACAACATTCAGTTGAATGAAGAGAAGGAACAAAGCCTAAATTTTCCAAAATAAACAACAACATAAAGTATCGTAGCAAACCAAAGCAAACCTCCATCTCTTCTGAGCACTGGCATTTGAGAACAATGATGTCTTTGATATATCATTATATTTTATTCATACTTCTTCAATAACTTCAAGGAAATGTGTCGATTACTTTAAACAGTTGGGGCAGAAAGATGTATTTTGCAGAGAATGCAAGAAATTGGTGCCAGCCAAATCATCGAGCACCACAAACCTCTTCAACCATTTACAGTACCACCATAAACTCTACAAAGAGTATGCCAGGCTGCGGTGGCCGGGCAAACCCACCCCCACTTCTAAGAAGACACAACGGACAACATTCCCAACATCTTTACCCCGGTGTCTACCCTATGAAAAAACAAGTGCAAGGTGGGTCAGCATTACAGAGTCCATTGCTTTTCATATCGCAAAAGACGTGCGTGCCTGCTACTAGCAGTCCTTCAGAAAGGATTTTCTCATGCGGTGGAAATATAGTTACATGTCAAAGGGGATCACTTAAGCCTGACACAGTAGACTGATTGGTGTTCCTGGCTCAAACTCTTAAGACGTAAATATGTTACACAGGTACAGTTGTCGTTTTTTTGGAGTTTGAATTTTGTTTTTTAAGGAAAAGGAAGGCAATATATATATATATGTATATATATATTTTAAGTCAATTTATTAATTAAGAAATGAGTTTCTGAACCTTTTCCTTCAGTTTGTTATCTCGGATGCTTGTTTTATTTTCCTGGATTATTTTATTTAATTGATTGGACTCTGTCTCCCTCTTGTGTAGAGGCCGAGTATCGTTCTGCTCGCTTTGTTTGGTATATGATGTTTGTTTATTGGACTCCGTCTCCCTCTTGTGAAGTGGCCGAGTATCGTTCTGCTCGCTTTGTTTGGTATATGATGTTTGTTTATTGGACTCCGTCTCCTCTCTGCTTTTACCGTCTTTAGTATTTTGGTTCTTCTTGTTACCTTGTCTCCTTCTTGTGTACGTGTAAGTCGAGTTTGATTTGGTTTGTTGTATTATTAAATTTGTTAGAACTTCTTTTGCACGGTCGTCTCGTCCCTGCTGCATGTGGGTCTCCCTTCTTAAATCGTTACAGAGAGAATAATTGTTTTTATGAAGCAAGTTCAGGCAAAGGACGCGAAGGATCTGTCACGAAACTCAAAATTACAATAAAATCATGCAAAAGTAAAGTGATAAAATCGAAACCGTTATTTCAAGTAAGTAAACTAATCATGATATATTTTGCCATATTGCCCACCCCTTTCTGGACACATTTGAAACAAATGCATTTTCATTTTTTCACAAGTGCGCTTTGGCCGAGGTTCCTTTGGTGGACTGCCTCTGGATTTTTTTCAATGAACCAAGGGTGCCGTGGCTTGAAAAAGGTTGAAAAACACTGCATTAGAGGACTTGATCATGATGACTATCCTCATAGCTGACTGCTTGAGAGAGTGCAATGGGGAACTGCAGCGTGTCGCACACTTCCCAGCGAGGGATGCGTTTCCTCCCGCTGCATCAGTGCACACCACACCGGCTGTTTTACTTCCCCAGCGGAGCCCATGCAGAAGAGACGTACATGACTCCCACCGGCGGAACGACAACACTGTCTCACAGGTTATGTCTGTATTGTGCTTTAACTGGTCATATGTCCTTATAGTCACTCCTGGTTGTTGACATTTGTGACATCCAGATTTCCTATTGTATTGACCTGAATTATGAAATAGTCCAGCAAATAGCATATTTCCTCGTTTTGTGCTTTCCAAGAAGCTCAATTAAAATAAAAATGGCACCCCATCTGTGTTCCAAGTGACTAAGAAGACAAGACAAGTTAGCATATATAACTTGCAATGACGTAGTCAGCGGAGCTGCAATGTCTCGTTTATCCACGGGGAGGTGCATGGATACATCTGGCCCTCACTCCTCCCTCTTAGATTATAATCTCAGTAACCAGATTAGATATTATTGCTTATCACCAAATGCCATATACCATTTTTTTATATAACTGTATCCTCACTTAACTTACTTGCTAAATATACAACTCAATCTCTCCACATGAACACTTAGAGATTTAGTCTGTTTGTTGCGGTTCTCCGATCTCTCCATTTGCACAATGTCCAGTAGGGCGTTCGTCCATTGTGATATTGAGAGAGAGTAGGGTGTTTTCCATCTCAAAGCAAGCATCTTCTTTGCAGTAGTAAGGCAAGTCCATAAAAGCCGTTTTTGTTGGAGGGACAAATTCAAGCCAGAATCATCATTAAGAAGCAGTAGTTTTGGTGAAGCTGAGATTTGTAGATCAATGAGATCATACACTTAAGCAACAACTCGTTTCCAGAATGCAAACACTTCAGGACACTCCCAATACGTATGAAAGAATGTTCCAGGTGTATTGACAGAACACAGGTTGCAGTTGGGAGATTCAGCTAACTTCATGAGAAAGCGTTTTCTGGGTGTGAGGTGCATCCTTTGAATAAATTTGTAATGTATCAGTTGGTGGTTTGGGTACTTAGAAGTCATTTTGATACTTGACCACACAGTACCCCAGCATATCTCTTTGTTGTTGATGGGAGCTAAATCTCGACAACATGTAGCTAAACGTGATTGAGCTTCAGAAAATAATTTGTACAGTTTTGACTCTATACCTCTCGTAATGTGTAATGTGTAAAGGGTGTGATGAAAGGGAAGTGTTCCATGGTACACCATAAGCCCGCATTGCTGATCTCAGCTGTAGATATAAAAGAAAACATGAACCAGGTAGATTATACTTTTGTCAGATCGTTAAAGCTTAATAAACCTCCATTATCAAAAACATCTTTGAGTGTGTGTACACCCCTGCTCTCCCAATTGGTAGACGTGAAGGGTTTCTTCCCAGATAAAAGTAGATTATTATTGAAGATTGGTGAATGGTGGTGCCACTTTGTGTCTTTATTTGTATATTTCATTGCTGTTTCGTAAGTATTGAGTAGATGTGAAATGATGGGTCCCACGCTGAGTCTAGCCTGCTTGGTTGAAATATTTGAGTACACAAGGTCCTGCAATCTGTGAGGATCGATCTTTTTCCAGGAAGTAGTAGTGCTGCTATCAAACCAGAATGAGAGAGCATTAAGGAGGAAGGACCAATGGTATAGCTTAAAGTTTGGAAGTGAAAGCCCTCCTTGGGAGGCTTCCCGCTGTAGAGTTGTGAGTTTTAGTCGTGGCCTCTTTTTTTTCCCAAATGAATTTTTAAATGAATGAATTAAGTTTTTGCCAATAGTCTTTAGCTGGTGAGAGGGGAATCATAGAAGAAAAGAAATATAACCGAGGTAAAATGTCCATTTTTATGATTGATATACGTGCCTGGAATGAATTGGGGAGATTTGAAAGGCGATCAAGGTCATTCTTAATATTGGTATATATGTTTTGGAAATTTCCACACCAAGATATTTGAATTTCTTCACTACAGGTATGTGTGACGGTAATGTCATACATTCGGTCCGAGAATTTAAATGCATTAACGATGATTTGGTCCAGTTAATTTTATATATAAAGAGCTAAAAGTATCAAAGAGAGCACATGTGACATTTGGGACACGTTGCTTGAGTACAAAAGTATATCATCAGCGTATAGTGATATACGATGTTCTGTGTTGCAGAAAGTAATCGCATAAATAGATGGATGTTGTCTGATTTTTTGAGCAAGGGGTTCAAGAGACAACGCAAAAAGTAAAGGTGACAGGGGGCATCCCTGTCTGGTTCCCCGAAAGATCTGAAACTGTGTGGAACAAATGTTTCCAGTGCTGTAGGATTTGCGTATAATATCTTAACCATGACAATAAATTGTTCCCTGTGACAAAGTGGCTGAGAATCACCCATTTGTCTCATTTAAAGTTACTGTTGTATGCTTGTTTAGTTGATTTAATTCCATCTTTAACCTGAATCATGCGTTCAAACTATCCCGGGTCATGTTTGAGTTGCATCTTCTGGTGTATCAAAAATCAACACAAAGGAGTATGGTTATGTTAAAGCATGTTTATTGGCTCAATTAAATGTCAGTTATTTAGGTATTATTTCATATTTGTTAAGCATATTGGTTGTGTTGCTCACCACGAGGCCTTCAGGTAAAAGGAGGACGTGGCGGCTCACTTCCTGGTTTTATCACCTTGGTGATGTCATTAGTGACATCATGGAAAGTTTCAACTGTGGGGGAGGCCCAGGTAGGGAAGTGTTTTGTTTTGTTTTATTATCTATGATGGAGTGATGGAGCGAGGTTGAGCGTGATGCGGAAGATCGTGTTCAAAGTATGCTGAGCAGTGGACTTTGTTTCTTACAGCAGAAATGAGTTATGGTAGTTGGTGGTATTTGGGATTTACCTGTTGAGAGGTACAGTCCATATTCAAATGCTTAAAGAGAGAAGCGGGCAGGCCAGAGGGAGAGGCTGCAGTGTGCAGAGGTGTGCACAAGTGCGTAAGAGCAATTTCTGTTGAAATTATTTCAGTCTTTTCAGTTACGCGGAGTTAACTGTTGAGTTTCTTTGCAATCCATGATTTTTCTTTTATTTTTTTCCTGGCTATTTTTTTGCATCCTGGAGCAGCTTGTTAATAAATTTCTTTGGTGAGCAAGAAAAGTGTCTCCAGCGTCTGCCTCCTACACCTACTCTGGCCTGGATTACCACATTTGGTGGCAGCGGTGGGATGCCAAGCCTGTAGGGGGCAGTGAAGACATGCCAACCAGAGGGAGAGGACGAAGGTTACAAGCTACTCCACTAGACCTCAATATGTCTGAAGACGTCCTTGACCAGCAGGGAGCAGCAAACGGTGAACTCGAAGGCCAAGAAAGTGTTGCAGAGCTGTCCAGTCTTCTGCAATGCTTGTTGCGACAACAGTTGGATCGGGATGCCAAGGCGGAGGAGGACAGCAGACGGCAGGAGGACCGGTGGCAACGAATCCAGCATCAATTCTCCAAGCTTGAACAACAAGTTCAACAGGACCGCTTTGAGAGTCAACAACGGAGGACAGAGTCTCACAGCCATGCAACGCAGCACAGCAATGAGGTTGAACCACGGCAGTCATCTACTGGAGGCCAACCCAGCAGTCTGGCAAGGTTCTCAGGTTGGGAAGGGCCCAAGATGCAACCCTACAGTGAAGGTGAGGACATTGAACATTATTTGATCACCTTTGAGAGAATTGCTCATGCCAGCCAGTGGCCTCAGGAAGAGTGGGCTCTGCATTTGGCCCCATTACTGACTGGTAAAGCTCGTTCAGCATATGTGGCTATGGACATCGATGACACGTTGGACTACGGAAAAGTAAAGTCTGCTGTGTTGCAGAAATTTGAAATCTGTGCAGAGATTTACAGAAGGAGATTCCTGTCCAGTGTGCCAGGTGAAGAGACTCCAAAAGAGCTGCAGGCCCGCCTCAAAGACTTGTATGACAAGTGGATGGCACCCAAGACGAAAATGAAGGAAGAAATTGGGGTCATCATCATACTGGAGCAGTTCCTCAAAGTCCTGAATCCTGAGCTCGCTTTTCTCGCTGCACGGCGCAGAGACTATCACCCAGTCAAGCCCTGCCCTCCCACCCCACCAAGTAAGACTATTGCAACTAATGACGGTAGAGGACGAAATAGCCGTCAGAATGCCCACCCTACACACACGGCAAAATTTGAGACCAGAAATAAAGCCTTTTTAGCATGTCACTCATGTGGTCAGAAAGGCCATTTTAAGAATGAATGTCCGAAGACCCCCACAAGCAAAAACTATGTGTTTTTCTCCCCAGCCGGAAATTGATGGGGTAAAAGAGGGAAGTATTTGTGATGACCACAGTGAAGAGCTAACTGTTGGTGTGATAATTGGTGACAAACCCTCTGTAGCCCTCCTGGACTCGGGTAGTGACCGTACTCTGGTCAGACAGGACAGTTTGCCAAAAGATGTGATATTCACTGGAGGAACAATTAATGTTTTTTGTATTCATGGTGACAAAGTTGTATATCCTATCGCTGAAGTAACAATTCAGGTCGAGGGCCAACGATATAAGTTGTCTGTTGGTGTGTTAGAGCATCTCCCCTATCAAGTTGTATTGGGCTGCGATTTTCCACTTCTTCCTGAGCTAATAGCTAAAACGTCACGTGAAGCCAGAGTTGACTGTACCAGTAACAACTTGCTTGTAGTCACAAGATCCAAAAGCAGACAGGATCAGAGCCGCCCGACAGAAGAATGGGAGGAGTTGCCATTTCCAATGGAAGTCCCAGATGCCCAAAAACACAAAGAGCCAAAGGAAAGGAAAAGTAGAAGACAAAGACGACAGGAGAGAGTACGAGGAACAAAATTAAATGAGAAGATGGTTGAACCATTTGACAGTGACATTTTCACAATCTCATGTGACATAGCTAAGCTGCAAAGAGATGACCCCACACTTGCAACTGTGTTTTCAAAATGTGTGCCAGAGGCAACTCGGTTGACTGATAAAATGAAAGGTGTTTGTGATTAAGGAAGACAGGCTGTATCGCCGAAGTCAAATGGGAGATCAGTTGGTCATTCCCCAGAGTTTGAGAACAACTATCCTTAACATGAGCCACTCTGTCCCGTGGGCAGGACATTTAGGACAGTCAAAAACATTCTTGAGAATGCTGCCTTATTTTTACTGGCCACAGCAGTATGGTGACACAGTAAAATACTGTCAGTCATGTCCACAGTGTCAGCTAACTGCACCAGGCAGGAAGGGAGATAGGGCTCCTCTCATTACAATGCCAATCATAGAAACGCCCTTCTCTCGTATTGCTATGGATATTGTGGGTCCATTAGAAAGGAGTAGTGGAGGTCACAGGTATATTCTTGTTGTCTGCGATTATGCCACAAGGTACCCAGAGGCCTTTCCCCTGAAGAAGATCAAAGGTTGATAGATTGTGAATTGCCTCATTCAGTTGTTCTCCAGAGTTGGCATCCCAAAGGATATAATCACAGACCAAAGGACCAACTTCACATCAAATATGCTGAAAGAGGTTTACAATTTACTTGGAATAAAAGGTGTGCGGACCAGTCCATACCATCCACAAACAGATGGCCTAGTTGAACGATTTAACAAGACACTGAAATCCATGCTGAAGAAGTTTGTTAACGAATCTGGATCAGACTGGGACCAGTGGCTCCCATTCCTGTTGTTTGCATACAGGGAAGTTCCTCAATTATCTATGATGGAGTGATGGAGCGAGGTTGAGCGTGATGCGGAAGATCGTGTTCAAAGTATGCTGAGCAGTGGACTTTGTTTCTTACAGCAGAAATGAGTTATGGTAGTTGGTGGTATTTGGGATTTACCTGTTGAGAGGTACAGTCCATATTCAAATGCTTAAAGAGAGAAGCGGGCAGGCCAGAGGGAGAGGCTGCAGTGTGCTGAGGTGTGCACAAGTAAGAGCGATTTCTGTTGAAATTATTTCAGTCTTTTCAGTTACGCGGAGTTAACTGTTGAGTTTCTTTGCAATCCATGATTTTTCTTTTATTTTCCTGGCTATTTTTTTGCATCCTGGAGCAGCTTGTTAATAAATTTCTTTGGTGAGCAAGAAACTAAGTCAGAGCATACCGTGTGATAGGCGAAGACAGGTTGTGGATGGATTTGATACCATATGTGTTGGATCACAGCTTGATTCATAGATTATTTAAGTGATTCCACGAATTTCCTTGCTTCCTCTAGAGATTCAAAGATGTGACTCGCTCCTCCGCGAGTTGCCTTCAGTGTCCCCGGGTAGTAAAGAAAGGTGCGGAAATCCATTTCTGTAGTGTGTCCATCGTATCCGAGAAAGCCAACCTTCGCTTGAATATGTGACGACTGTAGTCGGGGGCAAAACGGATGGATCGCCCCTCCATTTGAACGCCGGCCTTTGGAGCATCAGTGATGCGAAGAAGTTTGCAGATCATAGTGCGGGGGATGAGCCGCCGTTTGAATTCTGCTTCGGGGCTCCAATCCGCTCTCATTATTTCAATCTGGCCAATCTCCGGCCGTGGGATTTACGAGGACAGAAATGAGAGAACGTGACTCGTTTCAGCATTTTCAGGTACTCCATGAATTCGTAGATTGTGTCTCCGAGCCCTGTCCTCAAAGTCGGCCAATTTCTTCTCAAGTTGGGTTTGTTGTGAAGTGAAACAAGCCTCCATCTCCGCCCATCGGTTCTCGCTTTACTCCGTGCATCTGGAAATATCTCCTCAATGTCATGATTCTGCTTTTAATTTGGTCACGTGAGTCCTGTTTTATTTTCTCCCTCCGTTCTTCCTGTTCCTGTGGCACACGGCTGGAGCCAATCAACCCCTGATCACCAGTGAATAAGAACACCTGGACTCCAGCAACGTGTGTCAGATCGTTTGCTTCATTTGCTCCAACTGGTAATTTGCACCGTTCGTTCCTCGCTACCCGTGTACATTTATCCGTTGTTTAAATTATCTTCTGTTTGACTATTTCTATACCCTGGTGTTCTGAGTTTTTGTAGTTTGACTTCTATTGTTCTCCCTGCTCTGTGTGGCTTCTTGGTTTTCTCGTGCGTTCGTTTTGACGACCTCGATAGTTTACTTTGTTTTTGCACATTGTGTGTTTGCTCCCCCGTTACAGACTCTTATTGCATTCTTTCTCCCGGTTCGGTGACGCTTTTCGTTTGGACTCTTCACAGTTTTGGTGACGGTCTGGATTTGTTTTCTGTTTTCTTCTCCCGGTTCGGTGACACCTTTTGTTATATATTTTTGTATCTTGTGATTAAATTATTGTATTGACTCGCTCCTGCCTCCTGTGACTCTTTCAACACGGCACTTGGGTCCTGCCCCGCGTCTTGAACCGTAACACTCGAATATCCACTATTTCTGTGCGAAGCGTAGCCACTTGCTCGTCCATAGAAGTTTGAATTTTCCCAGCCATTTGGCGATCACTTCATTCACAAGTGACGAGACAGCATCCTTCAGGGCGTCTGCTACTGCCAGCTTAACAAGTTCTGCTAACTCGTTGCCGTCAGCCATGCGTGGTGGCGAGGGTTGCTTCGTAGATCCTTTTCTTGTGCTGGTTGCCATCTCAGTGTAATCATTTCCAAAGTAGTTTAAATGTCCCACAACTAAAGAAAAGTAGTTTGAAGTTAAAGTTACTTGAGTAAATAGGGAGAGTTTGGAAGAGCCGATGTGCCATACTCCTACATCGTTCACGTCGGTCACGTGACTCCCCTCTGAGTTTCTTGACGTGAATGAGCAGCTGCATCTTCTGTCTGTGGGACTTTGGTTTGTTCCACAGACCTCGCGAGGTAATCCAGAAAATCACCGTCATCCATTCTGCTCGGAATCATCACAGCATTAGCTGCATGAAGGTGATCCACATGCACCATGACTTGACGTTGACCTATTCGCACATAATAGGTTGTTGGGCCTCTTTGTTGTAAAACTTCCCCTTCAATCCACAATTTCTTAGGATGTCTGAAATCTTCAACTAACACCCTCTCTCCTGGATTGAACATCCAAAGAGGTTTTGCCAGCTTGTAATGAGCCTTCTTCTGTTACAGCTGATGGTGTCACCACCACTTCTGACATGTCCGGCTTCAGTGATGATTGGCCATCCTGACAGTGTCAAATCCATGACCTTTGAGAGCAGTGGGTCATGTCTGGTCTCCTCTGCTCTCTTTCGCTGAGACAGGCAACTCATCAAGATGTGACACACAGAATATCTCACTCTCAATTGTGCTTTCATCAGTGTCCTGCTGGCATGGAAGTCGTGCTAATGCATCAGCATGGTCACTCGAGCATCTATACTGAATGTCATAATCATATGCCAGAAAGATTAAAGCCCAGCACTGCATGCACAGTGCAGTGCAGTTCCTGACACCAAATATTATGCTCAATGCTTCCTTTTCAATTTGAGCATAATTCCACTCACTTGAGTTCTCGAAGCAAAACCAATGGGTTGCTCTTCACCAGAAGGTAGCACATGTGAAATTACCGCGCCAACACCGTATGGACTGGCGTCACACGCAAGCCTAAGTGCTTCTCTGGATCATAGTGTGCAAGACACTTACTGTTCAGAAGCTGCTGTTTGCAAGCCTTGAATGCATCTTCACATTGCTGAGACCATTTCCATGGTGTGTCTGCTTGTGACAGCTGGTGAAATGGATGTAGTAATATAGACAGATTTGCCACAAACATGCATAATAATTAATCAATCCAAGACCTTAACTCTGTAATATTCTATGGATCCGGTACATTTACAGTGGCTTCCACCTTGTTTGCCGTTGGGTGAAATGTGAACTGTTCCTCCAACCAGAGTTGCAAAGAAGTCTTCAGCATTTGGTGGCGGATATTATGCAGTATGCATCTATTCACAGTCACTTTGTAATCACCGCACAGTCTCACTTTCTTTGGTACCACAACAATCGGTGCAGCCCAATCATTCCTTTCCACTTGAGAAATTATACTATTCTTTTGTAAGCGCTCAAGTTCTTTTTCCAACTGCTTCCCTCAGTGCATAAGGTACTGGTCGTGGCTTGAGAAAGATAGGCTTGGTATTGCTCTGCACTCTAATATTTGCTCTGAAGTCTTTAATTGTTTGCAAGTACGTCTGGAACATAACACTTTCTGCTTAATGTGTCACAGATCGCTTACCAAACACAACAACATGATACTGAACCCATGTGGACTTGACAGCCATGCATGGAGCATGCGGGTTAAGCACCGCTTAGCACAGAAGCTGCCCGGCCAGTATGAACTCTGGAGTGATGATCAAAGAATGATTGAGACATTAGCTCACTTTCACCATTGAATGTCCTGGCACTGGCATCAGTGTGTGTCGTGTTCTGATTTTTGCTTCCATGAATCATCATTTAAACAAACCAGCCATGAACCATGAAGAGGCGACCACTCGCAACATTCGTTCATTAATATCTGATAACTATTGATCGGTCAGCAGACGTTGGTTACTCAAATTGCAGAGATCCAAGCACAATGAGGCTTTTCCATTGATCTGGAGTCATTATCCATAACTTGAGCTTGCTGAAGGGGGAGGAAGTGTCGTGTACTGAGACACGGACACGCTGCGGACAGTTTGACTCAAAAATCAGACCATTGTCACAATCTAAACCATGAGGGTCCAACCAGTTACACGCTAAGAGACGCATTGTTTTACTGTGTTGCTGAAAAGGGCCACATCCTACAAATATGTAAGGCTGTAAGGCTCATCTGAACAGCTGGTCACGTGACTTAGCGGCAGTATAGTGGTTAAAGCAAATCCCTATGTGTCACAGGGATGATGGTTCGTATTCGGCGTATGCTTCTTATGCATGTATTTTTACAATTGCTACATTTTACCGTGATCCTCCTCGAAGTGAAGTGATTGAAATCCCTGTGAATTGGGACAACACTTCATGACGTTACGCGTAAAGACAACGTGTCATTAGCTGCCGTGCTGTGTTTTGTTTCCTGCATGTCAAGTGTTGGAGACGTTTTGGAAATGCCAGCTCCAACGTTCTTGCAAACTCTTGCATCAGCAGTGATAATATCACTTGGTTTGTTGAACCAACGGAGAAGAAATGGGCAGCCGAAGCTGGCTTTGCTGCTATGTTGCTGTGATAGATCAATTAGAGGTATGACGGTGTTAAAGTCAGCATGGAAACCAGCCGTTTTGTTTGTTTGTGAGGAAGAAATAAAAACTTACTGTTGTATATATATGTTGTATTCTTCATGTTATGTCATTTAGGTCACTAACGTGTGATACGAGAGAAAGCTAACAAATGGAAGAGTAGTACTTGTGACTAAAATCTCCCTGTCATCCTATCATACATTGTTTTTAAATAAAGAAGTGGGAAAATTTCATTTTTCACTTCATTTCAAGTCGGGTCCAATGCTCCCTTGGATTGAAGGGATCCTTTCAAGTGGTGAACGGCAAGTGCCTTCAGTCTTAGGAGTATTGGGACACACTAAACTTACATGTGAACTCGCAAAACCGAGCGTTAGGATCAAAAACGATCTTCAAACGAAAATCTCAGCGACATCATTCAACAATCAGCATGTGAATAGCAAGCTTGTTGGGGCAGACAGCAGTGAAAGGCCCGGAACAAAAGAGCTTCCCAACCCATGCTTCAAACCTGAGCTTCAAGACAGCTAAAAACCTATATTAATATTAATTTCATTTAACATTACACTGCAAGGCACCTGGTAGCACAATATTGAAGTATTGGCTTCTTTTTTTTTCTTAAACAGGAAAAAAAAAAAAAAAGAAGGGGGACCGGAGGGTGTGTTCCAACTACAGGGGGATCACACTCCTCAGCCTCCCTGTTGTTATACAAGTACATTTCTCAGGCAGTTCTGTTATACAGTCCTCTACCGTATCAATCAGATAAAAGGATTCTGATTGCAATAATGTAAAAGTGTATGACAATGATCTTTGTTGTCTTTTGGCAGATTGATGCAACGTGAAATACACCTCCTGTGTACCTCTGCGCGTTCGTTTACTCGTGATTATGACTACCAAAAATCCAACAAGTTATATCCAAGATTTATTCCCTGAGTCTAATACAAAAGCAGAATTCTGGCTCAGCAACTACGCCTGACTTAGCCTTAGCAGAAGTCGGGTAGAGCGACAAAAAACTATCTGAGGTCTTGACCCTTTATACACAAAAGTTTCTCTACATGGGCGCCATCCTCGTCCGACTGATCCTCCGCTGTTGACGGTAGTCCTGGTCGCTGGCTCCCTCGTAACCATGGCTACAAGGCATGCGCCCCATTCCGGACCCAGGTGGCTCTTATCAGGACCAGCTCCTTCCAGCTCTGGGAAAGATGGTACTTCCCAGCCTCCGTCTGACCTTGGACCAATGTTTGTTCGTCCATTGTGGTTCACTCCCGTCTTTGGACTCCACCTGCAACTTCAAATTCTCACACACACTCAGCCACACTCCCTCATTCAGCATTCCTGCATTTGTAAATAACTTCTTTATTAGTGGCACAAACAATGAATATTATTAATACTTTGATAAATGTACAACTCCAAGCAGCCATACAATCCATGGATGATGAAACACTTGCGGTATTCATTCCAGTCTATCTATGGCGACCGAATTGCAACACGACGATGGTGTCACAGTGGAGCCCGGATAGTGCAGCAAGTTCCAAAAAACACTCTTTTCTCGAGAAACTGAAAAAAGGATGGAACTAGAAGGAAATGATGAATCTGGACCAAGCACTACAAGGCCTAAGAATGACAAAAGAAATGAATGGGTGGACAAAGAGAAAGAAATGTTGAATTAGGATGGATCCATGAGGGCAAGCAAGTTAGAAATTGAAATAGAGGTGGAACACGGATTCTTGACATGCCAAAGGACTCTGATGAATCGTAACAAAGACGTCTTCTTCCCAAAGGGTAAAAACAAGTTTGGAAGATTTGATTCTTTTTCTTGTGACCAGGAGGAGGCAGTCTTGAATGAGAACGTCACAATTGGAGAAATTTACATAGCATTGAAATTTGGAATAGTAAGATTTTACTTAACCACCAAAATTCAATCGGATGGCACAGAAGATAAAAGTGAAAACATTTTAAAAACGTTTTTCAAGTGCCAACAAGACCTTCTAAAAATGACAAGAAAAGACCCACCCCTCGAAAACTGCTCAAGCCCCTGGATGCATCTCACACAAGCTGAAAGACAGAGCTTTTGCTATCTTCAGCAATACATAAGAGGGCTTGATGAAGCAGGGATTAGATTGATGCTAAGGTTTGCCACTGGGTTAGATATTATCTGCGTTGACAATAATCAGATTATGTTCACATCTCTTGATGGGTTGGTGCGATGGCCGGTCGCACACACGTGGAAAAACTCTGGAAATACCATGGACTGATACTTTGTACCATTTGTGCGTGCAGAGATTGACAGCATTCTGGCCACCAAAATGTCGTACGAGTTCAACATTGTTTAGTCCCTTGTGCAGCAATACATTGGCACCTTGTTGAGTCTCCGAGACAAAGTTTCAATTTGTTATTGTTTATTTATTATTATTGTTTATTGTTTCCCCCGTTCCCTCTGTGTTGTTCCTGGTCCGCGTTTTGGTTCCCCGCGCCCTTAGTTATTGTTATTTGTCTGTTAATATTATTATTTGTAAATCTCATTAATTCAATTGTATAGTTTAATCTCGTCTCGGAGTCCTCTGTCAACCAACTCTAACTGCACTTGGGACCATCAGCTGCCGTCTTTTTCTTTCATATGGTAGGAACATGCTTTGTTCCTACCATATGTCCATTTGTTGTGAATAAATGGAAAATTACAGACAAAAATATGTCTTTTCTTCCTTAAATTTTTATTTTTGTATTATATGGTCAAGATAATTGCATTCAGGTATAGAAAGTGTGCCGAACCATTTTTGTTTAATTTCACGAATGAGCATGGAAAGACATATCAACTTTCGTTGAAGGTGAATTAATTATACAGTTTGGTAGGAAGGCTCTACATACCCGTTGCTGTTTCTCTTACTTTTCAAGTGTATGAAACATATCATCGGCCTGTCACAAAGCTTGTTGTCATTCATACAGTCAAGTCTCTCAAAATGTATTCGCTGAGGAAGAGATATAGTTCAATGGCTTCAGTTGCATTGGTCGGTGGCACTAAAACGGAGTACGTTGTCGCTGTTGACATTCTTCTTTACAAATATCTATTGCCTCCTGGGAGACCTGCTTCAGGTGGTCCTGACCACCAAATAGGTGCGGAATCGTGTACATTAATATAGGGCGTCCACTTGGAGCTACGGCATACCTGGTGGCACAGATTATGTGAGTATTCCGCAAACCTGCTGCAGCTCCTCCTGTTGATCGAAGATAGATGGTAAGATTTTGTTGTGTCTGAGAGAGAAAGAAAGGTAGACATACCTCTATGATTTTCAAACAGGTAAATAAAACCAGCTGCTTGTCCAAGAAGTCTCCAGAGAGGCAGTCATTGTCTTTCAGCTTTCAATCCTTTGGTTGTGATTACTGGATGCAATGATGACAGTGTGGCTCTCCTGCCATGGTGGCTTTTTTGGTTCCCATGTCAACACGAATTTTAGTTGCTGTACCCATCTTCTTCTCGACTTCTGTGATGAAATAACCAGCAATGATCTTCGGATTGCTATTCGTGGAGTAGGCATGAAGCCATGCCAGTAGTCTCGAAAATCCACCAGTTGCTCCATTTATACAGATGCCGTACGGGTTCAGTTTGTCATATGAGTCACCGTGCCACATGAAATTGGGTCCAGGGTTTCGATAAGCACGTCTTGTCATGCAATTCCTTCGTCTTTGCTCTGTAGAATTTCCCCATGTCACAACTAAAGCATGAAGTAGAACTGGTCCCTTCCACTAGCCATGGTCCTTCATCAATCAACCAGTGTTACAACAACGTTATTAAAGCCTTATTTATCATCATTTTGTATGTATTATGTTTAAATTTCTTATATATGTCAGCTGGTAAAGCATCAGGTCCACTCATTTTCCCAGGTGCCACACTATCAATAGCTTGATCAATAGCTTGATCAATTTCTTGTTCAGACGTCATTTTGTCCAGTTCTTCCCTATCATTGATTTCAATAGTGGGAATAGACAGTTTATCCAGAAAAAGGTTTATCATATCAATAATAATAATCTTTTTTACTGTTATACAACGCCTGATAATATTTTTTAAATACTGAGGGAGCGTGCAATTGGCATGCTGACAGCAGGAATGTCAACCAGATTTGTTGCTTGTGCACTGAATGTTCATTTCACCACCATAAGCTGTCTCCAAAGGCGTTTCAGATAATATGGCAGTACATTCAACCGGCCTCACAGCCACAGACCATGTGTAACCACATCAGCCCAGGACCTCTACATCCAGCAGGTTCACCTCCAAGATCATCTGAGACCAGCCACTCGGACAGCTGCTGATCTGATAGACTCTATGCAAAGAAGATGCATGAGGCAAATCGTGGTCACACCAGATACTGACTGGTTCTGAGTCCCCAGACCCCCAATAAAGCAAAAAACACTGCACATTTCAGAGTGGCCTTTTATTGTGGACTGTGTAAGGCATGCCTGTGCACTAATCATGATGTCAGATCAGCATCTTGATGTGGCGCATCTGTGTGGTGGGATGGATTATCTCAGCAAAGCAGAATGCTCACTTTCACACATTTAGACAGATTTCTCATGAAAAATGGGAGCAAAAACAAAAGCGTATATTTTTGTTGAGTATATGTCCTTGTAGGAAAGCTTTAAAAGCTTCCCACTTTATGCCTGCAGATGTTTGTGTGGTGTTAAGCTCGAAGAAATCATCTATTTGTTTTCCAATGTTTATTGTAGGGAACAGGAAGTAACAAAATAAAAGCACACAAACTCAAAACCTAACACAATACTCCTCTAATCTGGGATGAAATGGAAGATGAATATACCCCACCTTGCCACCTTCTCTCAATTTTCATTAAGTCTTCATCTAAAAGATGTGTTTCTTGTAAAAACACAATTTTAGATCGCATATCATTAATTCTATTCCATGACTTGTTTCATTTTATTGGATTTCTGGAGTCCTCTGCAGTTCCATGACATAAAAGTAACCTATATTTCTTGAGGCATTCTCACATTTTAAAATGATTGATTCTTGTCTTGCAATAATAAGTAACCGTAGAAGCAACAACCCACAAAACATACAAAATCCCAATTCCATTTCTATGGGAACCCCACCCACAGTCGCTTTGGGTTCTGATATAGGTAGTGATTGTTCCACAACAAATGAGGATCAATCTGTTGCAAGAGAGATTTGTAATGTTGACTGAAGCAGGAGACTCAAACGCAGATTGGAATCAGGAGATGGGTATTTAATTGTGCAGAACAGGAAGAGTCTTCTGGTGCTGTGGTGGAGATCCCAGACAAGCGGCTGGTGAGGATCCAGGAGTCCAGCTGGTTGTGCGGTGGCACTGCAGGAGGTGCAGGCAGGCTGAAGTTCTGAGGCAGAAATAAACCGACTGAAATAACTCAGATAATGCAATATGGAGGCAGTGGCAAATAGCGGAACATCTCGCTTGAAGACAAACCATGAAGGGTTGACGAACAGGCAAAGACTGGCAGGTTGGTCCGGTCTTTATACCTTCAGGAGATTGGAGGCAGGTGTGGATGTGACGAGGTGGGTTGGGCGGTGACGTCAGCAGAAGAGCTTGTGACAAGATTACTGTGGCATATATTCAATAAACAAGATCGGAGCAGACATGAAAAGGTCCTCTAGGTGGCCCTCATACCCTGGTGTTATTAACAGCTTTAACTTGCAACTTAAAGGTGGAAAAATCATTAATTAAACATGCAGAAATAGATGCATCATTCATTAATGCTATTGCTGTAATTAGGATAACCAATGTTGCCATGCTTGATTTGACCAACTGTAGACTGCATTCTGTCTGTCAATCTGTCCATCTATTCTTGCAGCAAGCCTATGATTCTCAATCAGAACTAGCAGTCCTTTTTGGTCATTTGTCTTCTTCATTACCAGCCCTTCTCCATCTTTTTCCAGATTTTTGACTGGTCATTTTGGAACTTCAATACTATTTACTGTAAGTACAGTACAGCAACACAAGTTGCTGTATATATAGTGAAAATTGCTGGAACTCTATGTGATGATTAGCCTTGAGTGTGAGCTCAGTCATAGTGTTTCTATCTTATTGACTCTTTGGTGAACAGAAATGCATTTTCCACCAAGCAACAATTTTGTATTGTCCCCTTTTTTCCCCAAATTTTCCTGCATTTTTTCATTGTGACAATTTTATTCCTATCTGGGACAGAAGTTTCTTTCTTCTAATCAACATCAAATTTCACTTGTTTACTCTATATCCTTCATGAATTATCTCTCCAAAATAGATAAAAATTATATCCTGACCTTATTGTATATACCCTATTTATTTTTATATCCATATCTTATATATCTATATTGTAAGTGACAAAAGTACAGATAGTTGACTTAACTTGAATTCAAAATGTAATGTAAGATAGGCTTGGTGTTTATAAACAAACTCTCAACAGCGAATGACTATCAGTTTATATGTGGTCTGAAGTAAGTCTGAGATTAGATGCATAGACCAAATTGTAATTATCTTAATAAAGAAGACGTTCTGCCTCGTTAGACATAGATGTATTCTGTAAGCTCGGCGTATCATAGCTAGGTCGTTGCATCATTGAAGGACTCAAATTGCAGCCTTTTAATTAAGAAAACGTAATTACATTGCATACTTTTAGTCATTATGCTTTAGAGAGCAACGCTGTGTTGTTCGGTAAATTAAAATAACATGGCTGATAACAGTGCAGGCAACATAATGTCATCATCATTGCATTATCGTCTGCTTACACAACACATGAACCACAGGGACGTGAATAACTTGAAGCTGCATGAATGTCGATGGAATGTTTGCTAGTGTCTTATACTAACGTAAGTTTTGTGCATTGGAAATAAATAAATAAATAAATAATTAAAAAAGGAAAAGGTCTGAATCTGACTTGGTTGATTGGGGTGCTTACGGCAAAAGGTCAACCAAGAGTATGGATGCCAGGGTTCATGGTTTTGAAATTATTTTAATCCTGATGATTTTGAGGTTATGGAATTAATATTCAATGAGGGTTTTTTTTTTGTTTTTTTAATACCCTTTTATCCAACTTTCAACCCGAATGATCTGAAGTGAAATGGGTTGAAATAGTGTCTTTTTTATTTTACTTAATGATCAACAATATATTATTAAGATATTAAGAGGATGGAGAAAACAAAAATACCAATGAAAAAGAGGACACGAGATCCCACCCAGAAAATGAAAGATATGCAGAGCTCGCCTCCCCCAAATGAACAATCTAGTAAGTATTGAGGTTATACTGTGAATTGGAATAGTTTCTTTAATGGCCACATTAGGTGTGACATGGGGACTAATGTGTGACTAAATGACGTCTGCTGGCAAAATCTATAGAAATATGGATTCCAAACATTTGGCGTGGGAGGAAGAATCGCTGCATTCACAGCTTGCAGATCTTGAGCAAACCTCCATTCTGTTGGCCGTCCAGGCGACAAATTTTCTAAACCGGAAAGATTGGAGTTTGGACAGGTGAGTCATGACAGGGGATAATTATTCCTTCCTGCAAAAGAGACTCAAATAGAGGTTGGATGCCCTGAATGGCTTCATTTTTCAGTGGGTATTGTTTTTGTTGTGGTCTGTTCGATGATTTTGGCTGTATTTGGACAAAGAACAGTTTTTGATCAGATCATATTTGTGTCTTGCCCACAACTCACTTGGAACAGATTTCAACAAAGGTGAAACAGATTCAGGTGTTGTTGGAGTTGCAGGAGTCAAAGACATCGAAAAGTGATCGAACTTCGACCCTGACAAAAGAATGACAGATCTGAAACAGTTCAACTGTGCACAGAAGAAAAGAGGAGGATCATCATGGGCAGGTACCCAGTCAGACAGCTGCCTACCCAAAGCCTTCCAAGATTCAGACTTTGGTTTGGAAATGGACATATGAGGTGCTGCCTTCAGAGATGTGAAGAAAGTTCACTGCTGCAGCGCACCTGTATTCGTCAAAGAAGTAGTCAGTCAAACAGAAGACATCATTGAGATCCCTGTAAAAGTCAGTCTCGTACTGTCTGTCAGGTCCAGAAGTCACATGTGCAGTGCAGAGCAGTCTATCAGGAGTCATCATATCTGAGTCGCCACCTGCCGTTTTCAAAATGTGGGTGGCCATTTTGTAATGAACCCACCAGTTAATTGTTGCAGGAATACTGGAACCCAGTTCTTTCTCCATCCACCCACGAGGCTGGAATTCATCTGTTTGCAGATACCAGCATGGGGGCCATCATACAACGGCATTTTCAGAATCGTTTCAAACATAGACTCATCACCAGTATAGGCTTGGGGCTTTCTTCGCCCAGAGTGTGCCACGCACTCTTCCTCCGGGTGGGAGAAGTACTCAGTGAGAGTCTCATTCAGCATTTGGGAGCAAGCTTTGATTTTGCCAGGATCATAACTTACTTGGATGACGCGCCGTTGCAGATGCTTGTGACTCACTGTTCCCAGGGATTGTCGTTGTTCCAGTTGGCAGTCATTGCTCTGAGTCATTGCTCCTTTCCAGAAACTGGTAAGGTGACCTCATTGGCGATGAGAACGAAGCCTTCTGTTTTCAGGTGGCAGTTTAGAAGGCTGTGCAATTTGGGTCCTGTTGGACTCCAGCCCCTGCAATATGCCATCACAGTGTCTGGGAGTGCATTACCTCCACATTCTTGACTGTTTCACGCATTTCCGCCTCCATTTCGCAGAGCCTCAGGACAGGTCAGTCATCGGCCCCTGGATACTCAATCAAGGGCATCTGAGTTGCGACTCTTAATCCTGCTTGGGAGACAAAACAAGTGGTGCTTTCTTGTGTGTTCATCTGCAAATAAACAAAATGTTTGGGCTTCAGCAAATTTTCCTTTTTCTAATACAAATGTAGCCAGAGGAGGAGATTCAGTATTTTCACCCTAGCTGAGTGAATTTTGAGGAAAAAATTATATCACAGAGAGAGGCGGTAGCTATAGAAGGAATCTTGAACATATATGTTCCTTCCTGGAAGTGGGATTTATTTCTACTGAAAAATCATACACATAATGCTAAGAGAAACAAATGTTTTGATTTGTGGAGGCAATCACCAATCATAAATGCTCATTTTACATCCTCAATAGTTGGATAAATTGAAAAAGTGACAACTCTCCCACTATTTTATTTGGTGAGGGTAAAAATAGAATCAATGATGTAAAATTGGAACTATAGACATTAGTGACCTTGCTATATCTTTCAGTTAATGTATATACAAGGTGCAATGATTCCTTCCTCAAAGATACAAGAGTGAATTCCTATGAAACGTCAATGGTCTTGCTTGTATTAGGTTGTGTGTTGCCTCCTGATGTGTTGCCATTGTGGGCTCAGCTTAGGAATCGGTGGCATGACAATGTTGTAGTGACCAGGTTTGGTGTCATTTTGTGGTGATTCTTGGTGTTGCTTTGCCCTTGATCTTGTCACCACTTGTGCAGGGATGTCTTGTTGGGGAGGGATTGCTGGTCCTTGAATTGCGGGTTGGACAACAATGGGTGCAGCAATTGACAATGGACCTGGAATCTGGTATCTTATGGCGGAGACATCCAGTCATCATCTCTCCGATGTGTCATTTGACAGAAAAAACATTTACTTTTCCTGCTTCTCCTCATATTTGTCACAATTCTCCTCACATTTTTCACACCTTTTTTTCTGTTTTATTTTGTTTGGCCGCTCTACGCTCGGCTACTTTAATCCACATCCAACATTTCTGTTGTTTTTCAAACTTCCTCACTCTCTCCATTTCAATTTTCTTTTGTTTGTTTCTCAACATTCACAACTCATTCACACTCAATGTGCCGTTCAGATGATTCACCCATTCAGCCACACACTCCAAACGTTCATCCCCGTATTTGTCTTTGATAATTTTCATTCTGTCCACATTGGCTCCTCCATTTTACTCTTGTTACCCATTGTTCTTCTTTAAAAAAAACACAAAACAAAACAAAAAAGAAACTCCTCATTGTTAACCACCGAATAAAAGTTATCAACCACTGAACACAGGTCCCCGACCATGTGTTTATACTGATGCCCCGAGTCAGAGAAACGCTGCTTTTAACCGTGAATGCGACACAGATCCCCGACCTTGTCTTCACTCTGAATCCTTGACTCAAGTGAGCGTTTCTTTCATTCATGGATGTGAAGTCCGACGTCACAGCTGGATCCCCGACCCAGAGCTGATTCCCAAACTCAGATAAGCGTTTTTTTTTGTGTTTTTTTTTAATCTGCGGACATGAAATCCCCGATTTCACCTGGGTCCCGGACCCAAATCTGAATCCCCGACTCAGACAGGCGCTTATTATGTCTGCGGATGTGAAGTCCCAGACTTCACCTGGGTCCTGGACCCAGAACTGACTCAGAAAAGAGCTCTATTACCTTTGCGCAACCGAGATCCCCAATCTCGTCCTAACTATGGATCCCCGACTCAAAGTTTAGCTGTGGTAACTACTCACCATAATTTAAACCTTTTTCAATTGCATTTCATTATTCAAGGAAAAGACAACTCTCAATTTCAATGTATATAAAATTTGTGCTACCCCCATCTGCGACTGGTCCAGCAATCGTCCGGGGATCCCACTTCTGACACCCAGTTTGTTGTGGAATTTCTTGACTTTATTAAAGAATCTTTGCAAAGACAGTGAGAAGACGAGTTCACAGTATGAAGTTGAAACTCTCAGTGAGGCACTGTCAGTGAGCATACACTGTATTTGCTGGACGGGAGGGGTACACAATAACACTGATAATAACACAAAGACACCCTCAATTTGCTTTTCGGGGAGGACTTTTTCTACCGCTGCCACTGTTTCACTCTTCTTGTGTAGATGTTGGCTCGTGTTACACAAATTGTTAATGCGCTGTCTTGATCAACTTCATTCACCAACCAGGTCAATACTTCCTCCAAAATACAAAAGTAGACATTAAAATACATCAGACAACAACCAAAGTAGTAATAATAACTCTGTAAAATAAAATCAAAGTTGCTGTAGTCTTTCAACACTTGTTTTGTCAAATCAACATACTGCAGTCACAGACAATACCTTTGAAATTAATGTGATTCATTGGACACCATAACCAGGTTTTCATGGTCTGAAGTCCTGCAGATAAAAAAAAAAAATACAAAGATATGATGATAACTGCCAAACCTATTCCTACTGGAATACGAGTACCGTAATCCACAGTGAGAAGCGTGACTCTCAATGAGGTCTAAATCAAATTCTTCTTTGTAGATTGGACAATTGGCAATCTAAGAACAAAAATTTGTTTGGGACAACCCATGTCAATGAATGAATGGCAAAAATGAAAAATCTTCATAAAATCTTACCGACTAGGAATACAGTCCTCAATGCAACTTACCTAGTTGCGAAGGATGTATGTTATAATGTCAGTGATTTAACTGTAGCAAATTAAACTCAAAGTCTTTAGGGAAAACATTTGACATACATCTTCAGAAGAACTGTATTGCTGTCCATCCACCTTGCAGTTCTGGATACGGATTGGAAAGGCCCGAAGTGGAATTATCTTCTCACAAGTTGAGCATGGTGCTTTGAGTGTGTTATCAGTATTTCATTTCACACACACACACACACACACACACACACATATATATATATATATATATATATATTCATCTTTGTCTTACTCGTCTGTGTTAAATAATTCTATTAATTTAACCTCGCGCTCCCGAGTCTTCTGTCAGCTGTAATTAAGACCAACATAGTTTTTATAGATTTATTTAAAAAGAAAAGAACAGACAGAAGCAGGAAAGATGGAAAAATGGAATGAGATGATCCAGACAATATCGCGATGGAGACATAAACCAGTTATCAAAGCTATATCAGACGCGTGTGTAAAGTTGAAAGTTGAGACGTTCTAGTCTAAACTGACAACCTCAGGTATGTAATAATAACAATGAACACCAACACACCAATCTGTGCAGAAACAAACAGCGGCTTACGTTGGCGATGAATGGAGGGATGAATTGAATGGATTGAAAAGTGGGTGACGAGTTGCTGAAGTAGGTCGGTCAAGAGATGAGGGAGGAGGAGAAGGTTCTCAGCAGGATGACTTAGAGACCATGAGGACCCGCTGCTTCCAGGTGTGGATGGCGTTCTCGGACCGTCTTCCCGACAGTCGCAGATCTTTTGCTGCAGACGGGAGGTGATCGTGGCTGGCAGAGAACGGCGTAAAACCGAAGGCGCATCTTTATCTCGTGCCAGATGATTCACCGGTCTGAACAACCTTTTAGAGCTGTTGCCTTGATGACAAACTCTAAGTAGAGGAAGGCTGTTCGAAGTTGGACTCGCACGCTTGTCACGGTTGCCGGCTCCAAATCACGTGGTGTGGCAGGGCCGTTCCTGGGGAAACGCTGGCTTGGGCACACCGCTGGTGGACGAGGACGACGTGTAACCTTTAAGGACTTTCTCAGTCACTCTCAAACTTGGACTTGTAGAGAGTGGAGAGCAGGCACGGCTTCAAGCGTTGGAGAAGTGGGAGTGTCTGCAGGAAACTTGAGCAGGAGCCGTCACGAGGAAGTTGGTTGTAGAAGGGTTGCAGGCAAGTTGATAAGAGGCAAAGGAGCCAAAGAGCGAGAAGAGCAGAGGGGTAAGAGACAGAACCTCTGGGTCTCCAACTCTGTTGGAAAGTCCCATTGCCCACTTTTGGTTGGTTGAATGAGTTCTGTGTTCCCCAACCAAACTGGGTTCATGAGTTATTATCTGAGGGTTCACAAATCTCTGAGCTGCTAAAGACATGTGCGGGAACCCGAGGAGATGTCTTTGAGGTTACACATTCACAAAAGTTCACCAGGCATCCATGCTTGAATCTTTGCAGAAGGAATCATTACAACACTGCAACCGTGTCTGACTCCACAGACAGCCATGGCTGAGTTTGTCGCTTGCGTAATGGCTGGTCTTTCTCTCTGTCATCCAATGGTGCATGGTGGCTGGAACCAGTTGCCCATGAATGTTGATTTTGTAGATGATGGTTCTACCGCAACTGAAAATTTTGAAATAATGCTAAATTATAACAAAAAATGGACAACAAAAATTCTGAAATGAAAACAAAAAACTTACATATCTTGAATTCTTCCTCTGTTACTGACTGTTGTCAGCAGTACCAGACATGGTTCACAATCTCTCTAATCCATGCACCTATTTCATACTGGCCCCTAACTGCACTCACCTACACTGCGTTCCAAATTATTATGCAAATGATGTTTTTGTTTGATTTTCCAAAATACTTGATGCAAACAACGATCAACATAATTTTCAAGTCATTAGCTGTCAAAATTTATTTCAAATGTTATTGAACAAAACTCCTAATGAAAACACTATTTAAAAAATAAATAAAAAACTGCACTGTTCCAAATTATTATGCACAACATAGTTTCAAGACATTTTCTAGTTTGTAAAGAACTGAAAATAGTAATTAGACTAAAATAAAAAGCTATTACAATCCAAAACATCTTAACAGGTCAAGTTACATGTTAACATAGGACCCCTTGTTTGATAGCAGCTTCACAATTCTTGCATCCATAATGTAAACTCAAAATAAGGAAGGTTTCTGCTAGACAAACACGCCGGATTAAGAGAGCAGCTGCTAAAATGCCATTACAAAGCAGTAAACAGGTATTTGAAGCTGCTGGTGTCCCTGGAGTCCCACGAACATCAAGGTGTAGGATCCTCCAGAGGGTTGCAGTTATGCATAAACCTTCTATTTGACCACCCCTAAACAACGCTCACAAGTGGGCCCAGAGATACATCAAGACCAATTTTCAAACAGTCTTGTTCACTGATGAGTGCCGTGCAACCCTGGATGGTCCAGATGGATGGAGTAGTGGATGGTTGGTTCATGGCCACCATGTCCCAACAAGGCTGCGACGTCAGCAAGGAGGTGGCGGAGTCATGTTTTGGGCTGGAATCCTAGGGAAAGATCTGGTCGGGCTCTTTAGGGTCCCTGAAGGTGTGAAAATGACTTCTGCAAAGTATGTTGAGTTTCTGACTGACCACTTTCTTCCATGGTACAAAAGGAAAAATCGTGCTTTCCGAAACAAAATCATCTTCATGCACGACAATGGGCATAAAAGGGGAGAACCTCATGGTGTGGCTCCCATCCTCCCCTGACCTCAATCCCATTGAGAATCTCTGGAGCATCCTCAAGCAAAAGATCTATGAGGGTGAGAGGCAGTTCACATCCAAACAGCAACTCTGGGAGGCTGTTCTGACATCCTGCAAAGACATTCAAGCAGAAACTGTCCATAAACTCACAAGTTCTTTTTCTATGGATGCAAGAATTGTGAAGCTGCGATCAAACAAGGGGTCCTATGTTAACATGTAACTTGACCTGTTAAGATGTTTTGGATTGTAATAGCTTTTTATTTTAGTAAACATGACCTTATATTTCTGTAAATTCAACAAATTACTATTTTCAGTTCTTTACAAACTAGAAAATGTCTTGCAACTATGTTGTGCATAATAATTTGGAACAGTGCGTTTTAAGTTTTTTATTTAGTTTTTAAATACTGTTTTCATTAGGAGTTTTGTTCAATAACATTTGAAATAAATCTCGACATCTAATGACTTGAAAATTATGTTATTTATCGTTATTTCCTAGTATTTTGGAAAGTCAAACAAAAGCATCATTTGCATATTAATTTGGAACGCAGTGTATGTACTGGAAACAATATGTTACACAATCATATTGTAGCGTCTGCTGGGAGTCACAAAAAAACAGCCGTTCTGTTTTTGACAATCTTCTTTTAATCCCATCAAACTCCGTGGATTGGTCTCCTCATGACAGCAGCTCGTGGCTCTCCCTCACCACACGAAACAAAACTTCCTCTTTCCTTTAGCACAGCCCCTCGCTCCGCCCCCACTCACCCGTCACCACTGAACCCTTAAAGAAACAGCATAAACATGAACCTAGAACGTTACATTACCCCCCCCTTAACAAATCCCTCGCCCCGAGGGATCATAACAAAAATCACGGAGGTGCACGGGAGCCCTTCGATGCCTCTGCGGCCTCCTCGGAGTTGAGGAAGGTCCTTGTTGTCCAGGTTCCACCCCCTGATGCGCCGAAGGTGCTACGTGGGATGGGGAGTCGCTAACAGGAATAAGTTCCTGATCCTGTGATGTGGCTAGCGCCCTTTCTTGAGATGACAGTGCAGAACCATGGCGTTGTTGCGGGCGTGAGTCCCCGCAGTATGGTGCGAGTCTGTCCCGGTGAAGAACCACACGTCGTCCCCTAGGTGGCAGCTGAACCCTGTAGACCACTTCCCCCAGTCTTTCTAATATTTCACATGGCCCAACCCAGTGGCAATCTAGTTTTGGACATCGTCCCTTCTTCCTCTTTGGACTATACACCCAAACCAAGTCACCAAACTTGAAATCCCTTCCTCTGGCCCTGATGTCATAGTTCCCTTTCTGCAGCCAATCCCGGGCAAAAGCATGCGCTGACTCCATCCGATCCTGTAACCTGCGCGCATACTCAGGCCCAGGTAATAAAGCTGGAGCATCTGGCGGTCTGCCAAATATCATTTCTGCCGGTGTCCAGAGTTCTCTACCCAGCATGAGCAGGGCAGGTGTGCAGAGGGTGGAGTCCTGTACAGCTGAGCGATAAGCCATCAAGATGAGGGGAAGGTGCAAATCCCAGTCTCTTTGGTGTTCTGCCGTGACAATGGCTAGCTGTTTAGCCAGGGTTCTGTTGAACCTCTCAACAAGCCCGTCGCTCTGGGGGTGCAAAGGAGTTGTACGAGTCTTCTGGATGTTAAGTCGATCGCACATTGCGCCAAACACTCTCGACTCAAAGTTCTTGCCCTGGTCGCTATGGAGAACCTCTGGTGTGCCGAATCTTGCAAACATTCCCTCTACTAGCACATTTGCAATAGTATGTGATTCTTGATCAGGAATGGCAAAGGCCTCAGGCCACTTTGTGAAATAGTCCATAGCAACCAGGACAAACCGATTTCCTCTGTCGGTGAGAGGAAATGGACCCATTACATCGACTGCTACTCTCTCCATGGGTGCTCCCACTGCCAGCTGTTGGAGCTGGGCGTGGGACTGGCCTGTTGGGCCTTTGTATGCTGAGCAGTGATCACATCGCCGACAGAAGTCTTCCACATCTCTCCTCTGTTGACCCCAGTAGAACCCTTTTTGTATCCGACGAAGCGTTTTTGAGACTCCAAAATGCCCTGAACCTGCTATCCCATGAGAGGCTGACAGCACAGCTTGCCTGAGAGCTTTGGGAACCACGATCTGCCACCTTACTTCTCCGGTGCTTGGCTCTTTCCATGCCCGCTGGAGCACTCCATCCTTGACCCTCAGATTCTCAAATTTGGAGTACAGTCCTTTCATGGTTGGCGAACATCCTGCAACACCATCCCAGGGCGGCTTTTGGCCCAACTCTACCGACTGCAGTACTGGTCCCAAATCCTTGTCTTGGCTCTGCTGTGTTCTCCACTCTGCTCCATCAATTAGCTGTGTTTCTTTGCAAGCAGGACCTCCCTCATCCTGGCAGAAACCTGACTCCTCTTCAGCACGCAGTTCTGCTTCCCGTGCCTCCCTCTTTCTGCACTACCGGCAACCATCACTTGCACAGGGTCGTCGAGACATGGCGTCAGCGTTGGCATGTCTGGTCCCTGCCCTGTGTTCCACTTTGAAGATGTATGGGGCAAGCTCTTCTAGCCATCGTGCAATCTGGCCTTCAGGTTCCTGAAAGGACAGCAACCATGTAAGTGCTGAATGGTCTGTGCGCACAGTAAAAGGAAGGCCACCCAGTACCTGAAGTGACGTATGGCCTTGACAATGGCTAGGAGTTCCCGGCGTGTCACACAGTATCGTCTCTCGGCTTTGCCGAAAATCTTGCTAAAATAAGCAATCACTTTCTCCCCATCTGGTCCGACTTGACTCGGCACCGCTCCCATCCCCACATCGCTGGCGTCTGTGTCCAAGACAAAAGGTAGATCTGGTTGGGGAGGTGCGAGAATAGGAGACTCCGTCAAAGCCTTCTTCAACAGGCTGAAGGCTTGCTCGCATTCAGTAGACCAAGCAAAGTCCTTTTGTTTCTGTTGCAGGCGAAACAGTGGTGCAGCTATACAGGAAAATCCACGAACAAATCTCCGGTAGTAGGATGCAAGGCCAATAAAGCTTTTCAGTTCCTTTACATTAGCAGGGTTTGGCCAATCCTTCACAGCCTTTACCTTCTCGTCTACAGTGCTGATACCCTCGCCACCAACCCGATGGCCAAGGAACTCCAGTTCCTTCCTCAAGAAGCTACACTTGTCGGGGTGAAGTTTTAGACCTGCAGCCTTGATACGCTGAAAAACACGCCGCAGGTCTTCCAACGCTACAGAGAATGAACTTCCATGGACCAGTATGTCGTCAAGATAGACCAGACACTCCTGACGCGGTATGCCAGCCAAAACTTTTTCCATAAGTCGTTCAAATGTTGCTGGGGCGTTGCATAATCCGAATGGGAGAACTCTAAACTGCCATAGCCCTCTCCCAGTGCAAAAAGCAGTCTTGGGTCTGGCCTCTGGGGCTAGAGGCACTTGCCAATATCCACTGCGCAGGTCAAGAGATGAGAACCATGAGGAACCAGATATTAGATCAAGTGACTCGCCGGTGTCAATCTCATGCTGTGCAAGATGCGTCAGGCCCACCTCCTCTTCTGACAGTGCAAAGATGTCATTATATTCCCACAGCACCTGCCATAGTTCATCTTGCTGATTTGGCTCCAAGTCATCACAGCTACGCCTCCAGATCTCACGTAAGGCGCTTAGTCTGTCCTCCTTCCCCACTGCACATGAGAGATCTTCAACGGAAGTCTGCAGTTCAAGCTGGCTGTGGGTAGTGTAGACCATTGCTGTCTGGGGATTCAGTCCTGATGATGGATCTGGCTCATGTTGTGGCTTCATTCCATTTGAGGTTGTTGGTAGGGGTCTTGGTTTCTCTGTGGGACGGACCATTTCAACTTCCAGACCTCCTGGAAAAACTAGTGTGTTATTTTCCAAGTCCAACTTGCAGCGTGTCGCCCGCAGAAAGTCCAGTCCCAATATGCATGGATCTTGTACAGCTGCAACCCACACCTCAAAATCGAGTGGACGTGCCTTCACCCAAAAAGTCACTATGCTTCGTCCCAGCATTGGAGCTAATTCACTAGTTACTGTTCTCAATTTCACTGTAGTAGGTTCCACTTGGGCCCCAACTGGAATCACATCAGGTCGCACCAGAGTGGCTGTGGAGCCAGTGTCGACGAGGGCAATGCAGGGGGTTCCTTCCAGGCTGATGGGAATGTGGCAAAATCCCTCAGCGTGGGTCCAGCCGACAACTCTTGCTAACTCAGTCATGTCAACTCTTTCAGGGGAAGGTGAAGTCAGTTTTCTCAGTTCATTTGTCTCATTTCCAGTTAGACCACATAAAAGGTGGGACACGGAAACTGGGGTCTGCATCGTCCCATTTACACAGACCCCGGATTGTTTTCCTGGGCCTTGGGGCACTGCACCTTAATATGGCCGACCTGCCCACAAATCCAGCACACAGGAGGCGCTCGGCGGGAACGGCGATCAGTACGCGGAGGTTGCAGCGATACGGTGCGGATCAGCTCTGACAGTTCATTCACCCACGCAGGCTTATCCCGACTTGAACTCTCTTCAACCGCTGTTCTTATACATGGGCTTCTCTCGGTCTGACTGTCCTCCCCTACACCACTGACGATCTCCCTCTCAACAGCTAGCTCCAGAGCCTCTCTCAAAGTGCAGGGGTGTGCTAGCTGGGTTTGTATGCGGAGCTCTCTCGGGGTCAAGGCTCGGATAAATTGGTCTCTGGCCAACTCAGTCTGAACCTCAGGTGACATGTGGGCATAAGCTCTCCTTGCCAAAGATTCAATCTCAGCAGCCAATACACGCAGCGGCTCACCAGGCCGTCTCTGTCTGCCCGATAACTCGGAGCGCAGCACAGCCGACTGAATACACTGTCCAAAACGCCGTCGTAAAGCACCCACTAGAGCTCCAATCCTCTAATCCTCTCTTTCCTCCGGACTAAGCAGTAGCAAACATGCTAAAGCATCATCTGTAAGGCACAGAGCTAGCTGAAGTACTTTAGTTTCTTCGGACCAGTGAGCAGCACGAGCCAGCAAATCAAACTGTGCATGGAAGGCCTCCCAGTCTGCCTTACCAGAGTACTTTGGTGGTTTCACTTGGAGCTGCACACCCTTGGAGCCATAGTCACCGGTGGTATTCCCATTATTGGCCTCAGAAAGCACTTCGCCGCCATACATGCTCCGACCCAGTGGGGAAAGACCAGCCTCGGCAGCCATTTCTCT
This sequence comes from Synchiropus splendidus, assembly GCF_027744825.2. Classification (NCBI taxonomy): domain Eukaryota; kingdom Metazoa; phylum Chordata; class Actinopteri; order Syngnathiformes; family Callionymidae; genus Synchiropus; species Synchiropus splendidus. The sequence goes on along the minus strand of NC_071341.1, from coordinate 3,994,353 downwards.
TGCCATCTGCTTCACACGAGCCTTGTGTTCCGCCACTCGGTCCAGCTCGTCCTCCACAGTATAGCCCATCATTTCTTCTTTAATCTTCCTGCGTACATCAGACTTGCCTTGTTTCATCGCCATGTCAATTTGAAGCAGCAGTAATTGCCTTCAAGCTTGTTTTTCTTCTGACACCAATGTAGCGTCTGCTGGGAGTCACAAAAAAACAGCCGTTCTGTTTTTGACAATCTTCTTTTAATCCCATCAAACTCCGAGGATTGGTCTCCTCATGACAGCAGCTCGTGGCTCTCCCTCACCACACGAAACAAAACTCCCTCTCTCCTTTAGCGCAGCCCCTCGCTCCGCCCCCACTCACCCGTCACCACTGAACCCTTAAAGAAACAGCATAAGCATGAACCTAGAACGTTACAATATTTTCCAAATTAAACAGAGCAAACACCCTTATATTGCCCACAAGTATTTTTGTGTGAGGTCTGGCGGGACGGAGGGTTGAAAGGGGGAAGAGAGAGAGAGCTGGGACAACAGGGAAAGGAGGGGACCCAAGATGAATGGAAAATGGCTTTGGACATTGCCACCAGTCTTCAACCCCAGTGCTGAAAGGTAAGTAGTTTAAAGTTTTGAATGAACATCAACTATTGAACCACATTACTGTGGTCATTTTGATGAGGAGATCTGTGCAAAAAACAAAGCCCTCAAACTTAAACCACACCTGTAAAGACTCTGCTGGACTCTCTGATGAGAGAGGTGACCTCACCATTTGGCAGAGTGGAATCCATTGACAACATACTGGTTTCATCAAGCACAGAAGGCAGAGGAGACGGTGAAGACTGTTCTAGCAGCTGTAGCACCTGTGAATTCAAGAAGTGGATGAAAAGTATGAGACCTTGTACTACATCAGACCTCGTAATAAAGATGCAGACATACCTGCCAGAGGCACAACATACGGATTCGTATGTTCATTTTTGCAGTTCACCGTTCAATTTTATGACCCAATAAAACAGTTTTGCATTCACAACTGTATGCTCTTCTTATGTCAAACATAAACAAAAAAGCGTAGCATAGAAATACAAACGTGTATAATCATACTGTGATCAATGTCAGTAACAATCATATCTATCTACATATCTATGTAAAAAGGCAACGCCTGTTACCTAGAGTATCTTCTTGATCATGATCCATGCACTCATATTTACTTTTAATCCAACAACAAACTGGAGGAATCCAGCACTTCTGTTGGAGCTACAGCAGACGATTAAGCGTTGTTTATTAGTCACGGGAAGTTAATGACAAGACTTCCAGTAGTGTCTTTCAAAATTAACTAAAAAATGGCGGTGACATCGGGAACCCGTATCTGCGCATGCGCAAAGGTGAACTAATCACTCCGTGAGGTGACTCGTAGTTCTCAGTTCATTTTAAAGACTTGTTCCAATGAACAAATCAGTCAAAGAACGACCTGTCACCATGCTGTCCGGCGTCCTGTCTGCATGCAGGAGTTGGAATCCGTCAAACACAACTGTTGTGTTAGCGGTGTTGGCCACGTCATCATGATGAGCAGCATACTGCACTGCCGGCTGCGGCCTCGGCTGTTGCTGAGACCAAGCAACGGGTGTGGGAGAAGTTTGGAGAATCCATGGAGGAAGACTTTCAATTGGCACCAAGGCGCTTCTGGAAAACGGTCAAGCACCTCAGGAGGGGAAGGCAGGGGAACATTCAAGCTGTTTACAGCAAGGATGGTTTGCTGCTGACTTCAAGTGAGGATGTAATTGGCCGTTGGAAAGAATACTTTGAGGAACTCCTGAATCCGGACATTCCGCCCTCTGTAAAGGAGACAGAGCTGGAGGCTGATGGGCAGTCTTAATTAATTCTTAATTAATTTCTCGGGCTGAAGTCACTGTGGTAGTAAAAAAACTGCATGGTGGCAAGGCTGCGGGAGTTGACGAGATTCGTCCTGAAATGCTGAAAGCTCTTGGTGTTGATGGGTTGTCTTGGTTGACACGCCTCTTCAACATTGCGTGGAGATCTGGGTTGGTACCGGACGAGTAGCAGAAGGGGGTGGTGGTCCCTCTATTTAAAAAGGGGGACGAGAGGTTGTGTGCAAATTACAGAGGCATCACACTCCTCAGCCTCCCTGGTAAGGTCTACTCGAAGGTGCTGGAAAGGAGGGTCCGATCGATAGTCGAGCCTTGGATTCAAGAGGAACAATGCGGGTTCCGTCCTGGCCGTGGAACTACAGACCAACTCTTTACTCTTGTGACTGTTCTTGAGGGTTCCTGGGAGTATGACCAACCCGTCTACATGTGCTTTGTAGACTTGGAGAAGGTGTATGACCGGGTGCCCCGGGATCGGTTGTGGGAGGTGTTTCGGGAGTCTGGGGTGAGTGGTTCTCTACTGAGGGCTGTTCAATCAATGCTAGCCTGGGAGCGTCTCGGGATCCCTCAGTCGGAGGTGGTAGATGTCGCTCGGGAGAAGGGCGTGTGGCGTGACCTCCTGAAGCTGCTGCCCCCGCTACCCGGCAACGGATAAGCAGGTGACGATGGATGGATAACAATCAACAATAAACAATAAAGCACAAAATAACTCATGGAAGACAGGAGCTGCTGATTTATTTTTAATTAATTGTTATGTAAAAACAAATATTACAGCTTTTCATCATTTATCATGTTCATGATAAATCACAAACGCAAAAATATTTTTACACAATTTTGTAAAGTACAAGTACCACGCCAACTGCATTGTGGTACTTATACTATTAATAATCATTGAAATAATTATTGAATATATATATATATATATATATATATATATATATATATATATATATATATATATATATATATATATATATATATATATATATATATATATATATTCAATGACTATTAATAGGATAAGTACCACAATGCAGTTGTCGTTAGCAATCAACTGGGTAGTGACATCACTATTCACTGTTAGACCACTCCATCTCTTCAGTCAGCACAGGCCGTCACTTTTCTAGTGTGGTGGAAGGGTACTGGACTGCTACACTTGTCAGACTTTAGTGGGTTGGCAAGTCCTGGACAAGGAATTCTTCATGGAACCACAAAGGTGATAAACCCAACTGCAAAAGAATAGACACACCCTTAATCACTTTCTGTGTGTATTTATTAGACAACATTGTATATATGTAGAAGCTGACAGGTAGTGAGGAGTGTTTCAAACTGTTGCATTGAACCCGGTACTCAGCAATGGTTCTGACTGATCACCTAGTTTAACAGAGCCAGAGTCCGCACACTAGAGTGATGGTGACAGGCGTCATTATCATGGAGCATCATCGTCAACAAACTTCCTTAAACAGGTTTCTGGGTTTATTGCTTCTTGCAAGCTTCTGAATAAAAAAATAATTTTCAGGGGAGACTCTACTTATGTCATATCATAAGCATATAAGCAAAGACTGGGGCTTTTGATCATCTGTGTGAGCACTGACTAACTTAGCAATCACTTTAGTGATGGAAATGTTGTGTCCTTTAACAACAAAATCTCTAATCTTCTTGAGAGAGGTAATGATCGAAACAACCCGAGTACAGATGGTTGAAGACATAGCTACATCATACCTACAGCAAGCGCAGTGTGCTGTTTTTTGTGTTTTTCTTTTTTTTTGTCATCTGCCATTCAATGGTTACGCATAGTGACTAGTTACATGAAACAAACAAGAGCATAGACATTTCAAACCAGATGCCGATGATCGTCGATCATGGCAGATCTATCCTGATATTCTGCCAAGTGTGTGCAGAAAATCATGAAGCAGTCAAAGAATTCTCCATTCTGGAGGTAATGCATTCGCAGATGCTGAGAAGATGTTCTGCAGAGCCTGGTGTCCAACTGGCCCTGAATTGCGTCGCCTTATCATCTATTATCTGAGAGCCGAAGGTTTCACTATTATTACTGATGCGGTCAAAATAGAAGGTTCTTGCAGCGAGTGCCAACTGTACCAACAGAAGTCCCTGGGAACAACGGGACACAAGCAAAGGTTGTTGATGTGGATAGAAAACTGAATTCAGACGGTTCTGCGTTTAGAGACCAAAACACTAGATGAAGTCATGCGGCATTTGCTGTTGTTGATGAGACTTCTATTGTCCTAACATTGGAAGGTGACCTCCAATTAACACAGCACATATATCTCACTGCAAAGTTGTCCCAGGACCGCTTGAGTGTCAATTGATGGACACTCCGTCATCTTGCTTGGGGACAGAGAACCAGTCAGTTGCTGTTTATAACCCCTTTTAGGTGGCTCTCCTCCTAATGTTAGTACTGTAGTATAGTACTTAACCAACTACATCTTTTTTTCACGTGTGGTGCTGCCAATGCGTCAACATGCAACACTGAAGGCTGCCTTTTTCGTCAGTATAGGATGCAAAAGGTAACTTTCCCGCTTCTCTGAGAGCCCTCCAGTGTCAGTGGAAGAGTTGAGTGGTTTGGAGAGTGAGAATTCAGGGGAGACAAGAGATAATTGTGACTTTGATGTCACCCAACTCCCACAGGTTTCCACATCTTGCCTGTGGAGGACCACTACTGAGACCCCCTGAGGTACTCTCAACATCTGACCACAAGGATGGAGCTCTGACAAGGTCCATTCTTCAAGGTTGCCTCCTCAAGATTCTGGCTGACTCTGGGTCCGGAATGAGTGAGTACCCCCTCGAGGACAAGATACCCCACAATATCAAAAATGCCAGCGCACCTTCCACTCTGACATTTTTGACAGTTTCTCTTGGACAATGGCATATCAGTCTTAACTCTCTTCAGTCTTTTTAGCTGCCATCGCAGCATAGAACGGCCTCTACTCTCTAATCAGGAAGTTCATCAAGGGAGCCTGCAAAATTCATCCTCCGTAGGGCCCAGTCTGCCTCCAGTGGTGAGATTTTCCCATAAGTCCCGTAAATAAACTAACTAAAGTGAAGCTTGTTAAATACAGTAAGAGCACAATTACCGATCACTTTAAGACTTAGAGGGAATAATTAATCTTAATTATTGTACTTAATGTTTCATGTAGCATTCATAGTGTACTTCAGAAGGTTGCTAAATATGTGTTACTCATTACTCCTCATTGTTGTTCATTCTTCATTGGTACTCCACGAGGGGGCATGAAATGCGGCCTCCAAGTTATGGTATATGTCCAGATTGCCATCTTGGAGTTCAATTCTCAGCTTTTCAGGGTAGATAATTCATGCCTTTACGTTCATTTCCAGGACTTTCTTCCTTATTTCCACTTGCATTTTTGGCCAGCCATGGTACCTTGAGAACCTTGAATTTCCTCACTTCCTGCTGGAATTTCACGAGGATGGGCTGTGGTCTTGTTCCCTGCCCGATATGCTCATTGGTTCTGCTTATGGATGTATTTCTTTCATCCAGAACCTTCAATGTTTTGTTCTCTGATTGCAGTCTTTTATTTTACGAGCTTTCTTCCAGGTCTTTTTTTCTCTTTCAACATAATTACGAAGACTCACAATTATCTTCAGTCGTTCAGTCGTTCACTCTAGCTGTTAGTATAAAAAAACAAAAGACAACGTAACTTTCTTTGGGTGACCTAATAGCGGGCATGTCCAGTGTGTGACACCACAGCCATCCAAATACAGTAGGAGCAGTTCAATTGTTCTCCTTCTAGCACAGTCCCAGCACAGTTCCTGCCCACCCCCAGCACACTTCCAGCTGTGGCAGTGATCCCCCTCTTCTTGAGGGAGTGTTTTTGAATAATGTAAACTCCAGCTACTCATTGCGCTACAAGGTGTGAACTGAAGGTGGCAGTTTCTCTTCATACACAAAGCCCAGAGTAACTAGTGAAAGCTGGTCTCACACCAAGTGTGATTAGGGCTTCACATATAATCCCTCCACTCAGTAAACAAAAGGTAAAAAAAGGTTACTTGAGGAGCCAGTGTATGGCAAGCTGGGGTTCATGAGACGACTTCTTCATGCTATTTCCATTCTTACATTTTGTAAATGGTGGTGTGCCATTGTATCAGTACCTTTCAATTTTAATACAAAAGCTCAATGCTCCAGCAGCAATGTGTTTTGGATTATTGTCCTGTACAAAGCGATGATCTGATGTCTTCTGATGTACGGTGCAGCATACTCTTTAAGGATATACAGCAGGGGAGGCCAACCAGTCAGAGGGTAAGTGCCACATTATTTTACTGTGTTGCTGAAAAGAGCCACAGCCTACAAATATGTAAGGCACTAAGGCTCACCTGAACAGCTGGTCATGTGACATAGTGGCAGTATAGCGGTTAAAGCACATCCCTGTGTGTCACAAGTGTGTGTTTTGCACCCCCACAGTCACAAATGACATCGCTCTCCATTCACCCTGAGAACACTGTTCCTCACAATCCTGGAATCTCAGCAACATCATTCAACAATCATATAAACCTCTATATCTCTCTGTGTGTCTATCTACCTCTCTCTCTCGCTCTCTCTCTGTATATATATATATATATATATTTATATATATATATATATATATATACACGCCACTCCCTCCTCTTTCAGCGTGAACTGGACCATGACTCCAGATCGATAGAAAAGCCTTGTTTGTGCTCGGATCGTATGGGATCTCTGCACTTTGAGTCACTAACGTCCATCGTGACTATCTATTGTTGACCGTCAAAAGTTCTCAGATATTAATGAATCAATGTTGCGAGTGGTCGCCTCGTCACACTGGTTTGCTTAAATGGTGATTCCTGGAAGCAAAAATCAGAACACGACACACGCAATGGTGAAAGAGGTATCAAGACCACTTACACCAATTGTCTTGCTAACATCTCAATCATTCGTTGATCATCGCTCCGGAGTTCATACTATTTTGTCCAAGAGGCTTCTGTGCTGAGCGGTGCTTAGCATGCATGATCCGTGTATTGAGAAGCCCGGTTTCGCTACGGATGACTGTCAAGTCAACTGTCTCTGACACAGTAAGCAGAAAGGTACAGTCCCACTATTGAAATCGCTGAGGGCAAAATGTATCCACGCGCCTCCCCGTGGATAAACGAGGCATTGCAGGGGTCCGGGGCTTTCCCCACTGACCACGTCATCGCGCTGCGGAGCAGCAGGTGTCCGTGAAAGGAACGGAGGCACCATGGGAAGCTGGGAACTTTTCAGCTGCTTCATCTGTTAAAACCAGACAAGTTTAGCAACAGGAACCAGACCAAGCGCCCAGGCCTGAGTTCACTTACGAGTTAAATTCACACCCTCTCGAGAATGACTGGACGACTGAACGGCTGAGATAATGAAAAAACAGTGTTTGTACCGGACATGTAAGTCATTCTTCGTGTTTAACATGGGTGTTTGGTGTGTAGAGCATCGTTTTAAGACATTTCAGCTCTGACAATTAGCTACTGGCAGCTAACATCTGCTAGCACTTATCAGAAAGAGGTTAGCTGATTCAGTGTCATCTGGTTTGGACACAGGTGCAACATGTCTCTGCAGGTCCAACAGACTACACTGTTCTGCAGACCTGCACTGAGCTACTGAGACATGTGACCAAAGTCAACATTTCACCCCTGGCATTGTTCTGGAACTTAAGGAAGAAGACTAAAAGCTACACCTGTGTCTTTATAATTCTATGTTCAAATTCTTTTGCTACAGAAGCAATTTGTGAGTGCCATTGTGACTCAGGCATCGGAAATAAAGTTTTATTTTCTGCAATCAATCTTGCAGCTGCAGCTGCTGACTGAATGATCAAATTTTAATTTATTTCAGGAGCTCAAGTTCAATTTAACCAATTTTAACCATCCTCCTTCATAATCCTTTCCAAAATCTGTCTGCCATATTGTTATTCCTTTCCCAACCCATAAAAAATCATAACAAACATAGTGGGTGAAATATTTGGCAATGCAGTGTTTTGTGTGTTAAATGTGTGTTTCCTGATGCTAAACTTCCAGTTCTCCTCCATACTTTTGCATGAACACTGGAAAGAGAGTGTGTGTTCTTCCTCATCCACTCATTTTTTCAGATCAGTGTGGATTTTAACATGTCCATTAATGGAAGGTGCTGAATTGATTTGTCTTTCTTTGCACGGCATATATAAATGTTTAGATTCACATCAGCAAACTGCATAGACATCGTCGTCCTGCAACATTTTATTGTTGTCGTTTAAGATCTTAAAGTTTGCCAATTTAAGAGTGTTTTTTTGTCTCTGATGACATTTAATTGTGTCAATTGCTATATATAATATAGTTATTGGAATTGTACAGTCATTCAATTGTCATTTGATGCGGAGTGTATGTACTTGAGTGAAAACACTATACATTTATTGGAACATGAGAAAGAGTGAGTGTGTGTGTGGTCTTTCTCATCTACTCATGCAGTCATTCCACCTTCGTTTAAATTTCTTCTTTTTTGATTACATACTGTATATAAAAAGGCTCCACTGAGATAAAAAACAACAATGCAAATAATAATCCTCCAGCTCATCTTTACTCCCACTACAGATCACTCAATGGTCCATGTAGAGTCCTCCCTAACCTCGTCTGTCACTCAGTTTGTGCTTCAGTTGTTCCACTAAATGATTTCACTCATTGACTAGATCGGGCCATAGGAAGATTGCGTGTCTTCCTTGGAGTTGTTCAGATGGCATCATTTATTTTGTACTTACATGCTGCCAATAACTTTAATCTACTGGGAACCGAGTACTGTTTTTATTGAAATACTTCAAATATGATGTCTCATGAGTGAGATAACTGACTGTATCAGTGTTGTGAACTTTGGATTCGTGTGGTTGGCTAGACATTATCAAAAGCGTGACCACTTTTTATCTGCCTTGTTTTGAAAGCAAAAGGAAGAGCTGAAACAAGTAAAATCAGTTAACACAGGGTGATCAGTAAACTCTGTTTTCACATCATGGAAGAGATAAGGAAAAAAAAAAGCTGTACTTTTACTCACCTTTCTGAAGAAGGCTCTTCCAAGAATTGAGATACAGGTAAGACTGACTCGATTGCCACTGAGCCTGATCATTGTCACAATTTCCTCATGTTCCATTGTCTCCACCGGAACTCCATTGACTGCCAGCAGCAGGTTTCCATCCTCCAACCCCGCTCCCTCAGCTGGGCTCCCAACTTCCACTTCGCGCAGAATGTGCACTGGATTTACCCAAACCCCCCAAAAAAACAAAATTTGTGACGGACAGCGACCACAGCCATTGTTGTACAGAGTGTCATTGAAATCTACACTGTCAGCCTTTCATGTAAATTTACAGTATCTGAACAGTATTTTACTATATTACTGTCATACAGTATCATACTGTAAACTGTAATGCATCCTGGGAGAAAAAAATGTGATTACAGTAAATTATAGTATTTTAAGAGAGTGTCATTTTTTAAAGGAGTATACTGTACAGTACAGTATACAGCAGAGCATCATGGGAAGATTAAAAGTGCGCAAAATAATTTGAAAATCAACTGTCCACTGTTTCACTCATAGCCTATAAGATGAAAAAAAAATCTTCTGCTGCTTATATTTTATTTTGGTTGACTTAAACTGCAAGCCTGCCAACAGTCTACTGCCACCACGAAGGCGCAGTTGCAGGACAACTCTGCCTTCGGTCACAGATCTCCGGAGCTGCCTGACGTCCTCCACTGAGTAAGTGAACATTAAATTCATTTTTTTTCTGACTTTGGGGAAGGGTTTGAAGGTTTCTGCTGTCAAATTCTCTGTTACTTAGAAGAGCGTTAAAACAAACACGTTCAAAATGTTTGTTTTCCAAACTAGCTAAAAGTTTTACATGATCTTCTAAAGATGAGAATGTTGTAGTGTTGCAAGTTTAACCTAATGTTACAGTGCTTTGTGTGCCTGTTTGCACAGAAAAGTTTGTATTTGTTATGTTATATAGTTCACGAAAATATTGAGTTTCAGCTATCTATACCGGTTTACATTAACGTCTTAATTTGCTGGTAGATATTCTTTTAACTACTTTACACAAAGTATTTTCCATTGTTCTCAACTAAAGTCCATTCATTGTCAATCAACATATACTCTATCTATAGGGTCTAATAATTAATTTTGTTTTTGTGCTTTTTTAAGGTGCCACACCCGCCACTGTGCTGTTGACTGTGACACTGCCACGTTTGATTGTGGTTGGTGAGTCCAGTTTCTTATTTTGACAAGAAGAGGAAGCGCGGCAAATCATTTGAAATGTGTTAAATAATTGGTCAGAATTTTGCGGAAATATATGATAATTCAATATTGTTGGGTTTTAACACCTTTTACATTTTAATGAGCTCTGGGCCACTTAAATATTACAAAATAAAAGTGTCAAAATGACTGAAAGGTAAGAATTGCTTTTGCTGGCACTTCACAGCAAGTGTTCAACTTCACAGCGAGTTTTTTTTTTTTCAAAGATTCGGATGGATTACATTATTTTTGTGATTTTTGTTAATAATTCCAAACCTGTAATCTTTTTCTCAGTTTCAATGACAAACGAAAGTTGGATGTTGAGCTTAGAAAAAGGGGTGCTATGTGAAGGCACAGCCTTTGTGCTTTGGCTTGCAGTCCTCTTCTCGTCCTACAACAACTTCAACCTTCACTATCAATCTGATGCAGCATGCACACTGGAATTCATTCAGGGGTAGTTTCTCTTTCACATGTTCTATACCACAGAGCTTGACTGACACAAGAAGAGCAACTATAAAAATAAATACGGCCTCTATCAAAATTATTATGGCCATTACAGCAGTTAACATTCTGCAATACTACATTGTACTGAACATTGCACTTAATTGATATATTGCGTTCATAAACTGATTTCACCTGAAAGAAAAAAAAATCAATCCAGAGAAAGGGACAAAAGCTAGTCATGAGAAGGTACAAAGCAAGAAGAGAGGTAAGATGGTCCAAAAGAAGCAAGCATCAGTGAATCCGTGTGTCAGCACACTCATCAAGAACATCAGTGACTTCAAATGGGACTTTGTCTGATCACTCCCATACACACATTTAAACACTGTTTGTTTACTTGTATACTGACTGAAACGATTGAAACAGAGTATTTTCATATTTAAACTATTGGAATTAGAGAGAAACTGTTTTTTACTGTTCACTTACCTATGCTGTCTGTAGGTTATGCTATAAGTTACTCCGGTATGCACTGTAATTGAAGTAAACAAACAAACAAAAAAAAACAATAAATATTTGAAAAGGAACTGAAGTTATTGTTGTCTTGCTGTAAGTTCTTTTTATAGATGTATTACTATTGTTATTATTATTAGTAGTAGTAGTAGTAGTAATAATGTTAATATTACAGTAAGGTATTGTAATTATTTCAAAACTTTCCACTGTAAATTTACAATAATTTACTGGAAAATAAAATGTTCTAAATTTCCAGCAAATAATTGCAGATCCATTTACAGTAATTTACGGTACAATATATTCCTTTAAAATTGCTGTAATCAACTGGCGAAGCTGCTGCCAGTAGATTACTGTACATTTAGAGTGGATTACAATCACTCCTGGGTGAAATGAAAACCTTGAATAAATGCAAACATTTGTACACATTGGAGAGGAGATTGAAAAGTGGGGGAATATGAGACTGAGGAATGTCATGATTATGGGACTCGACCACACATGACCCGACCAATACCTTTCAGTGGAAATGCAGTACTGTTACTCAATCAAATATGTGGGTGAACGAATGCATTCACAATTAACTCTTTGAATTGCTAATATGACAGAGTGTTTCTCTCCCTAAATTAAGGGCACATTAAGCATCACTACCAAATTAAGATAAATATCGTTATTCATTTGTGCGCATTAGTGTTTTATTCACTCATTTATTTTTATGTATTTTTTTCATGATGCTATTTTTTCTACTGTATCTGTTTCTGCCTTGTTGATTGTGTTGTTTTTTCGTCAATATATTTAATGTTTAATGTTTGTCTTTAATGCTGCCAAAATGGCACCATTGTGGGATGAATAAAGGCAATCTAATCTAATCTAATCTAATCTAATATGCTGCAGCGGTGACAAGACTGGTTGTAGAAGCTAATTGTATATGCACACATGCAATACGGAAATTCTCATGCTTAAAGTGACAATGCGTAACATTTAGACATAAATATGTGTGTATGAACAGTCAGACTCTTTAGCTCTCTGTCAGACGCTCCCTTGGACTATGTAACTTTCTCTGAGCGAGCTGCCCGGAGGCGTGTTCTGAGAGTGGCCTCATAGCCCCAACACCAGCCCCACCGCCAGACTTTACAGCAGAACGACGGAGCGATCTCAGAAGTAATCTGAGTTCCTTTGTTTACATCATGGAAGAATGGAATGAGAGAGTGAGATCCCGGACAAGAGTCAATATATTAGATGCATTTACAGCGTGGCAATAACTGATAGCAACGAAAGGCCTTTCTTCTGATACTGAAGTGGTCTTACTCAACTTGTAAGTCAATTTTGTGTTCACTGCTGTCTCTGTTGTATTATCAAATCATTTTTTAAGGGAAACAAATGTGTCTATGTTTGTTGTTTGTATAGCGTATGCTTGCAGATGAACTGTGGTGCTAAAACGGGGTGCTAGATGTACTTTGTGTATGGCGAAAATAGTCATTCAATGAATTGCCAGTGAAAATGACTTCAGTTTTTACACGGTTATTGATGTCTGCTGTTTATCGTATTGCCCCGTCGAAGCGCACAGTGAACATATAGTGGGCCAATCCGATTTGACAATGCATTTGATCATTTGCTTATTAAGCACATTGAACATTGGCCAAAATTATTATGTATCTCAACTGTTCATTTAGTCTTTTTTTTAATTTTTATTTGTGCTGACAACATTTAGCCACAACATCACTAGGTGCACAGGTATGTTGCGAAAAGTTGTGTAGGTATCACAACTAATGCTCAACTGAGTATCAACATATAGTGTGTCACTGGCACTTCAATTACCTATGATCAAATCTCACCACGGTCAGCACAGTGCCGCTTGAAATGTATTATTTTGCATCCACATTTGGCACCGACCAATTATTAATTCTACGTGTAATAATGTGTATATTGATACTTATTACCCCTCAAACGGCTCTGTGCGTCTGTCACAGTGACTTCCATGATGACACTCTCAGTAAAGGGGCAACCTGGTCTAAAGGCAATTTGTTCATGCTGTCACAAATATTTAATCAACTGCATCGTGCATGGGGGCACGAACGCCTTTTGTTCCGAGTAGAACGGGAAAAAATTAATGGGGCTCCAATTGAGGATCATCGTACCTGCAAGAACAGATGCTATTCCATCATACTGCTGCAATTTATTTGTGCTTCTACGACCTGATGACTCTTCTGAGGACAATGTTACAGAATCTTGTCTGAAGCCTGCTCTTAACATGACCAGCAAAGATTTACTCATTGGTAAAGATGAGGATACAGACCTCCGCAAGACCATAAAAAAATCTGTGCTGGAATACTTGACCAGCAAATATGATGACCCAAACATTGTAGATCTCATCAACATGGCATGATTTCTTGATCTACGCTTCCGCAGTGAACACTTGACTCCTGAAGAGACTGCAGTCATCACAGCAAACACTAGAGTTGTTTTGCAATCAAACACTGTTTTATTATTCATTCCAGTTACAACTTACTAACTTATCTGGATATATATGGTGTGCGTGTTATCGAGATATTTATAGTTATCGCCAAAATGTATTCATTTATGTATTAATGTATTAACTATTTTTTTCCATATCGCCCAAACCAAGTTTAGAGTCGTGTGTACAGTCAAAAGTGTGTGGGAGAGAGGCAGGGGACTGGTGAAGGTGAGGGAGCAGAAGAAGTGAAAACAAATAAGTTAAGGCTTAAGAGACCACTCATAGACAGTGATGGACAGATTAAAAGAGGTGAATAGAAAAGTGCAGGCAAGTTGGACCAGGTGAGGACAGTTGTCTATAGTGATAGATCTGTGATTTCATCATTTTTAAATATTCACTCTTACTGTGAAATGTACGAATGTAGCAGATGGAAAGGCAGTTAATGCGCTCGCTGCGTTTAGTGGCACCAACCAATCACCAGGGGACGCTGCTACTATTTAAGTGACGTGGGCACTGTCAGGTCTCTCTCTCGCTCTGCTTCCGGACTGCTGTTTTTTTTTCCAGGTCACCCGCAAGCTGTCGGGCAGCACAGAAAAGTGGCTCGAGTTTGGAGCGTCGTGGTGATGCTGGTTGGATCGCTGTCACATGTATGGCTGGTAAGCTGTCGTTCTCCCCCATCATCCTGGTTTGCGATTTGGTAAAGCTCACAGCTGGTTTTAAACGTATAGATGCGTTGCCGGTAGCTGCGCTGCGTCCTCTACTGCACTGCACTTGGGCAGGTGCATCATCGTGTGCCAAAGTCTGGTAAGTGACGAACGATTTAGGAACGCAGCACTTGGATTGACCATAGCACCTCTGATTTAGATATGTCTCATCGGAGATGTGACGGCGCATCACCAAGACGGGAAGAACCACTGCTGTTTTGTACGGTGCAGTTTCGTGCAGCACTGTTTTGTATGGCGTTGCTTTGTGCGCTTCAGGTCTTGTTTTGTTTTGTAATTTGTTCATTCTGGGTGATGTTTGATATTCCTTTTATCGTTCATTATTCAGTCAGTCTGTTATTTTGTTTCAAGTATTTTGTTCATTTATTGCTACTGACTCCTCTTGTAGCTGCTGGGGCCCAGATGGTATATGTGACCTGGTGGTGGTTTGTTTCATCGTGTGCTTTGCTGTTGGGGACACGTTTGCATGTTTGTGCATCTTGGATGTGTTTGTTCGGGTTCATCAGGTTGTTGTGTTATCATACCCGCCTTTGAGGGTGTCTCCCATCCCCAGATCCACTATAGTCTTGCCACTTTTATTTCTGATTGTTGCATTTTAGAGTGATTCGTATTAATAAAGGATCTATATTTATTAACATGCAATTGGAACCTTGTCTCATGTCTCCTGAGTAATCGGACTGCTGACCTTTTTTACGCCACTGTGTGCTCTAAGAGGTCCTGTGACAGTGAATTTGTTTTTTAAGATAATAAAGTCTTATCTATGTAGTGATATTAGGAAAAGACGGTATCATGGAAGCCAGCATCTGTGACATGGATAATATAAGAATAATATCATCTCGAAAGTCTACCTACGTCCACCCGTACTTACGACAACGGCCAGCAGATGCTTTTTTTTTTAATTCAATGTCTGGCACCGCAGCACGTAGCAGCCCGGCAACGCGTACAAGAGTTACGGCAGCACAGTATCCCAGCATCTCACACAGCGATCTACCGCTACAGTAGTACCTATAACACTTAAAGCTTCCCTGGAGTAAAAACATTGGTCAGTTTCTTAAAGTGTTTTGCATCATACAACTGTCCTTAGACTGACAACGTGAGGAGTGAATATTTAAAAATAATGAACAGTAATGTGTCTGTGGTCTATTACAGTAAGTAGTAATCTATTCCAATGGGTCCCCTATTTCTCCTGTCCAGTGTTGGGACGCTGTAATGGTCAGGAAATACTGCTCAGCGCTACTGGAGTTCATGGTTCTGAAGTACCAGCCATTCTATCTTGCGAGAGAATTTACTGCCATACTGCTGGTGGCTGTTTACATCGCTCCTAACCACAACGACAACAGATCTGAGGAACTGAACGAACTGTACCATCACATCAGTGAACTGCAGACAGTCCACCCAGACGGCTTGTTCATTCTGGTTGGAGATTTCAACCATGCTCACCTAAAAATTGTATTTTCAAACTCACACTCAAACAAAAACTTTCCAACACGAAGAAGCAACATTTTGGACAATGTCTACACCCCCCAAAGAGGAGCGTAGCAGGCCCTTCCCCTTCCTCACCCGGTTGCCTTGGACCATCTCACTGTTATGCTAATACAACATGCAGACCACTTGCGAGTGTCACAAAACTGGTTCGGAAGCAGGTATGGGTGTGGCAAGATGGGGCAAGAGAAGCACTCCAAGACTGTTTTGCCACCACAGACTGGAGCATGTTCAAGCAAGCTGCAACCTACGACCCCACCATAGACATCCAGGAATACACAGAGTCTGTCATAGCCTATATAAGCAAGTGCACAGATGACATTACCACGACCATCACCGTCCGGGCTAAACTAGATGTCACGGCTGACAGGAGAGGTCCACAGGTTACTGAAGATATGCAACGCTGCCTTCAGATGTGGGGATGAGGCAAGCACAAGGTCTGGACAAGCCAACCTGTCCCGTGGCATCAGGGAAGCAAAGAGGCAGTACTCCAGGAAGGCCCCACGCAGCTTCAGCGACAATAGAGACACCAGGAGTCTGTGGTATCCAATCCATCATGGACTACAAGCCCTCGCCTTAGACCTGTGATATATCCCACTAAACTCACTGAACAACTTCTTTCCTCATTTTGAAGCACAAAACAAGACTCATACACACAAGACACCCCCTCCAGGGCACCCAGTGGTCGCACTGACCCCGGTCAGCATGAGGAGATCCCTCCACAAGATCAATGCACGGAAGGCCATGGGCTTAGCCAACAAACCATTGTGTTCTGAGAAACTGCTGCTGAACTCAGAGATATCTGTACGGACATCTTCGACAACTCACTGAGACAGGGGGTTGTTCCCACGTGCTTCAAAGCCACTACCATCATCCCGGTCCCAAAGAAGTCAGCTCCCTCCTGCTTCAACAACCGCCGTCCGGTACCACTGACCCCCATCCTGATATTAGTTCTTCGAATGACGAGTCATCCACCACATCAGGTCCTCCCTACCTGGACCCCTTCCTGTTCGCTTATCAGCCCAACCGGTCAACGGACGATGCATCTCCACCGCGGTCCACTCTGTTCTCACCAACCTAGAGACCAAAGACTCATATGTCAGAATGCTGTCCGCAGATTTCAGTTCGGCATTTTACAACATCATCCCCCAACAGCTCTACAAACTGACTCAGCTGAGCATCAACACCTCGATATGCAACTGGCTACTGGACTTCCTGACAGGGAGACCACATGCACCACAGGCAGCAACACATCCAGCACCATCACCCTGAACACAGGGGCCCCTGCTCGTGCAGAGAATAGAGAACATCATAACCAGTTGCATCACTTTGTGGTACTGAGCCTCAGCTCTTCCTTTAGCAAGACTTTCCACCGCATAGTAAGATCAGCCAAGAAGATCACAGGAGTCTATCCCTCCTCTGGCCACTTGGATGGATATTTTTTTTCACATTTTCTGGGTGGATTATGAAATACACTTTTTCAGATATCCATTTTTGCGTTTTGTTGAGGGATTATTTTGTGGAACAGGACCTTGTGGGTGGCGTTTATTTATGGACAGTTTAGTTTGTTTTGCAAGTGGATGTGTATTTTTTGTTGAAAGTATTTGAGATAAAGACTCCCTGTTTAAGGTAGTTTAACACGAGAAGACCCCCAGATTTTTATAACCCCCCTAAAGTCCTGGAGAAGGGTCGGAAGACCCCGAGTCCAAACTGACGACTCTGACAGCAACAATTAGTATTTCTTCTTTATTTGTAAATGAAGCCATCGCCTGAGGAATGCACCAGTCAGCCATTCAAATGACTCTCACGTGTTTTTGTCAGCCCAATGGGCACCCTGCCTGGCCAATCAATGTGCAAGCCTGTAGTTTTTGCAGTGTAATTACATTGATACAATATGTTCATCTTCTCTGCAATACAGCTACGTGCAAAATACAATAATAGATAAAAGTAATACAGGCCACCTCAATGTTATTTTGATTAAATATTTTAAATGCGCCCCACCACTAAAAAATGAAACATGCTGGTTTTACAAAAAAAAAAGAAAAAAAGTATAAACATTGCACTTGTGCACAAAAACACAAAGAACCTGACCTCCTCCAGCTTACCTGGTACCCTCAGGGAAATCATGTGGCAGCGGGGGATGGTGGGCTAAAGGTTGCAAATTTGCATGCAGCCTTTTTCGCTGGGGGAGATAAATAGTCAACGTGCAGCGTGTCCTACAACCTTGTTCGACACATCAGCATTGATGAACCGCTTTTCCCATTAAAGACTTGCTGCTGTTTCCTACAGTACATTTCAATGTCACATGACAAGTTTGGGATCAACTTTTGTGGACTTGATGCTCAAAAACTTGAAGTACATTTGCAATGTTCTCCCATCGCTCGGCAAGGACCCCAGTGGTTCCAGTGGGGGAACTGTCTGAAAGTGAAGTGACGAGACTGATGGAGTCATTCATAGATAAGGGCAGAACTCCAACAACATTTTTTTTTTTTTACATCGCTGTCCCTTGACAACTCCTGAGCCAGAAAGCCACCATCCTTGGCACAGTCAACAAGCCTACAGTGTCAGTAATAGCTGGAATGCACTACTTGAGTTCCACAAGCAACGGACATCAGTCATTGTGATGTTTCATATGGGATTCTTCCATGAAAAAACATGCTGAAAACCGTTATGTTTATTCACACCTCCATTATGTGTTATGTGCTATCCGTTTCTTTCTGTGTTTCACCTTCGTTTAAATATGTTTGATAATGTGAGACTACATGTCCAATAAGAGATAATTTTTCTGATGGCCCAGCTGTTCCTATTTATGCCGTAGCAATACGCCACCATCGTTTACTGTGCTGTAGGATAATAAAGACGAAGGTGAAGCTTTTTCCTGTCTAGGTTTATTTCATCATGACTCAGCATGTTTCAATAAGCAGCATACAGGGCTAAGAGCGTGAGATCAAAACGCCCTTTCCCACTTTTATTTCAAGTTGACTGAGGAAACAGATGTCACAGTTAGAAAATACTGGTTACCTAATGTAACGATATTTCTATGAATACGGCTTTTGCTATTGGTTAATCCACACTAAGGCGCTCGCCTCGACCTGAGACTTCAATTGATTGGCTCTTCGCCCAGGAAGGCACGGCCTATTGCGTATAACCCCCTCGTTTTCCGCTGCTCTGCCCCTTTTGGAACCCAGCTGCCGAAGACAGGCCTGCTGGGCAGCCAGTTAGAGAACTTCGCAGTATTTCTATGTCATATGTGCTTCGCAGACCATGACCCTGCTTGGCATGGAAGCTCTGCCAAACAGCACCACTGAAGAGGAGATGGACCTTGTGGAGTGTGCTTTGAGGTACTCAGCTCCTGTGGTCTCATACGCCTTCTTGATGACTGAGCACACCCAGTGTACCAACCACTGGGCAGAAACCGCCCTCTCTTTCAGACTCCCACCATAACGGACAGTCTGTCCGACAGTCTGAAGTCCCCAATTCTGTCACACAAAAGATGCAGTTTCACCTCCTCATTTTGATGAGGGGGAAGATAGAACGACTACAAGATGATTACCTGTGACCAATACACTGAGGTGATCACCTTTGGTCTGAAAGCAGTGTTAGGCATACAGTAAGGATTGACTGACAATGCTTTCAGATCATTCACCCGTTTAGCTGACGTCAAACCTAAGAGTAATACCATGTTAAGGGTCTGGTACGCCAGAAAAGAAAGAAAAGAAAGCTTGGGGTTCGAACTGAGGTTTACACAGGCCCTCTAGGACCACCTGCAGACTCCACCTCTGGGTTAGGCTCCTTACAGGAGGCCTGGCTTGGGTCAACACTCCGGTAATATTCGAGATTGGCCATGGAGGTCAGTCTGACCAGGTCCGGAAACTATGTCATGTTTGGCCTGTGCGGCGCCACCGTGATGACTGACAGTTTCTGTTCCCTGACGCGCTGCAGAAATGGCATTATCAACCTGATCATTTGGCTGCACTCCTTTGTTCCTCAACTGAGCCCTCCTGCTCAAACACTGCATTGTCCGGGGCCGCCGCCAGGAACGCCATGTTGTTGGCAAGATTCTGGAGGTGAAGCGAGCAAGAGAAGGTCTGGTTGACAAGCTGCATGATGAGACTGTCCTTCTCATGTGGAAGACTCTGCTTCTGTCCCGACCAGAGGGAAGGAGAAGGCGTTAGACAGAAGCTCATAGTATCACCTGAGGGTGGTAAACCTTTTGAATATTCCATCCCTGCCATCATTGCGTATCCAGTGAATGTCCTGGGGGGCGCAGATACTCAACAGCTGCTGCACCTCCCTTGCTGAGTGAGCCCAGAGGTGCGCCGTATTTGGACACGTGCTTTCGTGACCATGGAGATGGAGAGGTCCTCTACCTGGGGCTCGTCAGCGGGGGGAAGATACACTGAAAGAGTCCTCCTGGCCATCCGGAACAAACTATGCATCTCGTCTAGCGGGTAAACTCTTGGCCAGGTCCACTGTTGCTGTCTCATTGGCGGCATCCTCCAAAACGGAGAACATGGTCTCCTTGTCATCCTCAGGAAAGACGTTAAGACCCACCGAGGTCTCATAGAAGTGGTGGTCGTCCTCCTCGGTTGCGTCAGCCCAAACCAGCCCTCCCGTCCTCGTGGAAGGAAGGGAATCCACAGTCGGGGAAGCAAGGTTCTGAGGAGCCACGCTATCCGATGAAGTTGGTGAGGCATACTCAGACATGCAGCGTAAGAGTCCCAAAGATGGAGATGCGCTGAGCCCAGTAGCACGAAACAAGAGTTTTGGTCGACAGCCTCCAAAGGAAACATCTCTTGCACCGTGACCCGATGGTTGTGACTAGTCGCAGGCTGAATGGAAAAAGAGGCCGAACAGCGGAAGACGAGGGAGGCTATACATGATGGGCAGTGCCTTCCTGGGTGAAGAGCCAATCAATCGATGTCTCAGGCCGAGGCCAGCACCTTGTTGTGGATTAACCAATAGCGAAGGCCATTAGAGGGCACACATGACATAGAACTATTCTTATTCAATAAATTCCTAAACAATTGACAGGGATGATGGAATTTGGCGCTGGTCGCGTCTCTCTCCAGCTCGAAGCACGTCTGCACAACAGAGGACTCTACAGATGGAACATGCGATATAGCATGTTACACTTGTCCAAACCAGATGGACCATAAGCACTTATAATGACAGTGAATTGGCGAAACCAGTTTTTCTTTCTGATGAATGCCAGCAGACGTTAGCCACGGAGGTTAGCCGCAAGCGGCGCAATTTTTATCTTCATGGCTAAACCGTTTGGCCAGCTTCATGTTTACTGTACCCTTTGACAGCGCAATGCAACAAACAACAGACACCGATAATTGTGTTGGATCATTTAAGATCATCTAAGTCATTTTCGCTGGCAATAAATTAATTGATAAATTATTTCCTTTAGCATAGCATACGTATATCTAGCATCTGTTTTAGCACCACAGTCCATCTGTTTCACTGCAAACATATATACTACACAGCGTATACACATTTGTTTGTCTTAAAAGTGATTTGGTAACACAGCAGAAACAGCAGTGAACACAAAAACGACTTAGAAGTCAAGTACAAACTTCGTCACTTCAGGATCAGAAGAAAAGTAGTTTGAAGCTCTCAGTTACTCGTCTGGCTGTAAATGCATCTCCTATATTGAATCTTGTCCGAGATCTTGCTCTGTCGGTTTCACGCTTTCTCTTCTTGGACTCCTCACTACGAACTATTGCCACAGTGTAAATAAAGTCAACTTGCTGCCTAGGTCGCTCTGCCCTTCTGTCGTAAAGTGTCGGGCTGAGGGTGGAGTTGGACCTATGACACCACTCTCAGAAAACACGCCAGACTGTTCGCCCAGATAAAGTTACACAGTCCAAGGGAGTGCTGAACAGAGAGTCTGACTGTGGGATTTTCGACTGCTCAGATTGAAACCTGTAATCTTTGGTGTTGAGTTTCATTCAGCGCAGCGGTGCAGCCCGTGTTGTGATTTTCCTTTTGCTCTGACTGTAAAATGTGAATAAAAGTGTTTTATTATGAAATCTTCCAGTTCCATCACCTTTTACAGGATGCACCACAAGAAGAGAATCAATACTGAATTGAAACGAGAAAATTTTGCTATACTCCACTCCCGGTGGAAATTGACAGATTGAAAACAAATCCTTCATATGCTTCATCATATGCTGTAGTCTCAATGATGGTCGAAAATGGGAATGAGTCTCAACACTGACCAATCTTTGTAGTGTCTTTTTCTTGGATGTTTTGACTATAAATCTATATTATTGTATGTACACACCACCATCTGCACTTCCCCACTGACTGTGATGTAGAAAGGAAATGTACATGGCTTTAGGAATGCACACAATTTCACAAGTCCAGGTATTCTTGTGCATTTGACATTTTCAATACATTGATATCACTTTTCAATCACTCAATTCAATTCAGTTAATGATAGTTACACTATTTCAACACAAGGCCCTTGGTCCTCAAGGATACTGAGGCTCCCATGACACCCAACAAACAAAATGAAGGTTGAATTTCAAAGAACTGTTCTCTTTTTGAAAACACAATCATCGAATTTCACAAATCTCTGACATCTTCCTCTTCTCCCTTCATGGGTTGCCACAGCAGGATCATCCTCCTCCGTCTGACCCTGTCCTCTGCTTCCTCTTCTCTCAAACCTACAAACTTCACGACCTCCTTCACCACATACATAAATCTCCTCTTTGGCCTTCCTCTCGACCTTCTGCCTGGCAGTTCCAACCTCAACGTCTCTCCACTGTACTTGTCCAAACCATCTCAATCTAGCCTCTCTGACTTTCTCTCCTAAACACCTGATATGTGCTGTCCCTCTGATATACTGGTTCCTGGTCCTATCCATCCTGATCACTCACAGAGACCACCAGCATCTTCATCTCTGCTACCTCCAGCTCTGCTTCCTGTCTTTTCCTCAGTACCACTGTTTCCAAACCATACAACATTGCCGTCCTGACCAACATTTTGTACACTTTCGCTTTCATAGTTGCAGACACCCCTGGTCACACATTACACCCGACACTTTTCTCCAGTTTTTCCATCCTGACTGCACCCACTTCTTCACCTCTTTCTCACACTCTCCATTACCCTGGACAGTTGAGCCAAAGTACTTAAAATTCCCCACCTTCTTTATCTCTGCATCCTGTAACTTCACCTCTCATTCACACACATACATTCCGTCTTAGTGCGGCTAACCTTCATTCCTCTCTTTCGAAGGCATACCCCCACCTCTCTTGCTTATATTCCACTTTCTCCCTGCGCTCACCACAGATCACAGTGTCATCTGCAAACATCATTGTCCAAGGGGCTTCTTGTCTAACCTCATCTGCCAACCTGTCCTTCACCATTGAAAACAGGAACGGGCTCAGAGCTGAGCCTCGGTGAAATCCCACCTCCACCTCGAACTCCTCTGCTACACCGGCAGCACACCTCACCACTGTCTTAACCTGACATGCATGTCTTGTACCACTCGAACATACTTCTCTGCCACTCCAGACATCCTCATACAATACCACAAGTCTTCTCTTGGCACTCTGTCGTATGCTTTCTCCAGGTCCACAAAGACACAATGGAGCTTCTTCTGACCTTCTCGGTACTTCTCCATGAACATCCTCAAAGCAAACACTGCATCTGTGGTGCACTTGGCATGAAGCCAAACCGTTGTTCACATATACTAACTTCTGCCCTGAGTCTACTTTCCGCTACACTTTCCCACAACTTCATTGTATGGCTCATCAACTTTATCTCTCTATCGTTGCCACAACACTCTCCCTTGTTCTTGAAGATGGGCACCAGCACACTTCTCCTCCACTCCTCAGGAATCCTCTCACCCTTAAAGACCATGTTAAATGTTCTCATCAAAAAGACAACTGCCACCTCTCCTAAACACTTCCACACCTCCACTGGTATATCATTGGGGCCCACTACCTTTCCACTCTTCATAATCTTTAATGCCCTTCTCAGCTCAGCATTACTAATCTTTGCTAAATCCTGATCTACAATGACCACTCTTTCTACTCTTTGTTCTCTCTCATTTTCCTCATTCTTCAGCTCTTTAAAGTACTCTTTCCATTTCCCAACACACTTCTGTTATTAGTCAAAACATTCCCATCTCTATCGTTGATCACCCTAAACTGCTGCACGTCCATCCCATCTCTATCTCTCTGCCTTGCAATCCTGTACAAATCTCTCTCACCCTCCTTACCGTCCAACCTCACATACAAGTCTTCGTAGGCCCTCTGTTTGGCCATTGACACCACTGCCTTTGTCTGTTGCTGGGCCTCCCTATACTCCTGCCTACTCTCTTCTGTTCTCTCAACATACCACTTTGTCTTAGCTAACCTCTTCCTTTGAACAAACTCATGCACTTCTTCGTTCCACCACCAAGTCTCCTTATCCACTTTTCTTCCAGATGACACACCAAGAACTCTTCTACCTGTCTCCCTGATCACCTCAGCTGTATACCAAACTACCAAACTTTTCCATCACTTCCTCGTCACCAACATGTCCATTGAAGTCTGCCCCACTGACCACTCTCACACCTCTGGGAATACTCTCCTGCAGTTCATCTAATCACCACTCCAGAATGTGTTCTTCTCCTTGAGGGGCATAAGCACTAATTACATTGAAGATGACCCCTTCAATTTTTAACTTGAGACTGATAACTCTGTCTGATACTCTTTTTCACTTCCAGAATATTCCTGACAAACTCCTCCTTCAAGATGACAGCCATTTCATTCCTCTTCCCATCTGCACCATGACAAAACAGTTTAAAACCAGTTCCTAAGCCTCTAGCCCTGCTACCTTTCCACTTGGTGGAAAATAAAATATCCACCGTGTCCTCCAAAAATATCCTGCTCTGCATCATGTCAGCCAACTCTCTAGATTTCCCTGTCATAGTTCCCACATTCAAGGTCCCTACCCTCTATCCTATTCTCTTGTCTTTCCTCTTCTCCCTCTGCCTATTGGGATGCCTCCCGCCTCTCCTTTTCTGTCTTAGATCTACATCTCATCTGTTACCTTTCGTTTATACACTAGGCTTTTATTTTGAAGGTTAAGAGCTGTCCTGTGGGAAAGCTTGCAATGTCGGTATTAGTGAGCTTATTGAAAGTGGCTATTGGCCATCCACAGCCCAATTTGAGAAGTTGTACACAGTGGATTTGTTTGCTACATATGAAGATCTCAAGATTACTACACCAGGAATGTCACGGCAAGCTTATGTGCTTGAGCAGCGCACTAAACTCTTTGGTTGGGTTAGTACATAATTCGACAAATTGTCTACAGCATTGAATGACTTTTAGATATATATATATATATATATATATATATATATATATATATATATATCAGCTATGCTCATCCAAGTTTATGCACACTGAATGTTGTCTAAAAAAGGCAGGACAATTCAGCCGACAATGCCTTTTATCCGCTACCAATGTATTACACAGTCTCGACATGGACACCATTGTTTCCGTGCGAGCCGCGGGACTCCTACGCTCCATTTCACCGGTCTCGCTCGTGGCCACTCGCCTGAATAGCAGACGTCAGAAGCGATGTAGGAGAGTTCGGAAGCGGTGTGAGAGAAAGCAGAAGCGGGGAGAGCGTGGAGGAATCTGGACCAGGCTCAACACCAGACCGCTGTTGTGTGTTTATCTTTACAGAATCGTGGCTACACGACGGAGTACCGAACTCCGCTATTCAGCTAGCCGGGCTAACATGCTACCGCACTGATCGCGTCCTAATGGGAGGAGGGACGACACACGGCAGAGGTGTGTGTGTTTGCGCTTGGTGCAGGGATGCTACTGTTATGCACAAACACTGCTCTCAGCTAGCAGAGTTTATCATCATTAAATGGTGATCCTTTTATCTGCCAGAGGAATTTCTCTTCTCCTTGTTGCTGTTTACATCCCTCCCACCTCCGACAACAGCAGTAGAAGTGAGGCACTGAATGAACAGTTCCAGGCCATCAGCACACAACAAACAACACACCCAGATGGTCTCCTCATCACAGCTGGAGACTTCAACCACGCCGACCTGAAGGTTTTTCTCCCTAAACTGCACCAGTATGTGGACTTTCCCAAAAAAAGGCGACAACACACTGGACCTGGTCTACTCTACTTTAAAAGGTGTATTCAAGGTCGTCCCTCTTCCCCACCTGGGTCTCTCTGACCACATCACGGTTATGCTCAGACCTGCTGTATGCAGCACCCACAGTGAGAGTCACAAGGCCAACACAGAAAGAGGTGAGAGTTTGGCCAGATGGCGAGGATGTCACATCGTACATCACCAAATGTATTGATGATGTAACCCAGGTCAAAACCATTACAGTTCGTGCCAACCAGAAGCCATGGCTTACAGGAGAAGTTCGAGGGCTCCTGAACGCTCGGGATTCTGCCTTCAAGACCAGAGATGCTGCGTTCACGACAGCCAGAGCCAACCTGGGGACGTGGAATAAGGAAAGCTAAAGAACAGTACAGAAAAAAGATTGTGGGACACTTCAGCAACACCAGAGATGCACGTTCACTCTCGTGTGGCATCCAAACCCTCACAGACTACAAGCCTTCACCATGGACTTTGATGCTGCAAACAACAGCCCCACGCAGAAGGTCAAGCCCCCTCCTGAGGAACTGGCTGTACATCTGGACCCAACCAGCATGAAGAGGACCCTCTCCAGGATCAACCCACGCAAACGCTGACCTCCACCATCATGAAATACTTCGAGCGACTTATCATGGAGGTCATCAATTCCACCCTCCCTCCCTCCTATGACCCGTGCCAGTTTGCATACGGGAAGAAGCGGTCCACAGCTGACGCCATCTCTGCTGCTCTTCACCCGGCCCTCACCCACGTGGACTTAAAGGACACTTATGTTAGAATGCTGTTCCTGGACTTCAGTTAAGCAATTAACACCATCATCCCCCAACACCTGGTGCAGAAGCTCAACCGCTTGGGACTTGAGGCCTCCTTCTGCAACTGGGTGCTGCACTTCCTTACAAACAGGCAACAGCACGTGCGGGTCGGCAACTATGCCTCTGAAGCCATCACCCTGAGCACAGGAGCCCCTCAAGGGTGTGTTCTCAGCCCGTTCCTCTTCACACCGCTGACCCACGACTGTGGTCAGCGGTGCTGTATTTATTTACTTCTATTCTCTTAGTTTAATTTTTATGTACAGATACATAGCAATATAGTACATATACATAGTGATATGTTATGATATTTATTTATATATTATATATTTATATATATTTATTTATTACATTTATTTTCATTTTATTTTATTCTTTCACTGTAAATAGAGAGCGGGAAACATAATTTCAATTTTATAATATCACCCTACTTGAAATTAACAATAAAAATCTTGAATCTTAAATCTTCAGTCCAGCCCTCTCTAGCCATTGGTAGGATTTGTTATGTCAGCCACTTCAGCTATCTGTCAATGGTACATCCCATGCAGGGGTTTTTCCGCCCATGATGGTTCCTCCAGTTCCTCCCTCTCTGTCGGTTTCCATTGTCTGAGACTAAGTGCTCCATCTCTGGGAGCCACCTCCCTGACATAGTCATGGAGCTTGGATGTTTCGTCTCGGATAGTGGCTCTGATGCTCACTAATCCTCGGCCTACACTTTGTGTATAGCCTCTGGATATTGGACTTAGGGTGGAACCCTCCGTACATACACATGAGTCTTAACATCTGTGGCCTGAATTTCCTCCATTGGCCAGCTAATTATTCCAGCTGGGTAACTGATCACTGCAGGGCATAGCTGTTGATTGCCCGGACTTTGTTTCTGCGATTGAGCAGACTCTTTAGGACTTGCCTTACTCGCTTGAGGTATTTCGGTGTCGCTGCTTTCCTGGTAGCCTCTTCGTGGTTGCCATTTGCCTGTGGTATGCCAAGGTATTTGTAGCTCTCCTCCACATCTGCAATTTTGCCCTCTGTATGGAGTACCTTTCCTCTTTTCGTCACCATTCGACCGCACTTCTCCAACCCGAATGACATTCCGATGTCACTGCTGTAGATCACAGGTGTCAAACTGAATCCCAAAAGGGCCGTGTGGGTGCAGGCTTTTGTTCCAACCAATCAAGACGACGCCTACTCACCAATCAGGTGTCTGAAGACTGTAATCAGTTGATCGTCAGTCTGGTGCTGTTTGTTTCGGCTGACACCTGATTGGTTAACCTGTATGTGCTTTCAGGGCTAGAACAAAAACCTGCACTCACACGGCCCTTTTGGGATTCAGTTTGACACCTGTGCTGTAGATCCTGGTGGTGTGGATCAGTGAGTCAATGTCTCGGTCACTCTTAGCGTACAGCTTGATGGTATCCATGTAGAAGAGGTGACTGATGGTGATCCCATTTTGGAGTCGGTATCCGTAGGCAGTCTTGTTGATAATTTGGCTGAGGGGGTTCAGGTCTATCGTCCTGGCTCCCCCTTTCCATAGCATTAACGTGTTGTACCTTTTCAATCTCTAGGTGTGATAGCAGCTGCCGTTTGTGGATGTTGGAACAGTGAGCTACTAGCTGTTTCGGTGTTAGCATTGACTGTGGGTATCGAAGTAACCATTTTTCCCACAACCTGTTCATGTATCCCCGCTGCTTAGGGTTACTATGGTAGTAGCACTCCAGAAGTACAATAAACGCTGAAACAAAATTAGACCCACGCAGAAGTTTGGGCACCTGATCCCTTTTGGGACTTCAATACTTACCAGCCACCTCTTTCCCTGATATAACTGCATATAAATGTAAATAACTCAGGATCTGTAAATGGATTCTGACAGTATGATTTTTAACTGTTATGGCCTCTTACTCTGTGAGCTTGGAGGGCCTCCTTGCATGATCTTTACGCTGCAGGTTATACCACAAATTCTCAATGGTGTTCAAATCTGGGGATTCTGGAGGCCATTACAGAATGGTGTATTCTGAACCATGTCTGAGATCATTGACGTGTTGGGATACCCAACTCTACCTTCGCCTCAGCTTCTTGGAGCAGTCTTGGACACTTTCTTCCATAATAAGCAAATACTGGGCCTAATCCATGCCACCTTTCCAGTGTCTGTACTGGCCATACAACTCCACAACATAACAGAGCATCCTCCGAACTATATTTTAGGGAGCATTTTCTAATTGTGCCATGTGGAGTGGTTGTGGCTGTATACGACTCTTGGTTTCATCTGTCCAGAGCAATATATTGTAGAATGATTCGGGTGGATCCACATGCGTTTTGGTTTTGTTTGTAGGTCCCTGCAAAGCTTTCTGACCATTTTTCGCTGTTGCCTCACTGTTATTTCTCCGCTCTGCCACATCTTTTCCTCACATCCACAGTACAGTGGTACCTCGGTTTTCGAACGTCCCGGACTTCGAACAAATCGGAGTTCGAGCAAAAATAGAAAAAAAAGATTTTTTTAGCTTCGGATTTCGAACAAAAATCCAGAACTCGAACGCCCCCCCCCAAAAACGGAAAAAACATAACGTGTGCGGAACGACCCACAACGCGCTTTGTTATTGTGTATAACGCAGTATAATGCAGCCTGTGTATGCAGACGTGTCCCTGGCTGTTTTTTCTTCATATTGAGGTGTAAAACCTTTCCTGTCTCCACACTGGACCGTGGTAGAGTGTCACAGGGAAGGTGCTCGCTCCCCACACCTCCGAGGCTGGCTGGAGCTCGGATGAGGCGAGTCTTGGACAGAGCGTTACTTGGTTTATTACTTTGCCACAGCCAAACTGCACAAAACCGCACATTCAGAGCTGGACACGCACCGGGCACCTCTTCACTTCTCGAGAGACGTCACTCACTCGGCAACCCCTCCCACATGCAGCGGCCACACACATAGGCGAACAGCGCACCTGCAGCAGACACTCTACATTCACTCCTACAAAAGCCGTCTGGAACGGAGTGTGGTCGAGAACCACTGTCCAATTACCAGTACGTCTCTTTTGGTTCATGAATTATTTACCACAAGATTTTCAAATTTAGACATGATACTTTGGTAAATGACTTTCGATATCAAATCAAAGTTTTGATTTTATATGGCATTGGGCATACCGTTGGTTTTGATGACCTCTCAGTCAATTGGATATTGTACTTTTTAATAATAATAGCAGTAGAAATATTGTGATAACTGTTCTTTACTGTTTTATTTATCCACAACAGGCTTACCTCCAAGGAAAATTGCCAGGAGGAAGAGAATTACTAAAGGTAATTTTGTCATCCTTTAATTACATTCCCTCATTTCACATAGGATGAATGACTGAAGGTTTATATCAATCGCAGCTAAAGGACAACATGTATATCTAATGGTTCTTCTTCATTTGCGATATGACATTGATCAATAATGCTTTATTTATACATTACCTTGCATAGAGATCCAACGTGTCAATATAGGTGAACTTAGTAAAACAGAATCATAAACCCAAATATGTAAAAAGTAATGTTATAAAACAATATGACTTGAAATAAAAATAAAATATGAATTTACACAAATAAATTCTTGCCACACAAACTACAAAACATTTTTAAAAGCCCTACATCTAAATGTGGATTGTTTTTTTTATAGTGTTAGTTTAACAGTTTGGCTATTCTTAAATCCAATGCACACATCCCAATGTTTCTGACCATAATTGCAAAGTTATGCTCTATGAGGCTAAAAGATGTACAATGACTGTCCAGGCATCTAAACATAATGTATCTCATGAAGGCACTACAATGAAAGGTTGTGCAGTGTCTTAAAAACCGGTATAGATATTGTAACGACAATGAGATTAATCATAGACAGCACGTAGTGGGCTGATGCAATTTTTCACCACAAACACCACACCTTGCTGACTTGTGCAGAACCCAATGTATAATTTGGAAAAACAAGAAGATTACAGTATGTTTTTTGAATGATAATTTTGTGTATATGCCTTGACGTTCTGTAACACTTAAACAATTTCAATGAACACTTTTTGTCCTTTCAGAATGCAGCCATATGGTTGAAGAGGATGGTTATTACCCAGTAAAACAGGTAGTTAAAAAGAAGAAGGTTCTGTTTTGTCAATACTTGATGTAGATATTTAATGTGAATATACACCTTCACTGTGAATGTATTTAGTCGATTTGGATATACTGCAATTTAAGTTCAATGGCATTTTTTTGTTTCAGGGGAAACATATGGAAGTAATTTAGTGGGAGCCCTACTCCATGTGGTATGTACATTTTCTCTCTTATTTGTGAATAAATTTGAGGTTTGAATAAGGCAGCTAGAGAAGACATTAGTCAAATTAAACATCCTGTCGAGATGTGGAGGTAGTTTGGAGTTCATGCACATTTCAAACAATGAATCCTGCTGGATGGTGACTGCTGATCTAGTCATTTGTAATAGTCACCCATCCAAGTTTAGTATAGGATCAACCCAATAGTATGATGGTAATGGGAGTGTACTTGCATTCCATGAGTTTTTGTCCGAGGGAGAAAAATATTGATGGACCATTATGTTCATGTAGAAATTGAAGAGATGGCAATGGGAGCTGTGATTGGGGTTTATGACCACATCAGCTAGTTATGAATGACAAAGGCAGTTGCTCTATTCACATGTTGATCTACCTGAGGGGGTGTTCAGGACTACATTGTATAAGGCTGAAATACAGGGTTCAAGTCCACACCCCATATGAAGAAAAGGATTTTCCAATTTGACAAAGTGGCTTCAAAACATTTCTGCCTTTTCCAATATGTGACACTTGTGGCGCTGTGGAGACAGCTGCCTCTCCAGTAGCTCTTCAGTTTTTAGCACTTTCAACCTTTTTTAACTTCTTTTCATCTACTTTATTCATTCTCCCAGTGGAGTGATTGTGTGTTTTATGTATCCTATGGATACTTTAGACTTTTTAACAAAAACAAGAGCCAGTTTTCTCACCTATTCATGCGAGGACCTGCTGGCTCTGCAAACAAAGGGACGAGCCGGGATACGACATCGCATCCCGGTGGAGCTGAGGAGGAGAGCTCGGGGCTGCAAGGCTGGCGCTAAGCTAAAGACCGAGCGAAAGGAGAATCGGAGGCGCTACAAGCCATCAATTCCCTCCGTCATCATGGGGAATGTGAACTCGCTGCCAAATAAGAACGACGAGCTGTCCGCACTGAACAACCAGTGGATCTACCGGGAAAGCAGTCAGTTCATCTTCACGGAGACATGGCTAAACCACCTCGTTCCGGATGCTAACGTTGACCTGCCTGGATTCACTGCTGTGAGAGCCGACAGTGACACTAAGGCAAGCGGGAAAAGCAAAGGTGGGGGTCTCATCATGTATGTGAACAACCGCTGGTGTAACCCAGGACATATCTCCGTAAAGACAATCTCATGTTGCCGGGACCTCGAGCTGCTAGCTGTTAGCCTGCGGCCATATTATCTGCCGAGGGAGTTTAGTCACGTGATCGCCATCTGTGTTTACATCCCTCCAAGAGCGGACGCAGCCACTGTCTGTGAGAAAATCCACGCTGTCACAGCAAGGCTGCGGACACAACACCCTGATGCACTCATGATCATCTCTGGGGACTTTAATCATGCAACTTTGGACTCCACTTTGGCTGCTTTTAATCAAGTTGTGGACAGGACAATTGATCTGCTGTATGTTAATGTACGGGATGCATACAGAGCGACTCCCCTCCCCCCACTAGGGAAGTCTGATCACAACCTGGTTCAACTACAGCCACTGTATATCCCCCTGGTCCAAAAGCAACCGGTGGAAACCCGATCCATCAGGAGGTGATCCCCTGAGAAGGAAAGTGCCATGAGAGACTGCTTTAACACCACAGTCTGGGATGTGCTGTTGAACCCGCCTGGTGAGGACATAGAGGAGATGACACACTGTCTGACAGATTATCTTAACTTCTGCATAGACGTGGTCTCCCCTGTCAAGACTGTCCGCTACTACCCTAATAACAAGCCATGGGTTATGGGGGAAGTCAAGGCTGTCCTCAACAAGAAGAAGGCTGCCTTCCGGAGTAGAGATAAGGAGGCCATGAAGGCAGCACAGCAGGAGGTGAAGCACTGTGTGAAGGAAGCTAAGGACAGCTATAGGAGGAAGGTGGAGCAGAAGCTGAGGGACAACAACATGAGGGAGGTCTGGCAAGGTGTGAGGACCATCACAGGTTTCAACACAAAGTCCAGAGCCGGCGGGGGACAGTGGAGAGGGCAAACGCACTGAATGACTTCTTAAACCGGTTCAACCAGCTCACCAACCCACTCTCATCTGGACAAGGGAAGCGGCACAGTGAGGATTTTCTTCCTAGACTTCTCCAGTTCCTTTAACACCATCCAGCCTTCTCTGCTTCGGGACAAACTGGGCAGGATGGGAGTCGACCCCCACCTGGTGGACTGGATCTCCGACTACCTCACTGGCAGACCACAGTACGTCGGGCTGAAGGACATCCCGTCTGACACTGACACACTGTGGTCAGCAGCACCGGAGCCCCCCAGGGCACAGTGCTGGCCCCTGTTCTCTTCACCCTGTACACATCGGACTTCTGCTACAACTCAGAGCTGTGTCACATTCAGAAGTACGCCGACGACACAGCCATTGTCGGGTGCATACGGGACGACAGTGAGGAGGAGTATCGGAGACTGGTCAGGGACTATGCTGCATGGTGCTGAACCAACCACCTACAGCTCAATACCTCTAAAACGAAGGAGCTGGTTATTGACTTCTGGAGGTCCAAACAAAAACCGCGACCAGTCCTGTTAGAGGGAGCTGAGGTGGAGGCTGTGGACTGTTAAAAATACTAGGGCTGTGGCTGGACAATAAACTGGACTGGACAACACACACCAGCCACCTGTATAGGAAGACACAGAGTAGGATGTACTTCCTGAGGAGACTGCGGTCCTTCAACATCTGCAGTAAACTGCTGCAGATGTTTTACCTGTCTGTGGTTGCCAGCGTCCTTTTCTACACCATGGTGTGCTGGGGGGGCAGCATATCCAAGAAGGACACTTCCAGACTGGACAAACTGATCAGGCGGGCCGGCTCTGTGGTCGGCATGGTGACCTTGGCAGAGTTGAGGACTCTGGACAAACTGCTGGATATTATGGACAACACCAGCCACCCTCTGCACACCGCCATCAGCAACCAGAGGAGCTTGTTCAGTGAAAGGCTGCTGCTCCCCAAGTGCCAGACCAACAGACTCAAGAACTCGTTTGTACACCATGCCATCGTACTCTACAACTCCTCACTTGGAGGGAAGAAGTAGTAGGGTACGCTACACTACATAGTAATGGACACTTTTTCAATGTGCAATACCCGTCTCTATGGTGCAATAACCCATTTTAATCTAGTTTACCTTTTTTGTATTTTATTATATATATATTTATTTTATTTTATTTTCAATTATATTTTTATTTTTAGGTTATTAGTATTATTATTTTATTTTATTTGTATTTTTTTTTATTTCTCTGAGTGATGCTCTTCTTGACTGCATGCCCTTTCCTGCCTCTATTGCTGCTGGAAATGTAAATTTCCTGGAGGGAGTCATCCCAAAGGGATCAATAAAGTCTAGTCTAAGTCTAAGTCTAAGTCTATGTCGACATCGCTGCTTTCAGAAGAGTGTCGTCTGTTGTGAGTGTTTGGTTTCTCCATTGTAGAATCCTCTGCACTCTTAGCTGCAGTGGAATGCATACTCAGAGTTGCTTCTGTTATGATGAACTGTTTGTCATGGTATTTGCGACATATCAACCAGGTACTTTGGGGGCGGTGAGATTGCCATAAAGAAATGTTGTTGCCGTCCATGAGAGCATGTGGAGTTGAGTACTGGAACATACCAGTCAAGACCTCTGGACTATTCATTGAACAAGTATATTACAGGCTGACAGAAGTGGAATCAGGATGGCAAAGTTCCAACCAGCCGAAAGTTTTTGTTTCATAAAACCAGCGGAATGGCATGAGTGGAGGAAAAGATTAACTCGATATCAAACGGCAACTAAACTGGACAAGGAGGAAGACCTTGCACAAGTGTATACGTTGGTTTACGCTCTTGGTAAAGAAGCCGAGAATATCCTCAGTTCGTTTGCATATGCTCAAGGAGAAAGTGAGGACCAGTACAATGTTGTCCTGGCTAAATTCGACGCATATTTCGTGCCAGACGCAACGTCATCCATGAACAGGCATACTTTAATCAACGCGTGCGGATGGAAACTTTGATCCGTGCACTGTATGAACTCTCTGGACACTGCAATTTTGGCACGAGCCGAGAGGAGACAGAGAGAGACAGAAGAGACAGAATAGTGGTGGTAATATTGGACAGAGAGGTGTCTCAGAGGCTTCAAATTAATCCCCACCTCACTCTCTAGATGATGGTGCAGGCACAAGGAACAAGTTAACCAGCAGGTCGAGCGGATCTTGCAATAAATGTTAGAGAAAGTGACACTGGGTGAGACTGTGTAGAAGCAAGCTGGCGAGTGAAGTGACGGAAGATAGTCACGAGGGGGCGTGCTATCTTGGCTGTATTAACAGCAGCGCCAATGACGATAAAGAGTGGACAGTAACTTTGCATGTAGAAAACAAGCCTCTGAAGTTCAAAATAGACCCAGATGCTGACTGTAATGTGTTGAGTGAAGCAGAATATAGAACACTTACTCAAAAGGGTGTGGTTCTAGAAGAGGCAAAGGAAGTTCTAAGAGCCCCATGGGGTGATTTAAACTGTTTGGGACAGTTTATCACAAACACTGTAAACAAAGGAAAAACATACACTTTCAGACTTATGTCGTAAGAGGTGAGTGTGTAAATAACCTGCTCAGTTGATCAGCATCACTAGCTATGGGACCAATTAAGAGAGTGTATGAGATAAGTGGAAGTGATCAGGAGTTTGGGCTGCTACAGTCGCCATACCGCTGTGAAAGAGGAGCTGGACCATATGGAGGCTGTGGCTGTATATATGGATGACATCATAGTCCATGGCAGAAACATGGGAGAGCATGATGAGCGCCTGAAGAAGGTTTTGGAGCGGCTGGAGTCAGCTGGATTAAAGTTGAACTCAGAGAAGTGTTCACTGAGGAAGTCAGAGTTGCAATTCCTGGGACAGGTCATCAACAAAGATGGAGTGCGTCCAGATCCATCTAAAGTTTCAGCCATAAACAACTTGAAACCGCCTGAGAACTGTGTGGATTTGGGGCCCAGCCCAACAGGCTGCATTTGTTAAAGTCAAAGAACTTCTTTCCACCTCACCGACTCTTGTTTACTATGATGCTAACAGGAGCACCACCATATCAGCGGATGCCTGCAGTTGTGGGATTGGAGGAGTCCTGCTACAGCTACGCAGGGATGATTGGAGACCAGTAGCATTCTGCTCCAGACGACTAAGCGATGCAGAATGGAGATATGGTCAGATAGAAAATGAGTGCCTGGCTTCAGTGCGGGTGTGTGGAAGGTTTGAAAAATACCTGTATGGCTTGCCAAAGTTTCAACTGATCACAGATCACAAACCTCTTCTGCCGCTGATGAACTCTCGAGACCTCGACAACTCACCGAGACCCTATATAGAGTGCTATGTTGCTGCAGTGATGAGCAGTATCCCAGCGTCATCTATGAAAGTGGATGCTATCTGCAGTGAGACAGCGTCAGACAGAGACCTCAGGACATAATCCGGTTCATCAAGAAAGGCTGGCCTGAACACTCAAAGAAAATAAACAGCGTCCCCAAACAGTATTTTCATGTGAGGAATGAACTCTCAGTTCATGAGGGACTGATTGTTAGAGGAAGCAGGATCGTAATACCTGATACCATGACGTCAGAAATGTTGGAAAGAATTCATAATGGACATCAGGGACTGAACAAGTGCAGGATGAGGCCAGGCATTGCTCCAGCTATAAGGGGAGAACTGTATGTACTGCAGGGAGTACAGGAGGGCACAAAACAAAGAGCCTTTGTGGTCGTCAGAGCTCCTAGACAGACTGTGGATGAAAATCAGAGTGAAAACTGGACACCCACTCGTTGCCATGACCGATGTTCTCAGGGGCTAGCTGATTAACATTTAAGGATTCCATACCGACAAGCTAGGCGTGGCCTATAATGCATATACGAAAATATTTTATATTTTCTAGTTTCCTTTAGAGATCTTCACTCTTCCACGTCAAGATCTCTAAGAGAATACCTCGGATGAGAATCTGGTGGAGACAACCTGTGACAAGTTGTAGAAAAATGCAAACATCCAGTCATTGTGAAACCAGGTCGTGAGATCCTGAATAAACGACAGCACACTCACTAGGAGCTCATAATCAATGATGCTATTATTACGATGAACAAATGCTGCATGTAAAGAGCAGAACAGAGACTTCCACTTAGACTAAGGACAGGCAAACTGTGTGTATGTGTGTGCAGTCATGACGTGTGTGACAGTGTGTGTGTGTGTGAAGTTTAAATCGTTAAACTACCTCAACTGCGTAGAACTCTCATGCCACAGAACGGAGAGAGCTGTGTGGGTATATGTGTATGGCCATGATGTGTGGGTGATATTGTTATTGATATTATTGACATTGGGTGTTGTGGATTGAAGTGTTGAAGTTTACCTTTTATACTACTTTTACTGTATGCAGTTTCATGACAAAGAACAGAGCAGTGTGTGTGTGTGTGAAGGCGCTCTGACGTGGGTCGGGATGAGAAATACAGAATCAACAGATTAGAAGGTTTGAACAGATAACAGGGCGATTGATTAAAAAAAAAAGGGTGGGGTGAAGGAAAGGAACATAAGTGATATTTTTTTAAAAACGGGCTAAAAGCTCTGGGACTCTCTTTTTTGTTTTCCATCCAGAAACCATAAGCAGTTTAAACATGTTGGTGTCTTGATGCATAGTACAAAAAAGTCAAAAGTTGAGTTTGCTCAAGGTTGAAGTAAGACGTAATGTGTGACGCAATTAGATTTGTGCAGTTGTTGCAGATATCTGGAGGGAACGCACTGCCTCCGCTATGTACCATCCCCGCATGAGCTGACTGCTTGTACAACTAGGCCTGGCTCCCAAGCAGTTGGAATGTGGAATTTGAGATTGCGTGTGTGCACTGTCCTCTTTCCATAAACACTGCCCGTTTCCCAATACAGAGGTGGAACAAACAGGAGGTGATCGCGAAGTCACTCATCCACCGTAAAAGATATACAAATAATTGTGTCTGCACATAGGTGGTGTGTGAGGGAGATAGAGGAGTCAGCGTTGAGGACTAAACCCCCCTACTCCGGTCGCTGTGTGTGTGCATCTTCGTCAACAACACCCTCACCTTTAGCGCACTCAGACCCATACCCAGTAAGAAAAACACACATTGATGACACAACATTACGCTGAACAATAACACAATCAATACTGCAGGTGATAACCCAAGATCAAAATGAGCGTCACACCAGTTGTCATTGTGAGTGCCAAATACCCTG
This sequence comes from Synchiropus splendidus, assembly GCF_027744825.2. Classification (NCBI taxonomy): domain Eukaryota; kingdom Metazoa; phylum Chordata; class Actinopteri; order Syngnathiformes; family Callionymidae; genus Synchiropus; species Synchiropus splendidus. The sequence continues at coordinate 3,956,211 of NC_071341.1, read as the reverse complement.
AGCAGGCAAAAGAAATCCAAAAACTGTCAACTAAATGGGAAAAAAGAACAAGAAAGCTTATCCAAAGCTGGCCAAAAGAAGGCACATTCGACCCACATATGTGTGAAATCATGGAGGTGAGGATCGAAGACTACAGAGCAAAGAATCACAGCAAGAAACGTGAGGAAAAGAGAAAATATGAACACAACATTATAAACATATTTAAAATGGAAGGAGAACGCTACAGAAGAAACATCAGACAAGGATTGATGGAACAAAAAAGATGCCAGCAACATCTGTCAAGAGCAACAACAACAAAGGCTGCCCAGACACCCATGAATTATATCCATCACTCGTGGGAACAGTGAAGATTAATGGAGACTTCAAATACGATGACACTGATGATGAAGACGCATGTGATGACAAAACTGGAATGTCAGCATCCAAACACAGAGATACCCCGCATCAATTTCCACCGGGAGAGGGCCAAGTGCTGAGTCCTGAACACCAGCCCATCCCAAAGCACTGAAGTACCCAGAGGAAAACAGATGGGGAAGCGAAATCATCAATCCTGGACTGCTACGCCGAACGAAATGAAACACTGAGAGGGAAGATCGGTGGCGAGTCATACTGGACTCAGCTAGACCATGTGGGTGTCGACCCTGAACGCAGAACAGATCGAACAATAATCGAAGAAATCGAGATGGAGTTGGATGAGAAACATGACAAGTTGTGTGACATGACAAGTTGGGTGAAACAAAGACAAGAAAGCAGGGAGCGAGCGGAGCTGGAAGGGTTGACCTGAGATACCGACCAAACATCAAGCCGCCAGACAGATATACAGACCCTGGTCAGTTTCCTATTCTGATCAAGGGCAACAAAGGTCACTATATCCCGTGGCAAACGCTCGCAGGACTGATTGCCTGACTGCCAGATATCCACAAAGGAGCTGGAAAATGGATCAGGAAGTTTGAGGAGGAGACCGTTGGCAAGATGTTGGCCCTTGGCGACATCAAGGCTGTGTTGGCTAAGAGTTTGGGTGCAAGCGCGATGGAGAACCTCCTACGTCACAGTGGAAATGTCTGGATGATAGACATGATGGCCGATGGGACCGAGTTCAATCCATACCGGCCAATGCTGTGGAGAGTGTTGAGAGGTGAATTCCCATCCAAGATTGACCCAAAGGCACTGAAAGGAGAACCACTTGGAGAGAACGAGAACCCAGCTGCGTACATAAGCAGGCAACAGGAGAGATGGAAACAAGAGACAGAGGAGGAAGCCGAAAACAGTCCTCTGCTATCAACTCTGTTCTGCACCTACGTCATTGAAGCCCTGCTACAACAAGTACAGAGCAAGCTGGATGACGTTGTGGGGTTGACATCCATGCCTCACAGAGAATTCCGCGACCACGTTGTACACGCCATCGAGAGACACCAGAGAGATGAGTAAAAACAAGATGAACAACAGAGGGTTCAAATAAGAAAGCTCACTCAACTGCAGCTCACAGATCTCCAAAACAGATTGAAGACAAAGACTCAAGCCACCGTGATGGATCAAGGTGCCACCCTTGGGTCAACACCGCCGCCACAGCCATCACCGCCAGCAACACAGCAAACAGCGCCACCTATCCCACAGCCATTGGTTATTAATGTCTATCAACAACAGCCGTTCTGGCGACGACCCACACAAATGAGACAGTCTCAATTTCGCACTTGGGGAAGATGCATGACAAGGACATCAAAAATGCAAGGCCCCCCAGGACTATGTTGGAGCTGTGGTGAACCTGGTCACCTAGCCCGGAACTGCCAGAGGCACATGGGGAGACGCAGACCATGCAACAAAGATGACCAGCAAACCCATGGGCATGTGCAAATCATGGATATGAGTGGGGCCCAGAGAATCCTACCGGGGAGGGCCAGTTTTCAAGCCAAACAGGAGAACCTGGCAGAGAACCAATCATTCAAGTGAAAGTGGAAGATAGGCAAGTTCCAATGTTAATCGATACTGGAGCCACTTACACCTATGTGAGTTCAAAATATGCCACCCACCTCCCCATGTCCGACAAGTATGTCAAAACAGTACAACAAAAATGAGATCACTGCTCTAATGTCTGCAATGATGCTGCCAACAAGACTCACCATTGTCAAATTCCAAGCACAGCAAAAGAAGTGTCAAGATGTAAAATAGCCATTTTGTCACCTATGGTGACATTAGAACCCACAGTCACACCTGAAGACATAATCTTGATCCAAGAAAATGCAAACAAAAATGAAAAGGTTTTGTGGAAACAAAGAGGAGCTACTGTGGACAATAAGGGTCTCTGGCGATCACATGAAGGGCCTGCTGGTAGCTCCAGCTGCACTTTTGACCATTTGGATTTCTGAGGTGCACAGTGCAGATCACTGTGCAAGGGGGGAAGTGGTGAAGAAAATCAGACAGCAGGGATATTCGTCCCCATTTTTGCAGACAACAACAGATGAAGTGCTGAATCAATGTGAGATTTGTGCAGAAAACAATGTACGAAAAAACATCAAGACACCAATAGGTCATATTCCAGTCCCAGAAGGTCCATTTAAACATCTTGTGATCGATTACGCTGACATGATAAAAACGGTTCAAGGGAGACGCAACATGTTGGTGGTAATTGATCGGTTTAGCAGCTGGGTTGAAGCAGCACCATCTAAAGACTTGAGTGCTGAAACAGTAATCAAATTCCTGACCAGAGAAATCATTCCTCGATGAGGCATTCCGTCAGAAATAAGCTCAGACAACGGTGCTGCATTTGTACAAAAGGTTGTGAAGGGCATCTTGCAGCAACTTCAAATCAAACGATTGGGTGCCGTTTATCACCCCCAGAGTCAGGGAATGGTTGAGAGGATAAATGGGACCCTGAAAGTGAAACTGAACAAGATCTGTGCTAGCACGAAGCTAAACTGGGTTGATGCGTTACCATTAGCACTGATGAGTCATCGCATGCAAACTCATCGAAGCAAACATTTAACACCACCACCGGCACCGCACTTGAGGGGACCCTACAAGGGGCCTCCACTTGAGCAACTACAATCTGAACTTGGAAGTTATATGAAGCAACTAACTTCTATCCATAGGACTATCTATCTGCAGGAGAGAAAACGGGAGCTTGAGGCCGATCGTGAGGTCGGGCATTTGGTGTATATCAAGGTCTTCCGAAGGAAGTGGCACCAGCCGAGACGTGTAGGTCCATACACCGTGGTCCGAGCAACACCAACAGCTGTCCAAGTCGAAGGCAACGCCACTTGGTACCATCTGAGCCATTGCACAAAGGCACAAGGCCCCACAACCAAAGAGGAAATAAAACAGGGCAGTGAAGTCAATGATTTAGATAGTCAAAATGTTGATGACAAGGCTTGCTGTGATAATAACTTGTCTGGTTTAGTTGTCACCAGGAGACAAGCTCGCGCAGCGACGGGCGGGAACCGCGAGACCCAAGCAGCCGACCAAAGTCCAGTCCGTGACACCCGAAGTTCCAGCTAAAAAACTCAGTTAAGTACGATGCGATCACCCGTTGTGTGAAACATGCCCAGAAACACAAACCGTTAAACGTATTGTGCAGGACAGGCGGAGTAAAAGTGGGATCCAGGTCAGAGGTCAGGGAGCTCTAGGTAAAACACTGTTTGCCAAACTTGGAACCACACCACAGTCAAAAAAAGGAAAGGAAGATGACCGTCCAGTTTTGACCACCACTAGTCCTATCTGTAATAAAACCACATGATTTGATTATATATTGATTATATTGATTATATTATATTTTCTATAAAGAGATACACAAACCATACATATGAAATATTTAAACTACTGGGAGAACAACTGCATGGAGCTGGAAAAATGGTGTTACAAAATCGTCAGGTGTTAGATTGGTTACCAGCAGAAAAAGGTGGTGTGTGTCACATGTTTGGAGATCAGTGTTGCACTTACATTCCTAATAACACCGCGCCTGATGGAACATTTGCCATTGCAATGGATAAACTTAGAGATTTAAAAAATGAGATAAAAGAGCATGCAGGGGCTAAAAGTTGGACCTGGGTTTGGTTAGATGGACACCTAGGAAAATGGGGAACATTTTTTGCAGAAGTGGGGACGACTGCTGCAATCATACTAATTGTTATTTTTCTTCTGGCATGTTGCATCGTACCCATGATGAGGAAACTGTGTCTGCGAATGATCGAGAAGCAGTTAGCAGTCACGACGGGACTTTGGAACGCATAGATGCTGAACATGATGCCTGCTGAACAACTGGCTCTCGTAGTGACTGAGAGACCACATCTGTACCCATCACCTGATTAATTGGAGGACTCTGATCATACTGACTGAAGAATGGGTGTTGTTATGATTATTTTACAATTGTGTTTTATCCATCCATCCATCCATCGTGGTCCGCTTATCCGTTCCATTCCCTGACCTCTGGTATCCACCAAGATGTCCTTGGGTTGCCGCCCCTTGAGGCACCGATGGTCTTCAGGCCACAACTCGCAACTGAAGCATCAGCCATGGCGGTTTTGAACACCGACCACTCATGGTCGATGTCCCCAACCTCCACAGGGATGCATAAAAAAGCTTCCCGGAGGTGTGAGTTAAATGCTCCTCTGACGGCTTCGTCCTCCAGACGTTCCCAGTTCACCCGCACTATCCGTTTGGGTTTACCTGGTCGGTCTAAAGGCTTCCCCTGCCATCGGAGCCAGCTCACCACCAGATGGTGATCAGTTGACAGTTCTGCTCCTCTCCTAACCCGAGTGTCCAGAACATGTGGCCACAGGTCAGATGAAACGATCACAAAATCGATCATTGACCTACGACCTTGGGAGCTCTGGTACCAAGTACACTTATGAGCCTCCCGATGTTCGAACATACTGTTTGTGATGGACAAACCATGTCTAGCACAGAAGTCCAACAACAAACAACCATTCGGGTTAAGATCAGACAGACCGTTCCTCCCAATCACGCCTCTCCAAGTTTCTCCGTCATTGCCCACGTGAGCATTGAAGTCTCCCAGGAGGACAATGGAGTCACCGGGTGGGGTCTCACATAGGACCCCATCCAGGACCCCCAAGAAGGCCGGATACTCTGAACTGCTATTCGGTGCATACGCACAAACAGCAGTCAGAGTTTTCCCTCCCTGAAGCCTAAGCCTCAGGGAGGCGACCCTCTGGTCCACCGGAGAGAACTCCAACAAACAGGCGCTCAACCGGGGGCTTGTGAGTATTGTGTTTTAATCATGATCTTATGTTTCTTTGCCGGTATAATTACTTGATTATTGTTTTAGTAAAAAAATTAACAATTAAAAATTTTTTTTAAAAAGGTGGGGGAAGTCTCACCTATGACAAGAAGCGACAAAAAAAAAACCAAAAACCCAGACTTCCAGAAAAAAAGAGAATACCATTTATGTAGTAACATTTTTATTGTTTGGTGTTCATCATGTTTGATTATCCTGTAATATGATTGCATAACCGTGTGTTCCAATTCATCATATTGTTTCTGTTCACATATTGTTTTTTGGTTAATTTTGTGTTCAATTTATGTGTTCGGGCTTTACAAGTTCAAAATGATTTCAAGAAAGTTCAAATTAGTTCAGCAGTCATCATGTCAGCAAGTAAGAGTACAATTCCGGAAAACTTTTGACGCTTCCGGAAGCGAACTGACTTAATATTTTCCTGCGACGGGTATTAACAATGCGCAGTTGAGATTTTTATTTAACCAGACAGCAATAAACATATTGAACTAACTATAGCTATATTAATCATTTAGTTAACATTTTCTACATACTTATATCCAGTATATTGTCACTGCTCTGCTACAGTACTAAATAATCTTCAATAAAATGAAATGGGATAGTTTGCTAAATTCGGTGCGTGGGTCTGAGACCCACAAAGGGGGGATATGTTGTGGAATAATTTGACCTGTGTCATTAGAGTTACAATGATAACTTGTTTTTCAGTACCACCAATGGAATGTTGAACAGATATCCACCCACTCTGTATTCCAAATACGCCAGAGATGGTACCCTTGTAGTGAAAACAGGAATGTCTGTTTTGTCTGGAGTTGCCAGAAGCTCTTGTTTTTGTGATTCAGCCAGGAGGCCAAGGGGGATATGCATGTTTGTGACGATCTGGCACAAGGAACACCCTTGATCCAGCCACTACTTAATGTGTTTGTACTTTGAACAATTTGATACTGAGCGATGTCAAGCGATGAGATGATGTTACGCTGATGTGGAATAAAACAAAGCTTGTATCCCACTACTTTTGTGGTTTCTTGTGCTTCCGACTCGACGCCCTGAGAAGTGTATACCCCGGTGGCCGGACTACATGACAACGAGCCACAGTTCAGCAGTGATCTTTTCAAAGACTTTGCTCATCAGATGGACCGACATACAACATGTAGTCCTCACTATCCGCAAGGTCATGGACATGCTGAACGAGCAGTTCAAGTTACCAAAGCAACACTCAAACAAAAGGATCCACTTTTGGCAGTAATGAACTACAGATCTTCTCCACATTGCAGCATCGATGTCAGCCCTGCCGAGTTGCTCATGGGTAGGAAAGTTAGAACAACCCTACCTATTCTGAAAAAAAATCTACTTCCTAAGTGGCCAAATAGATGCCAAATCAGAAACAAGGATGGATTTGAGAAAGGTAAACAATGTAACAGATTTAATGTTAGATAAATGGTGTTCTGAGTTCGATGTTTGTTGTTTCGGTGAGAATTATTATTTTAATTTGAAAGGCTATCCCGGAAGTATTCTAATCATCCACACTATGAGCTTGACGCAAGTTACCGGAGTTAAGCAATTTAATTTTGGCGTTTGACTGAGTAGGGCACAAGGTTTGTATATGTTTCCTCTGTTACTTGATATATTTTGTCTTTACTTTATTGAGACGGACAGCATGTGGGGAATATTTTGTTTTAGTGCGTTTGGCTTTCGACTTGACAAGCATAGCGAACTTTGCTAACGGTATGGGGCTCATTAAATACGTGTCAAATATTTTCCGTTTATCCGTTTGTTTCAGCTCTTACGGTGATTCACCTTCAATGTTCGACGGCAATTAAAGCAGAGGTGAACATCAGTTGGAGAGACGGCTCATCTTTTTATTTCAGTCAAAGACGCCACAAACAAGCCTTTCATTACAACAAGCCGCATGGTCTAAGAATGCTTCCGCCTCTGAGATACGGAGAACCAGTCCTAACCAGAACAGACAAGCAAAAGACTAGGTCTGCACCTTACACAGTCATTTCTGAAGGAACTGACGAGTCATGTTCAGTGAAGACAGATCAAAGGAGCTATCTACAGACGGAACCAAATACATCTTCAAGGTCTACCATTAATGGCGTCCCTTGTGCGACAAGCGACAATCCCAACTAATACAACAACAGATGTTGAAGTTGTTCCAACAAGTGTTCGCAAAGAACCACAGCAGCCTGCTGGGGGACAGATTCACACCAGAAGTGGTAGAGTAGTCAAACCTGTTCGGAAACTGGATTTGTGAAAGATAGTTTATCTGAAGTCGACTGAGTAAACATTTAGTGCAGGAGTCGATTATAGTTATTGTTCTAGAATAGTGATTTCTCAGTTAAGTTAAAAAAAAAAAAAAACGTGAAGATGTCATGGTATTTGCAACATGTCAATCAGGTACTTCGGGGGCGGGGAGATTGTCGTAAAGAGATGTTGTTGCCGTCCACGAGAGCATGTGAAGTTGAGTACTGGAAATAAAAGGAACCTACCAGTCAAGACCTCTGGACTGTTTATTGAACAAGTATATTACAGTGTTTGGTCCATTGGTGAATGGTTTCTGTTGCAAGGTTTGAAGTGAAAACAACTGACAAATCTGAATTTCTGAGAGACCCCTGCCACAAGCCAATGACAATGTCCCTCTGTTGCTGGACAGTTTCTGTTTGAATCGCCATAGTTTTGACATTTTTTATGTGTTATCTGCATTCTCCTCTCACATGGTTTTAGTGTCAACATTGTGGGCCTGAAACTGCAAAGTTCTGAGATCAAGTTTGTGTTCCAATGGCTGGTGCAGAGGAATTATAGGTCAGATGGGCAAACGTCGCAAAACTACTATTTCACATAAGCATTTGGGTCAAAATGAAAAAAAAAAAAACAATGACTCATATGCATAAACCGAGCAGATAATATGAAAATAAATAATAGATTTATCGCTATAAATGTGATCAAAACTCAACAAAAGCTTATAATTGTTTTTAAATCTCGCAATTTGGAGCATAAATAGAACCAATGTGCTCCATGTTTTGTGTTCAGACAGGAGAGAAAGCTGCTGGTCAGCTGACCAAAGGCACACCCTTTGGAAAGCGAATGAGAAATAAAGGTACCTAGGTGACGGTCCTTGCTTTTTTTTCCGTCAAATGGCTATGTTCCTCCCCAGTGGACAAATGTTATTGTACGTTTTTTGATGAGACTGGGTTGTTCATTTGTCTGATCCACATATTTGAGTTTAGTTATATTTAGGTCGGATGCTCATCCTGACGCAACCCTCTGCATTAGAAATCTCCCACATTAATATCAATATTTAGTTTATGAATTTAGTTAATTTCACACTGCCACCGTCTTTGTATTGCAAAAATGCCATAGAAACAACAAATCATCTGACTATGCAGCTCTACAATAATCATGGACAGATGCAAGGTTCACATCTTTTCAGAACACTCACCAAGTTGATGTGTGACATTGAGCTTCTCCTGCCTCAGCAGAAAACCATAACCGTCGGGGCCTTTCTGTAGATGCATTGTCTTCGCTGAGTGGGGGAGTGAGCCACACTGAGCGAGCTCCGGAAGGATAGGCATCTTTTTCCTGATATAGCTTGACTCGCTCTCATGGTCAATGACCAACACTGTGACCTCGCGACTCTTCCTCAGCTAAGAGAAACACATCATTGAAGTTATTGCAGGTGGAGGCCAGCGGGATGCAGCAAAACTTACTATTCTTCTGAGGTTTGATCTTTTGAGCTTTGATGCCATTACTCCATTTATCCAAATGAGCTTGTCTCCAGATTGGACCCCTGCCTTCTCCGCTGGACCACTGGCAACTGTACTTAGGATATGCTGACCTTTGACACCTACAGACACAATCACTGTAAGAAGATATAATAAAAGACATCTTATCACACTCAATTTGACAGGTGGCCATGCCCCATTATGTCAAAGCCTGGACCTTAATACAAATGTAATATCAAATAGCTATCTAGATAATATTAAGTATATAATTAAGTGTATGTCAAATCTTTTTTTATATATCGACTTATTATCAGATGAATCCAGCATTTCTCCTACTGCATGAGGAATTTAATGCAATCTCTCAAATAGATCATAGGTCTCATAATAATGTGATATTAAAGGTGTGATAAGCCAGTGTTTCCTGGTGATTGGTATGCTACACCTTTTGCAGGTCTGAGTCTGTCAATTTATTTTTATTTTTTATCTGCATGGATTTGCCTCCATTGTTACATTGTTGGCAGTAGAGATTATCTCAAATCACTCCGTCCCTTATTTTTGACAGAGACAACCCGGATTAAGTCCCAAAATTTTGTGTCACCACTGTTTTCGTTTCACGAACCTGGGACGGAGAGTTTGGGTTGCACTGAGAGAATTCTCCTTAAAATAACTGCAGCACTTGGAGTACCAGTGGACAAGTGGCATATAAGTCTAAACGTTTATTTTTGTGATCAACGAATATTATGATTGAAGACCATTATTGGTAGTTAAGGAGGTCAATATTAGATATTTCTGTAAGTGAGTCTGATTCGCCCCTTGCTGTGCAGCCTCACACCTCTGCACCGCATGCGACATGTTTCTTCTCAGCGAGCGGCGCAAAATAGCTGGTCTGTGACCCACAACAAAGCACGTCTAAAGGAAGTCGTCATCAGCCGAGGGATGCAAGCTCGAACCTATTCATAACCATTGGCTTGGCTAACTTATTTTACCAGAAAATTGTGGAAACAAACTGTGTAATTCGGAGAATCTTGATTAATCCACGATGCTGAAATCATGAAAGTGAAAACAGTTACTGTAGAACGCAGCATTATTCATTTAACCAAATCTATTTGGCAATAAAATCAGTTTATCAGCCTGACAAACGCGGAAACACGTGATCTGATTTTGAGAAAAAGCTTCTCCAGGTTCTCCCTTATGGCTTGTCTGACAGTTCCAATGCCTTTTGTGGAGGGATCCTGGTTATTTTGAAGAAGCATCTTCAACATAGTCAGGCATGGAATGATGCAGGATGCTGACGACTTACTTTGGCTGACCTGGAGTGTTATCTCCTCTACTAGTAAAAGAGTTGAAATTCATAAGGTCCCACTGTTGGGTGGTAGGATTTGAAAATTCTCCATGCTGATAACAGTAGACAGCCTGGGTTATGTTGTGTTATGTCCCATCAATCATTGCTACTGACTGAATGCTATGTTGACAGAAGTGACAATGAAGAAAAAGATTCACTTGATGTTACACCCTCCCTAGGCAGATTTAGCCACTGATCTAGGCTTGGAAAAGTCCTTCACACCTGTAGAGTGTGGCATCAACATGTGATTAGCCCCAATTGCCACCTGGGCTACGATTAGCATTTGCATTAATGGCCCATTAATACACATCACCGTGAGCATAATGCTGACCCTTTGTCACCCATCACACTGGATTGGTTCTACCCCTGCCCATTAACACATTTGCCCATTCAACTGGCCTAATATAAGCCTGAACTCCAACTGACAAAGCCTTCTGGATAGGAGTCGAAACGTTTTATTTGACTATTACTAGTCCGGATGAGCTGATTTAAACCTTTGCTGCTTGATGACCCGGATAACTGAGCACCCTCAGTGATATTGCAAATAAATCGTAAATAAATCGTCGTACAGAAATTGTTTATTTTATGATTATTGTTGTTCACTATTTACATTAAGTAAGTATAAAATTGTGTATTCGTACAAACAGCACACTGCAACTAGTAAAAAAAATATTCAAAAAAGTTAACAAAACAACAATTTAACATAGACCATCGATCAAAACACTACTATAAACAAGAATGCAAAAATTGTAAGCAAAACTGAGGAACAATAAATAAAGACATAAATAACCAGCAGGTGTATGTTCACTTGATGTGATCGATAAGTCATACTTTTACTTTCCAGTAATACAATATATAGTAATATACTTCCCTTGATGAGTCATTTGTAAATATCTCTTCATTTGGTGGCGTTTTTGCCAATTAGCCTCATGCACACGGTTTCAACTCCCACCTCCACAAAACTAATTTCTTCAGAATTAATTTAATCTCTGACAGTCATTCCCAACCTGTTTTTTTTTACAGTTACACGTTACCCATGACTCTTAATTCAGAAAAATGAGTACAAACCTTTTACTGACATGGCAGTCAGCCCGAGGCCATGCTGTGAATCTCTGTTGATGTGACACAATCTGGGCCGGAAGCAGGGAAACCCGTTGTAGGCAGAAGCCAGCATGCACAGGTCTAAACCAGAATGCATGGCCTATAAACACACAAAACAATCTGTTTAATTCAACATGTCAACTCCCTTGTTCCTTTGAAATTTTGTGCACTCATTTTTGTGCACTTGATGTTGGAGAATAAATTCATATATTTCATTAGAAACCTGTGCGCCACTTAAGTTAAAGTATGATCTGTTTTCTAAAGCTAGTGGAATTGGCACCCTAACGTTCTCACCAAAGACTGGGGAGCATCTGGCATGATCCCAGCAGCGCAAGGCGTTTTGAGGTTTGATACCATTATCTTCCTCAATGTGTTCCTGGGTGAGAGCTGGATGCAGAATCAACCTCACGGTGAAAGAACCATATCGGGAGAGTGGGGTCACGGGGATCACAGAAGTCATGCCAAATTGATGTGATCACAAAAAAACAAAAAACAAAAAATAATTTGATACTGAGAAGCATCTGCGTACTGAGAAGTGTTTGTGTATTTTGAGAAAGTGCTGTAAATTGAGATGTGCTTGTGAAGTTGCAATCAGTATGAGAAGTGTGTATTGTTTGTTTACTACTTGGTGCCCAAGGTGTTTTTGTCCGGTAAATGAAATATGTGGGGTTGTGTTTAAGAGATACAGGACGTAATGGCCCCACGGGCTCCAGTCTAAAAACTGGACACCCCACGCATTGCCATGACCGATACTCTCAGGGGCTAGCTGACAAGGTTCAAGCTAGGCGTGGCTTATGATGTATATACGAAAATATTGTATATTTTCTAGTTTCTTTTAGAGACTTTGACCTTTCCACGTCAAAATCTATAAAGGAATACCACGGATGAGAATCTGGTAGAGACAACCTGTGACAAGTAGCAGAAAAATACAAACGTCCAGTCATTGTGAAACCAGGTCGTGAGATCCTGATTGAACGACAGCACAATTGCTAGGGCCTCATAATCAATGATGCTATTATTATTATTATAAACAATGCTGCATAGAAAGAGCAGACCTCAGACTATAAAAACTAATTACTGATAACTGACACACCATGCATGAATGTGTCTAATTGTGACGAGTGTGATATGCAACATCACATGACATTGCGTGTATTTCTGTGAATCTGAACTCTTGAGCTATTTCTACTGCACGCAGTTTTCTTGGCACAAAACGGACAGAGCTGCGAGCTATGTGTGTGTGAGTGTGTATGCGCGCACAATCATGACATGCAGTTGATATTGCATATCTCTGTGTGACACTCCACTATTAAACTGCATTTAAATATGCGCAACGTCTTTGGCACAAGACGGACAGTGCTGGGAGTGTATGTGCACGTGCGTGCATGTGTGTGAAGGCGCTCTGGTGCGCTGAGAAACATAAAATCAGCGGAACATATTGGTTAAAAGGGAAATTGAGTGATTAAATTCACTGAAAAGGGAGGAAAGAAATTTTGATCCAAATCAAAATATATAACACTCAAAATTGGCTACAAGTTCTGGACTCTTTCAAAAAAACGAAAACAAAAGGAAAAGGATGTCTTGATGTGTATTTTACTTAAAGTTTATTAAGTTTATAATGTTTGAGGCTGAAAGGTGAGTTAAGGCTCTGTGACGCAGTGGGAATTGTGCAGGCTGGATGCGTTCAAGGTGGGAGAGAGAGATTCTCTTGTACCTGAAGTTGCTAAGTTCCCTCCCACATGTTCTATGTGTCTGTGTGACTCAGCTCTGGAATTTCAGTTTGTGTGAGTAGTGGGTTGATGTGTGTGCGATACCAATAATCCGGATGAGTATACAGACACTGTGACTTCGTGGAACAGCTACTGTGAAGAGTGCATAATTCCAACGCGCACCAAGGTGAGTTATGCAAATGACAAACTTTGGTTCACAGTTAAACTCAGCCAGATTAGATGGGAGAAGGAGGTAGCTCACAAAAGTGGGGGCAGGAACTGCTACAAAGTGTTGTCCCTCTTCCCTCTGGCAGGAGGCCACGGTCGATCCAGACCTGAACATCCTGTCACAAGAACAGCTTCTTCTTCGGCCGTCAGACTGTTGAATTTGTGATCAGCCTTTGTTATTTTATTTTATATTATTCCGAAGCATTTTATTAGTTGGTGGGATCCCCACTGACCATGGCAATAAAGTTGATTCTGATTTCACTCGTATGTATTTTAACAAGTTCTCTCAGTGAAATTTCCATTAGAGAAGTGTTCAGATGTGAAAGTACACATTTGAATTCTGACGTGCACAATGAGGGTCATTAGATAGAGCTTGCCACTGTAATTCCTGAAAAGTGCACAGTGGAAGAGTGTGCTCAAACTCAACAGGAACAACTTAAGCAGGGAAATTATGCAGATATGACACAAGATGACTCATTACTCGAGCTTCCCATGTGTGATTTCTACTGTAGATTATTATACTGGTCAAAAGAAGGACGCGAGGAGTTGAACATGCAGGACAGCATAGTGCGTGAAAGATGTAAAGATTGCTGATAGCTATTGGATGTGTGGGGGCAATGTTTTACTTAATGCGCTGCTCTGGCATAGACAAAAAAGAGGAGTCAATACTCGCAAAAAAATCTATGTGGATTAGATTAATTATATTTACTATAATGCACAGAGATACACAAACCATACTCACGAATTATTTGAACTGCTAGGTGAACAACAACAAGAAACAGGGCGATAGGTGATGCAAAATCGACAAGTTTTAGATTGGTTATTAGCAGAGAAAGGTGGTGTGTGTCACATGTTTGGAGATCAGTGTTGCACTTACATTCCTAATAACACCGCACCTGATGGAACATTTGCCATTGCAATGAATAAACCTAGAGATTTATAAACTGAAATGAAACAACATGCAGGGGCTAAAATTTTAGCTTGGGATTTGTTCGAAGGTTGCAGTTACTCGCCGGGAACTGCAACCTTATCGTGGTGGGGGAGTTTGTGTACCTTGAATGATCTTAGGAGCTTTGCTTTCGGTTGCGTTATGCCCCTGGACGTCGCCATGCATGGCGCAGCTGGGGCCCCACCCTGGAACCAGGCCTGGGTTTGGGGCTCGAATGCTAGCGCCTGGTGGTCGGGCCTCTGCCCATGCGGCCCAGCAAGCTGACATGGGCCGTCCCTCCTGCGGACCCACCAACCGCAGAGGGAGTCATAGGGGTCGGGTGCAAAGAGGACTAGGTGGGAGTCGGGGGCGGGGGACCCGACGACATGGTTCGTGTGGACATTCTCTGTCTTTCGGAACATGGAATGTCACTTCGCTGGGGGGGAAAGAGCCTGAGCTTGTGTGGGAGGTTGAGAGGTACCGGCTAGATATGGTCAGGCTCTCCTCCACGCGCAGCCTGGGCTCTGGAACCCAACTCCTTGACAGAGGCTGGACTCTGGCGTTGTCCGTGGGGAGAGGTGGCGGGCTGGTGTAGGCTTGCTCATAGTCCCGCAGCTCTGCAGCTTCGTGTTGGGGTTTACCCCGGTGAACGAGAGGGTCGCGTCCCTACGCCTTCGGGTTGGGGACAGGTGTCTCACGGCGGTTGCGACTTACAGGCCGAACAGCAGTGCACACTACGCGGCCTTCTTGGAGTCACAGGGAGGGGTACTTGACAGTGCCCCAACCGGGGACTCTATTGTTCTACTGGGAGACTTCAACGCCCACATAGGCAATGACATCAAGACTTGGAGGGGCGTGATTGGGAAGAACGGCCTACCCGATCTGAACCTCAGCGGACATGGAGTCTGAGTGGTCCATGTTCTCCTCCTCCATTGTCAGTGCGGCTGTGCGTAGTTGCGGTAGGGACTGTCCGGTCCCTGTATGACCGGAGCAGGAGCATGGTTCGCATTGCCGGCAGTAAATCAGACTTGTTCCCAGTGCATGTTGGCCTCCACCAGGGCTGCCCTTTGTCACTGGTTCTGTTCATTACTTTTACGGACAGAATTTCTAGGCGCAGCCAGGGGTCGGAGGGAATCCGGTTCAGGAACCACAGAATTTCACCTCTGCTATTGGTGGACGATGTTGTTCTGCTGGCCTCATCGGACCGGGACCTTCAGCATGCACTGGGGGCTTTTTGCAGCCGAGTGTGAAACGGCCGGGACGAGGATGAGCACCTCCAAGTCTGAGGCCATGGTTCTCGACCGGAATAAGGTGGTTTGCTCTCTCCGGGTCGGTGGAGAGTCCTTGCCCCAAGTGGTGGAGTTTCAGTATCTCGGGGTCTTGTTCTCGAGTGAGGGAAAAGGGGAGCGTGAGATTGATAGACGGGTTGGTGCAGCGGTCGCTGTATCGGACCGTCGTGGTGCTGAGTCACAAGACGAAGCTCTCGATTTACCGATCGATCTACGTTCCCACCCTCACCTATGGTCACGAGCTTTGGGTAATGACCGAAAGGGTGATATTGCTGATACAAGCGGCTGAGATGAGTTTCCTCCGCAGGGTGGCTGGGCGCACCCTTAGAGATAGGGTGAGGAGTTCGGTCATCCGGGAGGAGCTCGGGGTGGAACCGCCGCTCCTCCACATCGAGAGGAACCAGCTGACGTGGCTCGGCATCTGATCCGGATGCCCCCTCGACGCCTCCCTGGGGAGGTGTTTCGGGCATCGTACCCATGATGAGGAAACTGTGTCTGCGAATGATCGGGAAGCAATAAGCAGTCATGATGGGACTTTGAAACGCACAGATGCTGAACATTATGTCTGCTGAACTCCTTTCTCTGGTGGAGACTGAGAAACCAGACCAGACTGGAGGTACTCCAGACACACTTGAGAAATAAGGTGTTGTTATAACCACTCTATAGTCACATTATAATCACATTGTAACCATGTTTTAATCATGCTCTTTTCATGTTTGGTTTGTGTTGCTCGTCATGTCATTTAAATGCTCGAGCATCATTTACTCACATATAATCAACCAGTTCAGTTTTATTATTTTTATCTTCATAATCATGCTTGTTTTCATGTTTGTTTTATTTTTACAATTATTGTTCATTGTTCATTGGAAAAAAAAGGTGGGGAATTCTATAGCAAGAGAAAAGCAAAAGAAAACCCAGACTTAAAAAAAGAGAATAGCATTACATTACCAATACATTATTTGCTATTTCATTGAGTTTGTTGTTTCATTATATTTGTTTTGTTTTTGATCATATGTTGCATAATCATTATTAGTATTCCATTTCTATATTGTTTGATCTTGTGTCTCGAGTTTTACAAGTCCAACATTACTTCAAAAAGATCAAACTGGTTCAGCATCCATCATGTCAGAAATTAAGAGTACAAGAGTTCAAATCTTTTTACGCTTCCGAAAGCAAACTTACAAACTTTTTCCTGCGATGGGTATTAACAATGCACGCGATCAGGATTTTCATTTATCAGACAACATTAAACATATAAAGCATTTTATCAATGACTCAAGTTTAAACTATAATCATTCAGTTAACCTTTCACATATAGTTATATTCAATATACTCTCACTGCTCCGCAATATTATTTAATCACTCACAATAAACTTAAAAAAAGGGATTGCTTACATAAGTTTTGGTGTGTGGGCCAGAAGTCCCACAAAGGATGGAATATGTTGGACTCAGTCAGAGTCAGGTTAATGATAACAGTCACGTTTGCACAGAGAACAGAATGTCCAGCCAAGTTTCCAAACACATCAGACATGGTCTCCTTAGTAAATAAACAGAGACATTTACCATCTGTAATGTCAGATCATGATGTCCCGACCAAGCGTCCTGAACTCGAGAAAGCAGGTCCACACTTACAGTAATCAGACTGCCGACAATACTAATATGGTGATATGGTCCAGTCTCTATTTAATGTGTCTGTACTTTGACAAGACTTTCAATAGGAAAAAAATAAAAATGTTTACAAGACTCCCTCAGGGGTGCATTGAGTCTCCTACCATTTTCTCAACTGCCATGGATGCCAGAGCGTCCAGGTTTGACCCACCTTGGGGAGGTCAGCTGTTAAGATATGTGGATGATATATTTGTAGTCTCGCGAGCAAGAAACATACTTTAGCACTGCGCCAACATTTTTATGAAGGTCACAAAGTATCAACCATTCCTCGTTGTTATCAGAACTCTGAGTGAGCATCTCACAGCTACTCAAGGCCGTTGATATATTCTTGCTTGTTATCTTCAATGTTGCTGTGTACTCCTCCCGTCCAGGGATGAAAGTGTATGCTCGCTGAGAATTCCTCAGCGAGAGTTTCAAATTTGTAGTTGAGGATTTGTATTCTCAATCTCTTTGCAAATATTCTTCAATAAATATTCATAAAGGACAGTTCTCTGTTTGTTGAAGTCCAAAAATTCCACAACAAAGTTAATGTCAGAAATGAGATCCCAGGACAATTGCTGGACCAGTCACAGACAGGGGTAGCCTTCAGGATTGCAAAGACATCCTTCCTCTTACCCAAATCAGTGAAGGACGGGAGGACTCGGGGGCTCGATTCTGGGTCGGGGTCTTCACAACCATGAATGAAAGAAGCGCTTATCTGAGTCGGGGATTCAGAGTAAAGACAAGTTCGGGGATCTGTGTTGCATTCACGGACAAAAGTACCACTACTCTCAGTCCGGGACTGTGTTCAGTGGTCGACTATGAGCAGTTTGTTTTGTTTTGTTTTTAATAAAAAAGGAGAATAATGGATAGCAACAAGAGTATAATAGAGGAGCCAAAGTGGACAGCCCCATGCATGAAAATCATGAAAGACAAATATGTGGATGAATATTTGGAGTGTGTGTGAATGGGTGAATCATCTTACATTGAGTGTTGAATGAATTGCGAATGTTGAGAGACAGACTGAATGAAGAAGATTAAAAAAATGAGGAAAAAAAAAGAAAACTGAAATGGAGAGCGTGAGAAAGTTTGAGAACACCAGACATGTTTTAAAATGTGTATGGAAGAGGCCCAGTGCACAGCGGTTACGTTAAATAGACAAAAGCGTAAAAAATGTGATAAAAGGGGAGGAACTGTAAACTGATGAATGTTTCTATGGTCTTTATCCAAGTCTAAGCCAAATCACACATTGGAGAGATGATGACTACGTGCCTCCGCCATTCAAAAGATATCAGGCTCCGGGTCCATTGCCAATCGCTCCACCCATTGCCGTCCAACCCCCAATTCAATGACCTCCTCCGAGTCATCCCCAACAGACATCCCTGCGCAAGTGGAGACAAGATCAAGGGCCAAGCAACACCAAGAATCACCACAAGACGGCAAACCTGTGTTCACCGCCACATCACCTGTTTGCTACAACGGTGATACGTGACAAATTCCTAAAATGAGCCCACAGTGGTCCCTCTCACCTGAAGGCTCCTCAGGAGGCAACACACAACCTCATACTAGTAAGACCACTGACGTTTCAAACACTCAGATGCCTATGATTGAGTATCCAGGTGCCGTTGGCAGACCTGTCCTGATGCTCCACCAAATGGTGTAAATGCATTAATCAGTCAAAGAATGGCCTTCTCCAGAACGTGGCGGTAATGCTCTTGCAAACGCTGTGATGGCATTTTGCAGGGTCTGGCGTCCAACTGGGCCCGTATTACGCAGCATTCTAAAACGCCACCTATTAATCAGAAGACTTCGCTCTCATCGCCAATGAGGTCACAGTACCAGGTCTTAAAAATCTCAGAGCAATTACTGCCAACTGGACCAGCGTGGAGAGAGAATCAGGTTCCAGACATTCTGCAACACGCAAAACATGCTGAGATGGTGCTACAAGAGACTCTGAAACAACTCTGATCTGTCCCAGATATGGGCAGCCAAGCTCAACGCCAACCTCGCTATAGTCCAACATTCTAATCCAAGGGGACTAGAATACTCAGCGACATGAATGTGGTGGTCACAAAGACGAAAGATCATCTGGAACTTGGCAATCATTCCAGGATTATGATGCGAGCTTGAACTGTGGTGAGGTGAGAATGTGATCAATGAAAGGGTCGTGCATGTGGACATGGCAGACCATCCAGAGGACGACACCATGATGACATCAATTCTCAGTCACCCCACCCTCTCTCAGACTGATGCTCTTAGGAGAGCAACGCTTCCCATAAGATGAGCAAGACACTGCAGCACGGCCCATGACCGGATGAGACAAACAAAACACACCAAGCATCCAATAACTGTCCAGTAAATCTTGTGGGAAGGGATTTGATCATAAAATGCGGGATCGTCACGACATCAACACCAACTGGGTTACCAGTAACCTGTCAAATTTCAGATGGGTAGCCTAATTGTCTTCACTTTCAATGAACACCTCCAGCGTATGTGGACAACTGGTAGGTTAATTACAAAATGACCACCCACATTTTGAAAACTGCACAGCCATGTCTGGATGATGACTCAGATGTGATGGCTCCTGACAGACTGCACTGCACATGTGACTTCTGGACCTGACAGACAGTACAAAACTGACTTTTACAGGGATCTCAGTGACGCTATATGTTCATCTCGCTTGCCTTCATTTAGTTTTATTAATCGCGTGTGAGTGTAATTTTTTGTAGAACCACCACCGAGCGCACCGAGTTATTTAGCCTCGTCAGTTTAGTTTCCGAGTGTGTTTCAGTTGTCTTGTTTACTCAGATTTGAGCTTTAGTGACCTGCTTTTTCTGTTTTCAGGTTTTCACCCTTCCCTACGTGTTTGTCCTCCTCGATCCGCTTCTGGTGTTGACGTCTTATTGACGATCCTTATTCTCAGTGTTTGATTTGTGTTATCTGGATTATATTTACTGTTAACTTGTACTCTCATTGATTGAGTCTTCTGTAAACCGTCATCAAATACAATTGGGTCAGACTCCTTTAGGGATCATGACAGGAAGGATTTGGGTCCTTTTGTTAAGAAGTGTATGCAGCCTGCCCACGATGATCTCGTTCTTCTCCACACAGTTGCGAGTGTACCATCTTCCTTCCCACCTGACGTCAGTGAGTGATGAAACCTTCTAGGAGAGACACGCGCACACACCCACTCTCCCAACGAATAATATTGTTCGGAAAACAGTATTAGCTGCATGGGATGAGGGTAGCCCCAAGGTCATAAAAGAGGAAATAGGTCATCGAAGAATGTGCCACCTTCCGTCCAGAAGCAGCTGACAATGTTCCAAATGGACGACGAAAGGCACAGTCCTCGTCCATGAAGCCCTTCCCGTAAACTTGGAATACTTTAATTATGTGGATTAAGTGGTTCCAGAATGACTGCGATGTGCATAACTGTGGTGTCAGTCACCATCATGTTCCCGCTTCTAGGGTTCTGTGACATCCCACAACCATCACCAGCCTCTGGGCCGAAAAAATGAACACCACCCAATTTGTCGATGGTTCTGACTTGATCAATGGTTCTAATCCAAACAAAAGATACCAACGTCAAGCCGATGCTGTTGATGGCCCCAGACATCAAGACCTTGGAAGAGTCCAAACAATCGCAAACATAACGGTGTCTGCCTCTAACACCGACAGCTCCACGGTTGTTGAGACATGACATTACCTATTCTAGTAAAATGACCTACAACATTATTGATAACAGTGTTCAGCTGCTGACGTGTCAAACAACATGTGGCGCCACACTCTGACTGACATCGAATTGTTCTTTGTTGCCTCTGACAAATTCTACTGAAAGTCGAAATGGTCCGCTTCCTGGTCACTTCCTACACACGACTTCTCATTGTTATCCACACTTTCGCCATCCTCGAGCTAATGTTCATCACATTTCAAAGCGACTCATGACATCCCCAGGAATTAAATTCTTGTCAGGGTTCCTTTCCTGGTGGGGCGCAGTTAGCAACGCTCACAGCATTGCTAAGCTACACAACAGACTCGAGAATTTTACTGCTATAGTGACTGCTTGTTTTTCTGCTATGACTCCTTTCGTGGTAGTGTTGGAGAGTAATGTGATATATCTCATTAGAAACATGTGCAACAGTTAAGTTAAAGTATTATCTATTTCCTAACGCCAATGAAATGTTGAACCACATAGTCAGTTTAATGACCACATTTACTTTTGCACAAACAGAATGTCCAGTCACGTTCTGTTGTCCAGAATGTCTAACATTTCAGTAAGTAAATCTGATCAGTGGGCCACAAGAATGTTGGTGGGTTTCACAGTAGTAGATTTAAAAATCGACACTGATGAAGATGTCATAAACAAAGAAACATATCATTCACTTCCCAAATCACATAAGTTCAAATAAGTTGATGCCAAGCGAAGCTAAGCAATGCCAAGTGAGGCAAAACGATGAGATGATGCTGACATGATGCTTATGTGGAATAAACCAAAGCTTGCATCCCACTGCTTCTGTGGTTCTTACTGCTCCCGACTGTATGCCCTGAGAAGTGTGTAACCCGCTGGCTAGACATCAAGCTGTATTTGCAAGGTTTGGTATTTGGTATATTCTAGATGAGGTAGTGATTGATAATGGATCGTAGTTTGCGAGTGGAGAAAGAGCTAGATTTTAGTTCTTGAAAGAGCTAGATTTTAAACACGTAGCATCCAGTCCTTACAACCCACAAGGTAACGGACATGCTACAACAGCAGTTCACATAGCCAAGAAGGTCTGGAGACAGGATGATCCTGCCATAGCCTTAATTAGCTACAGGTCTACATCAAGCATCACCATATGATACTTTCCAGATGAGTTAATAGTGTGTAACATTAAAACCACTCGTCCAACATTAGAGCAGAACCTGAGTCCCAAAAGACCATGACAGTAATTTAGGATAATGGCACAAAGGAAGAAGGTCAGACAGGCCTACGATTAGAATCATTGCCATGGTGCTAGACCTCTTCCTATTTTACATCTTGGGGGATGAGGTTCTGTTGGACCAGGAGAAACAATGGTTGATGCCAACAGTAGTTTTAAGTGAGAGCATTACATGGAGAGTTTGTCAACTCCACATGGAAGAGAGCGATGATGGAATCGTCAAGTCCCAATTCTCAGTAAACGCAGAAAGTGCCAAGTGAGAACAATGGGACAATCAGTGGCCCTGAATGGATGCGTTCTACAGTTTCACATTGAGTCAACCTACGGTGACCAGGACGAGAAAAAAGGAAAGAGATGGGAAAGTTGACTTCTTTAAAAAAACTCCTTTCAATTTCAGATGAGTAAATGTTCATTGTTCATTCATTTACTATGACAAATAACAAATCCATATAGATCCTGATCAGTGTTATATGTATGACCGTTATGTTCAACATCTCTGGAAGGGGGAGAAGTCGTTTAATAGTAAGTGACCTACTATGATCAGACCTTACAGAAACACGTCACATGACACGTGATTAGGAGGCATGTGCGATTGTCATGAGGACAACAGAAACGAGCAATAAAGCCTACTTTGCCTTCATATACAAAGTCAAAGTCAGTCAAGAGGGATTTTCCATAGGACTCTCGACCAATCACGATTACGCTTTGGCTGAGGTTCCATTTGTGTTTTTTTATTTTTATTTTTTATGAGCAAAGTATCATGCTGCTTAAAAAAGGTTGGAAAACCACTGCCTTAGACGGTCCTGAGTCAACATTCAAGTGCAATGTAGAAGAAATATGGACAGAACCAATAAAATCTACCTGTTTGTATTCTTCCGCCCTCAAAACCAAGAGAAACAGATACAATCCAGATGATTGGATCTTCCTCACCACCTGTTAATTACAAACAAAAAGACTGCTTAATGACGGATTATGAATTGAGTCTTCATCAACACGCACCTTATTGACATCCATGGCTGCCACGTGCTCTGCATTGATCTCAAGGATTCGGTCTCCGTCTTTGAGGCCGCTGTAGTCTGCTGGAGTCCATCGCTCCACTCTCCAAACCTCCAGGCCTCTGCCGTCTCTGTCCAGCCGCAGGTTGAAACCAAAATTCTGGCCTTCAACACGCTTCAACTGGCACAACCGTGGCATTGGGTTTGGGTCTTTATCATAGAATTCATATTTAAGGTGATTTCTAATGCCACATGAAAAAAAGAAGATTTACAGACTTACCAGGATCATCGCCGACCACCAGAACAGGGTTATCAATTCCATCTCTTGCATTAAAAGTAAATCTAACACAAAAGAAAGAATCATTTTCAAACACAATGCAGGTTATTGTCATTCCCTTATCAGTTGTACGCACTTGTCTTTTGATGTTTTTCGTCCTTTAAAATCATAGAACAAATGAATTCATAAAATATCAAGCATTTCCAATTGCTTGCGATGAGTCAGGTGATGCAAACAATTTTGAGCAAACAGCACTTTAATGTGTGACTGCTGGTGGGCCTCATGAGAAATTGATTGAACCCATCCCACTAAAGGGTTGAGGATGGTGTTGTGATGATCTTAGACCCACATGCAACAGGGAGGAGACAGAGACGGAATGTCAAGTCCAGCAATTTAATGAAATTAAATTAAATCCTATTTCTCAACTGCAACACTGAGGGAGATAAGACAAACAAAGAGGAACAGAAAGTGCTAATCAAAACCAAATTTTTCTCTAATTCTAATCTCAAAGGAGGTGAGTAAGAAATACAAAAATAGAAATAGAAACACTCCCTACTACACACTACCGAAGGAAGCAGGAAAAAAACAAAGGCAATTCAAAAACCTCAACACAAGAGGGCGACAGAGTCCAACAACAAAAACCGAAACAACTGTTGAGTAAATCAAACAAGCGTCCGTGAGCAAGTAACCAGTCCAGGAAACGAGGCAAGTCCACAGGATTAGGGGGAAAGGAACCAAGATGAATGGGCATAGACACACTGGAAAACAGTACTACAATATTATCTCTAATCTCTAAGTGTCAGGATCCAAGAGAGGTACGATTTCCGACACGGATTTGTAAATCTGTCCTCGCTGTCAATTATTATAATAGACGGCGCGTTCGGAGCTGCAGTAGGGGTTTTCTCTTGAATCCTGATGCTTAACTCAGTAGATTCCCTCTTAGCTGACGGGACAACGCAAACAGAAACTCATATGAGTAAGAATAACCAAGACACTCATCAAGTAGAAAAACAATGGTGTATAAGTTGGATAATTGCCATTTCAACTATTACTGAAAACTGTAAGTATTTCTTTCTTCTGTTTTTTATCCTTGCTTTGAAAACTAAAAGTATTCTCTTTCTACTGTTTTATCTTTTAGAAATATTATGTTTAAATCAGAGATAATATTGTTGCTACTTGCACATTTTGATTATTTAGTCTAAAATGCAGAAACAGTTTGAACATTGACTAATACTGAAATTTAAAAGTTTCATTTTCAAAATCTCAATTTTATCCTTTTTTCCCCCACATCCTTAAGGTAATCCCCAAGCCACATCAACCCTCCCACACACAGACACCGACCTGACCCCGTGCCGTGCCTAACCATTTGTTGCTACTGAGAGGATGCAGCTGACCCATCCCCCGCTACAGCACAAAGGATGTGGCTTACCCACTCCCTGCATTATTTTTCTTCCTGTTATAAAAAAAGGGACAGGGGTTATTATTTAATTTCCTTTTTGATCAAAAAGAAGGAGGGGAGGGGTCATAAATGACACCAGTCGGTCATAAATCATTCCACCTGTTGGTCATAAATTCCATTTTCACATTTTGTACTCCTCTCCTTCACTCTGATGATGTTTCACTGCATCCTCCAGCAAGAGGCACTGTGCAGTGCTCAAACTTTTCTCCCCTGAATGTGAGGAAGTGATGAACCTCGTTATCAAGATAGTGATCTAAATATTTGCACATGGGTTAAGCCCTGACAGTTTTGTTCATTGCTTTAAGAGTTGAGAGCTCATATTCGGATCTCCTGCAGCGCAGCAGATTCCAATAGAGAGGTGCTGAAAACCTTCACTTCCTGTCTGGAGCAAAAGGTTCAGCAATCCAGAAGTGGGAGACCACGACTGGCTGAAAAAAAAAGTGCTTTCTGGTAAATCAGAAAAAAAATAAAAAATCATATATATATATATGTGTGTGTGTGTGTGTGTTAATTTAAGTTAATTAAACATGCCAAATAAAAATCTATAGGGAAAGGAAAGTGATAGGAAAATACAGTTATCACATTTACATCCAAAATATTAACTTCAACAGGATGTATGTAACAGATTCCTGTTTGATGTTTAGTTTTTGGACCCCTGTTGTGAACAGTTAACACCAGAGTTAAGGTACTGTGAACACAACCAAACGGTGTATTATTTCCCGTACTCCTACTGCCTTGACCATTGCTTTAGAGAAGGTCTCCACACTCTGTTCTTCACAGTTGGAATTGGGAAACCTTCTTCTTGCAACCAAAAGGTGTGCATTTTGAACCAATTCTGATCTCTGCTGTCTTTGAGATTCTGGCAAGTGTTTGAATGCCAGCACTTTAATCCATTCAGGAAACACAGATCTGCAGATGCTAGAAGATATTTTGATATTGAGTACTAGATGACTGTTTGCCAGGGATGTACAAAGAGGGACTGAAAGTGTTCAAAGAAAGAAGCGAACAATAACTGTTTCAATGGGCAGTTTGTCATGATCCTGCTTTTATTTTGTCCCTTGAGTTATGTTTGGTTTCTCCCGCCTCCCTTCCTGTTTGTGTGGCACACGGCTGGAGCCAATTTTTCCCTGATCACCCAAGAACAAAAACACCTGGATCGTTTCGTCTTCCAGTTCTTGCGTTTCTCCCATTGTTTCCCTTTCTCGGTGATTGCTCCTCTAGTTCCTGAGATTTGGACTCTTCTTGTTCCCCGTGGTAACTCCTGGTTCTCGTGGCTCTCCTTGTTTCGGTCTCTCATTCTGTGCGCTAGCTTACTTTCCTCGTTCTCTTGGCTCTCCTTGTTTGGTCTCTCGTTCTGTGAGCTAGCTTGTTTTTTGATTACTGTGTTAAACCCTGGTGCCTGAGTTTAGTGTTTTTCTCCCAGTTTCCATGCGTTTCCAGTTCTCTTTTGTAGTTTATTCTCGGTTCATTTGTACATTCAGCTTTTGCTTAGTTTCTCCCGGTTCGGTCACGCTTTTGTTGTTTTTTTGTTGTTTGTTTAATTATTAAATGTTATTTCTAACTCGCTCCTGCCTCACTGTAACCTTCACCACTCGCACTTGGTACCAGCTCCATGTCCTCAATACGTGGCTTTCGCTACACGTTCCTCAAGCCGTCAAGACTTCAGCGCGGCCCCCATGCCGCCGTCCCCCGAAGACTCCGCCGCGGCTCCCAAGCCGCCGTCTCCCGAAGACTCCGCCGCGGCTCCCAAGCCACCGTCTCCCGAAGACCCCAGAGCGGGTTCCCACCCATCTTGCCTTCCGGGTCGCTGCAGCCGGGCTCTTCCAGTCGCTCCAGCGGGCCTCCTCCTCCCCTCGTCTTCGACGACCGTCCATCCCTGACCGGGTGGAACACCTGGAGGTGTTCTTAAAGGGGGGGTACTGTCATGAGCCTGCTTTTATTTTGTCCCTTGAGTTATGCTTGGTTTCTCCCGCCTCCCCTCCTATTTGTGTGGCACACAGCTGGAGCCAATTTTTCCCTGACATCCCAAGAACAAAAACACCTGGACTTCAGCACCGTGTCCACCAGATCACAGATGCCACTGATCCCAGTTTGTGTTGCAAACTATCCCAGATTCACATAAAATCTGTACGTGGTTTTTGGTATCCAAAGTATCAAATGAGGTTGCACACATCATCAGTTCACACAAAAGCTCGAGAACTAGTGTCATCTAATGAGGTGTACACATAATAGTGCTGTTGACACACATGTGATTCAAAGTCTACAAATAGTGCTTTAATGCTTAAAAAATTCAGTGTGAATGATCCTCTGGACTCCAACTTGACCATATGTCTGTAGATTATTGCTTTTGATTTACATTTGCTCAATTAATATTTTCAACTGGAATATGTATCCCTCAAGATCTAGGAGCTGTTGTTCAAGTGTTCCATTTTTAATGGACAGTGTACAGGCTGCAGGTAATTGTTGATGTTTTAATCTTTTGATTTAGATAGCCCTGACCATTGTTATCAGTCAGGTTTTTGTTATCGTCTATGCCTGAGCCATTTTATGTTAACGTTTGCATAGTTGTATCTTATTGAGCAAATATCAAAATGATCAAAAGTCAAAATTCACGTTATATCTCACCTGTCACGGGTTTTAAGCACTCACCTTGGACTGACATCATGGCTTCCTGTGGAAATAAAGACCAAAAACCTGATTCAGATTTTCAATACATATTCAATACATACATTTTCAATGAACAGAAGATGCCAGCAGCAGAAGACTGGCTGCATGTGGCACACAAGTTTTGTCAATACTTTTGATTTCGACCAAGGTTAATGAGTTAATTGGTCTGGCTAAGAAAGTTTTTGTATCAACCATTTTTTTCCCTCCCTCCCAAAGGTGCACCGAGGCATTTCATTTGACACGTTTCCCCTGCACGTGACGTTCTAGAGGAATGGTCGAATTCAGCCAAGTTGCACCCTATACCATGGTCTCCAGGTGGAATTAAAAGTATAAATATAATGTTTTATGAGTGAACATCCCTGCACCAGAATTCAATCAGTGAAATACAAAGCCAAACATGTAATGGTTGGTAGTGTGACACCCTTCATTAACTTTTTAGAGGTTCCAAAGGAATCAGAATCAGCATCAGAATCGGAACAGTTCTGTTTAAGAATGCCTTCTCATTCATGTACTGCACAGAATGGGGATCTGGTGTGAGTCATCGCTACCCAAGATGTGATCTGGAACCGGAACGCAATTTGGCTTGTGTCCTGGCTTAGCACTGAGTTGTCAAATCATACAACGTTCACAGAACGGCGGGTAAAGAGAATTCAGTTTTTGGATTCAGGTTCAGGGGTTCTGAGTTTTGTTTTATCCTACAAGATAAACACCAAAGTATGAGTGACTATTGCATAGAGCAGTGCGATTTAACAAAAGTTCTGTACATCGTATTTGATCATCTTGGTCACATTCAAAACACCATGGGCCACATTGCATCGATGAACTGCCAAGGCAAAATTGACAGATTGCAGAGCCATGATGCAAACGCGCTGATGGCCAGTTTGACTTGTGTATGTCTTCTTCTTCTTTTCCTTTCAGCTTCTCCCTCCATCTTCCCCTTCCTCCTTTCAGCATCTTCCTCCATCTCACCCTGTCTTCTGTTTCCTCTTCTCTCAAACCTACAAACCTCATGTCTTCCCTCACCACCTCCATCAATCTCCTCTTTGGCCTTCCTCTCCATCTTCTGCCTGGCAGTTCCAACCTCAACATCTTCCCACCAATATACTGGCTATCTCTCCTCTGTACATGTCCAAACCATCTCAATCTAGCCTGTCTGACTTTGTTTCCTAAACACCTGACATGTGCTGTACATCTGATCTCAACTGGTTCCTGGTTCCTATACTGATTCTCATTTACACACATACAAGTATTCCGTCTTACTGCGGCTAACCTTCAATCCTCTCCTTTCTAAGGCATACCGCCACCTCTCTAGCTTATCTTCCACTTTCTGCCTGCTCTCACCACAGATCCCAATGTTATTTGTCCGTACACGATCCGTATGTGCGTGCATGCGTGAATGTGGAGCTGCGTCCGAAGACTACCCTTTATCAAACATTTTTTCTCAACCGCATGGATATGAATCATCAGTTATGAATGCACAATTATGCGCTTCCCCGCCACGGCATGAAAAAAAGGATAGTCGCACGTGCACCCTTTTGCACCACTTCTCGCACCAGCTTAAAACCGACCCGTACACGTAGAAGTGGTGGCGATGCATACCTGGAACTCAATGGGAGTTCGCGGTAGTCGCGTGACGTCTAATGTCCAATCAGCTGCACCGGCATCCCATGTCATGGTGGTTTACGAGGAAGTAGGATAGAAGGCGATTCTAACTGCTACTACTGATAGAAAAACAGTGCTCTATGTGTGTGTTCTATGAAATCCATCGTATCTGCATAGGCATAATTACTTCTTTGATTTTCTTTTTGTACACTACACCAATCACTGATCAGGGTGGAAATCCATCACAGGTCAATCTCCATCTACCTCTGGGGTACCTCACCATCATGCGAACCCCTCCACTTCTGGGGTACCTCACCACCATGCTCGGCCCTCCACTTCTGGGGTACCTCACCACCATGCTCGGGCCTCCACTTCTGGGGTACCTCACCACCATGCTCGGGCCTCCACTTCTGGGGTACCTCACCACCATGCTCGGCCCTCCACTTCTGGGGTACCTCACCACCATGCTCGGGCCTCCACTTCTGTGGTACGTCACCATCATGCTCCTTCTATCCTACTTCCTCGTAAACTTTACCACTACCGGGTAATTCTGCATGCTCTGTCAAAATAACTGAAGCGATTGTGGGCTTCATTTGCAAAGATATGCGCCCATCTTCCATCATTGAAAACGAGGGCTTCAGGCGGCTAATGAAAGTAACAGAGCCACACTACGTTATGGTGTCTCGCAAACGTCTGTTATCCCAAACATGCACCAGTCAGTAAAAGAAAACGTGAAAAGTAAGCGCCGGTCAGCAGTCAGGGTGGGCATTACAAGTGATGCGTGGATATCTCTGGCTTCGCAATCTTACACGAATCTGACAACTCACTATATCGATGAGGAGTGGAACCTCGTCTCGTACGTACTACAGACCACAGAGAACTGTTTACATACTGCACAATGACCGTCAAGTTGCTGTGAAGTCAGTAACCAGCACTGTTTTTACATTCTAAGTGGCTGAGAATATCTTTCTTTCATTTTGATAATAACATAAAAATGCATTAGTGTTAAACAGCAGCATCTTTTGGGTGAATTTTTAATGTCATATTTCTAATAATGCACCAGTCCCATGAACAGTCACATCTGGCGTTCTGTGTCTGGATCTTTATTATCATTTACTATGAATCATTCAATAATTTCCTGTTCAATGTCAATATGATACTAGTATTAATACGTTGCGTAACTTGTCATGTGATTATGGCAACAGCTCAGAAAATGGTTTAAATACTAACCTGAATCGAGATTGGATCGGATCGAATCGAATCAAATTGAATCGTGATAATCGATTCTAAGTCATGAGAATCGGAATCGAATCGATTCTTGAAATTAGAATTGATACCCAGCCCTATTGCTCTGATCTGTTCACATTATAAAATCTGATTGTTGACTTCTAAGGCATGTATTTAGGTCGTTGATCAAAGTACAAATAACGTGCACTACCAGTCAAGTTGGGTCGCACTTTCTTATACAGTTTTTTTTTTTTTTTCTTCATCGTTACATTTTATCTACATTGTAGATCGAGAATGATGACATCAAACACATGAAGCTGGATATGTGGACTCATGTAGCAAAGAAAAAAAAAACATAAATGTTTTTGCTCGAGCTAACCACCATCTGCTTTGTTGACAGCTGCAAACCCTTAGCTTCGGCTTCATCATCACAACTAGATCAGTCATCAGTAGAACCATTTCAGGTGACAACCTAATGAAGGTCATCACGAAAATGCCATGAGAGGGCAAAACAGTAGTCACATAAGTAGTAGTTACATAATTCCTTATGTGTTAATTGTTAGCTTTTCATGGAATCTGTAATATAAACAACGAACCATAAAATGACAAGGTGAGTCTAAACTTTTGACTGGTAGTGTATTTGATAAAAAGAAGTATCGGGGTCTGTAGATCCAAGCTAAAAAGGTCTGATCAAATACATTTAATGCAAAATTCAGGATTCAAAAGCCATCTGTTAAGTTCAACACATGTTGAAGTTCAACACCTGCTGAACAAATGTTAAAGTGACATTGGTGTTAAGACAGAGATTGGTGGTAGTGTACGAGTTTCCTTAAATCATACAAAGCACTTGCATTTTACAGGAGACAGGACAAGGTGCATAGAAGACTGATTTTGGTAGGTAATCCTGATATAGTTTTCTTTTTTTCATGACAAGTTATGTCAATATTTTGAAAGCTAATTTTATTTATTTTACTTCCAGGGACTGCATGTGGTACATCACTCTTCGGGGGACAATCAGGTCTCATTTCATCCCATCCACATCTCAACTCCTGGTTCAAAATAAGACTATAATTCTTCTGTTTCTTTCTTTGTCGACTTCATTCCTATTAAAGCTCCATGAAGAAACCCACCGTGAAGAAGGTCAGCATTTGAGTGAGCAGCAGAAAGTGGAAGTGAATAGTTTGGCACTGGCTTGAGACCTCTCTGTGCTCATGCAGTCTAATGGAACTCGGTTGCTGCACAACCTTTTACACCATGCGGTAAGTAACATGCTGGCAACTTTTTGTTTTTCATGCATGCTTCAATTATACCTTAATACAACTCTAAAATGAGGGATATAGTGCTTAGAAATACTTTGCGCACAGGCAAGTCTTGATCATGGAGACAAATTGTAAAATAATATTATCTGACTAAATAAGGTTCTTGGCCAGAACACTCGCCAGTTACAGCAGCTGAGGTGTGGTTTGAAGGAAACATTGGTTTTACAGCTGCTGGAGTCCTGATCTGACACAGCAGCTTGGATTTTTCCTCGCCAAGATGCACACCAGAGGTAATGACACATTTTATTTATGTTTAGTGAACCATTATTTAGATTTATGTGAAAATGCATCGATAGTGGCTCAGAGTCCAATTCAATGTTCCATCAGTCTACAATACATTTAAATACGAACGCTGCCAAACATGGCTGCTCACTTAATTTATTACAAAATGATATGACACAAAAATTGAGTAGACTTTTTCATTTTAAAAAGTAAGCACATTTAATGAAGAGTAATTGAGATCTAAACCTGTTGCATCCAAAAACACATATTAAATGTGTCAAAGAACAATAAAATCTTTCACGTAAGATACAGTATTAGAAATTCCATTTGCTTCAGTAACAAAAGAAATGGAACATCCTCAGGTAGCCAGTGCTTAGTCTTACAAGTCCATATTGTAAGTTGAATTCACAAGGTAATATTAATTACAGGTAAAACATATTTCTATGTGTGTGTGTGAATGGCGTGTGTGCCCTGTTATGGACTGGAGACATGTCCAGGGTATATTCCTCCAATGACCCCTGTGGCAGGCTGCAGCACTCCTCGCAACCCAGACCAGGACTAAGTACTGGTTACTGATGGATGGATGGATAGTTGATTCAGGCCAAGAAAAATGTCTGGAATTGAATACATTCACCTTTGTGGCATCTTTTGTTCAGAGACTTCAGTGACTGAAAGTGATTTAAGGATTTTCACTGAATAACCCAAGTGAACTGTTCAGGATTGTTTTTACTGAGGCTAGATGGATTTGGAAGTTGTGTTTTTTTTTGTCGGTTAGTTTGTTTTCATGATCTATATCTTTTTTCAATAGCTTGTATCAAAAAATGACCTGATGGTAAATTGCATATGGATGAAGATGGATGTCCATTGGACATTAAATGCAATATATTGGCTTACTTACGGCGTTACAGAAGCAAAGGTATATCCAACCAACATTAATACATGTAGATGAAAGAGACTTAAGAATAGAACAGCACATTCATATTTCAATAGAAATCCCACTTTTTGTATTGCTTATTGCTGTTTGTCTTTCAGTGGCTGAGGACCAACTGAAACAGCTCGTTCGGTTCGGGTTGGGTCGGAGATCCCCATCGAAAACAGGAAATTGAAGGCTGCTGATGGGGAATTTCACATTGCCTGGACCTGCTTCCAACTCCTCCAGCTTCACTGACACAACTAAGTGTCTTATGGTAATCTAAAAATGTTATATTTTTGCTATCATTTGAAAGTTTGTAAAAGCAAAGTTTATAAAGAAAGTTATTCAAAGCTTGAATGGTCTGTGTGGTAATTTTAATCTAACAGACAAATAGTTACTGCATAATGTAATCATCTCAATATGGTAATAATGGGTTAGTTACAAGATTGCAGTCCTGTTTTTTCCACCTTAATTTGGAGGGAAATAAACATATGTAAGTTAGCGACTCATACTCGTAGAAGTAGAAGTGTATTTCAACCCACATCAAAATGGTTCATGCTTGGCAACGTGACTTACCATTCTGACAGTATGTCTCTTTTCCTTGGAAGATTGATACAATATGATGGCGCAGTGTGTCGCAGCAGCTGATTGGACAATAGACGTCACGTGACTACCGAGAACGTGCATGGAATTACAGTCATGCATCGCTGCCACATCTACGAGTACGGGTCGGTTTTATGCAGGTGGGAGAAGAGGTGCAAAAGGGTGCACATGCTACGATCCTTTTTTTCATGTGGTAGCAGGGAAGTGCAGAATCGTGCATTCGTAACTGATGATTCATATCCGTGCTGTTGAGAAAAAATGTTTGATCAAGGGTACTCTTCAGACACAGCTCCACATTTGCGCCTGCATGCGATTACGGATCGGGTTACGAGTATGTGGAACTTATGTACCCGTTTTGGCGGTGGTTGAGGTGGAAAACTTAGCAGTGTGTCACAATTGCAGTTTCAAGAGCTCGTGTTAAACAACTTGTTTCTGTGCACTTAATAAAATTAAGGCAAGATTACTTTTCGTGTTTGTACGAATGTATATCTTTTTACACATACGTGCCTTGAGGTTTACGGACACAAACATGCACTGACACATATGTGAATCTTCTGTACAGGTACAAATCTCATATTACGGATGTATGGCACGCCCCACCCCTTTTAGGACTACGTTACGATGCAAAGACAATCTGTGGAACATAACTGCCGATTCAAGAGCTAATGTTTAGTAACTTTCTTCTGTAAACTTAGAAAGTATTCACATGTGATAGTTCTGTTTTTTTAAGAATTAAAATCTTCAATTACATATATGTGCCTCGTGGTTTATGGATACAAATATTTAATTACACATTTCTGCCTCTGATGCATGGAAACGAGTCTTGTGTAATAGGTATGTGCCACTTATGCACTCATTTTACCTTCATAGTCTCAGCCCCAACTCCACCCCCTCCGCAACACTTTACGGGAGAAGGGCAGAGCAACCTCAGCCGCCAGCTGACTTCCTTTGTTTGGCAGAATGGCAGAAGAATGGTATGACAAACAAGATCCAGAACAAGTGTCAATATAGGAAGTTGCAAGTTGGTCTTTATTATTCTACAGCACTGTAAACGAAGGTGGTGCCACCACGGCTTAGATGAGAGCCAATGAGATGGTTTTCAGCATGTTTTCATGTAAGAATCCAGTAAGAAACATCACAATGACTAATGTCTGTTCCTCGCGGAACTGTAGTGCATTCCATGCATTCCAGCCGGACAGGTTAAAGAGACGGACCCCTGACAACAGCTGCAGTTTACAGAATTATGAA
Source organism: Synchiropus splendidus (assembly GCF_027744825.2). NCBI lineage: Eukaryota > Metazoa > Chordata > Actinopteri > Syngnathiformes > Callionymidae > Synchiropus > Synchiropus splendidus. The sequence goes on along the minus strand of NC_071341.1, from coordinate 3,921,549 downwards.
CTAAAAGATAGAGGTTTGTTGTCACCTAATCAGTGAATGTTCAAAGTTCCCGTTTTGCTTCATTCTGAAACTTGCAGTCGAAATAAAGTCCGTCAGTCTTGCAGCTGCTACCACCTCTCGCTGGATCCTGTCTCTCCCCCCTGGCTGAGTTCGATCTCTGATGTTGAATGACTGATGCTTCCAGAGTTGCCTTTGCAAGTACAAGCTGGACAGTGTTGTATCTATTGCCATTTGTGATTACATTTTTGGTTGTTTTGCCAACGGTCTTTCCTTTCCTTATAAACAAACATGGGATGGGGGCGGGATCGGAGACGCAGCTTCACGACAGCCTGCAATTAGACTCATTTACCTGTGGTGCCACCAAAAGCAGATATTCTCATCTAACATACACAGCTGCTTTAAGATGGAGTTAACGATGAGTGTTCAATCAAAAAACACATATATTTTTCAATGTCAAAATATGAAATAGTTTTCAAATTTATTCCTGACTTTTTCTGCCATATAAAAATAAAGAGTGAAAAACTTTATGACCACATTTCATGTTCCCTATTTGGTCAGGCATTCAATTTTTATTCGGCTTTAGACACGTTTTCATTTCAGTGCATGCCTGATATTATATTATTAACAGAATAGAGCAAATGCCGATGTGTTTCAGATTCACATTTTGCTGTCTTTTGTAACTTAATGGTGCAAATGCCTCACAATTGTTAACTCCTTTTTTTTGATGGAGATGGCATCAGCTCTCTTCTATGCTGACACAACTAAGTATGCTGCCTACTCTGTTCCTAATGTGCCTGAATTTAAACAATTAATGTGGAATGATAAATACGAGAGATTGATCAGTTGGCATTTAGGCAGCACGTCAGACTCCATTCTGATTTAAAAAACAGATCATCAAACAGGACATGCACTTAGACTGGAAAAGTCAAAGTGTAATCTGAAGGGGATTCTCTGATAGCAGCATTGGTGTCTTGTCCAAAAGCATTATATTGTAACACTTCTATAACCCAAAATATTGCCTTCCTATTTGACTTATTACTGCCAATTCATCCTCACACTAAAAATGGAATCCTTCAATTGATAATGGTCTCAAAAATTGAACTCATGTTCTCACATGCCGATTTGGTTCAAGAGGACAGGCCGAATTAGGCTGTGGCATTACTGAACGGTGATTGGAGAATAGAGTGGGGCATGATGTAAATCTGCTAGACAAGGCTCATATAACTCTTCCAGCAAGTATACAACTCACCCATGAAAAATCGACTATGCTACTATTCCTTGGACAAGGAATGAGGTACTGACATGACAATACAGACTCACAATATTATCCAGCGCCAGACAGATGGGGCCACCGCCGGTGAAATACATTATTATTATTATTATTATTATTATTATTATTATTATTATTATTATTATTATTATTATTATTATTATTATTATTATTATGTTGATATTGCTATTATTGTCTTGTTTTCCGAGTCTTAAATATACAATCGATTCTTTCTCCCATTCGGGAGATGGATCTTCTGGTAGAGCCTTCAAGGTTTTATAAGACATATTTTTATTCATATCGTATAGGAAGAAAGAGGAAAGAAATTCATCTGCTTGTTTAAAGTAGCAATTATATCAGCCTTCAAATTTGCGGCTTTGTTTAAATGTAGTGATGTCGCCTGTCCCAAAACAGTTAAGTGAGAAAATAGGGTCGGGCCGCATTGAAACATAATTTTAAAAAAGGGATTTGTAGTGACAATGCACTGAGTCAAAACAATCTTGTGATCACATTGCTTTCTGTTAAAATCATTTGTATGTGGGCAATGTTTACATTTTTTACCAAAATAGCTATCCCACAATAGTTTTCCTAATTGATGTTGCAGCAGATAAGGGGTTTCATTCGGACATAGAAACCAGGACGAATATTACAAGTATGAATAAAGCATTTTCTCACCTGCGTTGGCAGTCATGGTGTCCTGACTGGTCAAGGTCCAAAGCTGAGTGGCCATAAAAGCTGGTGACTCTTGGCTTAAACATTGATCATTCATGAGGAACTTTGCCCTAAGACAGCTGGATGACTGATGAAAAAAAATGTTGCAAATCTACTTTCATTTAACTGAAATAGTTGAAAGTTAAGTTTATTTGGAGCAGAAAAATAGTGATCAGAAAAAAAAGAATCCAATGACCCAAAAAGCCTCCTAAATGTGGAAAGATATGCTCATCTGTTGCTCTCTCTGCTACTGAACGTCATCAATGTTAGGAGTGACACACCCATATCTAACCCTCCAGGCACTCTGTGCTGCTTACTTGACTGGTTCCACATGGAAATCCATCCACACAGAATATGATCACAAGCTTGTATGATCGTGTTTCATTCTAAAGAGAGAGAGAGAGAGAGAAAAAAAAACAGTAGTGTTGTAAGTGACACAGAAAATGCTATTTCAGGGTATTCTGTCCACCACATTATTTGGATGAGGAAGAACTCTGGCATATGTGACCCGTGCAAGAATGGGCTTGTTATGTGGATGGTCAAGTCTCTTTGTGATCTGATAGACTGTATGGCCATGTTTTTGTCCACATAACATGAGCTCAGAGGCTGTGCTAGCATCAACCACCTATAGCAGTCAAAATGTATGCAAACTGAAAATGTATACATTTTGATTTCAAAATAGAAACACAAAGTTATGGTGATTTCATTACTATATGAATTATGTATTACTATGCTAGGTGACACATATTGTTTAAAATGTCAGTCATTGTGAAACCAGGTCGTGAGTTCCTTAATATATGACACTCATTAGGGGCTCATAATAAATTATGCTATTTTTATCATGAACAAATGCAGCATCGAAAGGGCAAAACAGGGACCTAGAACTATAAAAAAAATAATCACTGACGACAGACTGTCTGTGCATGTGTGTAATCGTCACAAGTGTGAAATTATGCGACATTACGTGACATTGTGTGTATTTCTGTGAAGCTGATGTGTATTTCACCAAAAGTGTATTGTATTTGAGGTGTGAGTAGTGAGCAGTGAGTTCATGTGTGCGTACGGGAGAGCTGGAATGTTCCGCAGAAAAACCGAGAGAGAGAGAGGGAGAAAAAGAGAGAGAAAGTGTGTGAGAGAGAAGATGGAACAATTTGCTACTTGAACTTTACAACATTTTCTTGACACAGAGAAGGTAGTCAAATCAAACAGCACTATTGTACGACAATTTGATATGTTATTGTACTAGATGTTATGCAGAATAAGAAGCTCTTACAAAATGCTAGTTGTGAAGGTTGAAATCGCTGTGAGATGTATGGAAATGGAGATCTGTTTAAATGGTGTATGGTGCCGCTGAACAAGTTGGAATGACGGAAAACATTAATCTGACCCAAACATTTCGTCTGGATGGATGGAAACAGAGCTTTAAATTCAAGGAGAAGTGCGTGAGCTCATGTCTTTTTCTTTTCCTTCTGGCTTCTCCCTTAAGGGGTCACCACAGCGGATCATCTTCCACCATCTCACCCTGTCCTCTGCTTCCTCATCTCTCAAACCTACAAACCTCATGTCTGGATTACATCCTCAATATCGCTGAAAAAGGACTAAGAATGCAGAAGTCAGAAGTCACTTTTGGGTTAAAGGAAGAGTTAAATGTTCCATTTTAACCCTGGAAGACATCTTAGGGTTAGAATCACATCTACGGTGGAGCCCCCACATGCCTTCTGCATCCCATATAGAATGTGGCAATATCCAATTGAGAAGGTAAACACAGCATCACACCTTGGTTTAATTTGATCCCAATATTTAATAATGTATTCATTAATCTGCAGGAGATATTCAACATCTGGATGTGCCACCGTATCTTTCAAGCTACTTCTGGATAGGAATGGAAATCATCTTTAATCCGGATTAGGATTTATAATTTTCCTCTCAGTTCATCTCAGAATCAAGAGGACCAACAGGCTTCATATATCGGTTAGGCTTCAGGTTGATCGTAGCATCTGACAATTGTTGAGTTGAGAAGTCTCTTCTACTCTCCCCAAGTTCGCAGGGCAGACTGGCTGTGACGAATGAACAATAAAAGACACAAATACAGAGGATGAAGTTTGGTGACAAATTAAACAATTAAAAAAAAAAGAGTCTGCCATGAGGTATGAACAAACATGAATCAACGAGTCCATTATTGACAACTGAAGACAGAAGTCTATCAGTGTTAGTAGCAGCGGACAATGTGAAATAGTGGACCGCTGGTCCAAATACCAATATTTACGGAACCGCATATTGTATCTCCATAATTTGCTTGAAAACTAGAAAAAGCCACACCAAGATAGTTGGAACGTCTCCTTTGCAGAGCACATGCACAATTTACACAGAAATTTCTTTCTCACCCATTTTTGAGATATGGTCCAGATCGGACCTTGAGGTTTGAGCTGATTGATTGATAACACTGCTCTATCTGATCTATTAATGCCCCAGTCTTGAAGTTTTCAACAATTTAGACAATATTTGCATGTTTCACAGGATGTGCCAAGCTGACTAATTTGATGACTAATTTGGTGGTAAAAGTATAAGTAAAAAATATTAAGACGTTGATGTTTCAATATTAGTGTCTAATGATACTCATAAAACTTAATGTATTTGAAGAGACCCAAGGGCTTCATTTGATCATAATCAGAAACTCCATGAGAACAAGCTATTCATTCAACAAGTCAGAACCGGAGCTTAAGGATGTCCAGGCGCTGGGCTACTTGCTGAGGCTAAAGTCTGCCCGGGTGGCCCAGTTAATCCTGGAGCTCTGGAACAGGAAAGGAAAAGCACCTCCTCAAAGACTATAATGAACAAAGAAAAACCCTGGACCCAGCCGGACCCTTCCCAGACATTGTTGGAGAACACACAGGCCCCCTTTTTAAAAGTCACAGAGCAAGACAAGCTAAAGCTACACAAAGCAGAGAAGAAGACCATCTACAACAACAGTGTGAAGATCATCCACAGGATTGGACTGAGCTGCAGAGCCTGCACTGTGTGGTCAAAGAAACTAGGAGATGGATGTAGCCTACAGTGGACGGTACTATATAAGCCCCCCATAAGGAAGCAGACAGGTGACCTCCAGTGGAGAATATTACAAGGTGCAATTGCTTCTGATGCTTTTATCTCTGTTATTAATCCTATTGCTCTTGATGCCCATTTTGCCACCAATGAGAGACTGTGTATCATGTTTTTTATGGAGTGTGAGAGACTCAGGAGTCTCTTTGCTCTTTTAAAACACGTTTTTGTCTCTTAAATGTAAATTTTACTAAGGAAATTTTTATTATAGGAGCGGGGTACAGAGCAAAAGAAAAATAAAAATTCCAATTTAATTTGTACTTCTCCCTTTATATAATTCGTTTCTGTAAATAAAATAATAATAGTAAATAAAATGTAAATAAATGTAATGTAAATAAAATAATAAAGTGCGTTTGACAATCTCAATTTTTCGGGGGAGCATTCTAGCTCTCCCGTACACACACGAACTCACTGCTCACACGCACAAACTCAAATTCCAGTGCTCAGTCACACAAACACTCAGAAACATGTGGAAATGCACGCAATGTCACGTAATGTCGCATAATACCACGCTTGTCACAATTACGCACATGCACACACAATCTGTCGTCAGTAATTAGTTTTTCATAGTCCCAGGTCCTTGTTTTCCTCTTTCTGTGCAGCATTTGTTTATAATAATAACAGCATCATTGATTATGAGCCCCGAGTGAGTGTGCTGTTGTTTATTCATGGGCCCATTACATATCTCTTAAACACACTCCTGCATATTTATTCACAAGAAAAACAAATCTTTGGGGCATCCATAGCCTGCAGGAATTAACACAAAAGTACATGTTTCTCAAACTTGACGGTGAGCACTCGCCCTCGATTTTTTTATTGAAAGCAAAGCAAGAGTATTATCAGCAGTGGAGAACAAAAGGAAGCTGTCACCCAGGTGTGTACAGTCTGTGGCTGGGCTGTTTTCCACACTCAGCCAACAGTCAGTCAAGGTTACCTTACAGTTCTGCTGCAGCTGTCTTCTCACAGCACACTAGGCAACAGCTTTTAATCATAGATAATTTATAATGGATGATTCCTTTCACATTTCCCTCCAATTTAACAATGATTAAACAAGAGTAACATAATACAAAACCTTCTCATTACTTGAGTGGGAAGAAAACTACCCAAAACTCTTTTAATAGGGGAAAATGGTAGAAACCCTACCCAAGTAAGGAGATTACACTCTAAAACAATAGCACAAGCACACAACACTGTTTTTGGTCCATATGTATATACAATATGACACTTTTAACGGAATTTCATCAGAATGCTATCATTGTTAAGAGATCTTTTCAACTGATTTGTCATTAACCGCGTCAAATTTATGTGTGGCTGTCGGAGTAGGTACAAACTGGTTCATACTGGAACATGGCCACGGTGATTTGGTGAGCTACCTTCGCAGAGACTGCGTTCATCATCTTGGAAAACAATATTCTGCAGATGGGAATGCCACAAGTGATCGTAAAAATCAGCATTTAGACAATTCCAACAAACAATCCAACTGCGGTGAGAATCACATTTTTCCAGTTTCCAAAAGTATTCACAAGCCAAGCTAGGACAATATCAACACTTTCCGTGCTTTGTGTTTTTTCTCTGAAGGCTTGTAGGAGAGTAACAACTTGGGTGATGGTTCCGTTGGCTAGTGTATGCATTGGAATGTAGGTGCAAAATTCTCCAGTTAGCTCAATATATTTGCACACACCTTGTTTTTCAGCCAACATCTTGTCGAGAACCTGTCTGTTTTCAATCACCATAAGAGAGTCAGCAATACCTGGAGGCTGTTGACATCTGTACACCAGTAACATAAACATGCATTCCTGTCCAATTGTTGTGCAGTTTACTTCGCTCGCAGGAGTAAGACCATAAGACACACTTTAGGTTTCAAACTGATTCAGAGGTATAGTCAGAACTTGTTCTGATGACATCTGAGTCAAATTTATAAAGGTTCCCGTGTCCGAGAACCGTTAAGTTGCTTAGTCTTTTGCCATAGCTAGGCTGCTGTTCAGACTCTTGACTTCATCTGGATCTTTGCAAGTTAAAGTCTGATCAGTGCTCTGTCCTCTCATCTTGGGTGGAGTCCATTCCAGAAGATGGAGAGCCCAGATGAACTTGAGGGTCGCTGTGAAGATCATGAAGATCCCAAGGCAGATGTATTTGGCACTCTTGCCTCAATGAGGGGGTTGTTGCTCTTCGATCATCAGCTCCATCTTCCTGAGAGCTGTGCGTTTACCACGGAAAAACTCTCTCCACTGTGGTCTGTCGTGACGAGGCTGCTTTGCAGAAGCGGAAAACCTCTCCTCATTCTTGGTGCTTATGTGGCACGGGGACTGGCGTCGCTCGGTCCTTCGGGTAATAGTCGGAGCTTGCACTGGGATTGATGAATTCACCCTATGCGGCCATCGACTTTGACTGCAGTTGGACTGACCGCAATCACCTCGTATGGGCCTTCCCAGTGTTCACTATCCCATCTGGCACATCGCAGCACTTTCAGGAAGACCATGTTACCAACTCGCACTTCTTTTCATGTGCGCAGGAATAGAAGCATCTTCGACCTCTCTCCCCTTCGGCACCAAGTCTGGCAGGAGGAAAGGTCTGCTGTGAATAATCTCAAACGATGAGAGTGTTTTGCCTTCTGCGGGAACAATTCTCATAACTGTTTCTACAAGGCTCACACACTGAGGACAAGGCCTCCTTGTTCCTCTCATTGTTTTCACAATTCTAGACTTTATAGTCCATTTGTTCTTTCCACAAGTGTAAACTGGAAGCTGACTGTGGGTGATATACACAATGACGCTTCAAGTCGATGTGCAGCAGCTGGTTTTGTTTGTCTATGGCTTTGTTGTCTATGGCTTTGTTCATGAAATGTGATTCATTGTCACTTCTGATTATTCATGGGATACCAAAGGTGGGTATGATATGATCATAGAGTGCCTTTACAACAGTTTTGGCATCACACTTGGCACTCATTTCAACCCATTTTGAGAATGCATCGACAATCGCCAAGTAATATTGTTTCCCTAGTGATTTGTTTAGTTCAATAAAAGCCATGTGTATTGTGTGAAATGGTTCTGGAGGCTCTGGAAACTTCCTCTTTTGGGTCTCAAATATCCCTGTGGATTGTTACACATTTGTAACAGAAACATTTTGAGAGTTATAGTGTTAATCCATGTGGGTGATAATATTGTTCTACTAATGACACCACCTCTGACATGGCTCAAACCATGACTCATTTTGGCTGCCCAGTCAAACATGGACTTTGGTAGCCAGGGTCTGTAGGGATCCCATTGGGATAGTACTGCCCCAACTCCGGTGACTGAAGCATCCACCTCGACAATGAACTGCAGCGCCGGATCAGGGTGGCGAAGAATCGGTGCAGATGAGAAGAACCGACGGAGCTGTTTGAAGGCGGAATCAGTCTCCGGAGTCCAGATAAACGGACGTTGGGGAGAGGTGAGGAGAGTGAGCGGTGCAGCGACCTTGCTGTAGTCCCGTATGAGCCATCGATAAAAGTTTGCAAAACCAAGAAACTGCTGCAACTGCTTACAGGTTGTAGGTTGTGGCCACTGTGCTACCGCTTTAGTCTTGACAGGATCGGGCTTTGGCCGAACCCCGGCATCAGCGTGGCTCTCATTACATCTGATGGAGGCTGCACTTTCTTCTTACCGGTCAAATGCGCCACCAGAGCTGGCGCAACTGGCACATCAAGCACGGAAGCTTGAGAAATGAAGACGAGCGGAGCGCCTCGTCTGGACCACGGAAACTACAGGCAGAACTGAGGTCTCATTGCAGTCAGGGGTGAACAATTGGAGTGCACCCTGACGCACCAGTCTGTCTTAGCTAGTGATGTAGACATCTTCCAATTCACGGGAGCAACGCCGTTTAGCTTCAGCCGAGCACCGAGGCATGTCGGACTTGATCCGGTAAACTGCAGGGCCGTTTGCCTGTTAACTCTTAGTGGTCACATGCGCCGCCGGAATATAGTTGCGGATGATATTTTCATAACAGAATAGTGACCATCTCCGGCCGTACTGTGGTTTTGCCACTCCGGGGTCAGGGGGCAATGAGTTCCACTCCTCCATCCTGTAGTGACTGGAATCCGAGTGTAGCCAGGATGAACGGGGAGCTCAGGTGAGCAATGCGGATCCCATCCGGAACTCTGAGTCACCCATGAGGTCATCTTGATGACAAGGCTTGACCCCTAGCCTGGCAATGCGGCCTGACCTGGAAAACATGGGAAAAAAACATGGCCATCTATAACGGACTTCCTGACTTGCACCTCTGTCTTCTTCGACAGACAGCCGTCAAGGTAGTACAAATTTTGTTGCACTTAATCCGCTTGCAAAAAGATGCCAAGGCACCAGCAGTATGTGAAACTGGATAGCATTGCAACCAACTAACCCCTAGCTTGAAGAGGCTCCAGCACACCCTCGTGAGAGTGTGTGTCTGGAACACCCATGAGGTCATCTTGACTGCAAAGCTTGACCCCCATCCATGTATTGTGGCCTGACCTGAGAACCATGGGCAATTACCATGGCCGTTCATATCGGACGTCTGACTGGCACCGCTGGCTCATTTGCCAGACGGCCGTCAAGGAGATGCACGTTTTGCTGCACTGAACCGCCTGCAATGTCACCGGCGATGTTGCTTCGGTATGACGGAAGGTGGTGTGCCCAGGGTCCTGTCGATATCTCGGATGGCCAGGGCCTCACACTGAACGGGCTTTTGAGACTTCCTACGCCACCGCCAAGCCCGGGGTCTATCCAGCCTGAATGAATGAATGAATGGGTTGTGAAGATGTAGCATTAACAACCGTTCATACATAGAGTGTAAATTTTACACTCCGGGTGGCAGGAGCAGCCCCCTCACCTTTGCCACCGTAAACTGAAATAGAAGATGGCGTTAACAACCCTTCATATATGGAGTGTAACTAACACTCTGGATCAGCAGGAACTGCGTTGTCCTCTTTTAGCCACTATACGGCTGAAATAGAAAGTGGCATTAACAATCCTCCATAAGTAGAGAGAAAACATCTAGTCTGGTTCTAGTTCTAGTCTGAGCTGAGCAAGAAAGGAGTTTATTCACAAATGAACATACAGTTATGCAGCAATCCGGTGGATCTCGGGAGGCTGCACACTGCACAGCACTGTAATGAAGCAGATACTGGTGTCCCAGAGCAAGTGCTGTGAATGAGGGCCTACTGGTCTTAGGGTTCGGCTGCTCCTGAAGACAGAAAGACAAGAGGAAAGGAGGATGCAGACACATCAGACAAATAATGGTCAGCAAAAGTAGAGATTGATGACCAAGAAGCTGCCTGACAGATTTCTGCCAGAGATACTCCATTGAAAGCAGCCACAGATGTTGCCTGGCCTCTGGTCGCGTGTGCTCTCAGGGATTCCGGTGCCTGTTTTCCCGTTGTCTCAAAGGCTTTCATCATGGCAATTCTAAGCCAATGTGACAACCTGTGAGTGGACAGTGCCTGCCCCTTCTTATCACCTGCGAGAACCACCCACAGACTGTCCGTCTTTCTGAAGGGTCAGACTCAGTCCAGTTAAGCTTTCAGCGCTCTAACCGGACACATTTTGTGGAAACGCTCATGCTCCTCGTCCGAATGCAGACGATGGCAGAAAGCCTTTACTGAAAAGGTGCTGACTTTTTAAGAAGAAGAGAGACATTTAGGTGCGAAGGCAGGGTTGGGTCGAAGTGACACCGCCGAGTCATTGTCACCAAAAGAGATGCAATCAAGGCTGATGGGAAAATAACTCAGCTCTCCCATTCTCTTTGCTGAAGCTAAGGCTATAAGAAGAGTTGCCTTGTAAGCTGCTAGCTCCAAGGAGGCCTGATCAAGTGGCTCAAAAGGGGCTTCAGAGAGTGAATTGAGTACCAGCTGCAGGTCCCAGTAGTGACAAAAATGTCTTGAGGTTGGTCTAAGCCTTTTCACTCCTCTCATCAAATGGCTCACTAGACGATGCTCGCCGACGGGGTGGCAGTCCAGACTATTGTGTAGCATGGAAACCCGTAATGTAGCGCTGCTCCGACATTCGTTATCCAGATGCTGGAGGCCTGGCCTTCAAAATGAACAATGTCAGCTGTGTGATGGAGAGAACGCTGGACGGTGGAAGGCGGGCCTTACCCGAGACTGAGTACAGCATGACCCCAGGAACGTTGTGCTCTGACTGGGACTCAACGCGCTTTTCAGGAGGTTTAATCTGAGCCTCAATAGCGCAATGTGCTCCAACACCAAGCTGGTGTGCGCTCATGACTCCTGTTTGGACCTGGCTAGAATCAACCAGTAGTTCAAGTACGTCAGAATCCGTAGACCTTGTCTCCTTAGTGGTTCGAGCCCCGCCTCCATGCACTTCGCGAAGGTGCGAGGCATGAGAGAGCTCTATGTACACCTGACCCTCTAGCCCAAACCGGAGAAACTTCCTTTGACTCGGCCAAACCGTGTTGTGGAAGTAGGCGTCTGCAAGATCGATGGAGGATCACTTTGGCACTAGCTCGATTACTTCCTTTGACAGGAGAGCGCGGACCTCCTCCATCGGACATGACCGCTGGTTATCTGAGTTCAACCAGGTCCACGTGGTGTCACAGAACCTGGGGGTTGAGTGTGAAACTGAAGGGTGTGTCATTGACCGAGTATCTTCTCGATCCATATGGGCAGGTGAGGTGACAGGTGCTTTCAATTCGGAAGATACTCTGTCAAGACAGGCGCCCTGAGCACAGGACCGGACCCGCCCTCCGGGGCAGGTCCAAGGACGAAAGGGCCGTCGGTGCTCAGCGCCCACTCCTCTGTTCTTCAAAATCATACTCGCTTTTGTCAGCTGAGCCGTCAGAGGAAGTAGGGCCCCCAAACTTGCAGTGTACCTTGATCTGACACTGCAATTTTCCTAAGATGGAGACCCAAGGGACCAGCCCAATCATCCTCAGAAAGAGATGACTCTGTAGATGACAATATCCTGCTTGCCTCTGAGAAGTTTAGAGGGCTGCATAGAACAGAATCACAGACAGACATCGCGCGAGGGAGCTGAGAACAGATCAGGTCTGGCACGGAGCGCCGACTGTGTGATCCTCTGAAGAGGTGGCTTTCGCGGTCCTGTGGCGACCCCTGCTGGAAACTGGTGAGTCTGAGGAGTAAAAAGAGTTAATAGCAGAATTGAAACTCTCCTGACTTTTGGGTGGAACCGGGATCTGTTGAGAGACGGGGAAGATTCATTTGACGCCTATGCTTCTTATTATGGCAAAGCTGAGGAAAAAACAAAACTTCTTGGCTCCAGAAACTTCCCCAGGGACAGTTCTGGCATAAGGGATAAGGAGGCCGAGCGACCGTTACTATATTGCTCGGTCTCCTGAGACGATGTCAAACATAAACACATTTTTGAAGCCGGAGAGCTGCCACTCGAGTTCACACTGATTGGAACCAGAAGACAACTTGGCCGGTGATATACCCGAATTTTTGGCAGAGAAGAAAAAGACTCGATATCAAAGTAATGCACCTTATTTTATATTTAGAAGTTAGACTTTGGTTTAGATGCATACTTTTAGATACAAAGTTTTCTTCCTACGCTTTTGGAGGGAGCATCGGTGAGAGCAGCCGACTGGTCTCTCCAAAAGGAGCAGCGACGATCAGCGCAGCTATGATGCGGACGGCTGGGCTCACCCCGCCCCTTCGACCAACGCCAGTGTTTCCCCAGGCGGTGGCTGTGAGTGGAGAAGGCGCCACGAGCGGAGCACCAAGCCGACGGACTGTTGAATCTCCAAAATCTCTGGTGGAGTGAGAGAGGTTCTGCGATGGATGAGCCTGTCCACGGGGCTCAAAAAGAGCGCAATGAAGTTCTCAAGCACTATGAGCTGGTTTCTGACGGCATAGACACCATTCCACTGCGCAATGGTTGTTCTGTCAGCGCTGGGTGGGATGGTCACTCTTCAGGGGGGAGGTCAAGGTCCAGGGGCGAGTGCATCGCGCTTGACGACTGAGTGAGCGGGAACGCCACGCTGCCAATCCAAACCCTCCACCTGGCAGTAAGCTCCGTACCTGACCATGTACGGTCCTAGTGCCAGTGGAGTGTCAGAACCGCGCCAAAGACAGTCCGGATTTCTTTCAGTTGTGGGCAGACAACATGCAGTCGTGCACTGCGTGTAGTCTTGCCATCCAACGCCAGCAGGCCGTGAGTGAAGTGGGATCATTCTTGAGCTGGCGGTGGAGAGAGAGCTCAACTTCGATACGACGGGCGACGGATTCCATGAGGCGCGGGAGTAGATCAAGCGGGAACCTGCCTGACCATCGCGAACTCAGCCAACTCTTGGAACAGAGTCTCCGGATCCAATTCATAGCAGCGCCTGGCTCTCGTCAAACTCATCCCATGACTTGTAAGCAGGAAATGTGGAACGGTTCGGCTGCTTGTAGGCCAGTCGCAGCGCCCTATTCGAAAGAGGTTTAGTGTTGAATATACGAGAAAGAATGATTTTCCTATAGTTGAAGGTGAAATTTTCATGTTCTGAGGCATCCCTGAGCAGTGAATGAACAGTGCAGAAAACACGTTTTCAGCTGGAGGGACTGTGGTTTTCAGACCAACAAATATGAAAATCTTGATAAGTCTCTGAAACCGCTTCAGAGAGGTTGAATTTAGTTCTGCATCTATTAGAAAGAACGCCTCTGCTATAGAGTCAGGTGAAATTATTATGTCCTGAGGCATCCCTGAGGAGTGAGCGAACAGTGCAGTGAGTGCGTTTTCGGCGAGAGAGAAGCTCGGTTTCTGACCAGGAAAATAAAATAGTTGATAACCTCCTGAAATACATTTCAGAAATGTAGGGTTTTTTTTTTATTATACTAGAAAGAGTGTTTTTCCTATAGTTGAAGGAGAAATTTTCATGTTCTCAGGCACCCCTCAGCAGTGAGTGTTGAGTGCATAAAATGCGTTTTCAGCCAAAGAAAAGGTCGTTTAAGACAGACAAAAATAAAAATATTGGTAACTCTCTTAAATCACTTTACACAGGTTGAATTAGTTCTGCATCCATTAGAAATACCTTTTCTGCTATAGTGGCAGGTGAAATTTTCATCTTCTCCGGAATGGCTGAGCAGTGAGTGAACAGTGCGTTATACGCGTTTTCGGCCAAAAAGAAAGTGGGTTTGGGACAGGCAAAAATAAAATAGTTGATAACCTTCTAAAAACAGTTCAGAAATGTAGGTTTAGTGTTGAATATACTAGAAAGATTGTTTTTCCTATCGTTGCAGGTGATATTTTCATGTTCTGAGGCTATTCTGATCTGTGAGTTAACAGTGCAGTAAACGCCATTTCCGCCCGAGTGACGGTGGTTTTCAGAATCGACAAACATGAAAATGTTGTTATCACTCTGAAATCACTTCAGACATGTTGAATTAGTCCGGCTCCTACGAGAAAGACCGTTTCTGCTATAGTGCCAGCTGAAGTTTTCATGTTCTGAGGCATCCCTGAGCAGGGAGTGAACATGCACAAAACGCGTTTTCAGCCCGAGAGACGGTGGGTTTTGGACCAGTAAAAATAAAATTGTTCATAACACCCTGAAAATAGTTCAGAAAGGTGGATTTAGTGCCGAATATACTCGAAAGAGACTTTTTCCAACTCTTGCAGTTGTTTTCATTTTCTGAGTGTACTCTGATAAGTGAGTGAACAGTGCAGTGCAGTCACGAACTAAAGTGCACGTGTGTCTTTGGTGTGAGTGTGTAGTGAGTCTAGAGTGTATTTGTCCATTTTATCGTCCTTCCCGAGAGATGTTGAAGAGCCGAATGGCGTGAGGGAGGAACGATCTCCTCAGTCTGTCTGTGGAGCAGGACAATGACAGCAGTCTGTCGCTGAAACTACTCCTCTGTCTGGAGATGGTGTTGTGCAGAGGATGACTAGGATTGTCATTGATGGACAGAAACCTGTTCAATGCCCGTCTCTCTGCCACTGATGTTAGGCTGTCCAGCTCTGTGCCAACAACAGAGCCTGCCTTCCTCACCAGTTTGTCCAGGCGTGCAGCATCCTTCTTCTTCAAGCTGCTCCCCCAGCACACTACTGCATACATGAGGGCGCTCGCTACCACAGACTGGTAGAACATCTGTAGCAGCTTCTTGCAGATGTTGAAGGACGCCAGCCTTCTGAGAAAGTACATGCGGCTCTGTCCCTTTCTGCACAGAGCATCAGTGTTGGCAGTCCAGTCCAGTTTGTCATCCAACTGCACTCCTAGGTATTTGTAAGTGTGGACCACCTCCACACAATCTCCTTTGATAGTGACTGGTTCTGGATGCGGCCTGGGTCTCCTAAAGTCCACCACCATCTCTCTGGTCTTGGTGGTGTTTAGGAGCAGGTGGTTGGAGTCGCACCATGTGACAAAGTCCTGGATCAGTTTCCTGTACTCATCCTCTTGTCCACTCCTGATGCACCCCACGATGGCCGTGTCGTCTGCGAACTTCTGCACATGGCAGAGCTCCGTGTTCTATAGCAGAAGCTTTCTTCTGCTATAGAGTCACCTGAAAGTTTCATGTTCTGAGGCATCCCTCAGCAGTGAGTGAACAGTGCAGAATTACGGTTTTCAGTCCGAGAGAAGCTGAGTTTCAGACCATCATAAAAATGGTGTTACCACTTCAGACATGTTTGATTTGATCGACACCGACTAGAAACAGTGCAGAAAACGTGTTTTCACCCCGAGAGAAGGTGGGTTTCAGACCAGAAAAAAAAAAACATGTTGATAAGCCCCTGAAATACAGTGCAGAAAGGTAGATTTAGTCCTGATTATACAAGAAAGAGTATTTTTCTTATAGTTCCAGGTCACATTTTCATGTTCTCAGTCACCCATAAGCAGTGGCGTTTTCAGCCCGAGAGACAGTGGGTTTTGGTCCCCCAAAAATGAAATTATACCATCTAAAAAACAGTTCATAGTTGTCGGTTTAGTTATGAATATACTAGAAAGAGTGTTTTTCCTATAGTTGCAGGTGAAATTGTCATGTTCTGAGGCATCACTGAGCAGTCAGTGAACAGTGCAGATGACACATTTTCAGCCGAAGGCACTGTGGTTTTGAGACCGACTAAAAATGTTGATAACTCTTTGAAACTACTTCTCACAGGTTGGATTAGTTCTGCAGCTACCAGAAAGACCCCTTCTTCTATAGAGGCAGGTGAAATTTTCATTTGATTAGGCTATTCTGATCAGTGTGTTAACTGTGCAGAAAACGCGTTTTCAGTCCTAGCGAAGGTGGGTTTCGGGCTGTCAAAAATGCAGTTGCTGATAACCCTCTTAAAACTGTTCATAAATGTAGATTTAGTGCCGAATATACTCAAAACAGTGTTTTCCCAAAAGTTGCAGGTGATATTTTAATGTTTTGAGGCTATTCTGGTAAGTGAGTGAACTGTACATAAAACGCGTTTTCAGCCATAGGGACTGTGGTTTTCAGACCAACATAAAAACGTTGATAACTCTCTGAAACCACTTCAAAGAGGTTGAATTAGTTCTGCAGCTACTAGAAAGGCCGCGTAGATGTCAGGTGAAATTTTCATGTTCTGAGGCATCCCTGAGCAGTGAGTGAACAGTGAACCAAACGCATTTTCAGCCAGAAAGAAGCTCGTTTTCAGACTAGGAAAAAAAAAAGTTGATAACCCCCTGAAATACAGTTCAGAAAGTTAGATTTAGTGCCGTTTATACTAGAAAGAGTGTTTTTCATATCGTAGTACGAGGTTCTTTTCAGGTTCTGAGGCTATTCTGATCAGTGAGTGAACAGTGCAGAAAACGCATTTTCAGCCCGAGAAAAATCTGATTCACAAGAGGAATATTAAAAAAAAGTTGATAACCCCCTGAAATACAGTGACATGACAATATCAGAGACGGTTGGTGAAAGTGTCTCCACGAGTTCTGAGAGATGTGAGGTTTAGGAACACCGCTTCAAACCTCCATCGCACACTATCCTTGCATTGTCAAAACACTTCTTTACAAGTCTTTACAGATGCATCTCTGTCAGGCTGGGGAGGCCACCCGGATCAGATCTGCATCATTGGGATCTGGAGCGGTTCCGAAAGTCGTCACATTAACCTTCTGGAACTGTTGACAGTTTTTAAAGTGTTGGTGGCTTTTCTCCCTATCTATGTGGGAACCACGTTATGGTGAGATCAGACAGCTTCACCGTGGTGGTCTATATCAACCGCCAGGGTGGCGTGAGGTCGTCTGCGTTACACAAACTAGCCAGAAAGATTTTTTTCTCTGGGCTGATGTACATTTAGCCTCATTGAGGGCTCTGCATGTGCCAGGTGTAGACAATGTGGCAGCAGATGGATTATCTCGGAGACCACTGCCAGATGAATAGAGTTTATCTCAGGAGACGGCAAATATGATCTGGGAGTTTTTCAGCCGCCCAGTGGCTGATCTCTTTGCGAGCAGAGAACTTCAAATGTCCTCTCTGGTTCTCTCTCCGTAGATCCGACGACCCTCCACTGGCAGTGGCCGCCCTGGCTCATCCATGGTTGCCAGAAGGCCTCCTGTATGCCTTTCCTCCTCCTTGCCTTCTTGTTTCTTTGATGAGGACAATTCAACTGCAGAGAGTGAGAATGATTCGCATGGCTCCAGAGAGCCCCCGCTCCAGCTGGTATCTGGAGATGTGTCAGATGGGGATCAAAGGCCCCTGGGGGTTCCCTCCATCAAGGTCAGCGCTTCTGCAAGCATCAGGAACCCAGAGGGCTCCCCCAATACTAGGACGACCCCTCAAGGTTTGGCTTCTTCAGGGTTAACAATTAGTCACTTGCCCCCTGATGTCCAATTGACTCTTCAGATTGCAGATTGCATTGAAAAGTCCAAAAGGTCATCCTGAAAGAGGGGTCATTGTTCAAGTTCTTTGCTCCTCAATTAATGCGTTAATATTCCCCTGCGAGATGTACTGTTATTCTCTCCTCACTGGCATCAACAAGAAATATATGTTAGGTCTCCTGCTGGTCCAGAACTCAAACATCAATCATTGTTTCTCTGAATGAGCACCTTCGAACACATGTGTAACTTGTTGAATTGTCCAGGTTCTGTCTAAGCTGAGGATACCACGTATTGTTGTGCTTGTTCGTTACAAACAATACAATACAAGGGACCTGCCATGATGTATGGTTTAGAGACTGCTACACAGGCATACTAGCAGAGTCACATGTGTCTGAATTGATGGTCAGGTTTCATGGGAGGAGGGAGCATGTAAGATCAAGATGGGGGTCCCAATTTGCGATGGCTACTAGTGAGGAAAGGGTAAAATGAAGTCATACATCGAAGATTTTACAAGCTACTTACAAACATTCAACATAAATATTTGCCTGCATTCAACTTTTAATTTTCAACTTTTATTATAATTATCTTTTACTGGTGATACGTATTGCATCATTTATGTTATAAACCACATCATAGTGAGAATATATGACAACAGCATTAGATTTAGCTGTTTCAAAATTTCATATTTTGTTCAAGGATATTGTCGGTATCCGTTTGCTTTTGGAATTAATTGAGATTTCTTGCAGAAGTATCCCTTTGACGCAAATGTACAATCTTAACGTTTGAAAATTGCAACATGGTCCCGGAACATTGCTGCACTTTCAAGAGTTTCACCCCAACCAACAGAAACACTACATCATTACAAAGAAAAGGAAACCCAAAAAGTACAGTAGTAACATGCAAACATGAACGTCAGTCTACAGTTTGACTCCAAAGCTCCAGCGGAAGAGCTTCATGGAACTTCATAAACAATCTGTGTTCCTTCCTTCCGTTTAAAGTTGTTGTATGAGATTGTGAATACAAATTCTACCAAACCAATAACGAGCATTGTTTAGGAGTTGTAAGTGATATGTTCATCAATTCCACATTTACCTACGGATGCGTACATCCAACAAGTCCAACATTTCCCCACTGCTGGACAAATAAGGGGTATCTCAAGTAAGTGTTGCCAATCTTTTCTTATTAATCATTAACTTTTCATTTTATTTTGCCCTATGTTATTTGGACAAGGGTCTTATGTTAAGGATAAGCAGCGGAACGAATGCTGTGGAACTGTGCTCAAGATTCAAGAGTGTATTAATCATCGTAGTCACCCTCGACATTTTGGGTGATTCACGACATTTTCGCTAAATCATAGCAACCGATTTATGGGAGAATGACACACACAATTACTGTAAATGTTCAAGAAAAAAAAAAGACAAATCTTGATCTCATTCTATCACTTTCCCCCTCTTATGGGCAGAACAGCGAATTTTGCCACCGTTTTTAAAAAGTGCATCGAGGCTAATTTTAGGAGCGAGATGCTCGTCATTGGCTGTATACGTTGAACGAAGGTGGCCTGAGTAGGATGCGGGACATCTTCCCATAGGATTGGAGGTTGGATAACCAAGCGTTATCAGGGTGTGTTCACAAACATGCTTTCATGTGTTTACTCAGTTAAAATTAAATTTGAGTGAAAAATGAGATATAATCACGCTGTTTCTTTCAAAAGTCTTTGTTAGCTTTGTTTTTCTCAGGTGTTCTTTCTATGGAGTTTCTATTCTCTACCTTCTTAATGAAGAGAGTTGTTCTTTGAAGTGGATTCTCGTGTTTATTTTTTCTGACATGTTCTATGTGCATATTCCGTCTTATGCAGTTACACTTTAAAACTTAACTGGCTGATGGATGGATAGGTAGATGCACGTTCATAAAAAGGAATAAAAGACTTCTGCAGGATTCAGTGCCTCATTGAGTGATTACTAGCGTTAAAAAAAAAATGCTTCCACGCGATTCGTACACCTTGTGAATGTAAACAAATATAATATAAATAAATAAATAAATGATAAAATACTCTTCAGCTTGAAGATATGTAAAGAAAATGTAGATCTAGGACGATTAAAAATTAAATAACTGAAGGTATGTCAGAAACTACAATGTCAACCCTGTGATTTGTTGTTTGTCAGTTAGAATTGACAGTGAGTAGTAAAAACCTTTACTTCTAAAAAAAACAATGGCTGGATGGAAACGCTTGTGACTATTTCATGAAAAAGTGGGGGTTTGTGACTGGTACCGAAAAGTAAAAGTTCTTGACATCTCAAGAGTTATACATCTTTTCTTTTTTTCAAATTTGAGAAATGGCTGAACAAATGAAAAAAGTTTCTCAAAATTTTTAAATTGTAATCGTAGATCGTAGATGGTTGTACAAAAACGTCAGGCTTTAGTTCAGGATTACTAATACAATTTGTGTAAGCAGACCATGGAAACACAGCCAAACTATCCTGCATTTTGGTGTCAAGTTTCAGGTGAATTAAAAGATTAAGAAGATTGGGACACGCTCATACATACTAAAATGACTTGTTGTCTTATAGTGAGAATGGAATTAAATTTGATGCACGACTGTGTGTGTGTGTGTGTGTGTGTGTGTGTGTGTGTGTGTGTGTGTGTG
Source organism: Synchiropus splendidus (assembly GCF_027744825.2). Lineage (NCBI taxonomy): Eukaryota > Metazoa > Chordata > Actinopteri > Syngnathiformes > Callionymidae > Synchiropus > Synchiropus splendidus. Next base: position 3,901,096 of record NC_071341.1, on the reverse strand, counting down.
TGTGTGTGTGTGTGTGTGTGTGTGTGTGTGTGTGTGTGTGCGCGTGTGTGTATGTGTGTGTGTGTGAGAGTGCTGAAAGAAAACTTTATTTGTTGTTTTTGCAAACAATTCGATTTCTGGTACTGACAATAAGAAGTTTTTAACAGTGAAACAGATATTTGAGAATCTTAATGGATGGAGAAAAGTTTGAAGTAAAAGGAAAAATTTACTTACAGGCTTCAGTGCTGCGATTAGATTTTATAACATGAACAGCCAGCCTACCAAAACTATTCTTTGATGGTAACTCGCGAACAAAACCAGTGTAATGATTGCCAGTTGTGTGTTTTTAAAACACTGAAAAAGTTTTACAATTTGAGACACAGTTTATAAATAAAACCTTAGAATACACCTTGTGAAAAAAATGTGAAAATACGATATCTGAATTTGTTCAAGAGCTTCACTTCAGCATTAAAATTGTGAAAATGAACAACAGAAACACTCTTTTTTAAATTTAAAGATTTAATGTAAACACATTTCGATTTCGACTCGGGTTACTTTTTTTTTATAATTCTCAATTCATACATTCATAGTTTCACCTCAGCTAGAAGCAGGTTAGTCTCTGGATCTGATCTAAAAATCACATATGATGCTGGAGTAATTGCGTAATGCATGCATAATTGGTTGATTCATCCTGATAATGCGTAACAACTATGATATTTGTTTTTATCCATTGGTGCATCTTTTAAAGAGTTAAAACATTCAATTATTTCTACACTAGTTGCCTGGTTTTAGTCACAAGTTACTTTTTAAAAATGCTAAACACAAAATGCACAATACAAAAGTAACATGTCGTGACGTACTGCTCCTGCATTCGGCTGTTTTCACCTGAAAATACCGAATAAAGACACATTTAAATTAGTGAAAAGCATGGCTTGTAAAATACACATTTTAGCCACTGGTAAGGCAAAAATGAATGAATGTTCATTCAATGAATGTTCATTCCCTCCTACATTATAGATGTGTTACATGACAAGTTATAGGACGTTTGTATACCTCTTATATCACATTGCTTCACAGTTGTTACATTGCAGGAACACATTCAGTCATTTCATCTTGCAAGATACAGGGATTGAAAAGAAACAGAGTGAAGAACAGTTCTTGTAACTTATTCTCACTTTCCCTCATTTTTGCAACAGTGGTTGCGTGTCGCTGTGTGTGTGTTAACTTTCTTGTGTGTTACAGTCCCGTTTGTGCTTGTGTGCAGTATGTGTGTATTAGTGATGAGTAGTAACTTCTCGAAGGCTCAAACGTATTGCTCAGTCTGGTCTGATCTAAATATCACAGCTGATGATGAAGTAATTTTGTACTGCTCGCACGTTTGATTGTTTTGCCCCTAAATTACAGGGTACTGTACAAACAAAAAGTAGCTGAAAACATTGTTATTGTTAGTCCTTTTATAACCTTTAGTGTGACTAGATTTTTTTTAAAAGCATGAACGACTGATGAAATTAGAATGTTTATTTATTTTATCGTCTGACTTGAAATAGCATCATGTAACTTTAAAATAATAAATCTCTGTTTGTTCCAGCTCCAGCGGTCCTTCTAACGCCACCAGAAAGTTACTGGCTGACTCGATAATATCTCATATTAGAGGAGACAATCTAGTCATCTACTACATAATATGTTGAGATATTAACAGCAGCTTAAAAATTATAAAATATTTTTACCTGTGTCACTCTGTGTAAAATGAACGTCACACAGATGGGTAATAATACCTACAAAAGAAGAGATGAATATGATAAACCAACATGACAAAGTTATTATAATAGTTTTTTTTTTTTGTTTTTTTTTTTTCAACTATAAAGCATCCGTGGCAAGACTGGTATCTATTGAAGGGAGTTGGATGAAGTTCTGGAAGGCCTGGTGAGCAGCAAAGGTTACCCCTGAACTGATGTAAAATGTGGTCTGATCAGGGTCACCTAAATATCAGGCAGGGCTTAGGAACAGCTGTTGTGATACCTGTTTTTGATCGGGATAGAAAATGAGCCCAGCGTCTGCTAGGTAGCTCAGAGGTGTGAACTGTTCCCCGCACAATGACGCAATTTGAAAAGGAGGGGTCAACGGGTGGGGGTGACCTGGGTGTGAACTTTGTCTGAGCAATGTTCTCTTCAGATTGTCTCTTTGCTTTTTTTTTTTTTTTGAAAATTCAGCCGTCTGGGAAAGAACTCCCGGCCCGATCAGCAGACATTGGTCAGAAACACCCACCAAAGTTTCTAGGACTCTGTAGATGCCTGTCAGTGTCTGGAAACAGAGTCAGGCATCATGACTGCTCCCAAACAGTTTGACCACAATTTCTGAAACAATTTCTTGAGTAAGTAAAAATGCTTTGTTTCAAATTCACACACACACGGCATAAAAGTAAACGCTGACTGATTCAACAGAAACTCATATTAGAAAAAAAAAGTATTTATTTCTTCTCTTTTATCCTTTTATTGCTTGACCCCCATTTCTGACAATTTAAAGTATTTATCAAGCAAGTACAAATTATCAGTTTTAAACACAGTTTGAAAACTGTGAAGTGTTTCTGTTTTATCTTTTTGGAAATATTTGGAGAATGAAAAAACTGTTTCATTAAATCTTGAATAACTTCTAAATGTTTAAACCAGAGATAATATTGTAGCAACTTACACCCTTGATTATTTAGTCTAGAATATAGAAGCAGCTATATTCTATAATCCTGAGCTGTTTGACTACATTTTCTGAAAGTATTTTTGAGTAAGTAAAAAAAAAAATCTCTGTTTTAAAACACACACACACACACACACACACACACACACACACACACACACACACACACACACACACACACAGTATAAAAGTATACAGACTGATGAGCAGGAATAGCTGAGTCACTCATTGGAACTAACACTGAAAATCTAAGAGTATTTCTTTCTTCTGTTTTATCCTTTCATTGCTTGACCCCATTTTCTGAAAACTAAAGGTATTTATTAAGCAAGTAGAAATTATCTGTCTTAAACATGGTTTGGGAAAAAAACAATGGTACATGAGTTGGATAGCTGTGTCATTTGAACTATTAGTGAAAACTAAGTGACTAAGTGTTTTCTTTCTTCTGTTTTTTCTGAAAACTAAAAGTATTTCTCAAGCATGTAGAAATTATCTGTTTTTAGCACATTTTTAAAAAACAAAACAAAACAAAACAATGGTGTTTGAGCTGGATATTTGTCATTACTGAAAATTAAAAGTATTTCTTTCTTCTGTTTTTTACCTTGTTTACTCAACCTTATTTTTCTGAAAAAAAAAAAAAAATTCTCAAGAGAGTAGAAAAACAATGGTGTTTGAGTTGGATAGTTGTCATTTGAACTATTAGTAAAAACTAAAAGTGTTTTCTTCCTACTGTCTGACTCGATTCTCATAAGTGAGTGAACAGTGCAGAAAATGTGTTTTCAGACCGAGCGACTGTGATTTTCAGACCAACAAACGTGAAAATGTTGATAACTCTCTGAAACCACTTCAGAGAGTTTGAGTTAGTTCTGCAGCTACTAGAAAGATCGCTTCTGCTATAGAGTCAGGTGAAATTATGTTCTGAGGCATGGATGAGCAGTGAGTGAACTGTGCAGAAAAACGCTTTTATGGCCAAGGAGAAAATGGGTTTCGGACTGGCAAAAATAAAATTGTTGATAACCCTCTAAAAACAGTTCAGAAATATAGGTTTAGTGTTAAATCTATTAGAAAGAGTGTTTTTCCTATAGTTGCAGGATAAATTTTCATGTTCTCAGGCAACCCTGAGCAGTGAGTGAACAGTGCAGAAAACGCGTTTTCAGTCCCAGTGACGGTGGTTTTCAGAATCAACAGAAAAATGTTATCACTCTGAAATCACTTCAGACATGTTGAATTAGTTCTGCAGGTACTAGAAATACCACTACTGCTGTAAATTCAGGTGAATTTTTCATGTTCTGAGGCATCCTGAGCAGTGAGTGAACAGTGCAGAAAATACGTTTTCAGCCTCAGAGAGAAGCTCGGTTTCCGACCAGGAAAAATAAAATTGTTGATTGCACCCTGAAAATAGTTCAGAAAGGTGGATTTAGTGCCGAATATACTCGAAAGAGTCTTTTTCCAAAAGTTGCAGCTGATATTTTCCATGTTCTGAGACTATGCTGATCAGTGAGTGAACAGTGCAGAAAACGGATTTTCACTCGAGTGACGGTGGTTTTCAGAATCGACAAACACAAAAATGTGATCACTCTGAAACCACTTCAGACATGTTGAATTAGTTCGGCACCTACTGGAATGACAGCTTCTGCTATAGTGCCAGGTGAAATTTTCATGTTCTGAGACAGCCCTGAGCAGAGAGTGAACAGTGCAGAAAACAAGTTTTCAGCCCGAGGGACCTGTGACATTCAGACCAACAAACATAAAAATGTTGATAACTCTCTGAAACCACTTCAGAGACAGAGTTGAATTTGTTCAGCAGCTACTAGAAAGACCCCTTCTGCTAAGCTGGTGTGTGCTCATGACTCCTGTTTGGACCTGGCTAGATTCAACCAGTAGTCCAAGTACGTCAGAATCCGCAGACCCTGTCTCCTTAGTGGTTCGAGCCACGCCTCCACGCACTTGGCGAAGGTACGAGGCACTCGACACTAGAGACTGCGTTGTGGAACTAGGCGCCTGTAAGATGTATGGAGGTCATCCACTCTTACACTCTGACACACTCCAGGAGTCTGCTGGTAGTCCGGAACTGCTGTCTGGTCATGAATTGGTTGAGGAGACTGAGATCGGAAATAGGTATCCACTCTCCTGTCTTCTTGAGTTCCAGAAAGTACCTGGAGTAAAATCCAGTGTAGGAGGATCGCTTTGGCACTAGCGCGATTATTTCCTTTGACAGCAGAGCACGGTCCTCCTCCATCAGACATGGCCGCAGGTTCTCTCAGGTCCACGTGGTGTCGCAGAACCTGGGGGTTGACTGTGAAACTGAAGGGCGTGTCAATTACCGAGTATTTCATCCATATGGGCAGGGGAGGAGACAGGCGCTTTCAATTCGGAAGATACTCGCCCTGAGCACAGGAGCGGACCCGTCAGGCATAAGGTGGCAGAGAGACCATTACTATACTGCTCGGCCTTCTGAGACAATGTCAAACAAAAACAAATATTTGAAGCCGGAGTTGCAGTGACTGGAACCGGAAGAGAACTTGGCGGGTGATAAACCCTAATTTTGGGCAGAGAAGAAAAAGACCCGATACCAAAGTAATGCATCTTATTTTTTATTCAAGTTAGACTTTTGTTTAGATGCATACTTTTAGATACAAAGCTCTTCCTACGCTTTTGGAGGGAGCAGAGGTGAGAGCAGCCAACTGGTCTCTCCAAGAGGAGCAGCGATGATCAGAGCCTGTTGAGCCGGTTGCCTACAGCGTAGACAACATTCTACTGCGCGATGGTGGCTCTGTCAGCGCCGGGTGGGATGGTCACTCCTCAGGGGGGAGGTCAAGCTCCAGGGGCGAGGGCATCGCACATCGTGCATGACGGCTGAGTGAGAGGGAACGCGACGCTGCCAATCCAAACCCTCCACCTGGCAGTAAGCTCCGTACCTGAGCACGTGCGGTCCTAGTGCCACACAGCAGATTTTATTCACGGTTCCAACTTCCGACAAACCGGATGATGACACGGCAACATAACAAGAGCGCCCCCAAGTTGTGACCCCAAATAATCCCATGAAACATCATAACATCTCTTCCCCCTCAAATTGTTCACGTCTTCCAACTTCACCCCCAAAACCCATGTCCCCAAAACCACCATAAACACTTGGGTAAGTCTAAAACTTAATAAAATAACAAAATAGTCATAAAATGGAATGGAACTTAAACGACTAACCCAAAACAAAACAAAACAAAAACATGCCTCTTTACGCTAAAGAATAAGAAACTAGCAAGCAACTTGGCCCAAAACTTTTATCTCCTATTCCACTTTTTGAACATAGTCTTTCAGATACACTGGGGGTTTCCTGCTCCTTTTTGGTTGTACTCTTCCTTGAGACGGTGAGTGAACCTGGTCAGTGTCTGTCTGCTATTTTTTTTTTTTTTTTTTGGTTTAAACTGACTTCTTCACTGTTCCCTTCACTTGTCTCAGTCTCCAGTGAGATCCCATCCCCAAGTGGATTCTCCACTTCGACATCCTCCACAGTGGGCGCGGGTCTCTGTCCAGTTAAAATGGACAGTTTCCCACTGAAAACCTGGTATACATGTCTTCTTACAGTTTTCCCATTTCCCAGCGCCACTGTGTAGGAGACTGGTAATGTGCATTCCTTTATTAACCCTGGAACCCACTTAGACCCATAACCATCGTTTTTTTGTGAACACCCGGTCACCTGTCTGACAACTTCTGAACCGAGCATGTTGATCATGTTGAACTTTCTGGTTTGCCTGTTTCAGTTCCACTTTCTTCTTCAAATTTGGGTGTATCAGATCCAACATGTTTTCTGCTGGTAAACTGCGTGGTCGCTGTCTGCTGGAGACAGTCCTGTTGTTGGCTGTGAAGTAATCCAATAACTGAATAAAGCTCTACTCAGTTTGGTTTCCAGAGAATCACCGGATGTTTTTTTCATAAAAAAAATGCTAAGGGTCAGTTTGACCAATATCCGTTTTTGTGTTGAAAAAAGTAGTGGTTATCCTTACTTTTTCTTCATGAAATTTTGTGACGTTTCCTCATCAGGGTTCATGAACAGGTGTGTAAAATCTGGACACTTTTATGTCTAGTGACATGTCTGTACAGAGTTTGTGTACAAAGAAGATGGACTGGAGCTTACTCCAAAAGGCAGACATGTATATGTAAAAAGACCTTCCTTGATTCCTCTTCAAGGACTATTTGCTGATATGCATGGCTCATATCGAGTTTCGTGAACTTCTGCCCCCTTGGCAGGCTTGCCATCATAACCTCCATTCTTGGAATGGGATACTGTTTGGTCGTGGAGACTTTGTTCACTGTTAATTTATAATCTCCACAAATCCTCACACGGCCATCAGGTTTGAACACAGGCACAATAGGTGCTTGCTCCTGAACCTTTCACAACAATGACAGGCAGCCATTTGATCTGATCATTGTGTTCAACCTTGACCTTAATTGCCCCCACCACTGGAACCTCATGATCTCCATATGTTTTTAACTTTATCTTGCAGTCCACAAGCTTAGTGTTAGTTCTGTTTTTCACTAACATGTCAACCATCGGTTGAGCCATAATAGTGTAACCGCAGCCGGTGTCAGCCTCAAAAACCACCTTCTTTCCATTTACCCTCAACACTTTTTTAATCGGCTCTACTCTAGGAATGTCCAGTTCCTCACTGCTGCATCTTCTTCTATCTGTCAGTGTAAAAATCTCTTCATTTTCACTGTCATCCTTCTCCTGCATGAAATTTGTTCGACTGTGTTGTGCCTTTCCCCCTTTTTCTTGTTTGTTTTGTCTCGCTCACCTCTTTCATACTTTTACATACTGACCCACTTTTCCACAGTTATGACATTTGACCTCAGCAAACTGGCAATCTTTGGCCAAGTGAGTCTCTCCACCACATCTGTAGCACCTTCTCGACTGCATGGACACTCCTGCCCGCGTCTCTTCCACTTTGTTGACCGGTGATGATCCACTTCCTTGGAGTGAGTCCTTCACACCTCGTAGGTTCACCAAGTCTCAATCTGCAGCTTCCATCGCCAAGGCCACTTTGAAAGCTCTGTCAAATGTTAGTCCATCCTACGACAGCAGCTTTCTCTGTATCCTGTCGTCGTTAATCCCACACACCAAGCGGTCTCTCAGCATCACGGTCAGTGTCTCACCATGGTTCCAATCCTGAGCCAGTTCCTCAGCTCCGCCACGTAGTCACAAACGGTCTCTTCAGTCCTTCTATTCCGGGAGTTAAACTTCCATCGTTGCATAATCTCTCTCGGTTTCGGATGGAAATGATTCCTCAAAAGCATTTCCAGTTCAGCATACGAGCTATCCCATGGTTTTTCCGGACTCAACAGGTTCCTCATCAACGTATATGCCTGGGCCCCGACACTGCTGAGCAACACCGCACGCTGTTTATCGTCATCTTCAATGCCGTTCGCGATGAAAAATGTTCCAAAATTTCACAATAGTCCTCCCATGAATGCCAACCAGTATCGAAAGGCGTCACTGTACCCACAGTAGCCGCCACGATTCACGCTATGATGAACAAAATACACAAAAACTTTGCAGTCAGTTACCACAGTGACCGGTTTGCAAAAAGTCTTGTTCTTTATCCTCGTCGCCAACAGTGATAGCCGAAGCTGAAAGAAAAACTCACAGGAGGTATCAAGACAGCAGGTTTTATTCACGATTCCAACTTCCAAAAAAAAAACGGATGGTGACACGGCAACATAACAAGAGCGCCCCCAAGTTGTGACCCCAAATAATCCCAAGACACATCACAACACGCCCATTGAAGAATTTCTTATCCGGTTTGCTGTGGCTGTTTGCAGGCTGAATATGAGGCCTGAGGCATTTTGAGGCCTCATGCGCTGACTCCTCCGAGAGGCGCACTGGACCCTGGAGCAGAGGATGGTCCGATGTTGGCAGTCAGCTGAACCTGGGTCACCTCATCCCCCGGACAGAGTTGTCTTGAGAGCACAAAAAGGCCAAACTGTTGGCCATCATTCTGATATGTACACCTCCCTTCCGCTCTTCGCCCCATGCAGGTCCGGTAGCAGAGGGGAGCCACTGTACGATCTCCAGACACTGAGAGGGCTCCGTCCCAGCCAGGTTTTGGCCAAATCCCGGCATCAGCATGGCTCTAAGTCGGTGATGGAGGTGGCACTTTCATCTTACCGGTCAAATGCGCCGCCAGAACCGACGCGTCTGGCACATCAAGCGAGGGACCTTGAGAAATGAAGATGAGCGGAGCGCCTCGTCTGGACCATGGAAACTTCAGGAGAGACTGAGGTCTCATCGCATTCAGGGGAGAACGATTGCTGCACGCCCTGACGCACCGGTCTTTCAAAGCAAGTGATGCCGACATCCTCCTATTCAAGGGAGCAACGCCGTTTAGCTTCAGCCAAGCACAGAGGCATGTCAGACTTGATCCGGTAAACTGCATGGTCGCTGTCTGCCTGTAAATTCTTACCTGTTACATGTGTCGCCGGAATATAGTTGCAGTTGATATTTTCATAACAGAATACAGTGGCCACCCCTGGCGATACTGTGGTTCGGGGGTGGTACGATTCGCACTCTCATCCCACCTTGTTGAAGTAAGGTGGAGAGAGAAGTGTTGTTATGGCTCGACAAATCACTCCCAAAGTTTCAGACGAAACTAGCCGCATAACTGTGCTGGATTTGAGATAGCAGAACAACCTAACAATATGCTTATTAACGTTGTCTTTGTTTGGATGAACCGAAGGAGACAAGTGATCCAAACGCTAAAGCACAGCTTGACACAAACAGTGCAAGAAGCAACGCAGTCCTTGGCCACTCAGGGGCCAGGGGGGCGATGAGTTCAATTCGTCCATCCTGCAGTGACCGGAATCCGAGTGTAGCCAGGATGAAGGGGGAGCTCAAGTGAGCAATCCGGAGCCCATCCGGAACTCTGAATCACCCATAAGGTCATCTTGACCACAAAGCTTAACCCCGAACCTTGCAACGTGGCCTGAACTGAGAACCATGGGCCGTCCATACCGGACGTCTGACTGGCACAGCTGGCTCCTTTGCCAGACGGCCGTCAATGAGATGCACGTTTTGCTGCACTAAACCGCCTGCAATATCACCTGCGATGTTGCTTCCGTATGACCGAAGGTGGTGTGCCCAGAGTCCTGTGGATATCTCGGATGACCAGGGCCTCACACCGGACCGGCTTATGAGAGTTCCTGTGCCACCGCCAAGCCCGGGGTCTATCCAGCCTGAATGAATGAATGAATGGGTTGTGAAGATGTAGCATTAACAACCCCTCATACATAGGGTGTAATTTTACTGCCGGCGTGGCAAGACTGCCGCCTCAACTTTGCCACCGTAAACTGAAATAGAAGGTGGCGTTAACAACCCCTCATGTATGCAGTGTAACTTAGACTCGGGATCAGCAGGAACTGCATTGCCCTCTTTTAGTCACTATACGCCTGAAATAGAAAGTGGCATTAACAATCCTTCATACATGGAGAGAAAACATTTACTGAGCACCTGCAGCCAGGGTTTTTGTCTGAGCTGAGCAAGAAAGAGGGAGTTTATTCACAAATGAATAGACAGTTATGCAGGAATCCGGTGGATCTCGGGACGCTGCACACTCCACTGCACTGTAATGAAGCAGATATTGGTGTCCCACAGCCAGTGCTGTCAATGAGGGCCTACTGGTTGAAGGGTTCGGCTTCTCCTGAAGACAGAACGACATCAGGGAAGGAGGATGCAGACATATCAGACAAATAGTGGTCAGCAAAATTAGAGATTGATGACCAAGAAGTTGCCTGGCAGATTTCTGCCAGAGATACTCCCTTCTGATCAAGTGGCTCAAAAGGGGCTTCGGAGAGTGAATTCAGTACCAACTGCAGGTCCCAGTAGTAACATAAAGGTCTTGAGGTTGGTCTAAGCCTTTTCACTCCTCTCATGAAACGGCTCACTAGACGATGCTCGCCGATGGGGTGGCCGTCCAGACCATTGTGTAGCATCGAACGGGCTGCTCCATAAACCCGTAATGTGGCGCTGCTCCGACGTTGATTAACCAGATGCAGGAGAAAAGAGAGGATTAGAGAAACAGGTGCCGATTCTGTGGAGGCTGACTGGGTTCCACACCACCGGGGAAAAATGTCCAATTAGCATTGTATGCTCTGAGGGTTCGCGGAGCTTTAGCAATCTGAAGAGTGAATTGGACATCAGGGGGCAAGTGACTAATTGTTAACCCTGAAGAAGCCAAACCTTGAGGGGTCGTCCTAGTATTGGGGGAGCCCTCTGGATTCCTGATGCTTGTAGAAACGCTGACCTCGATGGAGGGAACTCCCAGGGGCCTTTGATTCCCATCTGACACATCTCCGGATACCAGCTGGAGCGGGGGCTCTCTGGAGCCATGAGAATCATTCTCACTCTCTGTAGTTGAATTGTCCTCATCAGAGAAACAAGAAGGCAAGGAGGAGGAAAGGCATACAGGAGGCCTTCTGGCAACCATGGATGAGCCAGGGCGGCCACTCCCAGTGGAGGGTCGTCGGATCTACGGAGAGAGAACCAGAGAGGACATTTGAAGTTCTCTCTGCTCGCAAAGAGATCAGAGATAAATTCTAGTCATCTGGCAGTGGTCTCCGAGATAATCCATCTGCTGCCACATTGTCTACACCTGGCACATGCAGAGCCCTCAGTGAGGCTAAATGTACATCAGCCCAGAGAAAAAAATATTTCTGGCTGGGTTGTGTAACGCAGACGACCTCACGCCACCCTGGTGGTTGATATAGGCCACCGTAGTGGAGTTGTCCGATCTCACCATAACATGGTTTCCACATAGATAGGGAGAAAAGCCACCAACACTTTAAAAACTGCCAACAGTTCCAGCATGTTAATGTAACGACTTTCGGAACCGCTCCAGATCCCAATGATGCAGATCTGATCCGGGTGGCCTCCCCGGCCTGACAGAGATGCATCTGTAAAGACTTGTAAAGAAGTGTTTTGACAATGCAAGGATACAGTGCGATGGAGGTTTGAAGCAGTTTTCCTAAACCTCACATCTCTCAGAACTCGTGGAGACACTGTCACCAACCGTCTCTGATCCAGGATCCCAGGGTCAAGATTGAGCCGGCGGAACCATGACTGCAGACTTTGCATGTTCAGGAGACCCAGGCGGACGACGGAGTGGGCTGCTGACATCATGCCCAGGAGCCTCATAATCCATAAGGCTGGGACCACGCGGTTTCAGAGTTATCGTTTTCATTTTTGTCGGACTGAAAACCACATTTTCTTGAGCTGAATACGCCTTTTCTGCTCTGTTCAGTAACTTCTTAGGGGGGACTCAGAATATTAAAATTTCACCTGCAACTACAGGAAAAACACTCTTAGTTGTATATTCAACACTAAATCTACCTTTCTGAACTGTATTTCAGGGGGTTATCAACTTTTTTTTTTTATTTTCCTGGTGTGAACCTGAGCTTCTCTCAGGCTGAAAATGCGTTTTCTGCATAGTTCACTCACTGATCAGAATAGCCTCACAACCTCAAAATATCTATGACTACTATATGAAAAACACTCTTTCGAGAATAAACGGCACTAAATCTAACTTTCTGAACTGTATCTCAGGGAGTTATCAACTTTTTTTTTTTCTAGTCTGTTTTTTTCTGGCTGAAAATGCGTTTGGTTCACTGTTCACTCACTGCTCAGGGATGCCTCAGAACATGAAAATTTCACCTGACTTTACAGCAGAAGCGGTCTTTCTAGTAGCTGCAGAACTAATCAACCTCTTTGAAGTGGTTTCAGAGAGTTATCAACGTTTTTATGTTCGTCTGAAAACCACAGTCCCTATGGCTGAAAACGCATTTTATGTACAGTTCACTCACTTACCAGAATAGCCTCAAAACATGAAAATATCACCTGCAACTTTTGGAAAAACACTGTTTTGAGTATATTCGACACTAAATCTACATTTATGAACAGTTTTAAGAGGGTTTTCAGCAATTGTATTTTTGACAGCCCGAAACCCACCTTCGTTAGGACTGAAAACGCATTTACTGCACAGTTCACTCACTGATCAGAATAGCCTAATCGAATGAAAATTTCACTTGCCTCTATAGAAGAACAATGAAAATATCAGCTGCAACAGTTGGAAAAAGACTCTTTCGAGTATATTCGTCACTAAATCCACCTGTCTGAACTATTTTCAGGGTGTTATCAACAATTTTTTTTTTGCTGGTCCGAAACCCACCGTCTCTCGGGCTAAAAACTGGTGAATTTTACTTCCTCCTCCAGCAGCGTCACCGGGATACGGCCGCTTCGAGTGGTACTTCAGGTGCAACCGCCGCTCGTTGGACGACCTGTTGGTCCGGATCAGTGGCCGAATACAGACCACCAAGTACCCGCGGTCTGTCCTCGGTAAGCAGCTCGATGTGTTGTTATGTACGGCGACTTGTGTACAAGTCTTTCTGAACTGTCATCAATTCATCAACTCCGTGGTCGTATCTATTGTATGCTTGAAGTAATTTTCGGAGATACGTAATCTGTCGTTAACCGTCAATAATTTGTACACGAAAACTTGAATATTTGAAACAATATTTATATTTTCTTTGAGTCTTGTCAGTTAGCGCCACTTTATGGTAATCAATGAATGCAACAGTTAAATGCATTGTGATCAAACTATTTATCCTGTGAGGTAGATGCACTGTTGTATGGTTGATATTTACTTTGTTAAATCATCACCAACATATATACTGTATGTTGACATTTTGCAGGTCTTTGGTAACAGGAGACTCATCACCAACTGCTTCAGTGTTGGTGTGACGGTCCACTTCCAGGAGCTGACCAGAGAACCACGGCCACCGACCGCATATGTTTTTGTTGCAGATGAGGCTTCTCCTTTGTGGAAAAAACAGTTATCAGTGCACCACAACTGCTCGTTCAAGAGTCAGCCACCTATTTTAACAAAGCATAGGTCCTTGCAAATATAATTCATCTCTGCAATAAAACAAAGCTGTGTTCAACTCAATTTGTTGACATTTTGCAAAGTGCTTTTGATTTTATTTTTTTTCTGTGAAGCCATTTTCCTCAAAAAGAAATGTTCATTGTCACATTCTTTATTTGCAAAAATAAAGTAACTCATTCATTTATACTCATTCAATACACAGAGAATCACAGTCAAACTTGAAGTGAACTACGTAAGTGTGTTTTGAAGGATCTTCCCCAGAGGGACGAGGGTCAAGAGAGACGGAGGAAGTGGGGCGGCGTCCAGTTCTTTAATGAGACTGTGGCTACAAAGAAAATAAATGAAGGTTCCAAATGATGATGATGATGATTTCAGTCAGCTGTTGTTTTGCTTGGTACAGTAACATGTACATTTTAGATTTATGTGGAACCTTGAAAACCGTCACTTCTTCTCAGCTGGGTTTGTGGAAGGAGCTCATTAGTAGATGTTTGAGCTCAGCTTCAGCACCCAGTGACCCCTTCCTCTGTAGGTCTCTTCCTTCGGTGTCCTGCACATAATGAAAGTTGAGTTCAATTACATGCCATAATGATGAGTATGAATAAATAAAATCTGTGTAGGACAGCAATGGTTAACCTAAAGCAAGTCATGTCACTATGACAGTGCTTGAATGATGTAGAACAATCACATTTAATAAAAAAAATAGAATAATGCTAGAAAATGTTATTTCTACAAACATGGGGAGCAGCAGTGGATGAGGAGGGGCCAGTGACAGGTGGAGGAGATGCAGCAGCAGCAGGTGAGGCAGAGGAAGGTCCATCCTGCTCCTCATCATCACCAACATCATGAGTGGATCCATCCTCCTCCTCTCCTTAATGACAGCATAGCGTGATTACATTATTGTAGTAGCTATACAGAAAAAAGCTATACAGAAAGCTACATACGCTTTTTTTTTTTTTTAATTGAGCTAGTATTCAGAATGTCAACAATAAATTAACGAATAAATTACAAACCTACCTGCTACCTTGCTGCTGCTGCCTCTCCAGTCATGTTGGCCGAGGACTCTCTTGGAAATTAAGGGCTCCAGAAGAGAGAGGACGGCGAAGAACGGTCACTTCACGGCACTACAGTAGATGCCGGTGACCACTGCGCTCCTCGGTCGCCATCCTCCCCTCATATAAACTGACCCCTCAGGATGTCTCATCTGAATTAAATTAAAAACAGTACTTATTTATCCCGTCGCCATGCATACGTAGTTTCTGCAGTCGCAGCAGTACATTCGCCACGTAAACTCGGTGGACATTGCGTTTAGGCGAATATAACTTAAGTAAACTTAAGTAAATAAAGGTGTCAACTCACCAGGAACGCCACCGTTGTGGCGAACTTTCCCTCCGGACAAGATTCTTCCTATTTATGTTCCGGTGTAAATTTAAAAAAAGCACAATTTGTCACACGGCGGACAGTCTGCAAGTAAACAACCGCAGCGATGAGCTTCTCCTCCTCCGGGACACGTCACTCGCGGATCTGGTCTCTGATTGGTCAACGCTCCGCGACTGGTCGCAGTAGTTGAAAAAATTGAACTACTGAGACTGTCGCAGTAGCCCAGTGGTGTCGTCTTGAGTAGCCTATGTAGCTCAAATCGCGTAGCATCGCACACTCCAGTCGTGTCGCGGCCATCTTGGTCGCCGCAGACCGCCGTCAATCGCCCAACCCCATTGACTTTGTATGCAAATCAGTCATGTCGCTCGCGGAAGTCGCGTTCGGTGTGAACGTACCTTAATGGGTGCAGAACTAATTCAACCTGTCTAAAGTGATTTAAGAGAGTTATCAACATTTTAATTTTTGTCGGACGTAAACCACCTTTTCTTTGGCTGAAAACGCGTTTTCTACACTGTTCATTCACTGCTCGAGAATGCCTAAGAACATGAAAATTTATCCTAAACTATAGGAAAAACACTCTTTCTAATATTTTTAACACTAAACCTACATATCTGACCAGTTTAGAGGGTTATCAACAATTTTATTTTTGCATGTCCGAAACCCACTTTCTCTCTTGCAGAAAACGAACATGAAAATTTCACCTGTCTCTAAAGCAGAAGCAGTTGTTTTAGTAGCTGTTTGTTTTTGTCTGTCTTAAACGACCTTTTATTTGGCTGAAAACGCGTTTTATGCACTAATCAGTCACTGCTGAGGGATGCCTGAGAAAATGAAAATTTCTTGCTTCAACTATAGGAAAAACACTCTTTCTAGTATAACTAAAAAACCTACATTTCTGAAATGTATTTCAGGACGTTATCAACTATTTTATTTTCCTGGTCAGAAACCGAGCTTCTCTTGGTCTGAAAACGCGTTTACTGCACTGTTCGCTCACTCCTCAGGGATGCTTCAGGATATAATCATTTCACCTGACTCTATGTTTGTCGATTCTGAAGTCCACTGTCACTCGGGTTGAAAATGCATTTCTGCACTGTTCACTTACTGATCATAATAGCCTCAGAACACAAATATATCATCTGCAACTATAAAAAAAACACTTCTGGTATATGCAGCACTAAAACTACTTTTCTGAACTGTATTTCAGGGGGTTATGAACTGTTTCTTTTTTTCCTTGTCTGAAACCGAGCTTCTCTCGGGCTGAAAACGCGTTTACTGCGCTGTTCGCTCACTCCTCAGGGATGCCTCAGGACATAATAATTTAACCTGAGTCTATAGCAGAGGCGTTCTTTCTCGGAGATGCAGAACTAAGTCAACCTCGCTGAAGCGGTTTCAGAGAGTTATCAATATTTTCATATTTGTTGGTCTGAAAAAAAAAGACCCTCGGACTGAAAACGTGTTCTCTGCACTGTTCATTCGCTGCTCAGGGATGCCTCAGAACATGAAAATTTCACCTTCAACTATAGGAAAATCACTCTTTCTAGTATATTCAACACTAAACATCTTCGAATTGGACGCTGCTATTGGCCAACAAGCAGCTGAACCGTTCCACATTTCCTGCTTCCAAGCCATAGGATGAGTTTGACGACAGCCTGGCACTGCTATGAATTGGATCCGGAGACTCTGTTCCCAGAGTTGGCTGAGTTCGCGATGGTCAGGCAGGTTCCCGCTTAATCTACTCCCGCGCCTCATGGAATCCGTCGACCGTCGTATCGAAGTTGAGCTCTCTCTCCATCGCCAGCTCAGGAATGATCCCACGAGACTAACAGCCTGCTGGCGTTGGATGGCGAGACTACAAACAGTGCACGACCGCATGTTGTCTGCCCACAACTGAAAGAAATCCGGGCTGTTTTCGGCGCGGTTCTGACACTCCACTGGTGCTAGGACCGTACATGGTCAGGTACGGAGCTTACTGCCAGGTGGAGGGTTTGGATTGGCAGCGTGGTGTTCCCGCTCACTCAGTCGTCATGCACGATGCACTCGCCCCTGGAGCTCGACCTCCCCCCTGAAGTGTGACCATCCCACCCAGCACTGACAGAGCAACCATCGCGCAGTGGAATGGTGTCTACGCCGTCGGCAACCAGCTCATAGTGCTTGAGAACATCATTGCGCTCTTTATGAGGCCCGTGGACAGGGTCATCCATCGCAGAACCTCTCTCACTCCACAAGAGATTTTGGAGATTCAACAGTCCGTCGGCGCAGTGCTCTGCTCGTGGCGCCTCCTCCACTAACAGCCACCGCCTGGGGGAACACCATCGCTGGTCGAAGGGGCGGGGTGAGCCCAGCCGTCCGGATCATAGCTGCACTGACTGTCGATGCTCCTCTTGGAGAGACCAGTCGGCTGCTCTCACCGATGCTCCCTCCAAAAGCGTAGGAAGAAAACTTTGTATCTAAAAGTATGCATCTAAACCAAAGTCTAACTTCAATATAAAATAAGATGCATTACTTTGATATCGAGTCTGTTTCTTCTCTGCCAAAAATTAGGGTTTATCTCCCGCCAAGTTCTCTTCTGGTTCCAATCAGTGCGAACTCAAGTGGCAGCTGTCCGGCTTCAAAAATGTGTTTATGTTTGACGTCGTCTCAGGAGACCGAGCAGCACAGTAAGGGTCTCTTTGCCTCCTTATGACGCCAGAACTGTCCCTGGGGAAGTTTCTGGAGCCAAGAAGTTTTTTTTTTTTCCTCAGTTTTGCCACAATAAGAAGCATAGGCGTCAAATGACTCTTCCCCGTCTCTCAACAGATCCCGATTCCAGCCAAAAGTCAGGAGAGTTTCAATTCTGCCATTAACTCTTCTTATTCCTCAGACTCGCCAGTTTCCAGCAGGGGTCGCCACAGGACGGCCAAAGCCACCTCTTCAGAGGATCACACAGTTGGCGCTGCGTGCCAGACCTGCTCTGTTCTCAGCTCCCTCGCGGGATGTCTGATGCGATGTCTGTCTGTGATTCTTTTCTCTGCAGCCCTCCAAACCTCTCAGAGGCAAGCAGGACATCGTCATCTCTTTCTGAGGGTGAGAATTAGTAGAATTGCAGTGTCAGATCAACGTACACTGCAAGTTTGGGAGCCCTACTTCCTCTCGCGGCTCAGCTGACAATAGAAAGTCAGTTTTTGAAGAACCAGCTGGACTTGAAGTCCCCAGAGGAGTGGGCGCTGAGCACCGACGACCTTTTCGTCCTGGACCCATCCCGGAGGCTGCTCAGGGCGCCTGTCTTGACAGAGTGTCTTCCGAATTGAAAGCGCCTGTCTCCTCACCTGCCCATATGGATCAAGAAGATACTCGGTCATTGACACGCCCTTCAGTCTCACAGTCAAAACCCAGGTTCTGCGACATTACGTGGACCTGGGTGAACCAGCGGTCATGTCTGCTGGAGGAGGACCGCGTTCTGCTATCAAAGGAAGTAATCGTGCTAGTGCCAAAGCGATCCACTTACACTGGGTTTCACTCCAGGTACTTTCTGGAACCCAAGAAGACAGGACAGTGGAGAACTGTTCTGGATCTCTGTCTCTTCAACCAAGACCAGACAGCTGTTCCAGACAACCAGCAGACTCGTGGAATGCATCTGAGTGTGAGAGTGGATGACCTCCATAGATCTTGCAGAAGGCTACTTCCACAACAAGGTCTCTAGTGTCTAGTGCCTCGCATCTTCGCCAAGTGCGTGGAGCCGTGGCTCGAACCACAAAAAAGACAGGGTCTGCGGATTGTGACATACTTGGACTACTGGTTTATTCTAGCCAGATCCGAACAGGAGTCATGAGCGCACACCAACTTGGTGTTGGAGCATCGTGCTATTGAGGCTCAGAGCAAACCTCCTGAAAAGCGCGTTGAGACTCAGTCAGAGCACGACCTTCCTGGGGGTCATGCTGGACTCAGTCTCGGGTCACCCTGACATTGTTGGTTTTGAAGGCCAGGACAGGCCTCAGCTGACATCTTTGGTTTTGAAGGAGATGGGAGTTTTTCGGTGGCTGATCTCTTTGCTTCGCAGAGGGAACTCTTTGCTTCGCTCAGAGAACTTCAAAAGTCCTCTCTGGTTCTCTCTCTGTTGATCCAACGACCCTCCACTGGCAGTGGACGCCCTGGCTCATCCAAGGTGGACAGAAGTCTTCCTGTATGCCTTTCCTCCTCTTTGCCTTCTTCTTTCTTGATGAGGAGAATTCAGCTGCAGAGAGTGAGAATGATTCTCATGGCTCCAGACAGCCCCAGCTACAGCTGGTATCTGGAGATGTGTCAGATGGGGATCAAAGGCCCCTGGGAGTTCCCTCCATCGAGATCAGGCCTTCTGCAAGCATCAGGAATCCAGAGGGCTCCCCCAATACTGGGACGACCCCTCAAGGTTTGGCTTCTCCAGGGTTAACAATTAGTCACTTGCCCCCTGATGTCCAATTGACTCTTCAGAACGCTAAAGCTCCGCCAACCCTCAGAGCATACAATGCTAATTGGACATTTTTTCCCCAGTGGTGTGGAACCCAGTCAGCCTCCACAGAATCGGCACCTGTTTCTCTAATCCTCTCTTTTCTCCAGCATCGGGTTAACAAAGGTACGAACGAGCGCTACATTACGGGTTTATGGAGCAGCCTATTCCATGCTACACAATGGTCTGGACGGCCACCCCGTTGGCGAGCATCGTCTCGTGAGCCGTTTCATGAGAGGAGTGCAAAGGCTTAGACCAACCTCAAGACCTTTATGTCACAACTGGGACCTGCAGCTGGTACTGAATTCACTCTCCGAAGCCCCTTTTGAGCCACTCGATCAGGCCTCCTTGGAGCTAGCAGTGTACAACGCGGCTCATCTTATAGCCTTAGCATCACCAAAGAGAGTGGGAGAGCTGAGTTCTTTTCCCATCAGCCATGATTGCATCTCTTTTGGTGACAGTCACTCGGCGGTGTCACTTAGACCCAACCCTGCCTTCGCACCTAAATGTCTCTCTTCTTCTTCACAGCTTTCTGCCCTCCTCCCCATTCAGACAAGGAGCATGAGAGTTTACACAAAATGTGTCTAGTTAGAGTGCTAATAGCTTAGCAGGGTTAGGGTTAGATGGTAAGAAGGGGCAGGCGCTGTCCCCTCACAGGTTGTCACATTGGCTTAGAATTGCCATGATGAAAGCCTATGAGACAGCGGGAAAACAGGCACCGGAACCCCTGAGAGCACAGTCGACCAGAGGCCTAGCAACATCTGTGGCTGCTTTCAAGGGAGTATCTCTGGCAGAAATCTGCCAGGCAGCTTCTTGGTCATCAATCTCTACTTTTAGTGACCACTATTTGTCTAATATGTCTGCATCCTCTTTCCCTCATGTCGTTCTGTCATCAGGAGCAGCCGAACCCTGCGACCAGTAGGCCCTCATTCACAGCACTGGCTCTATGACACCAGTACTGTGGAGTGTGCAGCATCCCGATATACACCGGATTCCTGCATAACTGTCTATATATTTATGAATAAACTCCCTCTTTCTTGCTCAGCTCACACTAGAACCCTGACTGTAGCTGCTCAGTAAATGTTTTCTCTCCAGGTATGGAGGATTGTTAAAGCCACTTTGTATTTCAGCCATATAGTGGCTAAAAGAGGGCAACGCAATTCCTGCTGATCCTGAGTGTAAGTTACACTGCATATATGAGGGGTTGTTTACACCACCTTCTATTTCAGCATATGGTGGCAAAGGTGAGGGGGCTGCTCCTGCCACCCAGAGTGTTAAATAACACTCTATGTATGAGCGGTTGATAATGCTACATCTTCACAACCGATTCATTCATTCATTCATGCTGTATAGACCTCAGGCGTAATTGTCCATTGTTCTCTGTTCAGACCACATTGCAAGGCTGGGGGTTAAGCTTTGTGGTCAAGATGACCTCATAGGTGTTCCAGAGTCCTGGTAGTTGTTCCTGACTGCCCGACTATGCCACCTGTTCTCACACACACACTCACACGAGGGTGTGCTGCAACCTCTTCAGGCTAGGAGTTTGTTGGTCACAGTGCTATCCAGTTTCAAACACCACTGGTGCCTTGGCACCATTTTGCAAGCGGATTAAGTGCAACAAAATGCACATTACCTTGGTTTTTTCCCACGGTTTCCAGGTCAGGCCACATTGCCAGGCTTGGGGTCAAGCCTTGTGGTTAAGGTGACCTCATGGGTGATTCAGAGTTCCCCATGGGTTCCGGATTGCTCACCTGAGCTCCCCGTTCATCCTGGCTACACTTGGATTCCGGTCACTGCAGGATGGAGGAGTGGAACTCATTGACCCCTGGCCCCGGAGTGGCCAAGGACTGTGTTGCTTCTTGCACAGTTTGTGTCAAACTGTGCTTTAGTGTGTGGATCACTTGTCTCCTTCGGTTCATTCAAACAAGAAAACGTTAATAAGCATATTGTAGGTAGTTCTTCTATGTTAAATCCAGCACAGTTCTGCAACTAGTTTCTTCTGTAATTCTGGGAGTGATTTGTCGAGCCTTGACAACACTTCTCCCTCCGCCAGTATGGTGGCCACTGTTCTGTGATGAAAATATCAACTGCAACTATATTCCGTCGGCGCTTGTGACAGCTAAGAATTTACAAACGGCATCACGTTAGCTACAAATACCCATGTCGTCAGCCGACTCAAAAAAAAGTATATCTATTTGTGCCGTTATGGTAGCGACTCCGTAAGCTCCAGTAAATTGTAACGGAGATGGTACATATTATTAAATATTATATAAATTATATTATATGAATAAATATTATTAAGAATACATATTAGAAAAACCACACAAGGTTAGTGAAATCTTTCACTGGATTCCCATTCAGGAAGCTCTACTCTACTATCCCTGTGAGTCTGAAGAGTTTTTACTGTAGAATTATAAAATAAATTGACTTTATGCACTGTAATTACATGTATATTATAATTTATTATATATATATATATATATATATATATATATATATATATATATATATATATATATATGCTCCAGCACCGTATGGCCAGTTTGTTTCTGTTAAGGGACGAAGGGACGAGGGAGCTAAAAGCCACATATAGGGGACGTGGAGCTTAAGGTCACGTTTCGATGACGTGACCAGGACCCAAGCGCAAGTGGGGATAGGCCAGTTCGTTATTTATTGATCCCATGGTTTGTTCCCAGTGTTTCCCGGTAGGTCCCTGTGTTCCTTGTGATCGTCTGAGTTCCTGCGTTTCTCCCAGTGTTCCCTTTCCTGGGATTTTGGACTCCTCTTTCCTCCCCGTGGTAAGTCCTGCTTCTCGTGGCTCTCTTTGTTCTCTCGACGTTCTCTAGTTTGTTCATTTTGTCTTGTATTCTTGGTGTTTGAGTTAGTGTTTTTGTTTCTTCCTGTTTGCCGTGTGTTTTCCTGGTTTCTTTTGTAGTTTATTCTCGGTTTTCATTTGTGAATTAAGTTAGTTTTCTCCTGGTTCGGTGACGTTTGATTTAAATTAGTTTTCTCCCGGTTCGGTGACGTTTTCAGTTCTGTCTTAGTTTGTTAATTATTAAATCTACTTTTTACTCGCTCCTGCCTCCTGTGCCTATCCCCACTTGCGCTTGGGTCTTGGTCACGTCATCTATACGTGACCTTCAGCTCCACGTCCTCTATGCGTGGCTTTTAGCTCCCTCGTCCCTTCGTCCCTTAACAGAATTGAACTGGCCATACGGTGCTGGAGCCCAGGTGTTTTAATGCACATGTGATCAGTGGTTAATCGGCTCCAGCCGTGTGCCAAAAGAAAACAGAGGGAGAAAAGCAAAACATGGCTCAGGGACACTGAGCCACGAAGCGGAGCCATGACACCCTGGATTCCTGTTCTGGGAGCTCTACTCTACTATCCCTGTGAGTCTGAAGAGTTTTTACTGTAGAATTATAAAATAAATTGACTTTATGTAATGTAATAACATGTATATTATAAGAAAAAAAAATATTAAAAAACCCACAAGAGGTTAGTGAAATTCTTCACTGGATTCCTGTTTAAGGTGCTCTTGGCTACTATCCCTGTGAATTTGGAATTTTTTAAATCTAGAATTATGAAATAAATTGACTTTATGTACCTTAATGACATGTATAATTATAATATATATATATATATATATATATATATATATATATATATATATATATATATATATATATATAAAACCCACAAGAGGTTAGTGAAATCCTTCACTGGATTTCTGTTCAGGGAGCTCTACTCTACTATCCCTGTGAATCTTTTTTTTTCTTTTTTTGTTTAACTGTGCCTCAATCAGAACAACATCCAATTATAAACATTACCTTTTCATTGCACACAGCCAGCAAATTTCCAAATTATTTGATTTCCAATGGCATTTTGCGGGATTTTTGCACATGTTGAATGGTACCACTCACTGCATTTGTGGCACTGCACAATGAACTCTTGGAAATGCGAGGTTCTACACACACAGCACACTTGTATTGTACTTGGTTCTATCCAGCTTTGGTGAACGCCCTTTTTTTCTCACCGCATTGTAGACCCACACACGATCATCAACGGCGAAGTCACTGCCTTTGGTGCGAAGGTCATAGGGGCGTTTCTTCTGCACCCCAGCCTCTGCCATAGACTGCCTGGCCAGTTCGTGGACCTCTCTCAGCCGCTCACGGAGATGGTAGTAATAATCCAGGCCTGGTTTTCCCTCCACTTACTGCTCTGGAGGGGACCCAAACACCAGGTCCGCTGGAGTTCGCAGCTCGTGGCCAAACATAAATGCTGCAGGGGTACACTTGGTTGACTCCTGTACTGCTGTTCGGTATGACCACAAGACCAGGTGGAGATGTAGGTCCCAGTCCCTCTGACGCCCCTCAACCAAAACAGCAAGTTGTGTCGTCAGAGTCCTGTTGAACCGCTCCACCAGGCCGTCGCTCTTAGGATGCAAGGGAGTGGTCCGGGTCTTCTTCACCCCCAGACGGCGGCACACCTCCTGAAAGACTCTGGCCTCAAAGTTCCGGCCCTGGTCACTGTGGAGTTCCTCAGGGATGCCAAACCAGCAGAACATCTCGTCAACCAGTTTCTCTGCAGTGGTGGTGGCACTCTGGTTGGAAAGGACATAGGCCTCTGGCCGTTTTGTGAGGTAGTCAATGGCTACCAATACATAGCGGTTACCCCGATCCGTGGTGGGGAATGGACCCAGGATGTCAACTCCCACTCTCTCAAATGGTGCTCTTACCCGGTACTGCTGCAAAGGGGCATGTGACTGCTTGGTAGGGCCCTTCTTGGCTGTACATGCGTCGCAGCGGTGAACAAACAACTCCACGTCGTGCCGGCAACCTGGCCAATAAAACCGCCTTCTCAACCGGTGCAGGGTTTTGGCCACCCCAAAATGTCCCGATCCTGCCGCACCATGAACCAACTTAAGCACCTGACTTCTCAGGGTGCGAGGAAGGAAGGAGGAGATGTCCAGCGACGGTAAAAGAGCCCATCTTGATCTATGATGCTGGCCCACTGGGAGTATAATGCCTTGGTCTCTTGGTCAAGTGCTGCTACCTCTGACCACTCTGGGCGTCGACCAGGCTCCAGCCATGATTGAACCCTGGAGAGGACAAGATCTTGCTGTTGCTCCCCTCTGAGTCGCTGGAGATCGATTGTCTCGCAGTCATCGTCACTGGATGTCTCTGTAGCCTGCAATGCAGCCACCCTGAGATCCTGTGAGTGACAATTCTCCAAACGCTGACAAAACCTGAACTTTTTCCCTTCACAAGGCCACTGGGACAGGGCATCTGCATTGTTGTGGAGTCTTCCTGCCCGATGTCTAATGTCAAAATCATAGTCTTGAAGGATCTCCATCCACCGCGCCAGCTGCCCCTCAGGTTCTTTAAAATTCATCAGCCAGGTGAGTGAAGCGTGGTCAGTCCGCAGGATGAACCTCTGACCATACAAATATGGTCAGAAATGGCGGAGACCCAGGACAACGGCCAGCAGCTCTCATCGTGTGACGCAATAATTTCTTTCTGGCTTGCTGTGGGTGCGGCTGAAGTATGCAATGGCCCGTTCACAATAATCTCCCTCCTGTGAGAGCACAGCCCCCACAACTACGTGGCTGGCATCCGTGTCCACAATTAACGGCCTTCCTGGGTCGGGGAAGGCCAGCACTGGAGCTTCTGTCAAAGCAGATCTCAGCTGGGAGAATGATGAAGCACAGGCGTCACTCCACTTCAAGTCTTGGCCTTTCTGCGTCAGCTGATGCAGGGGACTGGCAATGGTGGCAAAGTCCTTGATGAACCTGTGGTAATACGATGCTAGTGCCAAGAAACTTCGAAGATCCATGGTGTTGGTAGGAACCAGCCACTCTCGAACAGCAGTCACTGTGGCAGGATCAGTAGCCACACCTTCACCACTAATGAAATGTCCCAGGAAGGTAACCCTCCACTGGAATAAGTGACACTTTTTGAGGTTGAGACGAAGTCTAGCCTGACGGATGGCTTGAAGGACGTCCTCCCAGTTTTGGAGCGCCCCTTGGAAATCAGGAGCATGAGCCAAAAGATTGGCGAGGTACACTACATAGCGGTTGCGAGGGATATTGACCAGAACTTTCTCCATGAGGCGTTCAAAGGTTGCAGGGGCATTGCATAGCCCGAATGGCATCACTGTAAACTGCCACAGTCCTTGACCGATGGAAAACGCTGTCTTGGGCCGAGACTCCGGAGTTACCTCCACCCGCCAATAACTGCTGCGAAGGTCGAGGGAGCTAAACCAGGAAGAGCCCGCAACATAGTCTAGGGCATCATCAATTCGCGGCAGCGGAAAAGAATCTTTCCGGGTGACATCATTGATGCGCCTGCAATCCACACAAAACCGCCATGTTCCATCTTTCTTGCGAACCAGGACTGCAGGAGCTGCCCAGGGGCTGTTTGATGGCTCTAGGATTCCAGCTCGCTGCATCTCCTCCACCTTCTGCTGAGCAGCCAAACGCTTGGCTAAGGGAAGGCGTCGTGGGCGGAGGTGGATAGGCCGGGCATCCCCTGTGTCTATGTCATGAAATACCAGGTTGGTGTGAGTACAGTCCTCATCTTTGAGGACGAAAACATCTCTGAAGTTCTGCAGAAGTGTCTTAATCTGGTCCTGTTGCCCCTGGTCCAAATCTTGACAGCTCCTCTCAAGAAGCTCGATCATGGCCCCCTCGGTCTCCACGGCCTGCAATTGGAGTGTGAGCGGGGGTGTTGCTGCAACCATAGATGAAGTGGTTCTCACGGACCACCGCTTGGCTAGGGATCCCGTAGTCACTGGACTTGTGGAGGACCAAAATTTCCATGCCCAGACAAAGTGTGGATCTGGATACATCCACCACTGCCCCCTATTTGTTCAGAAGATTATGACAGATTATCCATGGATCCTGGATACTGGCCAACCAGAACTGATGTTTAGCCTGTTGCCTGCCCACCACCACTTCCAGTGTTCTTGTTCCCAACATCTTAGCACGGTCCCCAGTAACTGTTGTGATACACTGCCTGGTGGTGCTCCATCCTGGTGGAAGCTGTCTGGTGGAATTACACAGGGTCTGTGGGCGTACCAGAGAAATAGTGGAACCACTATCCACCAAGGCCCGACAGAGGGTACCTTCCAGTTCAAACGTGTTAGACGTTTGAACTGGAAGGTACCCTCTGTCCAACACGTGGTGCATAGGTGTTGGGGGTTGAGACCGTTCTGGTGGACGACAGCTACCCTTCACTGCCGCCTCGCTGTAGTTTAATGGCTCCATCAATGCCTGGCCCCTTGGTGATGGAGCAGGGCAGTTGCGGGCAATGTGTCCACATCGGTAGTATCCTTCCTCAGGTCTTCTCTGGCGGCGCTGTCGAGCGGAGGAAACTGGTCGCACAGTGTCTTCCTCGTCGCTGTCCTCCGCGGCGGCCTGGCTCACCCGTTAAGTGCCCTTGTTGCGATGTCCTCCAGGGCATAGGACATGTTCCACTCGCTCAGCCTCTGCCAATGCTGCAGTCAAGGTGCTAGGAGCATGCAGTCGGAGATGTTCTTGGAGACGTTCAGGCTGAAGACCTCTGATGAATGCTTGAACAGCTCGCTCTTCCTGTACAGTCTCATCGAAGTTGGGGTGGCCCCGCCATGCGTAGGTGTGTAGATCTGCAGCAAAGGACCCCAAACTCTCACCAACACCTCTTCTGCGCTTGGCAAGCAGGTCTCTGGCATCATCAGCATGGGTGACTCGGCCAAACAGGCATTGAATGGCTGTCGTCAGCATCACCCAGTCACGGAGCTCTTCTGGCCTGAGGTCGTTGAGTATCTGGAGAGCTCTCCCCTCCAGAGATAAAGCAACATGTCCGGCCACTTCTTCAGCGGTCAAAGAGTTGATTTGTGCTGCTAGCTGAACCTGGATCGGGTAGGTGTCTGCTGGCTCTTCCCCATTGTAGCGGGGCAGCTTGAGTCCGGTTCGCCTGGGATACTCCACTGGCCACTCTGCTCCAATGGTGGTAGTACTGGCATTCACCACTGAGGACGATCCTCTGGGACGCTCCGCTGGCCTCTCCGCTTGTGTGGTGGAAGGACCGGAGACCACTACAGGTGGCGATGTGGCCCTTCTGGGATGCTCCACTGGCCACTCTGCTTTCATGGTGGTATCACCAGTTATGGCATCCTCCCGACAGTGAAGTTCGCTTCGATGCCTGCGCTCTGGTTGCTCAGAAGCACGATAACCATAGCTGTCTCTCTCAATCAGGCAGCGGTCTTCGAGTTGCGCTATTAGCTCATCAACTTCAGTCCAGGATGTCATGCTGGCGATCCCACTTCTGACACCAATGTACCATGGTCAAAGAAGCAGTCAGCTCAAGTAGTTTGACGTCCATTTATTTTCAACTTGAACCAGTGAACAGAGCGAGAGTCATTTGCATGACTCATCCTTTCACTCATGGTCTGAACATTTAACATTACTGTATCCCTAAATAACCCTTCAAATTACCCAACTACTACAACACTTTCCTATTGCTTTTCCTAAATTAAACACTAATATTTACACCACAAGTACACTACCCAGAGTCCTTTGTGACACAGTTCAACAAGATCGCTACAATATAATTTATATAATATTTAATAATATTTATGATCTCCGTAACACAACTACACTTTAGTGGAGCTTACGGAGTAACTACAACAATGGCACAAATAGACGCGCATACATTTTTTTGAGTGTGCTGGCGAGATGGGTATTTGTAGATCGCGGGCTAGCGTGATGCCAGTGAGATAAGGTGGGTATCGGAATACCAAACATAAAAATGTCGATAACTTTCGAAAAACACTTCAGACAGCTTAGATTTGATGAGCAACTACTAGAAAGACACTTTTCTGCTATAGTGGGAGGTGAAAATTTCATGTTCTGAAGCTTCCCTGAGAAGTTATGGCACAATGCATAAAACCCGTTTACAGCCTGAGATAAGGTGGGTTTCGGAACGCCAAACATACAAATGTTGATAATTTTCGAAAAACACTTCAGACAGCTTAGATTTGATGTGCAAGTACTAGAAAGACCCTTACTGCTATCGTTGGTGGTGAGAATTTTATGTTCTGAAGCTTCCCTGAGAAGTTATGGCACAATACACAAAACGCGTTTTCAGCCTAAGATATGGTGGTTTTCGGAACGCCAAACTTAAAAATGTTGATAACTTTTGAAAAACACTTCAGACAGCTTAGATTTGATGTGCAACTACTAGAAAGACCCTTTCTGCTATAGTGGGAGTTGAAATTTTCATGTTCTGAAGCTTCCCTGAGAAGTTTTGGCACGATGCACAAAACACGTTTTCAGCCCTTGAGATAATGTGGGTTTCGGAAAGCCAAAAATAAAATTGTCGATAACTTTCGAAAAACACTTCAGACAGCTTAGATTAGATGTGCAACTACTAGAAAGACCCTTTCTGCTATAGTGGGAGTTGTAAATTTCATGTTCTGAAGCTTCCCTGAGAAGTTATGGGACAATGCACAAAACAAGTTTTCAGCCTGAGATAAGGTGGGTGTCGGAACGTCATACATAAAAATCTTGATAACTTTGGAAAAACACTTCAGACAGCTTAGATTTGATGTGCAACTACAAGGAAGACGCTTTCTGCAATAGTGGGAGGTGAAAATTTCATGTTCTGAAGCTTTCTTGAGAAGTTATGGCACAATGCACAAAACGCGTTTTCAGCTTGAGATAAGGTGGGTTTCGGAATGCCAAACATGAAAATGTTGATAACTTTCGAAAAACACTTCAGACAGCTTAGATTTGATGTGTACATACTTGAAAGACCCTTTCTGCTTTTATGGGAGGTGAAAATTTGTTGTTCTGAAGCTTCCCTGAGAAGTTATGGCACAATACACAAAACACGTTTTCAGCTTGAGATAAGTTGGGTTTCGGAACGCCAAACATATAAATGTTGATAACTTTCGAAAAACAATTCCGACAGCTTAGATTTGATGTGCAACTACTAGAAAGACCCTTTCTGCTATAGTGGGAGTTGAAAATTTCATGTTCTGAAGCTTCCCTGAGAAGTTTTGGCACGATGCACAAAACCCGTTTTAAGCCTGAGGTTAGGTGGGTTTTGGAACGCCAAACATACAAATGTTGATAACTGTCGAAAAACACTTCAGACAGCTTAGATTTCATGTGCAACTGCTAGAAAGACCCTTTCTGCTTTTGTTGGAGGTGAAAATTTCTTGTTCTGAAGCTTCCCTGAGAAGTTATGGCACAATGCATAAAATGCGTTTTCAGCCTGTGATAAGGTGGGTTTCGGAACGCCAAACATAAAAATTTTGATAACTTTCGAAATACACTTCAGAATGCTTAGATTTGGTGTGCACCTACGAGAAAGACCCTTTCTGCTATCGTGGGAGGTGAAAATTTCATGTTCTGAAGCTTCCTTGAGAAGTTATGGCACAATGCGGAAAAAGCGTTTTAAGCCTGAGATAAGGTGTTTTATGGAATGCCAAACATGAAAATGTTGATAACTTTCGAAAAACACTTCAGACAGCTTAGATTTGAAGTGCAACTACTAGAAAGACCCTTTCTGCTATAGTGGGAGGTGAAAATTCCATGTTCTGAAGTTTCCCTGAGAAGTTTTGGCACAATGCACAAAACGCGTTTTCTGCCAGAGATAAGGTGGGTTTCGGAACGACAAAAATAAAAATGTTGATAACTTTCGAAAAACACCTCAGACAACTTAGATTCGATGTGCAACAACTAGAAAGGCCCTTTCTGCTATAGTGGGAGGTGAAAATTTCATGTTCAGAAGCTTCCTTGAGAAGTTATGGCACAATGCACAAAACGCGTTTTCAGCAAGAGTTATGGTGGGTTTCATAACGCCAAACATAAAAAATTTGATAACTTTCGAAACACACTTCAGACAGCTTAGATTTGATGTGCAGCTACTAGAAAGACCCTTTCTGCTTTTGTGGGAGGTGAAAATTTCATGTTCTGAAGCTTCCCTGAGAAGTTATGGCACAATGCATGAAACCCGTTTTAAGCCTGAGGTAAGGTGGGTTTTGGAACGCCAAACATACAAATGTTGATAACTTTCGAAAAACACTTCAGACACCTTAGATTTGATGTCCAAGTACAAGGAAGACGCTTTCTGCAATAGTGGGAGGGGAAAATTTCATGTTCTGAAGCTTCCCTGAGAAGTTATGGCACAATGCACAAAACGCGTTTTCTGCCTCAGATAAGATGGGTTTCGGAACGCCAAACATAGAAATGTTAATAACTTTCGAAAAACACTTCAGACAGCTTAGATTTGATGTACAACTACGAGAAAGACCCTTTCTGCTATAGTGGGAGAAGAAAATGTCATGTTCTGAAGCTTCCCTGGGAAGTAATGGCACAATGCACAAAACACATTTTCAGCCTCAGACAAGATGGGTTTTGGAAAGTCAACCATAAAAATGTTTATAACTTTTGAAAAACACTCCATGCAGCTTCGGTTTGATGTGCAACGACTAGAAAGACCCTTTCTTCAATAGTGGCAGGTGAAATTTTCAGGTTCTGAAGCTTTCCTGAGGAGTTGTGGCACAATGCATAATACGCGTTTTCAGCCTGAGATAAGGTGGGTTTCGTAACGACAAACATAAAAATGTTGATAACTGTCGAAAAACACTTCAGACAGCTTAGATTTGATGTGCAACGACTAGAAAGACCCTTTCTGCTAAAGGGGAGGTGAAAGTTTCATGTACTGAAGCTTCCCTGAGAAGTTATGGCACAATGCATAAAATGCGTTTTCAGCCTGTGATAAGGTGGGTTTCGGAACGCCAAACATACAAAGGTTAATAACTTTGGAAAAACAGTTCAGACAGCTGAGATTTGATGTGCAAGAACTGGAAAGACCCTTTCTGTGAAAGAGGAGGTGAAAATTTCAAGTTCTGAAGCTCCCCTTAGAAGTTATGGCACACTGCACAAAACGCGTTTTCAGCCTGAGATAAGGTGGGTTTCGGAAGGCGAAACATAAAAATGTTGATAACTTTCGAAAAACACTTCAGACAGCTTAGATTTGATGTGCAACTACTAGAAAGACGCTTTCTGCAATAGTCGGAGGTGAAAATTTCATGTTCTGAAGCATCCCTGAGAAGTTATGGCACATTGCACAAAACGCGTTTTCAGCCTCAGATAAGATGGGTTTCGGAAAGCGAACCATATAAATGTTTAACTTTTGAAAAACACTCCATGCAGCTTCGGTTTGATGTGCAACTACTAGAAAAACCCTTTCTGCTATAGTGGGAGATGAAAATTTCATGTTCTGAAAATTTCCTGAGGAGTTACGGCACAATGCACAAAACGCGTTTTTAGCATGAGATAAGCTGGGTTTCGGAACGCCAAACATAAACATGTTGACAACTATCGAAAAACACTTCAGACAGCTTAGATTTGATGTGCAACTACTAGAAAGACCCTTTCTGCTATTGTGAGAGGTGAAAATTTCCTGTTCTGAAGCTTCCCTGAGAAGTTATGGCACAATGCACAAAACGCGTTTTCAGCGTGAGATAAGGTGGGTTTCGGAAAGCCAAACATAAAAAAAGTTAACTTTTGAAAAACACTTCAGAGGCTTAGATTTGATGTGCAACTACTCGAAAGACCCTTTCTGCTATAGTGGAAGGTGAGATTTTCATGTTCTCAAGCTTTTCCCTGAGCAGTCATGGTACAATGCAGAAAACGCGTTTTCAGCCAGAGAGAAGGTGGGTTTCGCAACGTCAAACATAAAAATGTTGATAACCTTCGAAAAACACTTCAGACAGCTTAGATTTGATGTGCAACTACTAGAAAGGCCCTTTCTGCTATAGTGGGAGTTGAAAATGTGATGTTCTGATGCTTCCCTTAGAAGTTATGGCACACTGCACAAAACGCGTTTTCAACCTGAGATAAGGTGGGTTTCGGAACGCCAAACATATTAATGTTCATATCTTTCGAAAAACACTTCAGACATCTTAGGTTTGATGTGCAACTGCTAGAAAGACCCTTTCTGCTATAGTGGGAGGTGAAAATTTGATGTTCTTAAGTTTTCCTGAGAAGTTATGGCACAATGCACAAAATGCGTTTTCAGCATCAGATAAGGTGGATTTCGGAACGCCAAACATAAAAATCTTGATAACTTTTGCCCTGTCTGAACACAAAACATGGTGGACATCCGTTCTATTTCGCTATAAATTGTGAGATTGTAAAACAAAAGCTTTTGTTGACTTTTGATCGCATTTCTGGCGACAAATATATTCTGTATTGGGTTGGTTATCTGCTCGCGCAGAAAAACGTGGAATAACGACGCTTGTCCACTCGGCATACTGTAATAATTTGACGACTTTGCCTCAAAAATCGTTTCACTCTTACGTTTCATTTGTCAATGGATTTATGAATGGCGTTCCTTTGGTCACGTGACTGACAGCCTGCTCTCCTGTCTGAACACAAAACATGGTGGACATCCGTTCTATTTCGCTCTAAATTGTCAGATTTTAAAACAAAAGCTTTTGTTGACTTTTGATCGCATTTCTAGTGACAAATATAGTCTCTATTGGGTTGGTTATCTACTCCCACTGAAAAACTTGCAATAACTATGTTTGTCTACTTGGTATATAGTAATAATTTGACGTCTTTGCCTCAAAAATCGTTTCACACTTGCGTTTCATTTGTCAATGGCTTTATTAATGGCGTTCCTTTGGTCACGTGACTGACAGCCTGCTCTCCTGTCTGAACACAAATAATGGTTGACATCCGTTCTATTTCGCTCTAAATTGTCAGATTTTAAAACAAAAGCTTTTGTTGACTTTTGATCGCATTTCTAGCGACAAATACGTTCTATATTGAGTTGGTTATCTGCTGGCACTGAAACACGTGCGATAACCACGTTTGTCCACTTGGTATACTGTAATAATTTGACGAATTTGTCTCAAAAATCGTTTCACTCTTACATTTCATTTGTCAATGGCTTTATGAATGGCGTTCCTTTGGTCACGTAACTGACAGCCTGCTCTCCTGTCTGAACACAAAACATGGTGGACATCCGTTTTATTTCGCTCTAAATTGTGAGATTTTAAAACAAAAGCTTTTGTTGACTTTTGATTGCATTTCTAGCGACAAATATATTCTATATTGGGTTGGTTATCTGCTCGCACTGAAAAAAGTGCAATAACTACGTTTGTCCACTTGGCACACCGTAATAATTTGACAGCTTTGCGTCAAAAATCGTTTCAGTCTTTCGTTACATTTGTCAATGGGTTTATGAATGGCGTTCCTTTGGTCATGTGACTGACAGCCTGCTCTCCTGCCTGAACACAAAACATGGTGGACATCCGTTCTATTTCGCTCTAAATTGTCAGATTTTAAAACAAAAGCTTTTGTTGACTTTTTATCACATTTCTAGCGACAAATATATTCTATATTGGGTTGGTTATCTGCTCGGACTGAAAAACGTGCAATAACGACGTTTGTCCACTTGGCATACCGTAATAAATTGACGAATTTGTCTCAAAAATCGTATCACTCTTACGTTTCATTTGTCAATGGCTTTATGAATGGCGTTCCTTCGGTCACGTGACTGACGGCCTGCTCTCCTGTCTGAACACAAAACATGATGGACATCTTTTCTATTTCGCTCTAAATTGTGAGATTTTAAAACGAAAGCTTTTGTTCACTTTTGATCGCATTTTTAGTGACAAATATATTCTATATTGGGTTGGTTATGTGCACGCACTGAAAAACGTGCAATAACTACGTTTGTCTACTTGGCATACCGTAATAATTTGACGACTTTGACTCAAAAATCGTTTCACACTTACGTTTCATTTGTCAATGGCTATATGAATGGCGTTCCTTTGGTCACGTGACTGACAGCCTGCTCGCCTGTCTGATCACAAAATATGGCGGATATCCGTTCTATTTCGCTCTCAATTGTGAGATTTTAAAACAAAACATTTAGTTGACTTTTGATCGCATTTCTAATGACAAATATATTCTATATTGGGTTGGTTATCTACTCGCACTGAAATACGTGCAATAACGATGTTTGTCCACTTGGCATACCGTAATAATTTCACGAATTTGTCTCAAAAATCGTTTCACTCTTACGTTTCATTTGTCAATGGCTTTATGAATGGCGTTCCTTTGGTCACGTGACTGACAGCCTGCTCTCTTGTCTGTACACAAAACATGGTGGACATCTTTTCTATTTCGCTCTAAATTGTGAGATTTTAAAACAAAAGCTTTTGTTGACTTTTGATCGCATTTCTAACGACAAATATATTCTATATTGGGTTGGTTATCTGCTCGCACTGAAAAACGTGCAATAACTACGTTTGTCTACTTGGCACACCGTAATAATTTGACGACTTTGCCTCAAAAATCGTTTCACTCTTACGTTTCATTTCTCAATGGTTTAATGAATGGCGTTCCTTTGGTCATGTGACTGACAGCCTGGTCTCCTGTCTGATCACAAAACATGGCGGATATCCGTTCTATTTCGCTCTAAATTGTGAGTTTTTAAAACAAAAGCTTTTGTAAACTTTTGATCGCCTTTCTAGCGGCAAATATATTTCATATTGGGTTGGTTATCTGATGGCACTGAAAAACGTGCAATCACTACGTTTGTCTACTTGGCATGCCGTAATAATTTGACAACTTTGCCTCAAAAATCGTTTCACTCTTACGTTTCATTTGTCAATGGCTTTATGAATGGCGTTCCTTTGGTCACGTGACTGACAGCCTGCTCTCCTGTCTGAAGACAAAACATGGTGGAAATCCATTCTATTTTGCTCTAAATTGGGAGATTTTTAAAGAAACGCTTTTGTTGACTTTTGATCGCATTTCTAGCGACAAATATATTCTATATTGGGTTGGCTATTTGCTCGCACTGAAAAACTTGCAATAACTACGTTTATCTACTAGGCATACCGTTATAATTTGACAACTTTGCCTCAAAAATCGTTTCACTCTTACGTTTCATTTGTCAATGGCTTTATGACTGGCGTTCCTTTGGTCATGTGACTGACAGCCTGCTCTCCTGTCTGAACACAAAACATGGTGGAAATCCGTTCTATTTCGGTTTAAATTGTGAGTTTTTAATAGAAAAGCTTTTGTTGACTTTTGATCGCATTTCTAGTGACAAATATATTCTATATTGGGTTGGTTATCTGCTCCTACTGAAAAACGTGCAATAACTCAGTTTGTCTACTTGGCATACCGTAATAATTTGACGACTTTGCCTCAAAAATCGTTTCACTCTTACATTTCATTTGTCAATGGCTTTATGAATGGCGTTCCTTTGGTCACGTAACTGACAGCCTGCTCTCCTGTCTGAACACAAAACATGGTGGACATCCGTTCTATTTCGCTCTAAATTGTGATATTTTAAAACAAAAGCTTTTGTTCAGTTTTGATCGCATTTCTAGCGACAGATATATTCTATATTGGTTTGGTTTTCTGCCCGCACTGAAAAACGTGTAATAACGACGTTTGTCTACTTGCATTCCGTAATAATTTGACGACTTTGCCTCAAAAATCGTTTCTCTCTTACGTTTCATTTGTCAATGGCTTTATGAATGGCGTTCCTTTGGTCACGTGACTGACAGCCTGCTCTCCTGTCTGAACACAAAACATGGTGGACATCCGTTCTATTTCGCTCTAAATTGTGAGATTTTAAAACAAAAGCTTTTGTTGACTTTTGATCGCATTTCTAGCCACAAATATATTCTATATTGGGTTGGTTATCTGCTCGCACTGAAAAAAGTGCAATAACTACGTTTGTCCACTTGGCACACCGTAATAATTTGACAGCTTTGCGTCAAAAATCGTTTCAGTCTTTCGTTACATTTGTCAATGGGTTTATGAATGGCGTTCCTTTGGTCATGTGACTGACAGCCTGCTCTCCTGCCTGAACACAAAACATGGTGGACATCCGTTCTATTTCGCTCTAAATTGTCAGATTTTAAAACAAAAGCTTTTGTTGACTTTTTATCACATTTCTAGCGACAAATATATTCTATATTGGGTTGGTTATCTGCTCGGACTGAAAAACGTGCAATAACGACGTTTGTCCACTTGGCATACCGTAATAAATTGACGAATTTGTCTCAAAAATCGTATCACTCTTACGTTTCATTTGTCAATGGCTTTATGAATGGCGTTCCTTCGGTCACGTGACTGACGGCCTGCTCTCCTGTCTGAACACAAAACATGGTGGACATCCGTTCTATTTCGCTCTAAATTGTGATATTTTAAAACAAAAGCTTTTGTTCAGTTTTGATCGCATTTCTAGCCACAAATATATTCCATATTGGTTTGGTTTTCTGCCCGCACTGAAAAACGTGTAATAACGACGTTTGTCTACTTGCATTCTGTAATAATTTGACGACTTTGCCTCAAAAATCGTTTCTCTCGTACGCGTCATTTCTCAATGGCTTTGTGAATGGCGTGCCTCTGGTCACGTGACTGATACCGCACAAAACATGGCCGACACCCGTTCTAGTTTTTCTTAAAATTGTGAGATTTTAAAACAATTAAAACTATTGTTGCGTTTTGATCACATTTCTAGCGACAAATGTACGCCTTACTTTCATTTTTTCCGCTCGTTTCATGTATATGACGCTTTGTTTTTTTCGATTCGCTCGTAGGTCTCAATTCAATGTATTATTGTACAGCTGGCCAGTAATTCCATAGCTAATTGTACGGTTTTAAAATAATAAAAAGTCTCTGTTGAGTTGTAATCACATGCAATGTACTCTTTAATTTTTAAATATTATGTCATGAAAATGATATAATATTTATTATCCGACTGGGGAAGGAAGTGACACGTACGTCACGGACCGAATACGTTATTTAATTATCATTTGTATCAAATGCATTTCTACGCCTAACAATCTTCTGGGATATTTAAAATCATATCAACTGCACATAAAGTCTTTTGGCAAGAAAGGAAGTTCCGTCGTTTATTCGTTTTGCTGAATGACGCTTCGTTCTCCGTCAATGACGTCAGCTGAAGCGCAAGACTGAAGCTGAAGACTTGGACCCTTTCAGCTTTATACAATGATGTCCTGAACACCCCCCTCAGGTACATCAACATGTGATTAGAGCCTTAGTCTTTCATAACTAGCTGATGTTGATGGGCCATTATGATTAACATAATGGCCCCAATACCGTTCTCCCTTGGACAGGGACTTATGGCATTCAAGTACACACACATTACCATATTGCACCCACCCAGTGAATGCATCCTATTGGGTTGATCCTCTACTGCACTTGCATGGATGACTATTACAAATGAATACATCTGCAGTAACCATCAAGCAATCCATTGTTAGAAATGTGCATGTAACCCAGGAGTACCGGTTCTTGACAGTTGGAATGTTTGATTTGACTAGTACCTGCTCTGACTTTCTTCTTAACCTCAATAGTTTTATGTCGAACTGTCAACAGATCTATGGATTTATTTTCAACATACTACTATTTTCCTGCTTTTTATTGTAACGTTTGTTGTCCATTTGTCCATTTAAACAAATCTCCCTACTCTCAACAGTGACTTCTGGGAGCATGCACTCATTGCCATGTGCTCCATTTACAAGTGGACATGAGCATGTGACTGAGACCGTTCAAGATATAGGTAGCTTTTAGCAGCAGTTTATTTACCCTCTTCTTTCCATATTTGTCTTATTGCTGCTACATTTGGTTACCTTACCCTGTTTTCTAGGATCCCTCATTCAAGGGGTGCAGGACCTTTTGGGACCTGCCATAGACCAAGCACCTTCACACGGGAAAGACAGGAAAGCTTCAACTCTGGAAAAGTGGACTGTGTTAAGGCCATATATGGTTAATCAGATGTTATAGTCTGAGAAGCCTGCAGAGGGAACTTGTCACCACTGCAGATCTAAGACTGCTGTTGTGAAATGTCAGGATTGTTTGCCTAGACCACTTCACTGTGCAGCCCCACAATTCCATGGTTTTCCATAATAGATCATGCATGATAGAGGGATTCTACAGGCCACTGCCACCAACCACTCACATCAGGGAAGAGAAGGGAGGAAAATAATATATGCCACCAATATTGTTATTGTTGCAATAATATATATATATATATATATATATATATATATATATATATATATATATATATATATATATATATATATATATATATAACCTCTTTTTAATTATGTCTGTCTCGGTATGTCGGTATTAGTGAGCTGATTGAAAGTGGCTACTGGACAGCTACAGTCCATTTTGAGACGTTGTACACAGTGGATTTGTTCGCTACATACGAACGAGCAGCGCACAAAACTCTTTGGTCGGGTTAGTACATCATTGGACTAATTGCCTGCAGCATTGAAAGAGTTTTAGATGTATTTATATGCTTGATTTTCCTTTCACTGTGTGGTAAAATATGTGGCGACACCATGCAAAAATCATTCCTGGAATGGTCGTAGGCAAAATTTGAAGTTGAGAGGCTGTCTGAAGTCGATCAGTTTCGGTGCCCAGCCTGCACACCCTCAATGTTAGCTGTCTCAGTGGATGGGAACCGCAAGCTTTATCGCTTTAAGAGCCATTCAGGGTATGTATAAGTTGTTTCTACTGCATGCAATACATGGAACCTTGATAAAGGTCACGCCTGCTTTATGTCTTTTAGACCAAATAGTTTTTTCGAAGGGGTCTTCTTGGCCAACGACACAGATGTGACCTCCTTCGTCAACCACATCAGGCCATCAACAGGACATGTAAAGTCTATTTAAATTTCACTGCACGCTTCGCTCTGTCTACATCTGTTTTTCTTCATCTTGAACAGAATCCTGAGAAAGGCAGGTGTGGTGGAAGCGAATGGGTGGCTGCACGAGAGTCCTCCAACAAGTCTGCCAGTAAAGTAGATGAGGAAGGGGTCGAGGTTGCAGTGTGTCGTGATGGCGTTTTGCTGAAGGGACTGAACATGTTCAGTGGGGAGATATTTGCATATCCTTTATATCTCCAGAAACAACTTGTTTCACACAATGTTCAGTTTTTTGCTCTGATGTGGTATGCAAATATTGGCCATATTTACAGAGGGTTGTTGGCCACTGTCCTGAGTTAGAGGGCCTGTTGGACATGCGGCCCTTTCTCTCCATCATGCACGCTAAAGCACATTCATGGATGTGTGAGGTAATGATTGTCAGGGGCTTTAATTTCACATTATTTCTCTCGGTCCTCTTCCAAATGGTAACATGCATATTTCGTTCAGTTGGAATGTGGTGGACGGAACCAAGAGGGAGCAGGAACAACAATAGGGGAGGAAGTTGAACAGGTGAACAGCTTCCTTTCTCGAGCAGCCCTATGTTCCAAGTACACGTCAAAAGCTGGTAAGTACGTTTTTTTTGTGTAAAAAAAAAAAGTTACAGCTAAAGTTGTACTTATCAAGTAGTAACATAAACGTGTGTCCATTGTGCATTCAGCCCGCACAGACATCCTTACCATCCAGGCCATTGGCTGGAACAAGCGGAAGACAGAAAATCTTGACCGGACTTTGGCCAAACGATACATCAAGGTAAAGACCACACTTGTGTGTTTCATGGTGCATTAGACTAGTTGCAATTGTTTGTTAATCCAACACGGGTTTTCACAGACTGTGCCGAGGATTGCTGAAACGTCTGAGGAGCTCAAGAAATTGGCTGGAGAGTTGTCTATTCAGGAAGACACTGCTCAGCAATGGGTGTCTGATGTTCAACAGTGGACAGTGTTTTATGTACAATTCGGACGTAAATATATTTTTTTTTTTTCTGTATTCCCTCAGAAGGAGCATGCAGTCAGAATGAACTTGAAAAAACCATTGAAGGACTGTATCTCAGCATTAAGCAGCGGAAATATCAGCTGTATCGTCAGGCTGGTAAGAACAGAACGAAAGAAAACAAGTTTTTGATAATAATGTGTGGCTGAGCACATATTCAGTATTTTCTGTTTAATATTCTAGATGGCAACAAGAGAAAACATCTGCTTCGAAAAAAAGATTTCTGTGGAAAAGAGATCCTTAGAAGATGCCATCACAAAATACAATGCTGTTGTGCCGGAAACTGGCAAACTCCCTTCTCCCAACGAGCTCCTGGCTGAGGAAAACTATTCCTGGCCTTGGGAATGTAAGTACATCTAGGATGTGTTCAGTTGTCTTCATATCTATAGGCTATTTTTAATTACATTGTAAAGGCTTTAGATGAAGCAATTACAGGTTTGACTGAGGTTGCTGTGATTGGATCAGACAAGCTCCAGAGACAACTTCCTTTTTACTTTTGAAAACTGAAAGAGACACTCTTCTATATAATTCTGTCCCATGGGAGAAATTGCCTGGTGTCATTAGGAGGAGATTATGCAGTGTAATAGAACCCATCTTTGAAAGTACACAGACACTGCGGGAAGTAGTTCACAACTATTTATAGAAAATGTATATGATGATTTGCAGGTCATGGTGATATGTTAAAGAAAAAAAAGGTCTTGGACAAGGTAATGCTGCTGAACCGACTGAAAGAAGAGGAGGTCATTGTTGTCCGTGAAGTCAAGCAGCACTGGGAGTACACGAGGAATATGGTTGGAAATAGTGAAGAGATTTCCTCCCAGCTTTCAGAAGGGATCACTCAGCAAAGTAGGCACAGTTCTATTTGCTACTTGTACTGATATACTAGGTTAGTAGTCTAACTTATTGTAATGTCACTGTCACGCGGCACAGAAGCATTGACTGGGAGAGGACGTGAGGGGCTACTCTGTCTGCTGAAGAGAAGACTGTCAGCAATTAAAGCTCTGCAGGGTGCAGCTCGCTCAACGTACCAACGTATTTTTGGATCGCAAGCCTTGTCTCTCGATGATTCCTCCACTGATGATGAAGAACCCCATGATAGCAGCTCCTCCACCGAAGATGAAGAACACTAGGATTGTAGCTCCTCTTCTGAACTTTGACCTCCCTCATTAAAAAATACCCTATATCTCAAATGTCCTTCAGTGGTCCAGCAATTGCAGGCGTACTGATGCCTGTGAGGAAAACTGTTGTAATTACCTGGCCTGAAGTATGAAGGTGAAATGTGAAAATAAACTGTCCTGCAATTGACTCTTTTTCTGAGTTATGTACTATTACTATTTTGAATTAGATGCTGATGCTTTTTATGTAAATTATGAATTATTAATTTGAGATTTGTTGGTAGGGCAGTGAAATATATAAATAAAGTCAATTAACAAGCTATGTTCACTCACTTCACTGACTTTCTTTTGCCACTGAAATTGTCTGTACAATGCTCATGTATGTTATTCAATCATGTGCAAGTACACGTAGGAACACACAGACTTAGTAAACCAAAGCAGTACGATGAATGAGACTGCTGTTTTGTTGCAGGAATAATGAGTCAAATGGTATGAGCAGGTGTTGCAATGCATTAGCTTACTTATTTCTGAATGTTATTAGGGTTAGCATTAGGGGTTTCCATGGCCCCTGGTCACCTAAATGGGTAAGGTCATCAGTAAATGCTTCTCATCAAAGTTATCTTAGAACAGGTAGAAATATCATAACCTGGATTACATCCTGTATACTTCTGACAAAGGCACTAAGAGTGCAAAAGTCACAGATCCTACTTTTGAGTTAAAGGAAGAGTTAAATGTTCAATAATTTTAACCCAGGAAGACATTTTATGTTTTTCTGCCCTCTGTAAGAATCACTTATCCTACATGCTTTCTACATGCCCATATATGATGTTGCAATATTCAATTGAGAAGGTAAGTGCAGCATCATAACTTGGTTCAATATTTTCTGGAATGTATTCGTTCATTTGCAGGAGGTATTTAACATCTGCATGTTCCACCGTATCTTTCTGACTACTTCTGGATAGGAAGGGAAGTCATCTCATTTATCTCTGAGTTCATGTCTGAATGAAAAGGGCCAACAGGCTTCATGTATTTGTTAGGCCTCACTATGTTTGTTGAGCTTGTTGGCGCCCTTTTGATGGGAGGATCTGACAATTGCTGTGATGGGAATTCTCTTCTACTCTCCCCGACTTGGGAAGGCAACTGGGCATGGAGGGAAGGAGCAAAAAAACCAATTAAACAATGAAAGACAAACACAGAGTAGCAAGTTTGGTGACAAATTTGAAAGATTCAGCCATGAGGTACTAACTGACATGAAACAATGGTCTATCAGTGTTACCAATGTTGGCTGGTTTGGAAACGGTGGCACTGAGGAAAAGACAGGAGGCAGAGCTGGAGGTAGCAGAGATGAAGATGCTGAGCTTCTCTCTGGGAGTGAGCAGGATGGATAGGATCAGAGGGACAGCACATGTGCTCAGGTGTTTAGGAGACCAAGTCAGAGAGGCTAGATGGAGATGGTTTGGACATGTATAGAGGAGAGAGAGAGCCAGTACATTGGTAGGAAGATGTTGAGGTTGGAACTGCCAGGCAGAAGGTGGAGAGAAAGGCCACAGAGGAGATTGATGAAGGTGGTGAAGGAGGAGGTTTGTAGGTTTGAGAGAAGAGGAAGCAGAGGACAGGGGGAGATGGAGGAAGATGATCCACCAGTGAAGGGAGAAAACCAAAGAGAAAGAAGAAGAAGACGTAATCGCATATTGTATCTCTCTAATTTGGTTATATTTGTTAAGCTTTAAAACAACAGAAAGCCACACCAAAGAAGATAGCTGGAATATCTCCTTTGCATAGCACATACACAATTGACACACAAATTCCTTTCTCACCTATCTTTGAAATATGGTCCTTGATAACACTGGCACCTTCTCACTAAATGTAATTTTCACAAGTCTGACAATTTATCTATTGATCTTCCAGTCTTGAGGTTTTCAACCAATATAGAAGACAACATTTGCATCTTTCATAGGATGTGCCAAGGGTCAGGGCATTGGCTGTATCAGCCCATCAGACTCATTTGAAGATGATTATTGTATGAATGAATATTAAGACATTCATGTTTCAAGCTTAGTGTCAAATTATACTCATAATATTTAATATATTTGAAAAGACATAATACTTCATTTGCTCATGTGCAAAACAACGCATGAGAACGAGCTATTGATGACAGAGAACCTATACAACGAGATTTAAAGCAAACATTTATTTGAGTGTGATTCCCTCGTTTAAGGTGTTGACACTATGCATTTTGAAAATGTAAAGGTATGTTACGTTTTAAGGTGATATGTCTTTTTTTTTTTTTTTTTTTTTTTATTTTACATTTCGAACAGTAGAAATGAAGGAATTATGGGTAAAAGCCCATCGTGTGCGCGCGTAGACTGCTGGGAGGAAGAAGTTTCAAGCGACGAACTTGCTCTAAATATTGAAAGGTAAGAAATTATCACGCAAGGGGTCATATATGGCGAAATATATGAAGTGTTTGCCATCATTTCGGGCAACCATCGCTTACATGTTTGTAACTGTCAAATTCGCGGTTAACAGTGGATGCTGTAACCGCAATACTCCGCGGTAACATAAAGAAGAACAAACGTCGTCATTGCAGTACTCTACAAGTGATTGCTTACATTACATTATGGCTAAACAACTTCATTTTAAATTATTAAATGAATTGATTATGTCACCTGAAAGGGATTAGGTCTAATATATGTACGTGTGTGTGTGGCAAAATGATATGTGGATCATACATGGTACAAATGTTTTGGTTTTTTTCCAGTTCAAGATGCCACACGGATCCACTAATAAGCACTGCAATAACTGCATTGCAGTTATTGCAGTAGCTTGCAAGAGCTGCAAAATTTGCCAAGCAGAGCAACCCAGGCGACAGAGGCTGGCAAAACGACTGAAAAATTTTGAGAAAAAAAAAGAGGAATGGTTGAAAAACCAAAGAAAAAACAACACCGCCTCACGTGTGATGGACGAGGCACAAATGCTGGTATGTTTGACATCAGTAATTGCATTTTTCAAATTTATGGCATAACATATGGCGATTTCATTTTTTTTTTCAGCTGGAAAAACTGCACACTTTTGGCCACAGAGCTGTGGTGTTTCTAGCTCGGCCAGGCAAGAAACCTGGCACTTGGTCCAGTCAGGTGGTCCACTCCAAGTGGCATCTGACTGACCATGCCAGCAAGTGCCTGGACCAGATGAAGGACCTATATATGGCGGTTGTTTGAGGTAAGCTTGTTAATGTATTTGCATCTTCAGGCACATGTAATAATGGGCCGGATTCAGATCAGGCCATCATTCATTATTAGCCCTTTTTTGACTTCATTAGTCACCAGCAACCTCTTTCCCTCATATAACTGCATATAAATGTTTTTATACATAGTGGAACAATACACCACATTAGCATCTGCTCCAAAGTCTAACCACAGTTCTGTGGTGGAGGATTGTTGGTCCCTGCAAAGCTTTCTGACCATTTTACATTGTTGTCTCACTGTTATTTCCCTGCTCTGACACATCTTTTCCACAGTGCCAGTAGCTGTAGAATGTTCCTCAGTGTAGACAAAAACATCTGAAAACAGCAAGATCATTTCTTATAACCTTCTCCAAAGTTGTGCTTTAGAATTATACACAATTTAAATTATTCTG
Source organism: Synchiropus splendidus (assembly GCF_027744825.2). Classification (NCBI taxonomy): domain Eukaryota; kingdom Metazoa; phylum Chordata; class Actinopteri; order Syngnathiformes; family Callionymidae; genus Synchiropus; species Synchiropus splendidus. The sequence continues at coordinate 3,856,157 of NC_071341.1, read as the reverse complement.
AGAGCTTTTTTGATGTTGCCATCCATATTATAGATCATCACTTGCTCAAATTGTTGTTTGTGAATTTGCTCTGAAAAGTTCAGGAAAGTAATTTTAAAGTTTATGTGGTCAACCTCTGGCAGAGGTTGATGGCTGGCTGGCATCAACCTCCTCCACCATCCATCCGTCCACAACCTCTGCCAGCCAGCCGTCAACCTCCTCCACCATCCATCCGTCCACAACCTCTGCCAGCCAGCCGTCAAACTCCTCCACCATCCATCCGTCCACAACCTCTGCCAGCCAGCCATCAACCTCCTCCACCATCCATCCGTCCACAACCTCTGCCAGCCAGCCATCAACCTCCTCCACCATCCATCCGTCCACAACCTCTGCCAGCCAGCCATCAACCTCCTCCACCATCCATCCGTCCACAACCTCTGCCAGCCAGCCGTCAACCTCCTCCACCATCCATCCGTCCACAACCTCTGCCAGCCAGCCATCAACCTCCTCCACCATCCATCCGTCCACAACCTCTGCCAGCCAGCCATCAACCTCCTCCACCATCCATCCGTCCACAACCTCTGCCAGCCAGCCGTCAAACTCCTCCACCATCCATCCGTCCACAACCTCTGCCAGCCAGCCATCAACCTCCTCCACCATCCATCCGTCCACAACCTCTGCCAGCCAGCCGCCAACCTCCTCCACCATCCATCCGTCCACAACCTCTGCCAGCCAGCCGTCAACCTCCTCCACCATCCATCCGTCCACAACCTCTGCCAGCCAGCCATCAACCTCCTCCACCATCCATCCGTCCACAACCTCTGCCAGCCAGCCATCAACCTCCTCCACCATCCATCCGTCCACAACCTCTGCCAGCCAGCCATCAACCTCCTCCACCATCCATCCATCCACAACCTCTGCCAGCCAGCCGCCAACCTCCTCCACCATCCATCCGTCCACAACCTCTGCCAGCCAGCCGTCAACCTCCTCCACCATCCATCCGTCCACAACCTCTGCCAGCCAGCCATCAACCTCCTCCACCATCCATCCGTCCACAACCTCTGCCAGCCAGCCATCAACCTCCTCCACCATCCATCCGTCCACAACCTCCACCAGCCAGCCGCCAACCTCCTCCACCATCCATCCGTCCACAACCTCCGCCAGCCAGCCGTCAACCTCCTCCACCATCCATCCGTCCACAACCTCCAAAAGAGCCTCCACAGGCCCTCTGAGTAAAAAGTGATTATAAAACCATAAGACTTGAAATAGAATCAAATATGAAATTAGACACAAAACAAAGAAATTAGAATTATGACCACACAAACTAAAAATTATTTTAAAATCCCTACATCAAAGTGTTGCCATTCTTAAAGCCAATGCACACAGTCCACTGTTGCTGACATAAGTATAGTGACTGCCTCTAAACATGATGTATCTCATAAAGGCAATACAATGCAAGATTGTGCAGTGCCTTAAAACTATTACATACAGAAATATCACATGCAGCTGTAAATGATTTTATTTGTACTTTCTTCATATTTTAGTGAATGTTCATTGAAGTATGTATTTTTGCCTGAAGACGTTGTGGGCACATCTGATGGTAATTTTTCACCACAAACACCACACCTTGCTCACTTGTGCAAAACCCATGTATAATCTGGAAAAGCAAGAAGAAACCATATATAGTATGTTTATTGAATGATAAATTTGTCAGTGTACTGTATATGCCTTGATGTTTTTTAACTCAATGCTTTAACAATTTAAACGTACACTTTTTGCTCTTTCAGAATGCAGCCATAGATGGAGATGACGGGTATTACCCAGTGAAACGGGTAGTAAAAACAAAAAAACAAAAGGTTCTGTTTTGTCATGACTTGATGTAGATATGTAATGTAAATGTACACATTAACTGTGGATGTACTATACTACTGATACTAGGTCTGAGATCAAGTTTGTGTTCCAATGGCAATGCCTCAGTCAAACTACTATAGAAGAAAGATATACAAATGTACATGTTCATGTATGTGTTACAAACTGAAGACCACCAAGGATCATTGTTCTTTACCCTGCTGTGATTAAATCTTTTTTTTCTTTCTCTTGCAGTGGAAAGATATTCCAACTTGAGCGGGTACGGATGGAAGAAACAAAAAAATAACAATTTGTTCATAATACTAAATACATCTGCAAAAGTGTGATCTCGATGTTGTCATGCAATTCGTATATGCGTACAAGGAGATGAATATAATGAATAAATAATTTAACCCTGAAGTAGAATAAAATTGTCATAACAGAACTGAAATCCTTTATTTCAATTTCCTCTGACCCATTAAAATATTAAAAAAGAGATGTACATGCCGGATGTGACGCCATCATCCCGCGGCAGGCAGGACATCCCGCTATGTTTTCGTTCTGGTCGACCACTGATGATGACGTCAAAGTCCGAAGTGTTTGTACAATTTAATTATTCATCCAAAGCATAAATTCACGTCTCCGAAGAAACGTCTCTATTTTACACTATGCTTTAACGACGGCGGCCACTAGAGGTCGTGATTTTACTAATTGTAATGTGCTTTAACGACGGCGGCCGCTAGAGGTCGTGATTTTACTAACTGTAATGTGCTTTAACAAACGGCGGCCACTAGAGGTCGTGATTTTACTAACTGTAATGTGGTTTAACGACGGCGGCCACTAGAGGTCGTGATTTTACTAACTGTAATGTGGTTTAAAGACGGCGTCCGCTAGAGGTCGTGATTTTACTAACTGTAATGTGCTTTAACGACGGCGGCCACTAGAGGTCGTGATTTTACTAACTGTAATGTGCTTTAACGACGGCGGCCGCTAGAGGTGGTGATTTTACTAATTGTAATGTGCTTTAACGACGGCGGCCACTAGAGGTCGTGATTTTACTAACTGTAATGTGCTTTAACGACGGCGTCCACTAGAGGTGGTGATTTTACTTATTGTAATGTGGTTTAATGACAGTACACACTAGTGATTTACTATTTGTTTTTACGCTTTAAATGTTGATCCTTAGTAGATCCCTACATTTACACTCTGTTTATATTAATATCATATTAACTGCTATCCGAGGTCTTGCTTCTAGATTGTATTTACATTTGTGTTGTTGTCGGCATTCTGTTTCAGCTCTCCCCTCTGGGTCTTGGCCTTTGTGGGAGACATCGACGTCGGTTTCCTCAGTACCTCTGGATCTACTATCCGGACCGTTCCCTGCTGAAGACTCGACGTCGGCATCTGGGCTATCCGCACCTCCACAGCCACCGTCGCCGACACCATCAGCACCGCCAGCAACCACAGACAAGCCGCGGACATCGCCCCGGATACCAAAACAAAAAGAAAGAAATACTTTTAGTTTTCAGCATTAGTCAATGTTTGAACTGTTTCTGCATTGTAGGCTAAATAATCAAAACACGTTAGTAGCTACAATATTATTTCGGGTTTAAACATTTTAGAAGTTATTTAACATCTTATGAAGAAGTTTTTCATTCTTGAAATATTTCTTAAAGATAAAACAGTAGAAAGAAAACACTTTTTAGTCTTCACTAATAGTTCAAACGACACAGCTACCCAACTCATGCACCATTTTTTCAAAATGCGTTTAAACAGATAATTTGTACTTGTTTGAGAAATACTTTTAGTTTTCAGAATAGAACAAAAGAAAGAAATACTTTTAGTTTTCAGAAAATAAGGTTGAGTGAACAAGGATAAAACAAAAAAGAAAGAAATACTTTAGTTTTCAGCATTAGTTCAAATGACACAGCTATTCAACTCATATGAGTTTCTGTTGAATCAGTCTATTTAATTTTACACCCTGTGTGAGTTTGAAACGATGCATTTTTAGAGTCTGTGATAACCAGTTAATTTGCTGCGGAGACGCGAGTTCTTTCCTGGACGGTTGAATCTTCAAAAGAGACAGTCTGAAGGCGGACCTCATTGTCTTCAGACAACATTGTTTAGGCTGTAGGAAATACACTTCTGTACCTTCCACGTGTTCGTTTTCTCGTGAGAATGACAACCAAAAACACCCCAACTTAAAATCCAAAAGAATTTACACCCTGACAGAGGCGTCTAATTACCCTAACAGAGCTCTGGGCCCGCAACTACACCTGGCTTTGCCTCAGCTCCGATGGTGTAGAGTGACAAAGACTATCTCAGGCCCTGACCCCTTTTATTACACATTTCAGTTCATTTTGGAGGTGCAGTCTCCACTGATTGATCCTGGTCTTCTTACGGTCCAGGTCGTCATGGGTCAAATTCCAGATCTTGTGCCGTCTCCACCACATCTGGAAACACCTTTAGAATATTTATACATCTGTCTTTAATTGGCGACAATGGCAGAGTGGGTGACCCAAGCCATTCTTTTTTTGGCATCCTGCTTCTGTCACCATGTCCGTTCTCCATCTGATTATTTGTTTTACGTCGCCGCGGTTCATACCTCTGAGCTACCTAGCAGACATTGATCCTGGTCTTCTTACGGTCCAGGTCGTCATGGGTCAAATTCCAGATCTTGTGCTGTCTCCACCACATCTGGAAACACCTTTAGAATATTTATGCATCTGTCTTTAATTGGCGACAATGGCAGAGTGGGTGACCCGATCCAAATCAACAAAGACGTCACCTAGGACCTACCCACACGGACGGAGTATTTAGGTGACCCGATTCAGACCACATTTTACATCAGTTCCGGGGTAACCTTCGCTGTTGACCAGACCTTCCAGAACTTCATCCTCCTTTCCAAAAGGACTCCAGACTACCCATGGATGCCTCTTCCTCTGCACGTCGTAGGTGAATATTTATCTGTCTATCTATCCATCTATCTATATCTATACAGTATACATATAAGTATATACATATATGTGTATCTATGTATTTACATTTACATATATAAGTATAATAAAAACGTTACGCCATGTTTATCACGTACCATGTCTCTTTTCATTGACAGACGTCGTCACTCATCTGTGTGACGTTCATTTAACGCAGAGTGATACTGGTAAAAATATTGAATTATTTTATAATTCGTTGTTAATACCTCTATTATGTGTTACAACAGCCGCACTTCTATTTTTCAGATATTATCGCCTCCGCGAATACCTTCCCGGAGACGCTGATCGGCGCTGAGGAGCTTGAGCGGTTAATGCGTGTAACTTTTGAAGACGGAGATGCCCGTGCGGATCTGTCGGCTGTGAATCCGAGAGCGAGTCTTCAAGACAGCGGCACCGAGGCTCAGAACACGCCGTGTATTATAATAATCGACAGCGAGGACGAGTTCGTCCGGGGCCGAGTACAGGAAATCGACCAAAGGGTCTCTCTGAGCCGTAAGCGACGGTATAATTCGGCATGGAAGACAGGACCGGTGCGAGTCATTGGTGAGAAGGAGACAGCGATTCTAATCATAATTACGATAACTAGGTAAAGAAAAGCGGTATTTATTAAGTGTATATACATGCGTATGTGTGTGTGTGTGTGTGTGTGTGTGTGTGTGTGTGTGTGTGTGTGTGTGTGTGTGTCCATGAAAAGATCACCCGGAACCCGGAAATCAGACACGACCGGGAAGTCATCCGGACCCTGTGGATGCTGATCATTCATTGAACGGGTCGCTCCAACTGTTCAACAGTGAGAGCAAAACATTCAGTTCAATAAAAAAAAAGTATTTTAACCACAGTCTGTCGATGTATTTTATATTTAACTACCTATGTTTTTGTTTTATTCAACGCCTGTGCGTATGAAAACAGACGATCAGTCAGAGGTCGAAGGAGTAGGGCACCCGCTCGTTGATTCTTTAACTCACCAGACGCCTCAGCTGATAGGAGGTGGGAAAAAACATTTTGGAGTGATAGTTTACGTTTCACTGCTGTATTTATTTATTTATTTTTTCACATGAAAACAGATACAAAGACAACGAGCACGCCACACCTTCTACCTGTCGCTTCAACACCAACACCAACACCAACGTTTGGTAAGATACGAATCTCAATTTTTTTCAACACATCTCTACCGTTCAGTATCAGTTGAATGGTTGTATGTTCGCTATTGTGTGTGTGTGTGTGTGTGTGTGTGTGTGTGCGTGCGTACATGCGTGCGTGCGTGCGTGCGTGTGTGTGTGTGTGCGTGTGTGTGTGTTTTATCTGTAATGCGGTTTGTCTATGTTCCGGCTATGTGCTTTTAGACGGTGTCATTTTACTATTGAAGGTGTTTGAGTAACTGTTGCTGCTAAGCGTCATTGTGATTTTACTACTATGCTTTAACGACGACGGACACTAGAGGTCGTGATTACTATTTTACACTATGCTTTAACGACGGCGGCCACTAGAGGTCGTGATTTTACAAACTGTAATGTGGTTTAACGACGGCGGCCACTAGAGGTCGTGATTTTACAAACTGTAATGTGGTTTAACGACGGCGGCCACTAGAGGTCGTGATTTTACAAACTCTAATGTGCTTTAACGATGGCGGCCACTAGAGGTCGTGATTTTACTAACTGTAATGTGGTTTAACGACGGCGGCCACTAGAGGTCGTGATTTTACTAACTGTAATGTGCTTTAACGACGGCGGCCACTAGAGGTCGTGATTTTACTAACTGTAATGTGGTTTAACGACGGCGACCACTAGAGGTCGTGATTTTACTAACTGTAATGTGCTTTAACGACGGCGGCCTAGAGGTCGTGATTTTACTAACTGTAATATGCTTTAACGACGGCGGCCACTAGAGGTCGTGATTTTACTAACTGTAATGTGCTTTAACGACGGCGGCCACTAGAGGTCGTGATTTTACTAACTGTAATGTGCTTTAACGACGGCGGCCACTAGAGGTCGTGATTTTACTAACTGTAATGTGCTTTAACGACGGCGGCCGCTAGAGGTCGTGATTTTACTAATTGTAATGTGCTTTAACGACGGCGGCCACTAGAGGTCGTGATTTTACTAACTGTAATGTGCTTTAACGACGGCGGCCACTAGAGGTCGTGATTTTACTAACTGTAATGTGCTTTAACGACGGCGGCCACTAGAGGTCGTGATTTTACTAACTGTAATGTGCTTTAACGACGGCGGCCGCTAGAGGTCGTGATTTTACTAATTGTAATGTGCTTTAACGACGGCGGCCACTAGAGGTCGTGATTTTACTAAGTGTAATGTGCTTTAACGACGGCGGCCACTAGAGGTCGTGATTTTACTAATTGTAATGTGCTTTAACGACGGCGGCCGCTAGAGGTCGTGATTTTACTAACTGTAATGTGGTTTAACGACGGCGGCCACTAGAGGTCGTGATTTTACTAACTGTTATGTGGTTTAATGACGGCGGCCACTAGAGGTCGTGATTTTACTAATTGTAATGTGGTTTAATGACAGTATACACCAGTGATTTACTATTTGTTTTTACGCTTTAAATGTTGATCCTTACTAGATCCCTACATTTACACTCTGTTTATATTAATATCATATTAACTGCTATCCCAGGTCTTGCTCCTAGATTGTATTTACATTTGTATTGTTGTCGGTATTCTGTTTCAGCTCTCCCCTCTGGGTCTTGGCCTTTGTGGGAGACATCGACGCCGGTTTCCTCAGTACCTCTGGATCTACTATCCGGACCGTTCCCTGCTGAAGACTCGACGTCGGCATCTGGGCTATCCGCACCTCCACAGCCACCGTCGCCGACACCATCAGCACAGCCAGCAACCACAGACAAGCCGCGGACATCGCCCCGGATACCAAAACAAAAAGAAAGAAATACTTGTGTGTGTGTGTGTGTGTGTGTGCATGAAAAGATCACCCGGAACCCGGAAATCAGACACGACCGGGAAGTCATCCGGACCCTGTGGATGCTGATCATTCATTGAACGGGTCGCTCCAACTGTTCAACGGTAAGAGCAAAACATTCAGTTCAATAAAAAAAAAGTATTTTAACCACAGTCTGTCGATGTATTTTATATTTAACTACCTATGTTTTTTGTTTTATTCAACGCCTGTGCGTATGAAAACAGACGATCAGTCAGAGGTCGAAGGAGTAGGGCACCCGCTCGTTGATTCTTTAACTCACCAGACGCCTCAGCTGATAGGAGGTGGGAAAAAACATTTTGGAGTGATAGTTTACGTTTCACTGCTGTATTTATTTATTTATTTTTTCACATGAAAACAGATACAAAGACAACGAGCACGCCACACCTTCTACCTGTCGCTTCAACACCAACACCAACACCAACGTTTGGTAAGATACGAATCTCAATTTTTTTCAACACATCTCTACCGTTCAGTATCAGTTGAATGGTTGTATGTTCGCTATTGTCTGTGTGTGTGTGTGTGTGTGTGTGTGTGTCTGTGCGTGCGTCCGTACATGCGTGCGTGTGTGTGTGTGTGCGTGTGTGTGTGTTTTATCTGTAATGCGGTTTGTCAATGTTCCGGCTATGTGCTTTTAGACGGTGTCATTTTACTATTGAAGGTGTTTGAGTAACTGTTGCTGCTAAGCGTCATTGTGATTTTACTACTATGCTTTAACGACGACGGACACTAGAGGTCGCGATTACTATTTCACACTATGCTTTAACGACGGCGACCACTAGAGGTCGTGATTACTATTTTACACTATGCTTTAACGACGGCGGCCACTAGAGGTCGTGATTTTACAAACTGTAATGTGGTTTAACGACGGCGGCCACTAGAGGTCGTGATTTTACAAACTCTAATGTGCTTTAACGACGGCGGCCACTAGAGGTCGTGATTTTACAAACTGTAATGTGGTTTAACGACGGCGGCCACTAGAGGTCGGGATTTTACAAACTCTAATGTGCTTTAACGACGGCGGCCACTAGAGGTCGTGATTTTACTAACTGTAATGTGCTTTAACGACGGCGGCCACTAGAGGTCGTGATTTTACTAACTGTAATGTGCTTTAACGACGGCGGCCACTAGAGGTCGTGATTTTACTAACTGTAATGTGGTTTAACGACGGCGACCACTAGAGGTCGTGATTTTACTAACTGTAATGTGCTTTAACGACGGCGGCCTAGAGGTCGTGATTTTACTAACTGTAATATGCTTTAACGACGGCGGCCACTAGAGGTCGTGATTTTACTAACTGTAATGTGCTTTAACGACGGCGGCCACTAGAGGTCGTGATTTTACTAACTGTAATGTGCTTTAACGACGGCGGCCACTAGAGGTCGTGATTTTACTAACTGTAATGTGCTTTAACGACGGCGGCCGCTAGAGGTCGTGATTTTACCAATTGTAATGTGCTTTAACGACGGCGGCCACTAGAGGTCGTGATTTTACTAAGTGTAATGTGCTTTAACGACGGCGGCCACTAGAGGTCGTGATTTTACTAATTGTAATATGCTTTAACGACGGCGGCCACTAGAGGTCGTGATTTTACTAACTGTAATGTGGTTTAACGACGGGGGCCACTAGAGGTCGTGATTTTACTAACTGTTATGTGGTTTAATGACGGCGGCCGCTAGAGGTCGTAATTTTACTAATTGTAATGTGCTTTAACGACGGCGGCCACTAGAGGTCGTGATTTTACTAACTGTAATGTGGTTAAACGACGGCGTCCACTAGAGGTCGTGATTTTACTAATTGTAATGTGGTTTAATGACAGTATACACCAGTGATTTACTATTTGTTTTTACGCTTTAAATGTTGATCCTTACTAGATCCCTACATTTACACTCTGTTTATATTAATATCATATTAACTGCTATCCCAGGTCTTGCTTCTAGATTGTATTTACATTTGTATTGTTGTCGGTATTCTGTTTCAGCTCTCCCCTCTGGGTCTTGGCCTTTGTGGGAGACATCGACGCCGGTTTCCTCAGTACCTCTGGATCTACTATCCGGACCGTTCCCTGCTGAAGACTCGACGTCGGCATCTGGGCTATCCGCACCTCCACAGCCATCGTCGCCGACACCATCAGCACAGCCAGCAACCACAGACAAGCCGCGGACATCGCCCCGGATACCAAAACAAAAAGAAAGAAATACTTGTGTGTGTGTGTGTGTGTGTGTGCATGAAAAGATCACCCGGAACCCGGAAATCAGACACGACCGGGAAGTCATCCGGACCCTGTGGATGCTGATCATTCATTGAACGGGTCGCTCCAACTGTTCAACGGTAAGAGCAAAACATTCAGTTCAATAAAAAAAAAGTATTTTAACCACAGTCTGTCGATGTATTTTATATTTAACTACCTATGTTTTTTGTTTTATTCAACGCCTGTGCGTATGAAAACAGACGATCAGTCAGAGGTCGAAGGAGTAGGGCACCCGCTCGTTGATTCTTTAACTCACCAGACGCCTCAGCTGATAGGAGGTGGGAAAAAACATTTTGGAGTGATAGTTTACGTTTCACTGCTGTATTTATTTATTTATTTTTTCACATGAAAACAGATACAAAGACAACGAGCACGCCACACCTTCTACCTGTCGCTTCAACACCAACACCAACACCAACGTTTGGTAAGATACGAATCTCAATTTTTTTCAACACATCTCTACCGTTCAGTATCAGTTGAATGGTTGTATGTTCGCTATTGTCTGTGTGTGTGTGTGTGTGTGTGTGTGTCTGTGCGTGCGTGCGTACATGCGTGCGTGCATGTGTGTGTGTGTGCGTGTGTGTGTGTTTTATCTGTAATGCGGTTTGTCAATGTTCCGGCTATGTGCTTTTAGACGGTGTCATTTTACTATTGAAGGTGTTTGAGTAACTGTTGCTGCTAAGCGTCATTGTGATTTTACTACTATGCTTTAACGACGACGGACACTAGAGGTCGCGATTACTATTTCACACTATGCTTTAACGACGGCGACCACTAGAGGTCGTGATTACTATTTTACACTATGCTTTAACGACGGCGGCCACTAGAGGTCGTGATTTTACAAACTGTAATGTGGTTTAACGACGGCGGCCACTAGAGGTCGTGATTTTACAAACTCTAATGTGCTTTAACGACGGCGGCCACTAGAGGTCGTGATTTTACTAACTGTAATGTGCTTTAACGACGGCGGCCACTAGAGGTCGTGATTTTACTAACTGTAATGTGCTTTAACGACGGCGGCCACTAGAGGTCGTGATTTTACTAACTGTAATGTGGTTTAAAGACGGCGACCACTAGAGGTCGTGATTTTACTAACTGTAATGTGCTTTAACGACGGCGGCCACTAGAGGTCGTGATTTTACTAATTGTAATGTGCTTTAACGACGGCGGCCACTAGAGGTCGTGATTTTACTAACTGTAATGTCCTTTAACGACGGCTGCCACTAGAGGTCGTGATTTTACTAACTGTAATGTGCTTTAACGACGGCGGCCACTAGAGGTCGTGATTTTACTAACTGTAATGTGCTTTAACGACGGCGGCCACTAGAGGTCGTGATTTTACTAACTGTAATGTGCTTTAACGACGGCGGCCACTAGAGGTCGTGATTTTACTAACTGTAATGTGCTTTAACGACGGCGGCCACTAGAGGTCGTGATTTTACTAACTGTAATGTGCTTTAACGACGGAGGCCACTAGAGGTCGTGATTTTACTAACTGTAATGTGCTTTAACGACGGCGGCCACTAGAGGTCGTGATTTTACTAATTGTAATGTGCTTTAACGACGGCGGCCACTAGAGGTCGTGATTTTACTAACTGTAATCTGCTTTAACGACGGCGGCCACTAGAGGTCGTGATTTTACTAATTGTAATGTGGTTTAACGACGGCGGCCACTAGAGGTCGTGATTTTACTAACTGTTATGTGGTTTAATGACGGCGGCCGCTAGAGGTCGTGATTTTATTAATTGTAATGTGCTTTAACGACGGCGGCCACTAGAGGTCGTGATTTTAGTAACTGTAATGTGCTTTAACGACGGCGTCCACTAGAGGTCGTGATTTTACTAACTGTAATGTGGTTAAACGACGGCGTCCACTAGAGGTCGTGATTTTACTAATTGTAATGTGGTTTAATGACAGTATACACCAGTGATTTACTATTTGTTTTTACGCTTTAAATGTTGATCCTTAGTAGATCCCTACATTTACACTCTGTTTATATTAATATCATATTAACTGCTATCCGAGGTCTTGCTTCTAGATTGTATTTACATTTGTATTGTTGTCGGTATTCTGTTTCAGCTCTCCCCTCTGGGTCTTGGCCTTTGTGGGAGACATCGACGCCGGTTTCCTCAGTACCTCTGGATCTACTATTCGGACCGTTCCCTGCTGAAGACTCGACGTCGGCATCTGGGCTATCCGCACCTCCACAGCCACCGTCGCCGACACCATCAGCACAGCCAGCAACCACAGACAAGCCGCGGACATCGCCCCGGATACCAAAACAAAAAGAAAGAAATACTTGTGTGTGTGTGTGTGTGTGTGCATGAAAAGATCACCCGGAACCCGGAAATCAGACACGACCGGGAAGTCATCCGGACCCTGTGGATGCTGATCATTCATTGAACGGGTCGCTCCAACTGTTCAACGGTGAGAGCAAAACATTCAGTTCAATAAAAAAAAAGTATTTTAACCACAGTCTGTCGATGTATTTTATATTTAACTACCTATGTTTTTTGTTTTATTCAACGCCTGTGCGTATGAAAACAGACGATCAGTCAGAGGTCGAAGGAGTAGGGCACCCGCTCGTTGATTCTTTAACTCACCAGACGCCTCAGCTGATAGGAGGTGGGAAAAAACATTTTGGAGTGATAGTTTACGTTTCACTGCTGTATTTATTTATTTATTTTTTCACATGAAAACAGATACAAAGACAACGAGCACGCCACACCTTCTACCTGTCGCTTCAACACCAACACCAACACCGTTTGGTAAGATACGAATCTCAATTTTTTTCAACACATCTCTACCGTTCAGTATCAGTTGAATGGTTGTATGTTCGCTATTGAGTGTGTGTGTGTGTGTGTGTGTGTGTGTGTGTGTGTGTGTGTGTGTGCGTGCGTGCGTACATGCGTGCGTGCGTGCGTGTGTGTGTGTGTGTGCGTGTGTGTGTGTTTTATCTGTAATGCGGTTTGTCTATGTTCCGGCTATGTGCTTTTAGACGGTGTCATTTTACTATTGAAGGTGTTTGAGTAACTGTTGCTGCTAAGCGTCATTGTGATTTTACTACTATGCTGTAACGACGACGGACACTAGAGGTCGCGATTACTATTTCACACTATGCTTTAACGACGGCGACCACTAGAGGTCGTGATTACTATTTTACACTATGCTTTAACGACGGCGGCCACTAGAGGTCGTGATTTTACTAACTGTAATGTGGTTTAATGACAGTATACACTAGTGATTTACTATTTGTTTTTACGCTTTAAATGTTGATCCTTAGTAGATCCCTGCATTTATTAATTAATTAATTAATTATTTTATTTTATTATTATTATTTATTTATTTACTATTTTTTAATTTTTTTTAAAAAATTTTTTAATTTAATTTTTTTTTTTTTACTGCTCTTCACTATTTGCTTCTGTTGTGATGATGGTTCTGCCCATGAGTATCGATATGGATGCTACACGTGTTGTTGTCTTATTATAGCCATCGCTAGAAAACAACACGGTTCTACACCGGTTATATGATTACGTAATTTTGTTTTTTCGCAGGTCGTATTTTTTCATATTGTACTAGGGTTATTTTCATACTACTCTGTTTATGTTAATATCATATTAACTGCTATCCGAGGTCTTGCTTCTAGATTGTATTTACATTTGTATTGTTGTCGGTATTCTGTTTCAGCTCTCCCCTCTGGTTCTTGGCCTTTGTGGGAGACATCGACGTCGGTTTCCTCAGTACCTCTGGATCTACTATCCGGACTGTTCCCTGCTGAAGACTCGACGTCGGCATCTGGGCTATCCGCACCTCCACAGCCACCGTCGCCGACACCATCAGCACCGCCAGCAACCACAGACAAGCCGCGGACATCGCCCCGGATACCAACGTCGACTAGCCCCGCATCACCCCCTGACCAAACCCCGCCTCTACCCCCAGCCCCCGACCGCTCTGTCGCAGCTACCCAAGACAGACCCCGCTCTCCAGCGTCACCGACCCTATTAGCGTTCTATGATGCAACGGCTGTAAAACAACAGCTCGAATGCAGAGTACGTACGCTTGAACGACGTCTTCATCAGAGTGAAATACAGTGTCGTCGTCTAGCCCGGCAAGCATGTCAAGCACGTAGATACCGTCGTTTGGTGAGAAATCTACGTGAAGGTAAGATTTACAACTATTTCAATGAGTAATCAGCTGGGGTGCATATGTCTTATATATTATTACCGTTGTTACAGAACTCATCGTTAAGGACGTCACAAATAAAGCTCTGGTGTCTGAAGTTCTGAGGCTCCTAAAACGTCAAGGACCTGGTGGTAACAGACGTCATGGACTGATCTGACTGAAGTTCAACCACAGTAAGGTCCATTTGGAGCCTCATTATTTAAAAGTAGTGCTGGGTGATTGGGGTTTGAGGTTGCTGTTGCACCGCGGGTGATTGTGTTTTGAGATTGTTGTTACACCACGGGGTTTGTGTTTTGAGGTTGCATTTACACCGTGGGTGATTGTGTTTTGAGATTGTTGTTACACCACGGGGTTTGTGTTTTGAGACTGTTGTTTTGTTTATTAAATTTTTTAAATTATTATTTTATAACCAGCACACTACACCACACCTCATTGACCAGAGTGCCTCGTCAACACGTATGTTTCTGTCTGACTTGTTTGACGACATGTCTGAGGAGGATGTAGTGCAGGTCTATGATCCTTGTATAAACGAAAACATGGAGTCAATTTTTTTCGGTGAGAGAGAGGGTAACCGAATTTTAAATATGGTTCCTGCATCATCCCGCGAGGGTAGAGCCGATACCTCTTTAGACAACGAGGATTGGTTAGAAAGGTTTGTTGATAATCTGCAGACGACTGATTCAGGGACACCTGCTCTTGACCCGCTGATAGATGTGTCTGACTCTAACTGTAGCGATGACAATGTTGATGATGGCGGTGATTCGGTTCAGGAAGGAAGTTGTGTTGGAGGTACCGGTATTGAATCCGAAGTCATAGAGCCTTTTAACACCGATAGGATAAGAAGGGTGCTAAAACGACCTGTTGTACCGGACACTCCTGATTTAGCTACTTTCTACAGAGGTTTGATGCAACAGGTCAGGGAGTTGGCTGATGAAGCGCAGAGACTGGCAGATCGAGAGGATGTGGTTCAGCTTGAAGTGGTAGGCGAAGATGTTCAAGAACACGTTAATGTTGTGGTTGAAGGCGACGGCGGGAATATCTTCCCTGCTTTTGAGGACCTCCTTAGCAACACAGTGCAGTCTGACAGAGTCATCGTTATGGGTAAGAGAATTGAATTAACGGTCCAAATTGTACATAACCCTCGAGGAGGCGCTAAACGCAAGCTCGAGAAGACGCTGGATGCCGAAATTATTGGTAAAAAAAGACGACATCTCTATGTAGTTGGTGGTGACGGAACCGAGCAGCTTTGCTTCGCAATCAGCCTTTCTTGTCTCCTTAACCCTAACCGTGCGTATCAAGATTGTGTTGAGTTGGGGAGGAAATTACAAAACAAAGCTGGTTTAGATTCTCAAACACCTATCACATTCACAGATATACCACTGTTTGAACGGATAGTGAGGCGTAAAGTTGCTGTGTTTCATAAAACGACAGCAAACCAGCCATTAGCGCATTATGCCACCGGTTTTGCTGATGGTTCGGAGCCCTTATACTTGTTTCTACTTCAGGGACACTATTATGGGGTGAAGAACCCAAAAGGTTTTTTAGGAACACATTACTTTTGTGTCAGCTGTCATAAAGGGTATGAAGATAAATCAAAACACATATGCAAAGGTCACTGTAGCGTTTGTCACGATCCTGTTTGACCTACAGAGGTCCCAGACCCTGTAACTTGTGACGACTGTCGCAGGGTTTGTAGAACACCTTCCTGCGTTGCGAGACACAAAGAGATCAGCGCTAACGGCTCGAGTCTCTGCCAGAGATACAAAAAATGTGAAAAATGCGGAAGGTGCCGGTATATCCCATTGCTGCGTTGTGCTTAAATGTAACATCTGCGGTGTAAAATTATCGTCGACTAACGAGGTCCATCAGTGCTACATTCAAACCGTCGCCAGGAAGACTGAGCATCCTGATCTGTTTTTTTATGATTTTGAAACGTTTACAGACGACCAAGGTAGACATGTCCCTTTTTTAGTGTGTGTAAAGACGCAGAGAGGTGAAGAACGGGTGTTTTATGGTCTCGACTGTGTTAGAGCGTTTCTTTTATATTTCAGAAAGAACCGGTTTAGAGGCTGTGTTTTTGTTGCGCATAACGCCAGGGGTTTTGACAGCGTCATTGTCTTGAGAGGTATGCTTGATGAAGGGTTAATACCTAAGAGGATAATCATGACTGGTAGTAAGATACTTTGTCTTGAGGATCCTCACTACAAGCTAAAATTCATCGACTCTCTCTCATTCCTAACCATGCGACTCAGCTCCATGCCTAAAGCTCTCGGTTTCACCGACCAATGCAAGGGTTTTTTTCCACACAAGTTTAGCTCAAAAGATCATCTGCATTACATAGGGACCTATCCTCCTCTCTCAGACTACGGCGTTGAGGACATGTCAGACCCTGAACAGAGAGATTTTTACAGCTGGTATGAATCTGTGTGTAGGAATTCTTTCAATTTCAGGAGTGAAGCTATTCACTATTGCAAAAACGATGTTGACATTCTGGCCAGAGGATGCATGATATTTAGAGAGGAGTTTTTTAAAGAAACAGGTGTTGATGCGCTCTCATCCGTAACAATCGCCTCTGCGTGTATGGCTGTTTTCAGGACCAACTTTTTAAAACCAGACACATTAGCCATACCCTGTCCCAACAATTATGTAACAAGAGGTAACAAGAGGTTCTCAGATGCTTCCATCCAGTGGTTGCAATGGGAATCACACAGACAGGGCATTTTCATACAACATGCCTTGAACCATGGGGAGATGGCGTTTGGCCAGTGTTTTGTTGACGGTTATGCTGAAGTTGACGGTGTTAAGCAGGTCTGGGAGTTTTACGGCTGTTTCTTCCACGGCTGTCCTTCATGTGTTGACCCTCAAGCCGTCTGCCCATTAAGAGGTAGACCATATGGCGAATTCTACTCTGCTATAATGGAGAGAGCGCAGACGTTAAAGTCTAATCACGAGGTGCGTCTTATTACCATCTGGGAACACGAATGGCGTTCTCTTCGACAATCGTGTGATGATCTCAGAGATTTTCTCTTAGATTTTGACACCCCTGAGCCTCTCAACCCTCGTAATGCCCTCTACGGAGGTAGAACCAGTGCTTTAAAGTTACGTTACACGACAAAGCCTGGTGAAAAAGTTTTTTACGCCGATGTCACCTCTCTGTATCCTTACGTCAACAGCACGTGTTCGTACCCCCTAGGTCATCCTCGAATAATTCACGAAGACTTCGGGGATTCCAGACAGTACTTTGGTCTGATCAAGGCGGTTGTCTATCCTCCTAGAGGTTTATATGTACCTGTTTTACCCTATAGAGGACCAGGGGGTAAATTACACTTCACGTTATGCAGTATCTGTTCAAGTCGTAATGCTCAAGACAGTGACTGTACGCATAGCGATGACGAGCGTGCTTTGATGGGGGTCTGGGTCTCGGTTGAGTTCAACAAGGCTCTGGACAAGGGATACAAGGTGGCCAAGATTATCGAAGTATGGCATTTTGATAGATCTAGCGATTGCATTTTCGCAGGTTACATCCGTACATTCCTGAAGGGCAAGCAGGAGGCTTCTGGTTACCCTGCCGAGGCCGTTGATCAGGAAAGCCGCGACAAATACATTCGGGATTATCAAGCCCATCAGGGGATTTTGCTTTGTGCTGATAAGGCTTGTCACAACCCAGCAAAGAGACAGGTGGCTAAGGCTTGTCTTAACAGCCTGTGGGGCAAGTTCTGTCAGAGGGAGAACATGTCTCAGGTTTCTGTAGTGTCAGACCCCAACGAGTTTTTCAGTTTCTTGTTTTCAGGGAAATACGAGGTCAGCTACTTTAACGTGTTGGATGAGAAAAAAGTTGTGATCCAGTGGCGTTACAAGGGTCTCTACCCTCCTGGAAAAGCAGCAATGTTTTTATCGGAGCTTTCACCACTGCTTATGCTCGTCTGAAGTTGTACAGTTACATGGAGAAATTGCAGGAGAGTGTTCTCGATGTTGACACAGACAGCTTGATATATGTGGTGAAAGACGGCGAGACACCTTTAAAATTAGGTAACTATCTCGGTGATCTGACTGATGAACTCGATGGGGATAGCATCGAGGACTTTGTTTCGGCGGGTCCTAAGACGTATGCTTATAGGACCAAAGGACAGAAGAAGGTTGTGATGAAAGTTAAAGGTATCACGCAAACAAAAGAATCTTGTCAGCGGATAAACTTTGACTCCGTCAGAGATCTTGTAGAGGGCTATTTGCAGAATTCACCTGACGGGGTGCTTGAGACCCAGCAACGCAACATTGTCAGGGATAAAAAGAACATCACTTTAAAAAACAGATCAGTTACGAAAAAACTCCGGGTCGTGTACGATAAGAGGCGCTTGTTTTCGGACGGCACAACCAAACCTTTCGGGTTCTGAGTTTTGAGTGGATGAGGGGTCACTATGGAAAGAATTAATTTCGATCCGCGTTTGAAAACACCATTTTCATGTCTAGTGGTGGGACCGTCGGGGTCGGGAAAGACCCATTTTGTAAAATGTATACTTGAAAATTGTGAACATGTTATGGATGATGTCAATGTAAATATTGTATGGATTTATACTTCTTTTCAACCTATGTACAGTGAATTGCAAAAGATGAATAAAAATATCAAATTCATTGAAGGTTTACCTGAATCTTTTGAAAATGAAGATGTATTTCCTTCTGATAGAAAACATTTGATTATTCTTGACGACGTTATTTTTGAAGCTTCTGAAAACCCAGAGGTTGTTCGCATTTTTACGCAGTACAGGCATCATAAAAATATGAGTGTTATAATGCTGACGCAAAACTTATTTCATCGCGGTAAATATAGTCGTACTATTAGTCTGAACAGCAATTACTTTGTATTGTTTAAGAATCCTCGTGATAAAATGCAGATAAAAGTTCTTGCTCAACAGGTTTACCCGTCTCAAAGAGCTTTCTTTCTAGAAAGCTTTGAAGATGCTACAGCTGGCGTTCACGGGTACTTAATCGTTGATCTAACACCCTCCTGTCCAGAACGCTACAGACTAAGGACTGGGATACTACCTCATCAGCGTCACACTGTGTACACACCAAAAACGTCTGCTTGAGTTATGTCAGCGCGTATAAAAAGAAACGCTGGTTTACTTAAGGAACTATACCAAGCTCCGTCAAAGAAACGTAAAGACATTTTGACACGTAGTTTCCGGGACTTTATTCAAGCTCTCGGTGAGATCGCCCTGAATGTTTTGAAGGGGAATGTACCATTCTCGCAGGCTCAGTTCAAAAAACTGAAAAAACAGAAGAAAAACATCAGACTCTTGGCTAATAAAAAAGCGTGCTTGAAGCGTAAACGAAGGATTCTTAAAAAGCAATCGGGTGGATTCCTGTTGCCGTTGCTAGCGGCTGCCGTTCCAATCATTGGAAATCTAATAGGGGGGCTTTTAAAGAAGTATAACGCTATGAAGACTGTCCAGAAAATGTATCTCGTCTCTCCTCGGCAAATTAACCAGTTATCACGTCCAACCTCTGACATCCGTGAAACTGCCGAAGATGAATTGAATGAGAAGATGAGGACCATTCTAAATGATTCTCAGTTAAACTCGAATGAGAAGATTAAAAAGTATGATGCTCTATTGCAGAGATATTTAACCTTTACTAAACAGGATCAGAGAGACCAAAAGAGAGTAACTCTGACTTTACAACGAGACGGGGTCAGCGATCATCCCCTCGACTCTGACAGACGTCGAAAGTGTTCTAAAAACACCCTCTGTAACAGATGACCTGGGTAAGGATATTCTAAATAGCCTTCTGTCAAAAGCTCGAAGAAAGGCTGAATACATTATCCGGAGGATATCCAAAAACGGCGACGGTTGGAATACGAACGGCGAATTTATGTATGAAGGAAATGCTGTAAAAGGCTCTCATGTGATCGATATATTCAAGTACCTTTCTCTACCGTATAAGAAAACAAGTTCTTCATTACCTGAGGGATGGTCCGAGTTTCTCGTCAAATTATTAAAGCTAAACATCCCTCTCACCCTGCTGTCCAATCCTGAAGCACGGGCTCAATATCAGAGACTTAAATCGAATTCTATCTCGCGAAAGAAAAGTATAGCTGAGAGCTGGTCTCCTGACCCAAAGGACCCTAAAGTGACACCTCGACGACGCTTGACGCATGTAGTGACCAAAGGGAAGAAATTGTCTCTAACGCCTCGATGGGTTTCCTGAATAATTGTCTTGTACACAGTTATTGTCTTTTCATCAATAAAATGTTTTATTGAATTACTATGAGATTACAGATTTTTTTTAAAACACACGCACAAACAAAATAAGATTAGTCACGCGTTACAATAGTCTTTAAAATACAGAAGAGAACAGTTTTGTTGTTTCCACGGACAGTGTGCACATCTTTTTAGACATTGCTGATGTCCTTTCACAAAGTTGTATACCATGAGGTTGTTTTTTAAGGTATCGTCACTGTATAGACTTAATACTTCTCCCATAGACAACCCTCTAGCGCGATGACAGAGGTAGAAGACGCAATGATGTCCGCATACAAACGATAGAGGGTTCTGTAGTTGGCCATTGTTGTACTCGATGTTGCCTGAATGTTTCTTGAGAAACTTTAAAATATTTTCGGGGTAATGTGTAAAGTAGGGCCCCATTCCAAATGAGTCAAAGAAAGTTGTTCTACCGTCTTCTTCGAGAGTTAAAGCCAACCAGTGCTCTCCTGGTTTATGTGCTGGATGTGTGTTGACGATGAAATATGCAGGCGGTCTGAGGGGTTGTGTCAATTGAGGCAACTTATCCGACGGCCACACACCGTAAAATGTGTCGCCCAAGAGACCTCTCAGCAGCCTCTGTAACTGGAGACTATCCATAACTTTTTAATAATAGTCCACCAGCACTTCAATCTCCAGAATGGAATCATAACAAGCGTACACAATCAGTGTTACGGTGTTTGGTAAGGGTACTCTGAATCTCATCTCCAGTCTTAAATTCCCATTTGAGACAGGGGAGAGAGCGTCGTTGTCGTCGGCTGGATTGAGATTAAATGCAAACAACGAATAACCGCTGTTAAAACCTTCGCGGTCAATGCTTAGAGGTAGGTCCTTCAAATGTCTTCCTGTAGCTAGAATCATGTTATAAAACTCTCTGACCGCCATACCGTTATTAAACTGAGGTTGAAAAGCTTTAGCGGGGATCTGTCGACCATCCTGACAGAGGGCGAGATATTCGGTGTTGTAATGATGAAAATTGAACGGGGAGAGATCTCTCCTACCGGTAAATGCCTCATGATGTACCAACCCTAAAACCACGTATTTAGGTATTGAACCCAGAAATAAATTCTCCTGGGTACATATTCTTGAGTTTTCTGGAATGGAGTATGTTTTTACATTGACTCGTGAGAGTGGGTAGAGAGCATTTCCTTTTAACAAACCCGCTGCATGACCTATTCTCACAGCTGGCGAAACAGTGACTTTCTTCACAAACAGAGAGGCGCCGAGGATTTTCAGACGAAAGGTGGAGTCGCGGGGTCCGGTCAGGCAGAAGGCGTCGTTCGCCCTGGTGAGTTTAATTTTTAAATCGACCGAGTTTAATAACAGTCTCTCGCAGAAAAATATGTCGCTGTGGAGAGGACCGAGAAGATGTACTTCTCTGGATCTGCTCGTGAACTCGGCCCTTTTGTTAAGGCCTGCGTTAGGACCGTTTACAGTGACGATCGAGTCAACTGACCCAGGTGTGTCTCGGTAAAAAAGACCGGCGCTAAACTGTGTTTTAAGAGTGTCGCCTGAAAAGTTGAGAAGTGTTTCGATCATAGCTCTGTACGGGTGAGTGGAACTGGACTGCGAAATCATCCGATCCCCCAGAACCACATCGCACTGATCAAAGATTGTCTTTAGAGGATAATTGATGAGACCGACAGCGGCGTCGTTAGCCAGCGGGGTGCCATCGGCGTTAGTAATTCTTGCACGCACGTGTAGAAGGGTGTCGTTTAGGTCTAGATACTTTTCGCCATCTCCCGGTATAAAAAACTCAATCGGTCCTCCTTCGCTGATCGCGGCTACTGGAGCAATTTCAGTGTAAATTTTGTCCTCGATGGAAAGCTGCGTCATCGGCGGCGTGAATAAATCCCGTTCTGCCAATGTGCATTCAGTAGATTTCTGGTGTAGGAGTGCCATGTTACTGTATATAAGGTTTTTTAAAATATATCAGAGCTCCCTCTGGACTTCCTCTTGGCCCGTTTGCTTCTGTCAACTGACTTCTTTCTTTTATTGTTTGCGCGTTTATTAGAGCTCTGTGTTACACGGCGACCTGGAGGGCGTCTCTTTGTCCTTCGTGATAAGACGGCTATACCGCCAGACCCTTCCTGTCTCTGTTGATCGCTCATTCCTCTCACGGTACGGGTGAACATATCCGCGGCTATGTTACCCACCGCTGATTTGAGATGGGGTTTCGCTATGGCAATACCTCTTTTCAACAGAGGTGATACAAACCGAAACATTTTTGAGAAGAGGGAACCGATGCCTCGTCCGTACATTACCGGGGCACCGTAGAAACCAGGTAGATCTCCACCCACCTGTTTTTCATAATATTGTACAAATCTGTGCGGGTCGTCTCTTAAGCCCGCGTGAAGCATTGTGCTTGTTTATGCCTCGGTCTGCAAAGGCTGGTTATCTCTCTGGTGTTGTGGTGATGAATGAATTTCCAGACGATGATGCAAGGGCTATATAATATCCTCTCAAGTAACAGGTCTAAAGTGTAGAGTCACCACCACCTTTCCAAAGGTAAAATTGACTGGTTTGTTAAGATCTGATTTAATTTGGATCTGAATATTTTCAATATGGTTCTTGGCAACCGGTAAATAGTGAGCAGGGTTAAAATGCTGTGTGATTATATCTGAGTAACTACCCTTGATTTCCACCGTTCTTAAAAGCGGTGCATATGCATGCCCTACAAGCTGCGATCTTACAACGTCGCTGTAACAGTAGAGATGGTAAAACCCCGCTTTTAAATCAACTGGATGGGGCGCTCTGAACTCGCAAAAATTAATCCAATTACCAGGCTCTACACCTAACATGTAAGCCAAAGGCGAGTTAAAAAGCACTAGGTTCTGCCCGTCTCCTTGAAGATCAATTTTTTGCCGTGCACTGTCAAACAGGAAGCGTATATCGTTATTGGTTTTTTTAAAGGTTTGCGCCAACTCAGTGGTAATCTGATTAATAGAGTTGTAATATCCACCCTTGAACTTCAGTTTGGAAATATCTGTCCCCGCGGTTTTGAAATGTCGATCAACCCCTCGCGGTTCGTCTTTTTTCCTCTGAGTTGAGGAGCCAGCGTCAGGATCCGGAGCCCTAAGTCTCGCCATGGCTCTATGAAATTCATCTTTATGCCGTCGCGGCGTGTTAGCATCTGTATCTGATCCTCTCGAGGGAGCCGTGTTTGCGCTGGAATCATGTCCTCTAGGGTTCGGTTTCCAGTAAAATGACGCCGCATCCTCCGGAATATTATGCCACGTGTGAGGGTATGTAATCTCCGTCAAAGCAACCTCCCATTTTCTGTTTAAATCGATATGTTGTGCTAAATCAACGCGGAAAGTACCAATCGAGTTGTCTTTAAAAACTTTTGCACTGGCGTTTGATGGTAAAGTCACATAGAAGCCTGCGTTGTTTGAGCTGCACATGATGATATGATTCCCTGTGTAAAGGAGGATCGTCTTATATATTTTTTATATCTGAAGCTTTTACCCAGCTGTTGAATTTTTCAGGCCAGTTCTTCCACTGGACAAAGACCTGTCTCTCTCCTTTAACGCAGCGTTCCATGAGAATCTTTTCAACGTGAAATACTTTATCCTTTACGAGTTGTACTTTTTGTAATTCTTGATCATAAAATGACCCCTGGATGGGCTCATCGTCGAAATCTTTCAATTTATACACAGGCGGGTTGCGGTGAATACATTCAGTTATCGTAAATATCTCGTCTGTAAAACTCTGCTCATACTTTTTGTCAAATACACCTCGCAGTTTTGATATCCGAACATGATCGCCCTCCTTAAATTTCGGCTTCTGGAGACCTTTCGACGGTCTAATGTAAAGATTGTCAAACACTTGCAGAGTATTTTCTTTAGTTACTTCCATCGGTGTCATTTTTATACTACTGTGATAGCTGTGATTATAACTCTTTACTAGATCCTGTAAAACCTCGATGTAACGCAGAGTGTTTTTAGCTGTAAAATATCTCCACATCCGATTTTTAAGAGTGCGGTTAAATCTCTCAACCACAGAGGCCTTAACGTCACTCGCTGTTGAAAAATGATTAACACCCTTCCTTTCCATCAAAGCCCGGAAACTCTTGTTAAAAAATTCTTTCCCGTCGTCCGTCTGTAGCTTTGCAGGCGTCCCGCTCTCCTCCAGCACTGATTCAAACGCCTTCGTTGTCTCAATCGCAGTCTTTCTTTTTAAAACGCGTACATAGGCCTTCTTTGAAAATACATCTATAACGGTCAACAAGTAATTTTGATCGTCGTTATATCTAGCCAGTGCCTGCATGTCGCATAGGTCGGCCTGGAATTGTTGAAGAGGCCTGTGAACAAATACTCTGTTTCTCGGAAAGTTTACTCTGGCTGGTTTATGCAGGGCGTAAGCATCTTGTTTTGATAAAAAAATCTTTAATAGATTTAGAACTGACTGGTTTTCCAGTCTCAACCTGCACCCCTCGGCGAAGGCGATCCACACCTCCATAGCTCCCAGGGTGAAGAGGATTGTAATAAACTCTTTTAATGATGTGTTTCACCGACATGCTAAACGAGAAATGAATGAGCTGAGATCAGAATATGCATCTTAATGTTTTTTATTAAACAGCTTATGTCAGGATTCGAGTGTAATGTTATACAAAGAGAGTAAAGAAAAAAAGTAAATCACATACGAGGGAATCTCGTGTTTGTGGCATCACCCAGGACCGGCGTTCTATTCCAGATTCTACTTGCTGATTCCAGACGTTAAAAGATCCTCAGGCTCGTGTTTGATGTATTCATTCCAGACAGTTGATTTCGGAGACCTCATTTCAAGCAAGACTGCCTCAGCCGTAGCCTTGGTTCTCATTTTCTCCGGTTGTACGTCATTCATGGTCAAGTAGTGTTGTACAGCAGGCAGAAAGTTCTTGTTACAGAGTCTCTTCATCAACGGATGGAATTTAAGGCTGTAGAAATCATCCTCCATCTCTTCAAGACAGCTGTGTTGTAGTTGGCTGGGATGGTCTACTTGGCAACCGTAGCAGATCTCCCTCCAATACCGGCGCATGGTTTTACCTAGTAGATGAAATACAACTGTCTTTACAGCTTTCCGGAAGAAACCGCTTATCCATCCATCCGTTTCATCATTAGCTGCTGGTTCTTGGTCTTGAGAAGCTGAGGATGAAGCAGGTGGATGCACGCAGACAGTTTTGTTCTCGGTGTAGGAGGTTGTTGCTCTCCCTACAGGTTCCTCGTCACCATCCACATCTTCCATTTCAGCTGCATCAGAGTCATTTGCGTCGTCTTTGATGGCCGATGAAGGACATTCTCTGTCTGGCGTGTCGTTGTTAGAACCGTCGTACTTATGACCGTCACCCACCCCGTGTTCTGCCACAGGTAGTAGAGGGAGCGACGATGAGTTGTTCATTCCGTACCCGATACCGCCTGTAGCAGCTCCGAGGAAGATAGTGCCAATATGTCTGGGAACACCTTCTGGCCTCATCGTTGTCTCTCTCTTGTCCCGACTGGCACGTCTGCAGGGTGTTGCTCTGGAAAAAGCCCTCTTTATAGCAACCGTTAACAAGTAGGTGGTCCAAAGTGGGGTGGGTCTAAAAGGTCAGTGCTTTTTTCAACACAATGGCATCATCCCATAAGCGGCTATGGTAGAAGAGACCGTCGATTTTTGGAGAAATCTCCTGGATTTTCTCACTCCAAGCATCCATCGGTATGGTTAACAGAGTACGAAATACACCACAATCAGAATTAAAATATTCCAGGACGAAATCTTCTTCTTCTTCACCCGTGACTCCTGTTGATACTTTATGGATGGCCCTGAAGGACCAACGTCCTGATCCTGACATTTTAGCCAGCCAAATAGCCATGATGGCCGGCTTCCTCTCCGTTCTATCAGGTTTGTTGGACACGGCTCCAGCCTTCTGACGCTGTTCTTCTTCTTCAACCCTGGGAAGATTTTCCGGCTTCACCTCTCTCAGCACGCCCCAGTCGTTAGACGATAACACAGCCGTCTCCGTACAGGCACTCAAGGTTTCGCCATCCTCCAGCTGGTAAATGCACAATTCAGCTGTTTCGCACTTAAACACGTACCCCCATCTTCCACGACGTCCGTAAGGCTCTAGAGACCACTCGTCCTGCAAAGATTCCCCGGGTGGTGCCTGCGTACGCCGTAGGTACATTACGGATTTACGGGGAGCCCCTGCACCCATCCATGGGTCCTCAATAACAGTCACAGCCGTCTCGCTGATCACCGGTGATCCGCGCATCGATGTAGGGACAGCCATTGCTTGTTGGTTGTGCTCGACGGGGCCTTGTTCCCGGCAACAGTCTGAAGGGTACATATATATACACACACACGCACACACACACACACAGGGGTGATGTTTATACAGCTGTCCGACCCTCCACCCCCTGGTAGCGTTAATTATTTTCCTTCCTGTCAAAAACAAGGGGGGAGGGTTATTATTTTAATTTCCTGTTGATATAAAAATGGGGAGGGTAATTATTTTAATTTCCTGTTGATATAAAAAGGGGTGGGGTTTATTACTTCCGGAAGGGGAGGGTTTTATTACTCCCGGGGGACCATACAGATTTGACATATAGTGGTCTCCTTCATCTCTCTATAGACATATAAAATGAGACGTACTGAAATGTATGACAAAGCCTCATTCTGGATACGGTCAGAACTATAGATGCAAAAAACTTAAACTGATTGTGTCATATAGGCAAAGGAGCAGGAACAATCATAAAATCTGCCACAATGAATGCTATTTTATCATGTTGTACGAAAATGTGATGAAGTATAAAGAAGTAAACACAATATTGCCAGAGATATAATAACTTAAATAGGAAATATTTAGGTTTTTAGCTGATATGTGTAGGGAAAAGTAAATAACTAAAGTAAATGAAGAAAATGTTTTGCGATCCCCCAACTCTCCGCCGCCACTGTAAATGGTGTCATTTGTCTATAAAATTATTATAAGTACAGTTCTGCATAACATTGTATCCTTGTTAACAATAAAGACAAGAAAAATAGAAAGTAATATAGATCAACTTCCAATGAAAAATAACTTTATTAAGGTTGTTTTCAGAATCAGAATCAAATTTATTGCCATGGTCAGTGTGGGGATCCCACCAACTAGGAAAGTGCTTTGGATTAAAGAGCTGTCAATAAAATAAAATAAAATAAAATAAACAACAAAGGCTGATCACAAATTCAACAGTCTTACAGTCAGTACATAAAGTCAATTTATTTTATAATACTACAGGAAAAACACTCCAAACTCACAGGGATGGTAGCCAAGAGCACCTTGAACAGGAATCCAATGAAAGATTTCACTAACCTTTGTTGTTGTTTTTTTCCATATTTTTAAAATAATATACATGTTATTACAATACATAAAGTCAATTTATTTTACAATTCTACAGTAAAAACTCTTCAGACTCACAGGGATAGTAGAGCAGAGCTCCCTGAACAGGATTCCAGTGAAAGATTTCACTATCCTCTTTTAGTTTTTTTTCTAATATATATATTTTTTATAATACACATGTTATTACAGTACACAAAGTCAATTTATTTCATAATTCTACTGTAAAAACACTCCAAACTCACAGGGATAGGAGAGCTCCCTGAACAGGAATCCAGTGGAAGTTTTCACTAACCTCTTTCAGTTTTTATATATATATCTATATCTATATATCTATATATATCTATATATCTATATATATATATATATATATATATATATATATATATATATATATATATATATATATATATATATATATATATATATATAAATAATTTTATAATACACATGTTATTACAGTACATAAAGTCAATTTATTTTACAATTCTACAGCAAAAACACTCCAAACTCACAGGGATAGTAGAGCAGAGCTCCCTGAACAGGAATCCAGTGGAAGATTTCATAAGCTCTTGTGGTTTTTGTAATATGTATTCTTAATAATATTTATTTATAAAATATAATTTATATAATATTTAATAATATTTATCATCTCCTTAACACACAACTACAATTTACTGGAGCTTACGAAGTCGCTACCGTAACGGCAGAAATAGATGCGCAGACTTTTTTTGATGTAGGCTGGCGAGATGGGTATTTGTAGATCGCG
Source organism: Synchiropus splendidus (assembly GCF_027744825.2). NCBI lineage: Eukaryota > Metazoa > Chordata > Actinopteri > Syngnathiformes > Callionymidae > Synchiropus > Synchiropus splendidus. The sequence continues at coordinate 3,827,591 of NC_071341.1, read as the reverse complement.
GGCAAGCGTGATGCCAGTGAGCTGAAGCTATTCAAGCAACAACCTGGCTGTTACGAGAGGAGTGGCTGATCATAGACTTTATATTCAGGTGCAGTTATTCAAGTATAGCTCAGCGTGTGATTGTTGACAGTTGCTAAGCGACTTAAACACGTACTTGATCTACTACAACAGAACTGTACGATATTGATGCAGTATCACTGAGTCAATACTGTTGGTGAACATTAGCTAGTGAGTAGTTAGCATAGCATCGACCTGAGATGACACAGCAGAATATTTCGTATTTTCCAGAGTGATAATGGGCCAGACAATGTACATGTATATGTAGGCTGTAGTTTTTGGAGAAAGCCACCTGAGACCTGCTGGACAACATGCTGAGCTGTTAAAACATCCGGAGGACAGAGACTAAAAACAAATTGTGTCTCACGTTAGCTTGTACGGGTGTTTAGTTAGCAATACGGTTGTGAAGATTTCAATACTGTCCAGTGCCAACCCTGACCCCTTTTCATTCTTTTCCCGCAGACAGTGAGTCACCCTCTCTAAAAGTGGAAAAAAATGGAAACGCCGGGCCAAAAAAAACGCGGTGCCACTTCCCCTACTTGCATCACCAGACAGCAGGAGAAGGAGAACCTTGGCAACCTCAACGACCGGCTGGCCATCGATATTGATAAGGTGCGCTCCCGGGAGGCAGAGAACCCCGGGCTACGACTGCGCATCACAGAGTCCGAGTCTCTGGTCAGCCGCGACCTGAGCGGGATCAAGTCCGCCTACGAGACTGAGCTGGCCAATGCCCGCAGTGAGCGGGCCCGCCTGCAGCTGGATCTCAGCAAGCTGAGGGAGGAGCACAAGGAGCTGAAGGCCAGGTAGGAAGAGCTAGTTCTGCTGTGTGGTTCGTAGAAGTGTCTCAGGTCAGTTCACTCATTTTCAGGGATGTTATTCTTTGATGTGCACCTTAAGAAATGGAAGCAGACTTCAGCTGGTATTTGTCTTTCACTCATTCATTGCTGCTAGGAATGTGATTGTTTGGAAGTGAGTTTACTGTCAAACATGTTTATTTGGAAACATACTGTACAGCTTCTTTCCTCACACTTTATTTGTGTTAGTTTTAAACTCCATATTATTTCGTCTTTTTTTTTTTTACCCTTGATCAATATAAAGACATCTTTCTAGTTCATCTTTAGTTTCATCTCTAGTTTCATCTTTCTTCGAGTTGGCAGGAATACCTCCGGGTCCTCTCTTATTCACTCTGCTAACGCATGATTGTGCACCTGTGTCTGACTCAATCCTCTTCATTAAGTTTGCTGATGACACAACCGTGGTGGGCCTCATCAGGAACGACGACGAATCCAACTACCGGAGCGAGGTGTGCCGCCTGGTCCAGTGGTGCGATGACAACAACCTTCGCCTGAACGTGGAGAAGACCAAGGAGATGGTGGTGGACTTCAGGAGACGACCCGTCCTGCATCCCCCGCTTCTCATCGCTGGTGCTGCAGTGGAGCAGGTCACCAGCACCAAGTTCCTGGGTGTTCACATTTCCCAGGATCTGACCTGGAACACCAACACCACGGCACTGGCCAAGAAAGCCCAGCAGCGCCTGTACTTCCTGCGGAAGCTGAAGAGAGCCGGAGTTCCGTCCCCCATCATGTGCACCTTCTACAGAGGCACGATTGAGAGCGTTCTGACCAGCTGCATCACAGTGTGGTTCGTCTCTTGTACCATCGCCTGCCGCAAGACCCTGCCGCGCGTGGTGAAGACTGCTGAGAAGATCATCGGGGCCCCTCTTCCATCCCTCCTGGACATCTACAAGGCTCGCCTCACTCGGAGAGCCCTGAGGATCGCAGGAGACCCCACCCACCCGTCGCACCGCCTCTTCACGCTGCTACCATCAGGGGGAAGGTTCCAGAGTCACCGGGCACGAACTAGCAGACTGAGAGACAGCTTCATCCACCAGGCTGTCATGATGCTGAACTCCCTTCCTACTCTGCCCCCGGGTCTGCACCAGGCACTTTTGGCTCCATCCACAGGGGCAGAGGATGTTGCCATGCTGCCATGAGCTAGGTGCTCCTCCCGGTGGTTGATGGACTGATGTGACGATTTTGTTGCATGTATCCTGCTGTCTGTGATCTTTATGTGGTGTCTGTGATCTTTATGTTCGTCTGTGATTGTATGTCGTGTCCAGGTCTGTGAGAACAGATATTTCATCCATGCTATATGTCTCGTACTGTAGCATATTTGACAATAAAGTTACCTTACCTTACCATACTTCTCTGCTCTCTGTGACTTCAGTTTAGGACTGAAGAGTTGTCAAGTTGGTGCCATCAAAGCTTTATTTGAGAGTAAAGCAGGGCAGATGAGGATTGAGGACTGATCCTAACTGTGGTTATAAGCCCAGGTTTCTCGTCAAATATGGCAAATATAGTAAAGTAAAGTATAAGGCAGCCACCCCGTCAAAACACCTGAACGTGTGTCTGTTAAACACAGTAGTTATCTCCTTTAAAACGGCTCCAGGTAGTGGAACTCCCTAATGTTTCTTCCTGGAATGTGTCGCTGAGCACGGCGGATCCCTTTCTTCACCGTCGAGTTTGTGTTTCTCTTCAGTTAGCAAGTACAGTTGTGTCACATTCCGCCCTGAGGGATTTTGGAAAGAGCGACACACCTCCACGAGAGCTCCACCTTAAACACACACTCTCCACTGTTCCGTGTGTCTTGGCAGTGAACACCTCTGCTAACCATGTGAGACATTTTTCCCTGCTGCAGCAGGGGAGCCGCTCAAAACACATGAGCAGGCCTGATGAGTGACAGAATTCTAGGCTTAGGTTCTGTCATATATTATTCCCTTTACATTACAGTCCCTATGTGACTGGGCTCCTCCTCATGAAACATGAAAGCCTCCTCCGTGGCTTACAGTCCTATCGCGGGTGTTGATCAACAGAATTTTCTTTCCTCAGGTAGATTTTTAGTTTGAATTATTTTTTTGGCTGCAGGGGCAAATTCCAATTTCAATCTTAACTGGGTTCAGATGGGGTTGTAACCCTTCTTACCCTTTTTGAAGTGGGAAACAGTTAAACTCTTGCATAATAATGATAATGGACCAGATAAGAAAACCTCAGCTTGTTATAGCCAGTGGTACACCTCAATAAAAAACAACAACAATGTTTGTCAATCTTTTAGTGAACAAATCGGAAAGAAAACAAACTTTCACAGAGCTTTGGTGAATTCAACATAGCAATAGAACATAATTGTATAAGGAAAAATATATGGAAAATTACCAAAACAAAAGGCGCCAAAAAAAAGAAAAAAAAACCCTTGTTTCCCTCCCCAAAGTTTGTAACATTGGGGCCCATATATGAACAAATGTGCTTGGTCCTATCCCACCACTTGCCAAGTGGGAATGTGGTCGTCGACTCCAATCTTGTGGATGAATCTTCTTTTCCTCTGGTTCCTGTGGCTCGCCACCCAGTGCACACTGGGAATTCCTCACGTGGTGCAGTCTTGACACACTGCTGTCTCTGTGGTAGGATGGTAGGATGTCGATCCAACCCGACGTATCAGGAATCCTTTGATCCGAACTCCAAAAAAACCTGACCTAAGCAGGCCAGAAGATGTGCAAAATTTCAATTAACTTGTTACATTCTACAGTCTGCCAGTTTCAAACAACTCTGAATGTCAAATAATTCAGTTGTACAACAAAAGAAATTCCAAAAGTTAATTTACAGTGATGACACCATAAAATAGATTCAAATAACACACGCCTGGGTACACAGTCGTTCCTCGACTTAGCCCATCTGTTCAAACACTGCCTTGTACAGGAACGTCATGTTGTTGGCGAGGTTCTGGAGGACCAGGAGAAGGTCCAGTTGACAAGCTGCATGGTAAGGTGGTCCTTCTTGTCTGGAGAACGCTGCTTCGTTTTCAAACTGAGAGAAGCAACCTGCATTCTCTCGAGTAAAGAGAGGTTTGAAACAGGTGAGTAACAACAACAACAATCTGTCTTCTAGAAAGTGGATGATGAAATAGTTGCAATGCATTTGAACAACATCAGCAGACCACAATGATGGTAGTTTTCCCATAACGGGAGTCGAACCAGGGACGCTTGGGTGAAAACCAGGAATCCTGACCACTAGACCATTTAGAACTTGTATGAGTCAGCGATTTCGGCAAAATGGAACACATTCAGCAGTTCAGATCAGATTTCAACTGTCAAATATATCTGTAAAAACACTCAAATAGCACAAGTAGTACCATGCACACACAGCTTCAGGTATGATGAACCATGTCTATGATCATGGGACAAGGGACTGTCTGTCTGGATATTATATTTATAATCATAATCATAATAACAGAAGACGATCCCAGGTTCACATGTGTTCATGGAACGATGGTTAAGAGTTGGGGTCTCCAAATTGACACCTGATTGCTTAAACTGTGTGTGCTTGGTTGGTTGGAACTAAAACCTGCAGCCCTTTCTGGAACAGTTTGGTGACCCCTGTTGAAGAGGATTGTCTTTTTTTTCAATCAACATCATGTCTGTCAGAGTGAATACATGAATGAAGTTTTTATTGCAAGATAAAAAGGTCTCGTCCCTGGGTGGGCTCGAACCACCAACCTTTCGTTTAACAGCCGAACGTGCTAACCCATTGCGCCATCGAGACGTGCTGATACACAAGAATATATGGATCTGTGAACAAACGTTTTTCAGTTTTCATGGTTTGAAGATTGTGCAGAAGGATTGTGTGATTTAAGTCAGTGATAGCAATGTGTTTTTCAGCAAAGAGAGAGTGTGAAAGAAAGATGGTAGCAGTGCTTTAGAGAATAAATGAATAAAGAGATGGAGAGCAAAAGGTTCCACCATTTCATCTTTGCATCGACCAACACTGTCTTCCACTTCTTTGTCACAAACCTCATTGAACCGATCACATGGACATTGTGTTGTCACATGGCTCACATCACTTAGTCGTGTTGCAAAGCTTGTGTCCCAAAACAGTTGTACATAAATACCAATGGTGACAGTGAATCGCTCTGATGCTGAAATCTTGTCTCAGTGTTTTGCATTCAAATCTCTGTCAATCTTATTACACATGTTAAGTCAAAGTGGCAGCACAAGGTCAGAAGCACTAAGCTAATAGTCAATGCTGGTTGTCCTGGGCAAGAACGAGGAATACGACAACCTATGGGACAGGGGTCCACCCAAAGGGGTTTATGGCTTGATCATGATCATGGTGACTGATCGATCGGAGCGTCCCGATGTGGTTCCCATACCAGGGGCCAAACAACGACACCATATGGGACGTACCTGGAATAAATGAGGAAGTTTAGGCAAAGGTTGATCACATCATTAACTGTAGCTAGGATTTGGAAGTGTAAAGCTGTCATAAAACTGGAGTAAAGTTTGTGATCCAGTGCTTCAATATTTCAGATCATCTGTTCAGATGATCTGCCCAGACGAGACACTGGAAAATTACGCCTGATGTTCCAGAATGCAACCTGATTCATCCAAAACCAACACAAACTTTTCACTTCACCAGCTTTCTGAAACAGGTGTAGAGCTGTAACTACTTCAGGCTCCATGTTTGCAGTTTGGCTAGTCACAGCTTGGTGAGTCCATCCACTACTACATGCCTTTCCACCAAGCATTACAGGTTGGGATGCAGTTGAAAACTGTGTCGATCTCAGGCAGAAGGTTAGGAATGAAGAAGGTCACAGAGAAGGTCACAGATTTTTGTGTTTTGCCAGACTTAACTGGTGAAATTAGTTCAAAGTACTGTGTGCTTTGCGGGTGAGTCAGCGATTTTGGCAAAATTACAAATCACGAAGAAAAAAATTAATGAAGAAGTGAAGGAAATGAAGGAAGGAAATTCTACAACGTTTCAGACTTCTGAGTCAGTAGGAACCCAAAATAGGCAAAAGAGCGACAGAGAGGGGCGAGGAGGGCAGACATCACAACATTTAGAAAATGAAGCTCAAGTATTCCAACCCACATTCAGAACACTCACACTGCTATATTTTGGCTGATGCATCAATTTATGTACAGAGTGGAACTGAGTAGATACATATCTTGAGCTGACATGGACTTAAAGAAATAGAGAAGCTGAGGAGCCGAACTGAGTCGACCGCATGTTTGAAAATCTGCTATTGTCAATTTGTGAAAGTGAATGTTCCTTGACAGGAATCTGTGCAATGGTGTTCTTGTGTAAACAGTAGCTTCCTTCCAAGCAGTTGACCTGGGTTCAATTCTCAGGCTTTGCCAATTGTTTTTGCCATCTAACCATGGATGGCAGAATATTTGTGCCTCAACTGTCAACACCACAAATGTCCCATTAAGGCTGGACACGGACGACCAACACATAGGTCTCAATGGGATAAAAATCAATGTCTGCCTTGCGTTGTTGGAAGGACTCGAAGCTACGGGGGAAATCCCCAATGGATTTCAGTTCCATGGCCTTCATCACTCGTGCCTTCAGTGGATTTGTGAATGGTCAGAAGAAACCAGTTCTTTGAATCACGAGTGAATGGAATGGGCTACGTGCAGTGGCTGGGAATCGAACCCAGGTCAAGTGCTTGAAAGGCAGCCATCATCATTGTTGCTTGAAAGATGAGGAAGAGATGATGTGATCAACTGATTTCTAATTCACCCAAAACTAAATTCCTGATGAAGTGGCTGAGTAACAGTGTTGTTGTGGCTGAGTGGTTAAGGCGATGGACTAGAAATCCATTGGGTTGTACCTGTGTAGGTTCAAGTCCTACCAATAACGTTGGTGTGTGTTTAGGATGCTTAGGTCCTTTTGAGTCTGCAGAACTGTCACATGACAATAGTGTTGTGCGTTGAGGTGGAAAATGCCGCATGAAGTGATGTTGTGCCCACCAGGAATCGCTCTGTGGAACCGTCACGTAACAGAGTGTGTGTGACTTCATTGGTATTCAGCTGACTGGAGTTCAACCAGACTGTATGCTGTGACAGTCCAACAATTCAAGGCAGGGTCTGATCTTTTCATGAAGTCTCTTCAAAGTATTGGGTGAAACCCTTTGAATGCAGAAATCAAAAAATTCCAGTCCCCTGGCAAACGTACGGGCTGACAGCACTGTGAAATTACCAACCGAACACCTGTGGTCTCTAACCACCAGCCTTTCCCACAACAGCCAAACGTGCTGACCAATTACGTCACAGAGACATGAGAATGAGGATCTCTACAAAAAGAGAGACACTTTGAGAGCAGGAAGACATGTTCTGAAAACCATGGAAATGGAGTGAATGCTCAATTGAAGTTAAACAACACACTCTGCTGCTTCATCGACACACATCTTGGGAATAGCAACTCCGTACTTGTGATCCAAAGTCGTTAATCAGACAGGTTTCATTGAACACAATAAGAAGCCCTACAAGAGCTGGGCATCAAAAAATTAGTAAATACTCATGTTGTTCTTCTACATGGAAATCTTTAGTAAAAGGCGAAAGATTTATACGATCTGAAGAGAAACATGAGCGAACTACTGACACTGAACCAGAGAAAGAGTTGTATTCTTCCACATCAACCTTTAACTCATGGTGTTGTTCAGCCTTTGAACAAACCAGCACTTCAAGACAATCCTCTGCACCATCGTTCCAATAACATCTGTGAACTAGTGATCGTCTTCTGTTGTCATTGACCTGTTTTGCACACATATAAGTGATCAGAACACAAAAGAGAATTGTCTCATGTTCTGGAGTCGTCCATCCTACATCATGCTGGTCTCGGTCGCAAACATCATCCACAACTTTCCTGATGTTCGGGAAGAGGGGAAAATGGACACATATCGCTCCGTGGAAACATACCACAAACAGTTTACAGAACTTTGTGGTGATCATTTAATACAACAGTTAAATGCATTGTGTTAAATCTATTTATCCTGTGAGTTGATGTGCTGTTGTATGGTTGATATATACTTTGTTAAATTATCACCTACATATATATGTTTACATATCCATGTATGGTTTATATTTTGCAGAAATTCTGTAACAGAAGACTCATCACCAACTGCTTCAGTGTTGGTGAGACCGTCCACTTCCAGGAGCTGACCAGAGGACCACTGGCACAGACCACATGTTTTTGTCGCAGATGAAGCCTCTCCTTTGTGAACAAACAGTTATCAGTGCACCACAACTGCTCATTCAAGAGTCACCTACCTGTTTAACAGAGCAAAGGTCCTTGCATATTATAATTCATCTCTGCAATAAAACAAAGCTGTGTTCAACTCAGTTTGTTGACATTTGATTGATTTTGATTTTTTTCTGTGAAGCCATTTTACACAAAAAGAAATGTTCAATATCAAACTCCTTATTTGCAAAATATAAAATAAAAGAACTCATTCATTTATACTCATCCAATACACACAGTAAAAACGTCAAACTTGAAGTGAACTACTACACAAAAAAGCGATCCAGAAAGCTCTATATGTTTTCTTTCATATTTAGCCTGAATTCAGATCAGTTTTAAGGTTGGGATGTGCAATATCCTGTCAATAAAACAGTTAGTCAGTGGAGCATGAGGCATGTGATCTCAGGGGCTGGTGTCAGGCAAATACAGAAGAGGAGAGGCATTTCCTCTATGAGAAGCTTCACTGAGGCATGAGCATTGAATAACAGATGAAATGGGGGAAGTTGCACATGTACAGGATAAAATAACAGAAATACCTTAAAGCTTTATGTAACAGTGGCCAGTATGGGGATCGAACCCATGACCATGGCGTTATTAGCACCACGTTCTAACCATCTGAGCTAACTGGCCAGTTGCAGGACTTATTATTCATACATTTCAGGTGATATTATCATATAGCAAGCTGGAGTTGGACTTGTCACAACAGTGTCTGTTTCTCCAGCAAGGATTCAAGGCCTTTCTTTCTCAATTCCATCTTCCTGATTGAAACGGATCCAAATTACAGGCAGATTAAGGAAGCAGATTAAAGGTGTATTCTTTTTGAAGGAGCCACCAAACCGCGCCTTTGAAACAGGCATGAGTCATCTGAAGTTGGAGCTGAGATTATTATTCATACAAGAAATGTATCAAAATAGTAAAAGTAGTTTACCTGCAAAGTTTCAATGTTCAGCACCGATCGAAGCCTTTGAATCACATTGACCTTTGAAACATCACGTACCACAACATGAACATTGTGTTCATCACTGAGAGTCTATTCCTGAAATAGATGGTGACTCAGCTATGTTTGTAATATATGTTATTTGGTCTTTGTCTCTCGCTCAACACATGCACAAATCAAGCTCATGCGCTAAATATATGGAGCATAAACAAATGGATCAATGAGAGACATTGGTGTTTACAGACGACACAGTTGATCTTTCATTGGACTCAACAATGAACTACAGGTGGTCAGAGGCATGAGAGCGTGGCCATGTGTTTCCAGTGTTTTGAGCAGCTCTGTGGTCACCTGCTTCATGCTTCAGACTGCTGAGCTGCCTCTTGTGATTCTCTGCAATGGGCCACCAGGAGAGTCAGATGTCAGATGTGGCAGTGAAATGAGGGGTCAAAGGGGATTATAGTAACAGCTGAAAGATTAATCTCAAACAAGGCCGATACAGAAGTTCCAAAACCGAGCGGCTCATCTGTGACCTTGAGATGATAATCATGGGCTCGTCCAGGACTGGAACCTAGGACCTCTCGCAGCCCAAGCCATTATCACACTGCTCGACCAAGGAGCCCTATTTATGTTCTCTATACAGCAGGAGAAGAACCATGATCACAAAGGTGATGAACAAGTTGTACAAGGAGACATTTCAAGGATCAGAAAACCTATATGTGTGTTTTAGAGAAACTGGATGAATACAAAGACATCTTCCCTCTTTGTTTGTTGTTCACCCAGAGAGCGATCAGATCCTTTATTGCATTTTGAGTACACGTAGTTTCAGCATCTAGCGCTGAGTCGCTTGAGAGACACAGCCAAGGTCACGCCTCACAACCAACTGATGACAGTCTTCATGATATAGATTTATGTTTAATGTGCCGACGACATGCGTAGTTTCCACAGCCAATATATAGTGTGCCCTGTGTATATTAAGCAATAAGATATGAAGATATGATGTCAACAAAAACCACTGTGTGCCTCACTGACATTTCCCAACTTTTCACACTTCTTCTTTTAGAAGACAAAAAAATGCTGACACCTCATCGGTTAACTTCGATGTGCTTCCAGGGTTGGAACACAAATCTGCACCCACTGAGCCACTTGTGCATCAGTTTGAACCCTCTGACACAGATTGATATGTGTGTCGTGGAGATCGGCATCATCTCTGGAACAGTGAGTGCAATCTTATATTTTAATTGCAAGCTGATCACATCCTTGGGTGGACTGGAACCACCAACCCTGGTTGGGTTGGTGAGTCACGCTGCAACCAAGCCTCGTTGGCGCAGTAGGCAGCGCGTCAGTCTAGTAATCTGAAGGTGGTGAGTCTAACAAGGCGCACTGTCTTTTTGAAAAGTGATATGGATTTCCATCCCATTCATTTACGTTCAACTGTTTTGTGGGACAAGCTTTGCAACATGACTCCTCGCACGACCTTTATTTATGGTATGTTTCTACAGAGCGATATGTGTCCATTTTCCCCTCTTCCTGTACATCACGACAGTTTTGGATGATGTTTGCAACCGAGACCAGCACAATGTGGCATGGATGACTGCAGAACACGGGAAAATTCTCTTTTGTGTTCTGATCACTCATATGTGTGCAAAACAGTTCACTGACGACAGAAGACGGTCACCAGTTCACAGATGTTAATGAAACGATGGTTCAGAGGATTGTCTTGAACTGCTTGGTTGTTGAAATGCTGAACAACACGATGAGTTAAAGGTTGATGTGGAAGAATACACCTCCTTCTCTGGTTCAGTGTCAGTAGTTCACTCATGTTTCTCTTCAGATCGTATATATATCTTTCGCCTTTTACTAAAGATTTCCGTGGAGAGCAACAACATGAGCTTATACTAATTTTTCACACTCTGCTCTTGGAGGGCTTCTTATTGTGTTCAATGTAACTCGTCACGTCAATAACTTTGGATCACAAGTGCAGAGTTGTTATTCCCAAGATGTGTATCGATGAAGCAGCAGAGTGTGTTGTCTAACTTCAATTGAGCCATCACTCCATTTCCATGGTTTTCAGAACATGTTTTCCTGCTCTCAAAGTGTCTCTCTTTTTGTAGAGATCCTCATTCTCATGTCTCTGTGACGTAATTGGTCAGCACGTTTGGCTGTTTCATCCCATTGAGACCTACGTGTTGGTCGTCCGCGTCCAGCCTTAATGGGACATTTGTGGTGTTGACAGTTGAGGCACAAATATTCTGCCATCCATGGTTAGATGGCAAAAACAATTGGCAAAGCCTGAGAATTGAACCCAGGTCAACTGTTTGGAAGGAAGCTACAGTTTACACAAGAACACCATTGCACAGATTCCTGTCAATGAACATTCACTGTCACAAAGAGAAATCGAAAATAGCGGATGAACAAACATGCGGTGAGATGAGGTTTTTGGCCGACTCAGTTCGGCCCCTCAGCTTCTCTATTTTTTTAAGTCCATGTCAGCTCAAGATATGTATCTACTCAGTTCCACTCTGTCCATAAATTGATGCATCAGCCAAAATATAGCAGTGTGAGTGTTCTGAATGTGGGTTGGAATACTTGAGCTTCATTTTCTAAATGTTGTGATGTCTGCCCTGCTCGCCCCTCTCTGTCGCTCTTTTGCCTATTTTGGATTCCTACTGACTCAGAAGTCCGAAAGATTGTAGAATGTCCTTCATTCATTTCCTTCAGTTCTTCATTAATTTTTTTCATCATGATTTGTAATTGTGCCAAAATCGCTGACTCACCTGCAAAGCATATCGTGAGTACTTTGAACTAATTTCACCAGTTAAATCTGCCAAAACACAAAAATCTGTGACCTTCTCTGTGACCTTCTTCATTCCTAACCTTCTCCCTGAGTTTTCGACTGCATCCCAACCTGTAATGCTTGGTGGAAAGGCATGTAGGAGTGGATGGACTCACCAAGCTGTGACTAGCCAAACTGCAAACATGGAGCCTGAAGTAGTTACAGCTCTACACCTGTTGTAGAAAGCTGGTGAAGTGAAAAGTTTGTGTTGGTTTTGGATGAATCTGGTTGCATTCTGGAACATCAGGCGTAATTTTCCAGTGTCTCGTCTGGGTAGATCATCTGAACAGATGATCTGAAATATTGAAGCACAGTATCACAAACTTTACTCTTGTTTTGTGACAGCTTTACACTTCCAAATCCTAGCTACAGTTAATGATGTGATCACCCTTTTCCTTAACTTCCTCATTTATTCCAGGTACGTCCCATATGGTGTCGTAGTTTGGCCCCTGGTATGGGAACCACATCGGGACGCTCCAATCGATCAGTCACCATGATCATGATCAAGCCATAAACCCCTTTGGGTGGACCCCTGTCCCATAGGTTGTCGTTTTCCTGGTTCTTGCCCAGGACAACCAGCGTTGACTATTAGCTTGGAGCTTCTGACCTTGTGCTGGCACTTTGACTTAACATGTGTAATCCGTGCTTTTGACAACAACTTTTGAATGCAAAACACTGAGACAAGATTTCAGCATCAGAGCGATTCACTGTCACCATTGGTATTTATGTACAACTGTTTTGGGACACAAGCTTTTCAACACGACTAAGTGATGCGAGCCATGTGACAACACAATGTCCATGCGATCGGTTCAGGGGTTTGTGACAAAGAAGTGGAAGACCGTGTTGGTCAATTCAAAGATGAAATGGTGGAACCTTTTGCTCTCATTCTCTTTATTCATTTATTCCCTAAAGTACTGCTACCATCTTTCTTTCACACTCTCTCTTTGCTGAAAACACATCACTATCACTGACTTCAATCACACAATCCTTCTGCACATTCTTCAATCCTTGAAAACTGAAAAACTTTTGTTCACAGATCCACAATTTGTTCTGTATCAGCATGTCTCCGTGGAGCAATAGGTTAGCGCGTTCGGCTTTTAACCGAACGGTTGGTGGTTTGAGCCCACCCAGGGACGAGACCTGCTTTATCTTGCAGTAAAAACATCATTCATGTACTCACTCTGACAGACATGATGTTGATCTCCATAAAACCAATCCTCTCAAACAGGGGTCACCAAACTGTCCCAGAAAGGGCTGCAGGTTTTTGTTCCAACCAACCAAACACACACAGTTTAACCAATCAGGTGTCAATTTGGAGACCCCAACTCTTAACCATCGTTCCATGAACATATGTGAACAACTTCTATTATTATGATTATTATTATAAATATATCCACACAGTCCCTTGTCCCATGATCGTAGACAGAGACATAGACATAGACTCCCACAAGTCCCATATGGTCTAGTGGCCAGGATTCCTGGTTTTCACCCAGAAAACTACCATCATTATGGTTTGTTGATGTTGTTCAAAGACAGATTATTGTCATTACTCACCTGTTCCAAACCTCCGTTAACTCGAGAGAAGGCATAAATCCCGCTACGTTTCACACGCCAAACGAGCACTGTAACATTCAGTTGATATCTTTGTTGTCGAACCTGTGTCCGTCTAAATAAACACGTCAACTTATCAACCACTGCCTCAAACAGCTGGTGTCAGTGTAACCAGTGAGAAGATCTTTAGTTCGGGTCTGATAGCAGTGTACTATCTATTTCAGATTTATGAAACTTCTGAAATCGGATGACATCCATCACATCACACATCATACAATATTTATGAGCATCAAAAACAAAAAAATAATAAGATTTTTGTTTTCCAGTGACATAAAGTGCTGCTCCAAAGAAGGGACAGAAATATGTTTTCTCCATGGAAGCTTTTAAACCACAAATAAATTGTCCTGATATTTAAACAGTTTGGTTTGTCTTGGAAAGAAACAAATGCAGATATATGTATGAATGTATATATCTATATATCTTGTGCTGGCCAGCTTTATAAAATTAGTTCTGAGGAGCTCTTCTGTTTGTGAGGAGAGTATCAAGCATTGGTGCTCAAGCTGATCTGAACTTGTCCTCCGCGACCATCTGAAGATATCTTCCTTTTAAATGCAGTCTAAAGTCCAATGTTCATCTACGAGGGAGATGCAAACATGTTGAACAGACGATGGATGGCAACTAGTCAGAAGTTCGGATCACCTGTATCACATGTGTCTCCTTCATCGTTGCTGCAGCGTCTCAGGACCCCGCCTCCCCAGTAGAGCACTGGTAACCAGTGTTGGGCAAGTTACTTTAAATCAGTAACTTAGTTACAGCTAGTTAGTTACCTCGTTGAAAAGTAACTTTGTTACTTAAGTTACTCATTACTTTCAAAGTAACTTGTAAAAACAAAATCATCTTAGAACAGTCACGGTCATCGGCCTGGGTTGGGAACCAGCAACACTGGGACAGAGTTATCCTTATTTGTGTGGCCTGCAGCAGTGCCAGAGATTGAATTAAAAAAAAAAAAAACATCTGCTGCCATCGCTCTTAAGTACGGGTGGACGTACTCATGCAGGTCCACTATACTAACAAGGATCCTGTCAGCAGTGTTTAGATCTCTGTTCACATCTCAAAAGAGTTTTGTGGTACATTCTTTTTCTATTTCAGGAATATTTTATCTGACTGTCCATTGTGTGGGGACAAGGGTGGGAATATTCTTTAAAAACACCTGGGAAATTATAAGATCCAGAGAAATAATCCCAGGAAGAGTTTTATTGGTGGAATGTTTTGACTGGAACAAGAAAGTGAGAATCATGAATGTGTACACTCCTCCAGACTCTGCCTAGTTCAATGTCATAATGCCATCAGAAGTTCCCTTATTGAGCAGGTATCAAGATAACGGTTGCTAACATGGAGGTAATGTCGTCTCCTAAAACCAACAAGTCACGTCTTCCAATCTCCTTGAGGGACCTAACGATGAAAGTGACCTGGTTCAAGGAAGTTGAGCAAAATGAGCAGTTTGTCGCCACGAGTTACAAAACACAGCTGATATCAGGTTTGTCATGTGCTCACCACAAACATCGGCTAAGACAGAGGAACACACACATTGCATCAGGTTACACACGTGACTCTTGCCTAGGAGCCTGGATAGCTCAGTCGGTAGAGCATCAGACTTTTAATCTGAGGCTCAAGTCCCTGTTCAGGCGATGCTTTGTGTCTGGCCAAGT
Organism: Synchiropus splendidus; assembly: GCF_027744825.2. NCBI lineage: Eukaryota > Metazoa > Chordata > Actinopteri > Syngnathiformes > Callionymidae > Synchiropus > Synchiropus splendidus. The sequence goes on along the minus strand of NC_071341.1, from coordinate 3,812,432 downwards.
TGGCTGTTTCACTGGTTGTGTGTTGGTGTAGGTTGCAAACGGACTTGGTTCAGGCTCTGATACGTTAAAAAAAAAGTATCAGAACTTGAAAATATCAAACTATAGCAGAAAGGCTCTTTCTAATGAATTCAGTATTAAATCTACCGTTCTGAAAATTTTTCTGAGTTATCAACATTTTTTTTTTTGTTTTCGTTCCGAAACCCAAATGCGTTTTCTGCACTGTTCACACACTGATCAGATGAGCTTCAAAACATGTACATTTCACATGCCACTGTAGCAGAAGGGATCTATCAAGTAGGTGCAGCACGAATTCAGCCTGTCTGAAGTGGTTTCAAAGAGTTATCAACTTTATTATGTTTATCGGTCTAAAAAACAGGCTGAAAACGCATTTTCGGCACTGTTCACTCACTGATCAGAATAGCCTCAGAACATGAAAATGTCACCAGCAACCATAGGAGAAACACTGTTTCTAGTATATACAACACTAAACCTACATTTCTGAACTGTCTTTAGAGGGTAATCAACAATTTTATTTTTGCCAGTCCGAAACCCACTTTCTTTTTTGCTGAAATCACTATATTATTATTATATTATATTCTGAACTGTTCACTCACTGCTCAAGGATGCCTGAGAACATGAAAATTTAACCTGACTTCACAGCAGAAGCCGTCATTCTAGTAGCTGCAGAACTATTTCAACCTCTCTGAAGTGGTTTCAGAGAGTTATCAACATTTTTATGTTGGTCTCAAAACCACAGTGCCTCGGGCTGAAAATGCGTTTTCTGCACTGTTCACTCACTGCTTAGAAGGCGGACTCAGAACGTGAAAATTTCACCTGCAATTATCGGAAAAACGCTCTTTCTAGTATATTCAACACTAAACCTCTACGAATAGGGCGCTGTGACTGGCCTACAAGCAGTCGAACCGTTCCACATTCCCTGCTTCCAAGCCATGGGATGAGTTTGACGAGAGCCAGACGCTGCTATGAGGTGGATCCGGAGACTTTGGTCCCAGAGATGGCTGAATTCCATGTGGTGGAGTCACGCAAGTTCCCACTTGTCACCCCCGCTACATGGCATCAGCCGCCCATCGCATCGAAGTTGAGCTCTCTCTCCACCGCCAGCTCAAGAATCATCCCACTTCACTGACGACGAGCTGCCGTTGGATGGCGAGACTACTCACAGGGTACGACAGCATGTTGTCTGCCCACAACTGGAAGAAATCCAGACTATTCCCGGCCCAGTTCTGAAACTCCACTGGCACTAGGACCACACATGGTCAGGTACGGCGCTTACTACAAGGTGGAGGGTTTGGATTTGCGGCGCAGCGTTCCCTCTCACTTAGCCATCATGCACGATGCCCTCGCCCCTGGAGCTTGACCTACCCCCTGAGGAGTGACTACCCGCTGACAGAGCCACCATCACGCAGTAGAATGGTGTCTACGTTGTCGGCAACCAGCTCATTGCGCTTGAGAACATCATCGCGCTCCTTATGAGCTCTGTGGACAGGCTCATCCATCGCAGAACCTCTCTTACTCCACCAGAGATTTTGGAGATTCAACAGTCCGTCGGCGTGTTCTTCTGCTCGCGGCGCCTCCTCCACACACAGCCGCTGCCCGGGGGAAATACCGTCACTGGTCTAAGGGGCGGTTTGAGCCCAGCCGTGGGGATCATAGCCACTCTGATCATCGCTGCTCCTCTTGGAGAGACCGGTCGGCTGCGCTCACCTCTGCTCCCTCCAAAAGCGTAGGAAGCACTTTGTATCTAAAAGTATGCATCTAAACCAAAGTCTAACTTGAAAAAAAATAAAAAAAATAAGATGCATTACTTTGGTATCTGGCCTGTTTCTTTTCTGACCAAAATTACGGTTTATCACCGGCCACGTTTTCTTACGGTTCCAGTCAGTGCGATTTGTTTTTGCTTGAGATCGTCTCAGGAGTCCGAGCAGTATAGTAACGGTCTCTCTGCCTCTTTATCCCTGACGTCAGAACTGTCCCTGGGGAAGTTTCTGGAGCTAAGAAATGATGTTTTTCCTCAGCTTTGACACAATAAGAAGCATAGGCGTCAAATAACTCTTGCCCTTCTCTCAACAGATCCCAGTTCCAGCCAAAAGTCAGGAGAGTTTCAATTCTATTTATTTCTCAGACTCGCCACGTTCCAGCAGGGGTCGCCACAGGACCGCCAATGCCACCTCTTCGGAGTATCACACAGTAGGCGCAGCGTGCCAGACCTGCTCTGTTCTCAGCTCCCTCACGCGATGTCTGATGCGATGTCGGTCTGTGATTCTGTACTCTGCAGCCCACCAAACCTCTCAGAGGCAGGTAGGACATCGTCATCTACGGAGTCATCTCTTTCTGAGGATGATTGGGCCGGTCCCTCGGGGTCCATCTCAGGAGAATTGCAGTGCCAGATCAAGGTACACTGCAGCCCGAGTTCATCACACAAGTCATCACAAGTTTGGGGGCCTTACTTCCTCTGACGGCTCACCTAACAAATGCGAGTCTGTTTTTGAAGATCCAGCGGGACAGAAATTTCCGAGAGGAGTGGGGGCTGAGCACCGACGGCCCTTTCGACCAGGACCCGACCCGGAGGGCGGGTCCTCTCCTGTGCTCAGGGCGCCTGTCTTGACAGAGTATCTTCCGAACTGAAAGAGCCTGTGTCCTCACCTGCCCATATGGATCGAGAAGATACTCAGTCATTGACACGCCCTTCAGTTTCACAGTCAACCCCCGAGGTTCTGCGACACCACGTGGACCTGGGTGAACTCAGAGAACCAGCGGTCATTTCTGATGGAGGAGGCACGCTCTCCTGTCAAAGGAAGTAATCGAGCTCGTGCCAAAGCGATCCACCTACACTGGGTTTTACTCTCGGTACTTTCTGGAACCCAAGAAGACAGGAGAGTGGACACCTGTTCTGGACCTCAGTCTCCTCAACCAATTCATGACCAGACAGCGGTTCTGGACTACCTGGAGACTCCTGGAGTGAGTCAGAGTGTGAGAGTGGAAGACCTACATAGATTTTGCAGACGCCTACTTCCACAACACGGTTTGGCCGAGTCATACAAAGTTTCTCCAGTTTGGGCTAGAGGGTCAGGTGTATCTACACAACTCTCTAGTGCCTCACACCTTCGCCAAGTGTGGGGAGGCGGGGCTTGAACCACTAAGGAGACAGGGTCTGCGGATTCTGACAGTGTCTTGGATTCTTGGACCACTGGTTGTTTCTAGCCAGGTCCAAACAGGAATCATGAGCGCACACCAGCTTGGTGTTGGAGCACATCGTGCAATAGAGATTCAGCGTAAGCCTGTCCCTGAGTCCCTGAAAACTCAGGTTCGACGTGCGATCATTGTGACCCTGGTGTGCCCCAGTGCCTCTGGTTTCCAGAACTAGTGCAACTTGTGAAGGGCGAGTTTTGGGACTTGCACCTGGTCCAAGCAGGAGGAGCCCTGAAGTCACCACCCCCGCACCTACGTGCCCTGTCTGTCCACCCTGACTGTATTTGTTTTCGTATTGATGGTTCCCCAGTCACCATCCGTCCCAATCCAGCCATCCAACCCGAAGTTAACTCTTCCTCCCACAGATCAGTTCATCATCAGTTCATGCATCAACTCCACATGAGGATGCATCACAGGCTCTCCTACACACTCTGTGGCCATTGAGGGCACTGGATTGCTACTTACAAAGGGTGAAATGTTTTAGATGGTCAGAGAGTCTCCTTATCTACTATGGCGGCTGCCAGCACGGGGTAGCACTCTCTACTCAGGCTGCACTGGAGGGCACTCAGACACACTCTCCCTGTAGCATGGCTTCCTCCACAGATAAATGTTCCACAGCGTCATGGACTTTGGTCTCCACCTTTGCCAGAGCTTATCTTGTGGAGGCGTCAGCGAACTCCATGGCCCATTCGTGGATCATGGAGGTCTGATCAGGTGCATGCTCTTCAGTTACAATCCTTCACCTTCTGATGAATTCCATGGGAGCTTGATGCTGATATCACAGATCCAATCATACTCCAGCATCATATACATAATTCCCTCACTATTTGTTTTTTTTTTTTTTCCACAGTTTTACAACGTCTGGTCTGGGAAGAAAAGACCAGAATTCCCCTTTTGGACATCTCCTTCCAACATGTTAAGCCACTTGAACCTCTCTTATAGTGTTGTATTGCTAAAATTGTGGCTCAGTCCGCCACCTTCATTTGTGGGACTCATGATGGACAGGACATGGGTAAATTAATTCTCCTTTTGGGGCTTTGTTTCTTACAGGCCAAGGACACTGTTGTAGATTCAGGTTCTGGTGTCATGTTGAGCCTGCATTTGTTTCCAAGATTGGTTCATGATCCCTCTCCATTACAGGCGCTACCCTGGGACTCCAGAGATGGTTGGCCTCCCCTTTAGGTTTATGTATGAGGCATTTATACAAGCTTCCTGCAGTCTCACCTAAATGCTGTTGGAGATTTGGCCATCCGGCTTCAGAGTGCGTGTTCTGCACGCTAATTCCGTTCCTTCCTCCCTTTTTTCCTCATTTGGAGTTAGGTTGCATAACGGAAGCCCTGGGGACCCTCCGAGTCCCTGAAATAATTTCAGTTATTGCCCGTTCAAGACTCGGAGAAGGAGTTTATGACTACTCCTAGGTGCAGTGTGTTGCAGTGTTTGGAGTTTGGGTGGTTATGGCTCGGGCCGCCGTGGGGGCGGTGTCCTCACTAGGTGGGGTTTTTCACTGCGAGGGGTCGTACTTACTCACTAGTGGCGGCTAGCTGGGGGTACATTTCTCCCCTCGCTTAGCTCTTGGGGTTATCCAATAGCGAAGCCTCACTAGAGGGCGGAGCACTCTGAAGGAGAACTGTAGGTTCCCAATTGTTACCATTGTTCTCCCAAGTGTGCGAAGCCCTCTAGTCTCGTCACGCAGCTACCGCACTCAATGAGGAAGTTGAATGGAGGGTGAGGCATTATTATACCACCTCCTATATAGGGGAGTAGTCTGCCCCCATTAGGTGGCAAGTTCATGTTTTTTTTCTTCAGTGTTGGAACACGGTTCTGGGAGAATATCCAATAGCAAAGCCTCACTAGAGGGCGTCGCACACTTCTGAGAACAACAGTTACAATAGGTTACCTGCAGTTGTCTGCACTGTTCACTCACTGATCAGAATAGCCTGAGAACAAGAAAATATCACCAGCAACTACATGTAAAAGACTCTTTCTTGTATATTCGCCACTAAATCTACCTTTTTGAACTGTTTTCAGAGGGTTATCAGCAATTGTATTTTTGACGGTCCAAAACCCACCTTCTCTCGGGCAGAAAATGCATTTTCTGCGCTGCTCAGGCGCTGGAAGTACTATGCTTCTAGCAATGCTTTTATTGAAATCAAATTTTCCACAAAACAGAAATTTCTTCTGGTCAGAGACTCAAAGCCGACTGCCCCAGGAGAAGCTGCTGCTGAAGATTCCGACGTCCACGCACGGAGCGCGGCCAGCGGTGAGTCTCCTCCGGTTAAATCTGCTCCTGCGGTGATGCGACAAGTCTCTCCCATGACTGCGATGAGACCTCAGTCCTGCCTGAAGTTTCCGTGGTCCAGATGAGCCGCTCCGCTCCTCATCAGTCTCAAGCTTCTTCGCTTGATGTGACCGGTAAGAATTTAAAGGGAGACGGCCACCCTGCAGTTTACCGGATCAAGTCCAACATGCCACGATGCTCGGCTGAAGCTAAACACCTCCAAATGCATCTGCCCCTATTGGGATTTTTAATTGGTTTCTCTCTCTGAAGCTGCGTTCGAGCCACTTGATCAGGCTCCTTTGGAGCTGGTGGCTTACAAAGCAGCTCTCCTCCGAGTCTTGGCCTCCATCAGGAGGGTTTGGAGAACTATGTGCCTTCTCGATTAGTCCTGACTGTATTTGATTTGGTGTTGGTGATTCGGTGGTCTCACTCCGACCTTTTTTCCCAAATTTCTGTCTGCCTCCGTGAAGGCTTTCTGGCCTTCCCCACACCCGGATGAGAACCTCTAGCGCTTCCACAAGGTGTGTCCCGTGAGTGCACTGAGAGCTTATCTGAATGGAGTCAAGGCCTTCAGGAAAACATAGAAGCTGTGGGTGGCTCTGGCAGGTGGTAAAAAGGGGCAACATCCATAGCTGCCTTCAGAGGACTTTCTTTGGCAGAAATCTTACAAGCAGCCTCCTGAGCTTCCGCCTCAACTTTTGCAGATTTCTATTTGTCTGACGTAGCAGCTTCTTCTTTGCCTCATGTTGTCCTGTCTGCAGGTGCTTCCAGCAGCTCGGGGCAATAGATGAGAGAATCACTTGCTGACCGAGGGGAGGCTCTCTTCATCTAAATGCACCTTTTTCCTTTGGTCAGGCGGTGCAACGGGTAAGAGGGCTGATGCTTTTGTGTTTTTGGTGCAATAAAGTGTTTCTCTTCCGCAGCGCTTCTTCGTGGGCCAAACGTCTCTCCGCTGCCAAGTTCTCCCTCCAAATATGGTCGGTTAACTGGATCGAGTCCCACCCTTCAGAAAGACAGTCTGTGGGTGGCTCTCCCTGGTGGAAAGAAGGGGCAGGCACTGTCCCCTCACAGGTTGTCACATTGGCTTGGAATTGCCATCATGAAAGCCTATGACACTGCGGGAAAACAGGCACGTGACTCCCTGAGCGCACACTCGACAAAATGCCTGGAAACATCTGTTGCCGCTTTCAAGGGAGTATCTCTTAAAGAAAACTGCCAGGCAGCTTCTTGGTCATCAATCTCTACTTTTGCTGACCACTACTTGTCTGTTGTGTCTGCATCCTCCTTCCCTCTTGTCTTTCTGTCTTCAGGAGCAGCCGAACCCTGCAACCAGTAGGCCTTCATTCACAGCACTGGCTCTCGGACACTGGTATCTGCATCATTACAGTGCTGTGCAGTGTGCAGCGTCCTGAGATCCACCGGATTCCTGCATAACTGTCTATTCATTTGTGAATAAACTCCCTCTTTCATGCTCAGCTCAGACTAGAACCCTGACTATAGCTGCTCAGTAAATGTTTTCTCTCCAGGGATGGAGGATTGTTAATGCCACATTCTATTTCAGCCATATAGGGGCTTCACGACCCATACATTCATTCATTCAGGCTGGATAGACCCCGGGTGTGGCGGTGGCATCGGAACTGTCATAGGCAGGTCCAGTTTGAGAGTTCCGGATGGGTTTTGGATTGCTCACCTGAGCTCCCCCTTCATCCTGGCTACAATTGGATTCCGGTCACTGCAGGATGGAGGAGTTGAACTCATCGCCCCCTGGCCCCAGAGTGGCCAAGGACTGCGTTGTTTCTTGCACTGTTTGTGTCAAGCTGTGCTTTTGCGTTTGGATCACTTGTCTCCCGCGGTTCATTCAAACAAAGACAATGTTAATAAGCATATTGTTAGGTTGTTCTACTATCTCAAATCCAGCACAGTTCTGCAATTATATTCCGGCGGCGCATGTGACCGGTAAGAAGAAAGTGCCACCTCAATCACCGACGTAATGAGAGCCACGCTGATGCCGGGGTTCGGCCAAAACCTGGCTGGGACGGAGCCCTCTCAGTGTCCGGAGATCGTACAACGGCTCGCCTCTACTACCGGACCTGCATGGGGGAAAGGGCGGAAGGGAGGTGCACAGATCAGAGCGATGGCCAACAGTTTGACCTTTTTGTGCTCTCAAGACAACTCTGTCCAGGGGATGAGGTGACCCAGGTGCAGCTGACTGCCAACATCGGACCATCCTCTGCTCCAGGGTCCAGTGCGTCTCTCGTAGGTGTCATTGCATGAGTCCTCAAAATGCCTCAGGCCTCATATTCAGCCGCCACAGCAAACCGGAGAAGAAGTTCTACAGTGGACGTGTTGTGATGCGTCATGGGATTATTTGGGGTCACAAATTCGGGGCGCTCTTGTTATGTTGCCGTGTCATCATTTGGAAGTTGGAACTGTGAATAAAACCTGCTGTGTTGATACGTCCTGTGTGTTTTCCTTTCAGCTTTGGCTACCATAAGGTGTGTCTCTTCAACCCTCTTGGGAGAACGAATCAAATGTCTGGACCATCATTGAGCAGTGTCGCCAGGTTCGCGGACAGGACCCCAGGCGACCAGACCCGGAGGAGAGGTCGAGGCCGAGGCGCTGGCAGGAGCGAATTCAATATGAATAATAATAAAAAAAACGCAAATACGATGCTTCAAGCAATGATTTTATTGAAAACAAATTTTCAACAAAAACAACAATCCGGACTATTCCCGGCGCAGTTCTGACACTCTACTGGCACTAGCACCGCACGTGGTCAGGTACGGAGCTTAATAGGTGGAGGGTTTGGATTTGCGGGCCAGTGTTCGCTCTCACTCAGCCGTCATGCATGATGCGCGATGCCCTCGCCCCTGGAGCTTGACCTCCCCCCTGAGGAGTGACCATCCCACCCGGCACTGACAGAGCCACCATCGCGCAGTAGTATGGTAAATGGTGTCGGCAAACAGCTCATAGCGCTTGAGAACATCATCGCACTCTTTATGAGCTCCGTGGACTCCACCAGAGATTTTGGAGACACAACAGTCCGTCAGCGTGGTGCTCTGCTCGCGGGGCCTCCTCCACACACAGCCGCCGCCTGGGGGGAACACCGTATAATAGCCGGGCTGATCATCGCCGCTCCTCTTGGAGAGACCAGTCGGTTGCTCTCACCTCTGCTCCCTCCAAAAGCGTAGGAAGAACTTTGTATGTAAAAGTATGCATCTAAACCAAAGTCTAACTTGAAAAAAAATAAGATGCATTAATTTGGTATCGGGTCTGTTTCTTCTCTGACCAAAATTAGGGTTTATTAGCCGCCAAGTTCTCTTCCGGTTCCAGTCAGTCCAAACTCTGGCTTCAAAAATTTGTTTTTGTTTGACATCGTCTCAGGAGACCGAGCAGTATAGTAACAGTCTCTCTGCCTCTTTATCTCTGACGCCGGTCGTGGGGAAGTTTCTGGAGCCAAGAAGTTATGTTTTTCCTCAGCTTCGCCACAATAAGAAGGACAGGCGTCAAATAACTCTTTCCCGTCTCACAACAGAACCCGGTGCAAGTCAAAAGTCAGGGGAGTTTCAATTCAGCTATTGACTCTTCTTATTCCTCAGACTCGCCAGTTTCCAGCAGGGGTCGCCACAGGACCGCGAAAGCCACCACTTCGGAGTATCACTCAGTAGGCGCTGCGTGCCAGACCTGCTCTGTTCTCAGCTCCCTTGTGCGATGTCTGATGCGATGTCTGTCTGTGATTCTGTTCTCTGCAGCCCTCCAAACCTCTCAGAGGCAGGTAGGACATCGTCATCTCCAGAGTCATCTCTTTCTGAGGATGATTGGGCCAGTCCCTGGGGTCTCCATCTTAGGAGAATTGCAGTGTCAGATCAAGGTAAACTGCAAGTTTGGGGAACCGAATTCCTCTGACGGCTCAGATGACAAAAGCGAGTCTGTTTTTGAAGAACCAGTGGGACTTGAAGTCCCCAGAGGAGTGGGCGCTGAGCACCGACGACCCTTTCGTCCTAGACCCGCCCTGGAGGCCAGGTCCGCTCCTGTGCTCAGGGCACCTCTCTCCTCACCTCCCCATATGGATCGAGAAAATAAACAGTCATTGACACGCCCCCTTCAGATTCACAGTCAACCCCCAGGTTTTGCGTCACCACATGGACCTGAGTGAACTCAGAAAACAAGCAGTCATGTCTGATGGAGGAGGACCGCGATTCCTGTCAAAGGAAATAATCTAGCTAGTGCCAAAGCGATCCTCCTACACTGGGTTTTACGGCGGGTTCTTTCTGGAACCCAAGAAGACAGGAGAGTGGAGACCTGTTCTGGATCTCAGTCTCCTCAACCAATTCATGACCAGACACCGGTTCCAGACTACCAGCAGATTCCTGGAGTGAATCATAGTGTCAGAGTGGATGACCTCCATAGATCTTGCAGATGCCTACTTCCACAACACGGTCTCTAGTGTCTAGGGCCTCGTTTTTTTGCCAAGTGCATGGAGGAGTGGCTCGACTTACTAAGGAGACAGAGTCTGCGGATTATGACATACTTGGACTACTGGTTGAGTCCAAACAGGAGTCATGAGCCCACACCAGCTTAGCAGAAGGGGTCTTTCTAGTAGCTGCAGAACAAATTCAATGTCTCCGAAGTGGTTTCAGAGACTGATCAACATTTTTATGTGTGATGGTCTGAAAGCTACAGGTCCCTCGGGCAGAAAACCTGTTTTCTGCATTGTTCACTCACTGCTCAGCGATCCCTCAGAACATGAAAGTTTCACCTGCAACGAGAGCGAAAAAACGATTTCTAGTATATTCAACACTAAACGTCTGCGAATAGGACGCTGCGACTGGCCTACAAGCAGTCGAACCGTTGCACATTTCCTTCTTCCAAGCCATGGGATGAGTTTGACGAGAGCCAGGCGCTGCTATGAGGTGGATCTGGAGACTGTGTTCCCAGAGTTGGCTGCATTCCGTATGGTGGAGTCAGGTTCCCGCTTGATCTTCTCCTGCGCCTCATGTCATCCGCCGCCGTCGTATCGAAGTTGAACTCTCTCTCCTCCGCCAGCTCAAGAATCATCTCACTTCACTAACGGCCTGCTGGCGTTGGATGGCGAGACTACACAAAAGTCACGACAGCATGTTGTCTGCCCACAACTGGAAGAAATCTGGACTATTCCCGGCGCGGTTCTGACACTCCACTGGCACTAGGACCGCACTTGGTCAGGTACAGAGCTTACTGCCACATGGAGGGTTTGGATTGGCAGCGCGGCGTTCCCGCTCACTCGGCCGTCATGCACGATGCCTGATGCGTTCGCCCCGGAATCTCGACCTCCCCCCTGAGGAGGGACCATCCCACCCACCTCTGACAGAGCCACCATACCGCAGTGGAATGGTGTGTACGCCGTCGGCAACCAGCTCACAGCGCTTGAGAACATCATCGCGCTCTTTATGAGCTCCGTGGACCGGCTCATCCATCGCAGAACCTCTCTCACTCGACCAAAAATTTTTTTTCTTTTCAACAGTCCGTCAGCGTGGTGCTCCGCTCATGGCGCCTACTCCACACACAGCCGCTGTCCGGGGGGGAACACCGTCGCTGGTCGAAGGGGCGGGGTGACCCCAACCATCCAAATCATAGCCGTGCTGATCGTCGCTGCTCCTTTTGGAGAGACCAGTCGGTCCCTCCAAAAGATTAGGAAGAAAACTTTGTATCTAAAACTATGCATCTGTAACAGGTTTGAATACTGTGACCTTGTCTACAGTTAAAAAGTGGTGTCTCAATGTGGTCAGTAGAACGCCGTCTGAAACAAAATGCGGACAGAGTCACACAAGGCTTCCACATGTGTCGATGGTGAGATCCAAGTAATCCAAGGGATTCTTTTTTTTCATTGTGGTAACCCACACCACAATTAGATCTCTTTCTGAAACATCACTCACAAACATCTCACTTTGTCATACAACAACTGTCAGATATCATGAACCACATGCATAATTGCTTTTCATCTGAATGTATAATTCTGCCATTAAACCTTTTGGCTAGTGTTGAGAAATAATAAAACTTTACTTTTCACCAAACACCGTTATTCACCACAAGCAAACTGAACTCCACACAACTCAATCACCCGTGCCATGTCAACGTAGGTTGTCAGTATTAGCTTACAAGCGCCACATCCACACAGAGCGAACTCAAAGTACGAAGGAAAAACAGTATACTCAAAAACCACATCACCATCCACACACTCAGACCCCAAATCAGTCAATCCCAAGTGGAACAAACATTAGAAACAAAGGGATTTGACTAACCTGAAACTAAATGTGGACAGAGTCACGGGAGGCTTCCACATTTATCGATGGTGAGATAAGTAATGAAAAAAAGTGTCACTTCCTATTTACCCACACATCTTCAATGCCCAACCTCTGTCCTCTCCTGCCCTCTACTGACCGAATTATATACCTGCCGGTTAATCAACTCTTCAAAAACCACCCATGAAACACATCATTTACTGGCTGCTCCACAGTGGCCCTTTTAAGCGTCTCTAGTCTCATGACTTGGGAGGCAGCATGGAGATAAACTGCGTTTTTGGGCCCCCAGTGATGAGGCCCATGGCGCGGCCGGCCTAGCTTGCATCACAGCGACGTTGGCACATTGTCAATGGAAAACATGAAGCAGTAGTTTGTGGGAGAAGTTTCCATCTGCACTTATTTCCCTCCGGCGTTTCTACATGTTGATGGATGGAGCTTAATTTGTGTTGGGCGTGGGGTCTGCTGACCGGAAATCCACAGTCCCATAGGCAGGAAATGCTGCTGTCAACCGAGTGAGAAGTAAACAAGATGTGCTAATGACCCTGCTGCTGCAGATCACATCTACTCAACAAGCTGTCTTTTTAAATCATGTCAATGAGGTTTGCAATTCACATTTCCATCTGTTTTTATCAAACAATTCAAATAAAAGTAGAACATGACATGTATTTCGCTCTGATTTTACATTTAAATGATACAGTTTTTGTACAATATAAACAGTTGATTCTTATGACTGTAAATTATTCTTTTAAACATTTTGCAAAATATTAATTTTACTGCCTTACATCCAGTAATATCATATTTATCTTGTTTGAAACTCAGGACTGCAGTGTCACAGATGTGATGAGTATTTGTATAGATGATGTATAGATGACATTCGATTTTCTCGTTTAAACGGTTGAACCAGGACCTCAGTGAAATGTAATTATTCGCTTTCATGCAACAAAACACGGTCCTTGCACTCTCCTGAAGCCACTTTGGTCGACAAAACTACTGTACAATGCAATCACAAAAAACTATATTGTGATATGACAACCATATAATCAATTAACCTGAAACAAAATGTGGACAGATTCACGCGAGGCTTCCACATTTGTCGATGGTGAGTAAAGTAATGAAAAAAGAGTCACTTCCTATTTACCCACACAGCTTCAATGCCCAACCTCTGTCCTATCCTGCCCTCTACTGACCTAATTATATATCTGCCGGTTAATCAACTCCATGTTGAACAATTAAATGACATCTAACACACACTCTGTGAACACACATAAGTGGGCGTCACACTAGAAAGGCTGTTTTTCCTATAGTTGTACGTGATATTTTCATGTTCAGAGACTATTCCGATCAGTCAGTGAACAGTGCAGAAAACGCCTTTTCAACCCGTCAAAAGCTGGGTTTCAGACCAGAAAAAAAAAAGTGAACCGCCTGAGATATCGTTCAGAAATGTAGGTTTAGTGTTGAATATTCTAAAAAGAGTGTTTATCCTATAGTTGCAGGTGAAATTTTCATGTTGTGAGTAATCCCTGAGCAGTGAGTGAAGAGAGCAGAAAATGCGTATTCAGCTCAAGAAAAGGTGGTTTTCAGACCGACACAAATAAAAATAAAAATGTTGCTAACTCTCTGAAACCACCTTAGACAGGTTGAATTAGTTCTGCACCCTCTCAAAACACCTTTTCTGGTAATATTGGCAGGTAAAATTGTCATGTTCTGAGGCCTTTGCTGAGCAGTGAGTGAACAGTGCAGAAAACACATTTTCAGCCTGAGAGAAGCTGGGTTTCAATACAGGAAAAGAAATGTTGACAACCCCCTGAAATACAATTCAGAAAGGTTGTTTAATGTGCTGAATATACTAGAAAGAACGTTTTTCCCACAGTTCCAGGTGATATTTTTATGTTCTGAGGCTATTCTGATCAGTGAGTGAACTGAGCAGAAAACGCGTTTTCAGCCTGAGCGAATGTGGGTTTCGGTCAAGAATATAATTGTTGATAACCCTCTGAAAACAGTTCAGAGAGGAGTGTTTTTCCAACAGTTGCAGGTGATATTTTCAATGTCCTGAGGTTATACTGATCAGTGACTGAACATAAACATGAAAATGTTGATATCTCTCTGAAACCACTTCAGAATGGTTGAATTAGTGCTGGACCCACTAAGAAGACCCTTTCTGCTATAGTGGCATGTGAAATTTTCATGTTGAGAGGCATTCATGAGCAGTGTGAGTGAACAGTGCAGAAAACGCGTTTTCAGAGAAGAGAAGCGTTCGAGAGAAGCTGGGTTTCAAACTAGGAAAAAAATGTTGATAACCCCCTGATATAGAGTTGAGAAAGGTAGATTTTAGTCCCGAGTATACTAGAAAGAACGTTTTGCCTATAGTTGTAGGTGATATTTTCATGTTCTGAGGCTTTACTGATCAGTGAGCGAACTGTGCAGAAAATGGGTTTCCGGCGAAAGAGGAAGTGGGTTTCGTACCGGCAAAAATAAAATTGTTGATAACTCTCCTGTTGAATATACGAGAATGAGAGTTTTTCCTATAGTTCCAGTTGAAATTTTTATGTTTTGAGGCATCTCCAAGCAGAGTGAGTGAACAGTGCAGAATGCACGTTTTCCGTCCGAGAGAAGCTTGGTTTCCGACCAGGAAAAAAACTAGTTGATAACCCTCTGAAATACAGCTTAGAAAGGTAGGTTTAGTCTTGAATATACTTGAAAGAGTTTTTCTCCTTTAGTTGCAGGTGAAATTTCCATGTTCCCCCCTAAGCAGTGAGTGAACAGTGCAGAAAACGCGTTTTCAGCCCGAGACAAAAAAAAATGTTGATAACTCCCTGAAATACAGTTCAGATACAGAAGATTTAGTGCTGAATATACTCTAAAGATTGTTTTTCTTAGAGTAGCAGGTGATATTTTCATGTTCTGATGTTATACTGATCTGTGATTGAACAGTGCAAAAAACGTGTTTTCAGCCCGAGTGACGGTGGTTTTCAGACCAATAAACATAAAAATGAAACCACTTCAAACATGTTGAATTCGTTCGGCACTTACGAGAAACACTCCATCTGCTATAGTGGTGGGTGAAATTTTCATGTTCTGTGGCATCACTGAGTCGTGAGTGAACTGTCCATATAACGCGTTTTCAGCCCGAGGGACTGTGGTTTTCAGACCATCATAAAAATGTTGATAACTCTCTGAAACTACTTCAGAGAGGTAGAATTAGTGCTGCTGCTACTAGTGTCATGGCCCCTCCCGCCATACTTTTATTTTGTCAGCTACTTCCTGCCCCTGTGTGTGTGTCTTTCTGTCTTGACTGTGTCGGGCGCGATCGGCAGCTGCAATCAATTTCTCTCTGATGAACCTCCACCTCTTAAGGAGAAGCTGGAGGATGATGCAGCGCCAGATTGTGAATATTTTTACACTGCGGTATGCGTTTGGTCTCCTGTTTTGAACGTTTTTGCACTTTTACTTCGCCGTCGTTACTTCCTGGTTTGCCCTGTTTTCTGCCATTGCGCCTGAGAGTTTTCGTAAGTTTATTCTAATTTATGTTCTCTTTGTTTCTTTATTCCTCGCCACTCGTGCCCGACCTGTTGTGTGTTTCTAGACTCCTTTGATTGCTCCCTGGGCTACGATTAGCTTGCTCCGTTGGAGACTCCCTGAGTTAGTTATTTGGACTTGGGCTGCGTCCCATTTGTGTTGACTCTGCCGTTTTTGTAATAAACTCTATTTGTGCTTTTCTGTACTTCCTGCGCTTGGGTTCCCTTTGTCTGAGCCGTCACAGATGGAGAACAACCATAGAGCTGAACACGTGTTCACCTTTATGTGCCGTCACGTCTTCCATTGAGGAAGCGGGGGCTGAGGACTCGAACGACTCTTTCATCACCTGGGCTGTAGTCACCGAGGCTGTTTATAAGCTCCTCTGTGGTGGATGAGATTTGTCCTGAGGACCTCAAAATCACTGGATGTTGTAGGGCTGTCGTGGTTGACACGTCTCTGGAACATCACGAGGCAGTCGGGGACACTGCCTCGGGCGTGGCAGACCGGGGTGGCGATCCCCCAGTTTAAGAAGGGGCACCGGAGTGTGTTCCAACTACAGGGGGAACACACTCCTCAGCCTATTCCAGGGTACGAGAGAGGAGACTTCGACCAATAGTCGAACTTCGGCTTCACTAGGAACAGTGTGGTTTTCGGCCCGGTCGTTTAACACTGGACCAGCTCTATACCCCCCCATCGGGTGCTCGAGGGTTCATGGGTGTTCGCCCAACCAGCCCACATGTGCTTTGTGGATTTGGAGAAGGCGTTCGACCGTGTCCCTCATGGTGTCCTGTGGGGGCTGCTCTGAGAATATGGGGTACGGGGCCCTCTGCGAGGGGCTGCCCGGTCCCTGTATGACTGGAGCGGGAGCATGGTTCGCATTGCAGGCAGTAAATCAGACTTGTTCCCGGTGCAGGTTAGCCTCTGCCAGGGCTGCCCTTTGTCACCAGTTATGTTCATCACTTTTATGGACAGAACTTCTAGGCCCAGCCAGGGGTCGGAGGGGATCCGGTTCGGGAACCACAGAATTTCATCTCTGCTATTTGCGGTCCTTGTTGTTCTGCTGGCCTCATCAGACCTTCAGCATGCACTGGGGCGATTTGCAGCCGAGTGTGAAGCAGCCGGGTTGAGCATGAGCACCTCTAAGTCTGAGGCCATGGTTCTCGACCAGAATAAGGTGGTTTGCTCTCTCCGGGTCGGTGGAGAGTTCTTGCCCCAAGTGATGGAGTTTAAGTATCTCGGGGTCTTGTTCTCGAGTGAGGGAAAAGGGGAGAGTGAGATTGATAGACGGGTTGGTGCAGCGGTAGCAGTGATGTGGTCACTGTATTGGAGTCATAAGACGAAGCTCTCGATATACTGATCGATCTACGTTCCCTCCCTCACCTATGGTCATGAGCTTTGGGTAATGACCAAGGATGAGATTGCGGATACAAGCGGCTGAGATGAGTTTCCTCCGCAGGGTGGCTGGGCGCACCCTTAGAGATAGGGTGAGGAGTTCAGTCATCCGGGAGGAGATCGGGGAGGAGCAGCTGCTCCTCCACATCGAGAGGAACCAGCTGAGGTGGCTTGTACATCTGATCCGGATGCCTCCTGGACGCCTCCCTGGAGAGGTGTTCCGGGCATGTCCTACCGGGAGGAGACCCCGGGGAAGACCCAGGACTCGCTGGAGAGATTATATCTCCGGTCAGGCCGGGGAACGCCTCGGGATCCCCTGGGACAAGCTGGAGGAGGTTTGTGCGGATCGGGAAGTTTGGGCTTCTCCAAATGCTGCTTCCGTGACCCTACTTCGGATAAGCGGCAGATGAAAGTGAAGGAGTCAATCAGACAAATATATTTATTTATATTATTATTAATATGCATTTTGTTCAGGCAGACTCATTAGCACTGAAAAAGTATTGTGTAAAGAAAAATTTAGTGTAATTAGGAATGAGACTACGTGCAACACAGTACACAGAGCCAAGGGGTGTTTGTTTTTTCAGGAATCTGGCCTTTTGGCATCCCCAGGCACCTGATGTGGTACCACCTCCCACAATGTCCACACTGGATCTTCAGGGAATGAAAAATAAATAAACAAAAACAGAGACATGGTATTAATTATAATTTCAAACTGTCAGTTAAAGAACTCTTGCCCAAGCAACTTCTATGGAAGCTGCAGGCAGGTCCAGAAAGCTACAGAATGAACAGTACGTTTCTTGTGAAGCTTTGAATAAAGGCCGCACACAGTGAATGCAGTGCATACACACTGCAAGGGTATATGAAATGCAGCCCAAATTTGGAGTCCAACAACGCCACCTTGGGAATTTCATCCAAATAATAACTAAGGACACGCAGGTCCGCTTACTCAGGAGACATGAGACAGGGTTCCAATTGCATGTCAATAAATATACTTTATTAATACAATACTTTATTAATTCATCGTGTGCAGTGCCGCCACCAGGTCACCTACACCACCGGGCCCCAGCAGATACAAGAAGAGTGTCAGTGGCAGACCGGGTCAGAGACACAAAGAAAACAAAATACGTGAAACTAAATAACAGACTAACTCACGAATGAACTAACAAGAAAAGGAATATCAGACCCAATCCAGAGTTAACAAATCACAAAAGAAAAGCAACAAAATCAAAACGAGAATGGACTCGACCAAAAAGGGAAAAGACAAACAAACAAAATAATACAAAAACGATACAAAACCGTACAAGAACTGCACAACACAGAACTGCACAAAACAGCGTGGCACAAAACAGAACAAACAGCGCGGTACAAAACAAAATAAAACAGAGCTGTGCATGACAGGACAAAAAAAACCCGAAACTAATCAAGACTTGAACCGCACAACAACAGAAGGAAGCACAACAGAACAAAGCAAAACAGAACCAAGCAAAACAGAACAAATGAAATACTGAAAAAAAAAAAAACTGAAAAGCTGAAAAGAACTGAAGAGCAGAAAAGTTGAAAAGCTAAAAAGCACTGAGAAAAATAAAAAGAACTGAGAAAAATGAAAAGAACTGAGAACCAGCAGTGGTTCTTCCCGCCTGGTGATGCCCCTTCACAGCTCTGAGATACATCTAAATCAGAGGGGGCATGGTCAAACCAAGTGCTGCGTCCCTAAATTGTTCGTCACTTACCAGACATTGGCAGACAACGATGCACCTGCCCAAACGCAGGGCGATAGAGGAAGCAGCGCAGCTACCGGCAACGCATCTATACATGTAAAACCCGCCATGAGCTTCACTAATGTGTAAATCAGGAGGATGGAGGAGAACGAGAGCTTAGCAGCCACACCTGCGACAGCGATCACACCAGCATCGCCGCGATCAAACTTACGCACCAAAAAACTCCAGCCACTTTTCTGTGCTGACAGCCGGCTTACGGGTGACCAGGAACCAAAACCAGCAGTCCGGAAGCGGAGAGAG
The DNA here is from genome assembly GCF_027744825.2 of Synchiropus splendidus. Lineage (NCBI taxonomy): Eukaryota > Metazoa > Chordata > Actinopteri > Syngnathiformes > Callionymidae > Synchiropus > Synchiropus splendidus. The sequence goes on along the minus strand of NC_071341.1, from coordinate 3,793,737 downwards.
AGACCTGACAGTGCCCAGAGTTACATAAATAGTAACGGCGTCCCCTAGTGATTGGTTGGTGCTACTAAACGCAGCGGGCGCATTAACTGCCTTTCCATCTGCTACATTAGTTTGGCTTCCTCCTTCGCGCTCCGCTTTCAGTCTGCTCTTCTAAATTTAATAGTTAGTCCGTGTGTGAGTCTTATTATACTCACCTTTTCATTTAACGATTGTCATGGGTTTTTTTTTTCCTGCGTGTTTCTCCTCCACGCAGCGCTTTAGGTTAATTGGACCTCGTGAGATTGTTCTCCCCTTTTGAAGGTTGATATTAATTCACCTCTCTTGTTTTGCAGATTTTTCCCCAGTCCCTCTGTGTTAATCCCAGTTCGCGTTCTGGCTCCGGCGTCCTCAGTTCCTGTCTCCGTCTTCTACTGTATTGTATGTCGTCATTTATTAAATTTCTTAATTTAATGTCGTTGTCCTTCTGTCAGCCTACAATCATCTGCATCTGGGTCGAACCTTAGGCAAACATGGCATATATATGTATTTTCCCTCTGAAAAGCCACACTTAAAATCCTTCAATGTAACGGAAGGTGAATGCACCTCACAAATGGTCTCAGAATGAGGCATCACAACGATCGTGGTGCGCCTTATGATGCAGAAAATACACTTCATTTAATGTGCTTACCACAAACATCCAGTGCACGTTGTTGACATTAACAAAGCCAGTGGAACCATCACAGTCATCAAAGTTTACCTATTAGAAGTACAAATATAGTTAATAAAATATATATGAATGCTCTCACACTCTATCTCTATCAATCTATCTATTTGTGTGTGTGTGTTCCTGAGTCCAATTCACCCCCTTCATCTACTGCCTTGCCATCTCTTCTCGTGAGCCGTACAAGATCTGGCCTACAGTGAAGTGGTTGAACTGAAAAAGTCTTGCATTGCTGGTGTTGAGAATGACTGGGATATAGCATTCCATTGCCTGTTGAATGAGAGAACAATTTCAATAAATGACAAGTAAATGGCTGTATGAAGTGTATTGCTGGCTTCATAGTATGTATTTAGTTATGTTTAATATATATGCCCATATTTCGTCATTTAGACAAGAAAACCACCACCAACCAAATCATTTCATCTGGTTTCAAACTGAGAAACTCTCTGTGTCGCAGTGTTAAGGTACGTTCACACCGAACGCGACTTCCGCGAGCAACACGACTGATTTGCATACAAAGTCAATGGAGTTGGGCGATTGACGGCGATCAGCGGCGACCAACATGGCCGCGACACGACTGGAGTGTGCGACGCTACGCGGTTTGAGCTACATACGGCGATCCCGGATACCGTCCTCGAGACCTCGGCCAACATGACTGGAGAGGCAGCAGCAGCTGCAGCAAGGTGGCAGGTAGGTTTGTCCGTTCATTTAGTGGGGACATTCTGAATACTAGCTCAATATATAAATATAAAAACGTATGTAACTTTCTGTGTCGCTTTTTTCTGTATAGCTAGCACAATAATGTAATCACGCTATGCTGTCATTAAGGAGAGGAGGAGGATGGATCCACTCATGATGTTGGTGATGATGATGAGGAGGAGGATGGACCTTCCTCTGCCTCACCTGGTGCTGCTGCATCTCCTCCACCTGTCACTGGCCCCTCCTCATCCACTGCTGCTCCCCATGTATGTAGAAATAACATTTTCTAGCATTATTCTATTTTTTTATTAAATGTTATTGTTCCACATCATTCAAGCACTGTCATAGTGACATGACTTGCTTTAGCTTAACCATTGCTGTCCTATACAGATTTTATTTATTAGTACTCATCACTATGGCATGTAATTGAACTCAACTTCCATTATGTGCAGGACACCGAAGGAAGAGACCTACAGAGGAAGGTGTCCCCCGATTCTGAAGCTGAGCTCAAACATCTCCTAATGAACTCCCTCCACACACCCAGCTCAGAAGACGGGATAGTTTTCAAGGTCCTTGTTCCTTCCAGGTTCCACATAAATTTAAAATGTACATGTTACCAAGCAAAACAACAGCTGACTGAAATTTGGATCATTTGGATCCTTCATTTACTTTCTTTGTAGCCACAGTTTCATTAAAGAACCGGACGCCGCCCCACTTCCTCCGCCTCTCTTGACCCTCGTCCCTGCTGGGAAGATCCTTCAAAACACACCTACGTAGTTCACTTCAAGTTTGACTGTGATTCTGTGTGTATTGAATGAGTATAAATGAATGAGTGACTTTATTTTTGCAAATAAAGAGTTTGACAATGAAAGTTTCTTTTTGTGGAAAATGGCTTCACAGAAAAAAATCAAATCCAAAGCACTTTGCAAAATGTTGAGTTGAACACAGCTTTGTTTTATTGCAGAGATGAATTATAATATGCAAGGACCTATGCTCTATTAAAATAGGTTGGTGACTCTTGAACGAGCAGTGGTGGTGCACTGATAACTGTTTTTTCCAAAAAGGAGACGCTTCATCTGCGACAAAAACATGTGCTCTGTGGCCGTGGTCCCCTGGTCAGCTCCTGGAAGTGGACCCTCACACCAACACTGAAGCAGTTGGTGATGAGTCTCCTGTTACCGAATACCCGCAAAATATAGAACATAGATGGATATGTAAACATACAGTATATATGTTGGTGATAATTTAACAAATATCAACCATACAACAGTATATCAACTACAGATAGATACAAATAGTTTCATCACAATGCATTAAATGTTGCATTCATTGATTACCACAAACTGACAAGACTCACAGAAAATATAAATATTGTTTCAAATATTCGCGTTTTCGCGTACAAATGACTGACGATGACAGATTACGTATCTCCGAAAATTACTTCAAGTATACAGCAGGTACGACGCGGAGTTGATGAATTAATGACAGTTCAGAAAGACACAAGTCGCTGTACATAACAACACATCGAGTTGCTTACCGAGGACAGACCGCGGGCACTTGATGTCCTGTATTCGACCACTGATCCGGACCAACAGGTCATCCAACTGGCAGTGGTTCTGCCTGAAGTACTGCTTGAAGCGGTCGTATCCCGGTGACGCTGCTGAAGGAGGAAGTTAAATTCACCAGTGTGAGCGGCTCTGGCGAATGCTACGAAACGAGAGACGTCTCTTTTGCCATGTTTTCATTTAATAAGTTGCGTGCACCGGCTCTGCCATCTTCAATCCACCGTCCACATCCTGAGACCACGCCCCCCGGCAACTGACCTAATTTGCCGACGTGTTCGAACCGGGCAGGTGGCAACTAATGACGACCTGAGCAAGCTACCAGCTACTGACGACTGGCACTACCGCGACTGAAAAGTCGCGTTCGGTGTGAATGTACCTTTAAACTGTGCTTTAGCCCTCTCTGAGAAATGACTCCAACAACTTCAGTGGTTTGCATCTCCAAAGATAGTCAACCTGAATGAAGATCCAGTTGGGTAATTTGTAATATTGATCGTTATATAATCATCATAATGTGTTGAAGAAATAAATATTTTTACAAACCTCTTCATTGTCTGCAGATGGGAATGTGTGGCTCATCTCCTCTAAGGTGTTGTTTGGGTTGATGTTCTTTTTCATTGCAGTGTCCTTTTCTTTTTTAGGCCTTTTTACCTTCTTTGATAACATCTCACCATCTCAATTCTGCTTGACATTTTTTTTTGGAGCAGGCACAGAGGTGGGAACTGAATAATACTTTGATTGTATTGGTGGCACAACTTTGTCTCCCCTCTGGATGCTCCAAATCTGTGCATGTGATTTCATTGCTAACTTCCTCCTGAATATTCCGGAAGAAGTGTGTGAAGGATGACCCAGCGAGAAAAGTTTGGACTTGCTTCATGTCCTCGTCATACACCTGCCTCAAAGCACACACTTGTCGTTCCTCATGGTCCATTTCTGGTGCCTCTGGTGTGTTTATGAAGCACGTCAATTCTCCCAGGCTTTCAAGAACTGTGGCTGTGCTTCGCTTGGACAGCAAAATCAGGCAAAGGGGTTTGAAGATTTGCCTTGCGGTTTCCATATTTGTTGCATTCTGTAGTCTTGCAAAGCAGTAAACTACAAATTCTTTCAAGCCTTTGTCCTTGGTTTGTTTGCCCACTGCGACAGCAACAGCTTTAAGCACATGTGCAGAACTTATGTGGAGAATTGTGATGATTTTCCTGTTGAATGTATTGCTTTTGACACAAATGTCAAAGGCCACATTGAGGAACTGAATAATGGTTGTTTTGTTGAACGCCAGGAGCACACTCTGCATGAGAGCCCAACTGTAATCTGTTTCTACCTTGTGGATCTTGAGCGTGATTACATTATTGTGCTAGCTATACAGAAAAAAGCAAAACAGAAAGCTACATACGCTTTTATATTTATATATTGAGCTAGTATTCAGAATGTCCCCACTAAATCAACGGACAAACCTACCTGCTACCCTGCTCCAGCTGATCTTGAAGCTGGTGGACAGGGAAAGATGTCTTAGAAACTGCATCAGCCAGAATGTTATTGGTGGAATGGAATGTTGATATGTGAGCATCTCACACATGGTACTGGAGGAACATTCTGGCCTCCTCCTGGAAGAGTCAGAGCATAATACAGAATTCTTCTTTTCTGCTCTGGAACCTGGCTGGTGACATTTCCAGTGGCATCCAAATAGAGGTTTACAGGGTTGTTTTTTTTTTTTTTTTTTCGTAGACGTTGGACAAGAATGACGATTCCCTTTTCGGAATACATATGAACACCAAATGGGTCGACTTGAAAGTGTTGGATTTAGCCAGGCATTTTTCTATGAGTCGCATTCTGTCATTGTGGAGTGTACTTGCTTTTTTGGCCTCTGAGGATATCACTTTTAACACATTTCTATTGAGACATCTAGTAATATATATTTCTCTTATATATTTCTATTATATATTTCTCCGTGGTTTTGTGTGTTATTTCTCCTTCTACTAGAACTTGTATTTTTATCTGGTGGTCTCTGGCTTCTTATTTCGATAAAAAAAACATCTAGCCTGACATGAGGGGAAGGTGCAAGTAGCAGTTGCATTCAGATATGGACTGTTAATTTTCAGACTATCCTTTTTCTTTATGTGCTGTCATTGGAATGATAGTGTACAACAAGGACTTTTTTTCTGAAAAGTCTGTAGAAAATACTTGTCCATGGAGTGCACTGTTTGGATGAGCTGGGGCATCAATTTTTTCCCCAATCCTTTGTGCTGATTTTTATGTGGAATCTCCTTGGTACTTTTGGTGTGTTTCTGCACAATGTGTCAATGTTTTCTACTTTCTGTGATGTCACTTTTGGCATTGATTTCAAAGGACTGTTGACAAAGTCTTCAACAGACATGGATTCTGAATTATCAGTTAGTTCTCCATGGTCACGTCCATTAGGTTCAGCGCTGTTTCACATGGGTCGATTCCAATGTCTACAGATTCTGGTTCTGTGGGAAAATGTTCCTGATTGACATTTTTTGGAGAGCTGTTGGTTTCTTGCAACAGATTCTCAAACACGGCCTCACAGGCAGCTTTTTTTTTTTTCTTCATTTCGAATTCCTCTTCTGTCATACTTCCAAATCACCCACAGTCAATGTCAAGTTGGTTTGGTTCTTAGTCCAAATAACGTCACAAAAAGTTCAGACCAAATAGCACAATTGTAAGTGGTGTCTCTTGTTAAGATTTTTGACACCCTCATGGCTCTATGACTTGAAAGCCACCTGCTAATTCCCACAAATTGTTGTGGTTTCCGCATTCCGCTTTTTTGTGCATTCCCAGTGTTGTTTTTATAACCTTGAGGGCAAAGAGAAAAATGATGAAGACAGGCAATTTTTTTTAATATCATCTGTTTATAACAAAGTGTTATTACAGCCACCCTTTGGTTTCATTACTGCTTTGTTCACTCTTGGCATTCTCGCGATGAGCTCTATGATGCAGTCACCTAATTAGATTTGCAACAGGTGACTACATCATGAAGAAGCTCATTAAGAAGGCCAAGGGTTTGCAGTGCTGCCAACAAAGCAAAAGGTGATTGCTCTGAGTTAACTAAAATATGAAAGAGTTGTTCAACATTTTTATGTTTGCTCCACAATTCCATATTTTGATATCTTCAGTGTGTATCTACAATGTAGAAAGTAGTAAAACTTGTCACGGGGTCAAGGACGTGGAGCGGGACCCAAGTGCAGTGGTGAAAGTCACAGGAGGCAGGACCGAATCAAAAACAATATTTTAATAATTAAACAACAAAATCACAACAGAGAAAGCGTCACCGAACCGGGAGAAACAGAGCAAAGTCTAAATGTCCAAATGGAGTAACCAAACTCGCAGAAGTCCATATACAAGAATAAAAGTCCAAACAGAAAGCGTCCCCGAACCGGAAGAAAACAAACTTAAAACACAGGGAACGAGAGGAGACGAAAAGCACAATGAACCGAGAGTTAATCACAAAAAGAAACCAGGAAACGCACAGAAACAGGAAGAAACAAAACAGTAACTCGGGCACCAGGGTTTAAGACAGTGTAACCAAAAAACAAGCCAGCTAGCACACAGAACAAGAGACCGAACGACAGAGAGCCAATTTACCGCAGGGAACAAGGAGTCCAAAAATCACAGGAACTAGAAGAGCAATCACAGGGAACTAGAGGAGAACGATCTGGCCCCCGGTGCTGCAGTCCAGGTGCTCTAATACATGGGTGATCAGTGGTTGATTGGCTCCAGCCGTGTGCCACACAAACAGGAAGAAACGGAGGGAGAAAACAAAAACAGGACTCACAAGACAAAATAAGAGCAGAGACATGACAAAAATAAGAATAATGCATTTAAATTTAGCAACTAAAGCCAAAGAAATATGGAAGAAATAAGAGAGGAAGAGAAAAAAAAATGTATATAAATCAATTCATTCATGACATAAACAACGAATACATTAACTTAAAATGTCCACTCAGCCAAAATACTTACAAGAAAAAGATGTGCTTGCGAATTCAGCAGTTTTGGCATTCACCAATTCGCTGCTTTGACGCATCTATTATTATTACAATTATTATTACTGACATCATTATTCATGCTATGATTCATTCGTCAACGGTGTGTCTCCTCATAGTTCACTGAGAAATTAATGGAAATGTACCGCAATGGTAAGTAATGTATAACATTTCCATGGTCTTTGTAAATATATTTGTATCGTTTCACTTTTCCTACATGAAAATGTTAATAAATATTCTTATTTGTCATAGCTGACCCAAGTCACTTAGTACGTCGATCACTCCTCCAGGCTCCCGACCAGGGGTCCCCCTTGCACACGAAATAAATGAAATAACACATGAAATACATTAAACATTTGAAGCAACATTGACGATAATGAAAAAAACTAACTTCCATTACTTGTTATTATTCAGATAATTGAGGCATTTCCATTATACAGAAATAAATGTTGAATCACAGTACAAATATAGGTTGGCCATAAATGTTTTTTTAAGCAAATCAAATCGCCCAAAGCCTTAATCTTTATCCCTTCATTCCATACATGATCTTGTTCTCCCCGAGTCCTACAGTAGGATCCAAAAAGAAAAGATCTGTGATTAAAGGATGTCGTTGGTGTGTCATTTACCATAAAACACTATATTGTTAATAAAGAGCAGGTCGACATATTTTCTGCCAGCTGTGGTGTCTTTGCAAATAATCCAAACAGAGACAGACATATTAATGCGCTGGCAAAATATATAGTGCGTGATAAGGCAGGTAATATCACTCTGGTGGAATAAATAGTCCATACACTACACCAGCAAAGTGAGAATACAAGCAGTATGCACAGTACAGTGGCTTTGGCAGGGTAAGGTTGTACAAGAGACTTCAGGTACTCAGGGCGGATCTCGTCCACTCCCAAGCTCTGAATTTACCGCTCAATCTACGGCCACACCCTCACCCATGGTCATGAACTCAGGGTCATGACCGAGTGAACAAACTCCTCGATACAAGCGAACAAAATTACTTCCCCACACAGGGTGGTTGGCCGCTTACGCAGAGATAGGGTGCTCAGAGTCGCTGCTGGACAGACAGTGAGATTTAAATATGTCCACAATTTCGACATTACAAACAAAAACAATATACATATTTTATTTATCTCTCTCTATACATCTACAATATAACCATATATAAGCGCTTTGTCCTGTTCAGGGTTGCGTGGAGTGCTGGACCCTATCCCAGCGACGATCCATGAGAAACTGGTAGTTGTAGTAGCACAATGTGGAGGTCCATTACATGTGACATGAATATGGTGTCCTTCAGCTTTGTCATTGCGGAGCTATTATAAAATATGAATGAAAAATTGATACACATATTTGTGAAAAATATTGAGGACAGACATTTGAGAAACTACTTGGAGTAACACCATGTGGAGGTCCATTATAAGTGACATGAATATGGTGTCTGTCAGTGCTGTAATTACAGAGCTATTACAAAATATGAAGGAAGAATTGATACAAATATTTGTGAAAAATATTGAGGACAGACATTTGAGAAACTACTTGTAGTAACACCATGTGGAGGTACTTTATATGTGACATGAATATGGTGTCTGTCAGTCCAGTAATTACAGATCTATTACAAAATATGAAGGAAGAATTAACACAAATATTTGTGAAAAATATTGAGGACAGACATTTGAGAAACTACTTGTTCTAGTAAGACCATGTGGAGGTGCATGAAATGTGACATGAATATGTTGTCTCTCAGTCCAGTAATTACAGAGCTATTACATAATATGAAAGAAAATGTGATAAAAATGTTTGTGAAAAATGTTGAGGACAGACATTTGAGATACTACTTGTTGTAGGAACACCATGTGGAGATCTTTTATAAGTGACATGAATATGGTGTCTGTCAGTCCTCTAATTACAGAGCTATTACAAAATATGAAGGATGAATTGATACAAATATTTGTGAAAAATATTGAGGACAGACATTTGAGAAACTACTTGTAGTAACTCCATGTGGAGGTACTTTATATGTGACATGAATATCGTGTCTCTCAGTCCTGTAATTACAGAGTTCTTACAAAATATGAATGAAAATGTGATAAAAATATTCGTGAAAAATGTTGAGGTACTTTAAGAGAAATTTGAGAAAATACCTGTTGTAGTAACACCATGTGGAGGTTCTTTATAAGTGACATGAATATGGTGTCTGTCAGTCCAGCAATTAAAGACCTATTACAAAAAATAAATGAAAATATCATACAAATATTTGTGAAAAATATCGATGACAGATATTTGAGAAACTACTTGTAGTAACAACATGTGGACGTCCTTTATATTTGACATGACGATGGTGTCTGTCAGTCCAGCAAATACAGACCTATTACAAAATATGAATGAACATTTGATACAAATATTTTTGAACAATATTGAGGGCAGTCATTTCAGAAACTACTTGTTGTAGTAACACCATGGGGAGGTTCTTGACAAGTGACATGAATATGGTGACCAGCAGCTTTGTTATTACAGAGCTATTACAAAATATGAATGGAAATGTGATACAAAATCTTTGGGAAGAATATTGACGACAGACTTTTGAGAAACTACTTGTCGTAACACCATGTGGAGATCCTTTATTTGTGACATTAACATGGTGCCTGTCGGTCCTGTAATTTCAGAGCTAATACAAAATATGAATGAAAAATTGATACAAATATTTGTGAAAAATATTGTGAACAGAAATTTGAGAAACTACTTGTTGCAGTAACATGATGTGGAAATCCTTTCTATTCAACCCTGTCCCACTGAAAACGACATTTGTCCACTTGAAAACAATGTAATGATTTGACGAATTTGTCTCAAACAAATGTAACCGAGTTACGTTTAGTGAAAGGCGACCCTCTGGTCACGTGACTGACAGCTTTCTTTCCTGTCTGAACATAAAACATGGCGGACATCCACTCTATTTTTAACATCGTGGACATCTGTTCTATTTCGCTCTAAATTGTGAGATTTTAAAACAAAAGCTTTTGTTGACTTTTGATCGCATTTCTAGTGACAAATATATTCTATATTGGGTTAGATATCTGCTCGCACTGAAAAACGTGCAATAACTATGTTTGTCTACTTGGCATACCGTAATAATTTGACGACTTTGCCTCAAAAATCGTTTCACTCTTACGTTTCATTTGTCAATGGCTTTATGAATGGCGTTCCTATGGTCACGTGACTGACAGCCTGCTCTCCTGTCTGAACACAAAACATGGTGGACATCCGTTCCAATTCGCTCTAAATTGTGAGATTTTAAAACAAAAGCTTTTGTTGACTTTTGATCGAATTTCTCGTGACAAATATATTCTATACTGGGTTGCAACCTGAATAAAAAGTGACGTTTACAATCGTCCACACCTGGAGAGAAGACATTTACTGAGCAGCTACAGTCAGGGTTCTAGTCTAAGCTGAGTAAGAAAGAGGGAGTTTATTCACAAATGAATAGACAGTTATGCAGGAATCCGGTGGATCTCAGGACGCTGCACACTCCACAGCACTGTAATGAAGCAGATACCGGTGTCCCAGGAGTGAGAGAGGTTCTGCGATGGAGGAGCCTGTCCACCGTCCTCCTAAAGAGTGCAATGATGTGGTTGCCGACGGCGGAGACACCATTCCACTGCGCTAGGGAGGCTCTGTCAGCGCCGGGTGGGATGGTCACTCCTCAGGGGTGAGGTCGAACTCCTGGGGCGACCGCATCACGCATTGCGCATGACGGCTGAGTGAGAGGGAACGCGGCGCCGCCAATCCAAACCCTGAACCTGGCAGTAAGCTCCCTACCTGACCAAGTGCGGTGCTAGTGCCAGTGGAGTGTCAGAATTGCGACGGGAGTCCAGATTTCTTCCAGTTGTGGGCAAACAACATGAGGTCGTGACCTGTGTGTAGTCTCGCCATCCAACGCCAGCAGGCCGTTAATGAAGTGGGATGATTCTTGAGCTGGCGATGGAGAGAGAGCTCAACTTCGATACGAGGGGGGGCAGATGCCATGAGGCGCGGGTGAAGATCAAGCGGGAACCTGCCTGATTCCACCACACGGAACTCAGCCAACTCTGGCAAGACAGTCTACAGATCCACCTCATAGCAGCGCCTGGCTCTCGTCAAACTCATCCCATGGCTTGGAAGAGGGAAATGTGGAACGGTTCGGCTGCTAGTAGGCCATTCGCAGCGTCCTGTTCGTAGAGGATTAGTGTTGAATATACGAGTAAGAGTGTTTTTCCTATAGCTGTAGGTGATATTCTGATGAGGGAGTGAACAGTGCAGAAAACGCGTTTTCAGCCCGAGTGACGGTGGTTTTCAGAATCCACAAACATAAAAATGTTGTTATTCCTCTGAAATCACTTCAGACATGCTGAATTAGTTCTGCAGCGACTAGAAAGACCGCTACCGCTGTAAATTCAGGTGAAAATTTCATGTTCTGAGGCATCGCTGAGCAGTGAGCGAACAGTGCAGGAAACGCGTTTTCAGCCCAAGAGAAGATGGGTTTCTGACCGCCAAAAATAAACTTGTTGATAACCCTCTAAAAACAGTTCAGAAATATACATTTACTGCTGAATATTCAACAATGAGTCTTTTTCCTATAGTTGCTGTTGATATTTTCATGTTCTCAGGCTTTTCTAATCAGTGAGAGAACAGTGCAAAAATTGCGTTTTCAGCCCGTGAGAATGTGGTTTTCAGACCGATAAACATAAAAATGTTGATAACTCTCTGAAACCACTTCAGAGAGGTTGAATGAGATCTGCAGTTACTAGAAAGACCCTTTCTGCTATAGAGTCAGGTGAAATTTTCATGCTCTGAGGCATTCCTCAGCAGTGAGTGAAGTGCGGCAAACACATTTTCAGCCTGAGAGAAGCTGCGTTTCAGAGGAGGAAAAAAAAAAGTTCAATACTCCCTGAAATACAAGTTCAGATAGGTAGATTTAGTGTTGAATATACTAGAAAGGGTATTTTTCCGATAGTTGTAGCTGATATTTTCATGCTCAGAGGCTTTTCTGATCAGTGAGTGAACAGAGCAGAAAACTATTTTTTTTAGCCAAAGAAAAGTTGGTTTTCATACAGACAAAAATAAAAATGTTGATAACTCTCTGAAACCACTTCAAACAGGTGGAATTAGTGCTTCACTTACTTGATAGATCATTTCTGCTATAGTGGCAGGTGAAATTTTCATGTTCTGAGTCTTTTCTGGACATCGAGTTAACAGTGCAGAAAACCTGTGATCAGAGCGAGAGAAGGAGGCTTTCGGACAGTAAACACAATGTCCATGGATGATGTGATGGTGATGGATATACCCCCACCGATCTCTCCCTGTGTCTTATCCTGGGAGTTTTTAATTGTTCTTTATTTCCATCTTGCTTTGACCGTAGTCCGAGTGTAGCAGAGACGAGAGGAATATTGAGAACAGGAGGCAAAGCTCTCGCTTTGCCTGCTGGTCTCAACCATGGACCAAGAACTTGAACGTGTAGAAGAGGAGGACACATGCAGATGGATGCATCCCCGCCAGGCACCTCGCCTGACCCAGTGGGCCAAGAGACCTGCCGCTATACATCACCCCCAAGGTCGAACAAAATGTTGTTCGTCTGAATGTAGTGAAGTGGCAGCAATAACCCTCCATACAGTGGGTCTGGGCGTCCCACTGGGGCCCGCTCGGTGCCAAATCAGGTGTTTCCCTGCTCCGGCAACTACACTGGGGAACCTGATGCCATCCCACAGCCACAGCACTAGTTTGAGCCCAATGTGGAAGACCACAATTGGCATTAATAACCGTCCATATTTGGAGGGACAACTCACCAGCGGAGACACGTTTGGCCTATGACGAAGCACTGCGGAAGAGAAACACTTTATTGCACCAACAATACAAAAGCATCAGACTCCTGAAGTTCGCTCAGCTCTGGTGGAGGGGCGCTGCACCACTAGACCGAAGGAAAAAGTTGGATATAGATGAAGATAACCTTCCCTCGGTCGGCTAACGATTCTCTCATTTATTGGCCAGAGCTGCTGGAAGCACCTGCAGACAGGACAACGTGAGGTAAAGTAGAAGCAGCCTACGTCAGACAAATCAGCAAAAGTTGAGACGGAAGCCCAGGAGGCTATTGGCAGATATTTGCCCAGAAACACCTCTGAATGTTGACCCTTATTACCACATGCCAGCGTCACCCACAGCTTATCTGTTTTCCTGAAGGCCTCGACTCCAGTCAGACAAGCTCTCAGTGCACTCACGGGAATACATGAAATACAGTCTAATACAGTCTACAGTCTAATACAGTCTAAATACATTTGATTCGTTCTCCCATGTGGGTTGAGGAGACACGCCCATTGAAGAATTTCTTCTCCGGTTTGCTGTGGTGGCTTGCAGGCTGAATATAAGGCCCGATGCATTTTGAGGTCTCATGCACTGACTCCTGGGGGACCTTAAACTCCTCCGAGAGGCGCACTGGACCCTGGAGCAGAGGATGGTCCGATGTTGGCAGTCAGCTGTACCTGCATCACCTCATCCCCCGGACAGAGTTAACAGAACAGTGACCACCCCCGGCCATACTGTGGTTCGGGGGTGGCACGATTCACACTGTCAGAGAAAAGTGTTGTCATGGCTCGACAAGTCACTTCCATAATTTCAGAAGAAGTTAGCCGCATAACTGTGCTGGATTTGAGATAGTACAACAACCTAACAATATGCTTGTTAACGTTGTCTTTGTTTGGATGAACCGAAGGAGACAAGTGATCCAAACACTAAAGCGCAGCTTGACACAAACTGTGCAAGAAGCAACGCAGTCCTTGGCGACTCCAGGGCCAAGGGGGCGATGAAAGGAATCTGAGTGCATCCACCATGAAGGGGAAGCACAGGTGAGCAATCCGGAACCCTGAGCTCTGAATCACCCATGAGGTCATCTTGACCACAAGGCTTGACCCCTACCGTGGCAATGCGGCCTGACCTGGAAACCATGGGAAAAAACCATGGCGGTCCAACGGACATCCTGACTGGCACCTCTGGCGGATCGCCAGGGCCTCACTCCGGACCTGCCTATGAGAGTTCCTACGCCACCGCCATGTCCGGGGTTTATCCAGCATGAATGAATGAATGAATGAATGGGCTGTGAAGATGTAGCATTAACAACCCCTCATACATAGAGTGTAATTGTACACTCTGGGTGGCAGGAGCTGCCGCCTCGCCTTTGCCACCGTAAGCTAAAATAGAAGGTGCTGTTAACAACCCCTGAACAACAGTTCAGAGCGCCCCATCCAGTTGATTTAAAAGCGGGGTTTTACCATCTCTACTGTTAAGCGACATTGTAAGACCGCAGCATGTCGGGGACGCACATGCACCACTTTTAAGAACGGTGGAAATAAAGGGTAGTTAGTCAATTATAATCACACAACATTTTAACCCGGCTTACTGTTTACCGGTTGCCAAGAATCATATTGAAAATATTGAAAATAAGAGACGACCCGCACAGATTTGTACAATATTATGAAAAATAGGTGGGCGGAGATCTACCCGGTTTCTACGGTGCCCCGGTTATGTACGGACGAGGCATCGATTCCCTCCTCTCAAAAATGTTTCGGTTTGTATCACTTCTGTTGAAAAGAGGTATTGCCATAGCGAAACCCCATCTCAAATCAGCAGTGGGTAACATAGCCTCGGATATGTTCACCCGTACCGTGAGAGGAATGAGCGATCAACAGACAGGAAGGGTCTGGCGGTATAGCCGTCTTATCACGAAGAACAAAGAGACGCCCTCCAGGACGATGTGTAACACAGAGCTCAAATAAACGTACAAACAAAAAAAGAAAGAAGTCAGTTGACAGAAGCAAACGGGCCAAGAGGAAGTCTAGAGGGAGCTCTGATATATTTTAAAAAAACTTATATACAGTGACATGGCACTTCTACACCAGAAATCTGCTCATCAAGTCTCATCAATTATCCTCTAAACACAATCTTTGATCAGTGTGATGTGGTTCTGGAGGATCGAATGATTTCGCAGTCCAGTTCCACTCACCCCTACAGAGCTATGATTGAAACACTTAATAGGCCTTAATAAACGGGCAGAGTTCACGAGCAGAACCAGAGAAGTACATCTTCTCGGTCCTCTGCACAGCAACATATTTTTCTGTGAGAGACTGTTATTAAACTCGGTCGATTTAAGAATTAAACTCACCAGGGCGAATGATTCTGCCTGACCGGACCCCGCGACTCCACCTTTCGTCTGAAAATCCTCGGCGCCTCTCTGTTTGTGAAGAAAGTCACTGTTTCGCCAGCTGTGAGAATAGGTCATGCAGCGGGTTTGTTAAATGGAAATGCTCTCTACCCACTCTCTCGAGTCAATGTAAAATCATACTCCATTCTAGAAACTCGAGAATATGCAACCAGGAGAATATATTTCTGGGTTCAATACCTAAATACGTGGTTTTAGGGATGGTGCATCATGAAGTATTTTCCGGTAGGAGAGATCTCTCCCCGTTCAATTTTCATCATTACGACACTGAATATCTAGCCCTCTGTCAGGATGGCCGCTTTTCAACCTCAGTTTAATAACAGTATGGCAGTCAAAGGGTTTTATAACATGATTCTAGCTACAGGAAGACATTTAAAGGATCTACCTCTGAGTATTGACCGCGAAGGTTTTAACAGGGGTTATTCGCTGTTTGCATTTAATCTCAATCCAGCCGACGACAACGACGCTCTCTCCCCTGTCTCAAATCGGAATTTAAGACTGGAGTTGAGATTCAGAGTTGCTTCACCAAAAACCGTCACCCTGACTGTGTACGCTTGTTATGATTCCATTCTGGAGATTGATGCGAAAAGACAAGTGCTGGTGGACTATTATTAAAAAGTTATGGCTAGTCTCCAGTTACAGAGGCTGCTGAGAGGTCTCTTGGACGACACATTTTACGGTGTATGGCTGTCGGATAAAGTTGCCTCAATTGACTCACGCCCTCAGACTGCCTGCATATTTCATCGTCAACACACATCCGGCACATAAACCAGGAGAGCACTGGTTGGCTTTAACTCTCGAAGAAGACGGTAGAACAACTTTCTTTGACTCGTTTGGAATGGGGCCCTACTTTGCACATTACCCTGAAAATAGAAGAGAAAAGAAACATTCAGGCGACATCAAGTACAACAATGGTCAACTACAGCACCCTCTGTCGTTTGTATGTGGTCATCATTGCGTCTTCTACCTCTGTCATCGTGCTAGAGGGCTGTGTATCGAAGAAGTATTCGGTCTATACAGTGACAATACCTTGAAAAACGACCTCATGGTATACAACTTTGTGAAAGGACATCAACAATGTTTAAAAAGATGTGCACACTGTCCGTGGAAACAACAAAACTGTTCTCTTCTGTTTTTTAAAGACTATTGTAACGTGTGACTAATCTTATTTTTTGTGCGTGTGTTTAAAAGAAAAATCTGTAATCTCATAGTAATTCAATAAAACATTTTATTGATGAAAAGACTGTGTACATGCCAATTATTCAGGAAACCCATCGAGGTGTTAGAGACAATTTCTTTCCTTTGGTCACTACACGCGTCAAGCGTCGTCGAGGTGTCACTTCAGGATCCTTTGGGTCAGGAGACCAGCTCTCAGCTATACTTTTCTTTCGCGAGATAGAATTCGATTTAAGTCTCTGATATTGAGCCCTCGCTTCAGGATTGGACAGCAGTGTGAGAGGGATGTTTAGCTTTAATCATGTGACGAGAAACTCGGACCATCCCTCAGGTAACGAAGAACTTGTTTTCTTATACAGTAGGGAAAGGTACTTGAAGATAGCAATCACATGAGAGCCTTTTACAGCATTTCCTTGATACATAAATTCGCCATTCATATTCCAACCATCACCGTTTTTGGATATCCTCTGGATAATGTATTCAGCATTTCTTCGAGCTTTTGACGGAAGGCTATTTAGAATATCCTTACCCAAGTCATCTGTTACAGAGGATGTTTTTAGAACACTTTCGACACGACTGTCAGAGTCGTGGGGATGATCGCTGGATCCGTCTCGTAAAGTCAGAGTTACTCTCCTGTGGTCTCTCTGATCCTGTTTAGTAAAGGTTAAATATCTCTGCAATAGAGCATCATACTTTTTAATCTTCTCATACGAGTTTAACTGAGAATCATTTAGAATGGTCCTCATCTTCTCATTCAATTCGTCTTTGGCAGTTTCACGGATGTCGGAGGTTGGACGTGATAACTGGTTAATTTGCTGAGGAGAGACGAGATATATTTTCTGGACAGTCTTCATAGTGTTTTACTTCTTTACAAGTCCTCCTATTAGGTTTCCAATGATTGGAACGGCAGCAGCTAGCAACGGCAAAATGAATCCTCCCGATTGCTTTTTAAGAATACTTCGTTTACGCTTCACACACGCCTTTTCATTAGCCAAGAGTCTGATGTTTTTCTTCTGTTTTTTGAACTGAGACTGCAACAACAAAACATTCCCCTTCAAAACATTCAGGGCGATCTCGCCGAGAGCTTGAATAAAGTCCCGAGAACTATGCATCAAAATATCTTCACGTTTCTTTGAGGGAGCATGGTATAGTTCCTTGAGTAAACCTGCGTTTCTTTTTATACGCGCTGACAAAACTTAAGCAGACGTTTTTGGTATGTACACAGTGTGACGTTGATGAAGTATCCCAGTCCGAGGTCTTTAGCGTTCTGGACATGAGGGTGTTAGATCAACAATTAAGTACCTGTGAGCGCCGGCTGTAGCATCTTCAAAGCATCTTCATATTTTTATGATGTCTGTACTGAGTAAAAATGCGAACAACCTAGGGGTTTTCAGAAGCTTCAAAAATAACAGTCACGAATAATCAAATGTTTTCTATCAGAAGGAAATACATCTTCATTTTCAAAACATTCAGTTAAACCTTCAATGAATTTGATATTTTTATTCATATTTTGCAATTCACTGTACATAGGTTGAAAAGAAGTATAAATACATACAATATTTATTTACAATTGACATCATCGATAACATGTTCACAATTTTCAAGTATACATTTTAGAAAATGGGTCTTTCCTGACCCTGATGGTCCCACCACTAGACATGAAAATGGCGTTTTCATACGTGGATCGAAATGAATTTCTTCCACAATGACCCACTCATCCACTCAAACCTCGGTTGTGCCTTCCGAAAACAATCGTCTCTTATCGTACGCGACCCGGAGTCTTTTAGTAAGTGATCTGATTTCTACTGTGATGTTCTTTTTATCCCTCACAATGTTGTGTTGATGGGTCTCAAGCATCCCATCAGGTGAATTCTGTAAATAGCCCTTTACAAGATCTCTGACGGAGTCAAAGTTTATCTGCTAACAAGACTCTTTTATTTGCATGATACCTTTAACTTTCATTACAACCTTTTTCTGTCCTTTGGTCCTATAACCATACCGCCGAAACAAAGTCCTCGATGCTATCCCGTAGAGTTCATCAGTCAGATCACCGAGATAGTTACCTAATTTTAAAGGCGTCTCGCCGTCTTTCACCACATATATCAAGCTGTCTGTGTCAACATGAGAACATTCTCCTGCAATTTCTCCATGTAACTGTACAACTTCAGACGAGCATAAGCAGCGGTAAAAGCTCTGATAAAAACATTTCTGCTTTTACCAGGAGGGTAGGGACCCTTGTAACGCCACTGGATCACAACTTTTCTCATCCAGCACGTTAAAGTAGCTGACCTCGTATTTCCCTGAAAACAAGAAACTGAAAAACTCGTTGGGGTCTGACACTACAGAAACCTGAGACATGTTCTCTTTCTGACAGAACTTGCCGCAAAGGCAATTCAGACAAGCCTTAGCCACCTGTCTCTTTGCAGGTTTGTGACAAATCTTATCAGCACAAAGCAAAATCCCCTGATGGGCTTGATAATCCTGAATGTATTTGTCGCGGCTTTCCTGATCAACGGCCTCAGCAGGGTAACCAGAAGCCTCCTGCTTGCCCTTCAGGAATGTACGGATGTAACCTGTGAAAATGCAATTGCTAGATCTCTCAAAATGCCATACTTCAATAATCTTGGCCACCTTGTATCCTTTGTCCAGAGCCTTGTTGAACTCAACCGTGACCCAGACCCCTGTCAAAGCACGTCATCATTATGCATACAGTCATTGTCTTGAACATTACGACTTGAACAGATACTGCATAACGTGAAGTGTAATTTACCCCCTGGTCCTCTGTAGGGTAAAACAGGTACATATAAACCCCTAGGTGGATAGACAACCACCTTGATGAGACCAAAGTACTGTCTGGGATCCCCGAAGTCCTTGTGAATTATTCGAGGATGACCTCGGGGGTAGGAACATGTGCTGTTGACGTAAGGATACAGAGAGGTGACATCAGCGTAATAAACTTTTTCACCAGGCTTAGCCGTGTAATGCAGCTTTAAAGTGCTGGTTCTACCGCCGTAGAGGGCATTACGAGGGTTGAGAGGCTCAGGGGTGTCAAAATCTAAGAGAAAATCTCTGAGATCGTCACACGATTGTCGAAGCGAACACCATTCGTGGTCCCAGATGGTAATAAGATGCACCCCATGATCAGACTTTAATGCCTGCTCTCTCTCCATCGTAGCAGAGTAGAATTCAGGGGGACCTCATGAGGGTCAACACATGAAGGACAACCGTGGAAGAAACATCCATAAAACTCCCAGGCCTGCTTAACACCGTCAACTTCAGCATAACCGTCAAAATATTGGCCAAACACCACCTCCCCACGGTTCAAGGCATGTTGTATGAAAATGCCCTGTCTGTGTGATTTCCATTAAAACCACTGGATGGAAGCAACTGAGAACCTCTTGTTACGTAATTGTTGGGACATGGTATGGCTAATGTGTCTGGTTTTAAAAAGTTGGTCCTGAAAACAGCCATACATATATATATATATATATATATATATATATATATATATATATACAGGGTCGGTGATGGTGGAGTCTTCCACCACGGTTAGGATTAAGGAGACAAGAAAGGCTGTTTGCTAAGCAAAGCTGATCAGTTCCGTCACCACCAACTGCAAAGAGATGTTGTCTTTTTTTACCAATAATTTCGGCATCCAGTGTCTTTTCGAGTTTGCGTTTAGCGCCACCTCGAGGATTATGCACATTTTGGACCATTAATTCAATTCTCTTACCCATAGCGATGACTCTGTCAGATTGCACGGTGTTGCTCAGGAGGTCCTCAAAAGCAGGGTAGATATTTCCCCCGTCGCCTTCAACCACAACATTAACGTGTTCTTGAACATCTTCACCTACCACTTCAAGCTGAACCACATCCTCTCGATCTGCCAGTCTCTGTGCTTCATCAGCCAACTCTCTGACCTGTTGCATCAAACCTCTGTAGAAAGTAGCTAAATCAGGAGTACCGGGTACAGCAGGGCGTGTTAGCACCCTTCGTAGCCTATCTGTATTAAAAGGCTCTATGACTTCTGATTCAATACCGGTACCTCTAATGCAACATCCTTCCTGAACCGAATCACTGTCAACATTGTCATTGCTACAGCTAGAGCCAGATACATCTATCAGAGGGTCAAGAGCAGGTGTCCCTGAATCAGCCGTCTGTAGATTATCAACAAACCTAACCAATCGCCATTGTCTAAAGAGGTATCAGCCCTACCCTCGTGAGATGATGCAGGAACCATATTTAAAATACGATCATCCTCTCGCTCAGGGAAAAAAATGGACTCCATGTTTTCATTTACACTTGGATCTTAGACCAGCTCTACATCCTCCTCAGACATGTCGTCAAACAAGACAGACAGAAACATACGTGTCGGTGAAGCACTCTGGTCAATGAGGTGTGGTGTAGTGTTCTGGTTGTGGGTGGATTCAGGGACAGAACCAGAAGGAAAACCATCATGGTTGGCCATAATTTAACAATAAAATAATAATTTAAAATTAACAAAACAGCAACTTCAAAACACAATGCCCTGCGGTTCTTTTAAATAATCACGCTCCAAATGGACCTTACTGTGGTTGAACTTCAGTCAGGTCAGTCCACGACGTCTGTTACCACCAGGTCCTTGTAGTTGTAGGAGCCTCACGACACCAGCGCTTTATTTGTGATGTCCTTCCTGACGATTTCTGTAACGATAATATATAAGACATATACATCCCAGCTGATTACTCATTGAAAAAGTTGTTCATCTTACCTTCACAAAGATTTCTCGTCAACCGTCGATATCTACGTGCTTGAAGCGCTAGACAACGACTCTGTATTTTGCGTTGATGTAGACGACGTTCAAGCGTACGTACTCTGCATTCAAGCTGTTGCTTTACAGTCGTTGCAGCATAGAACGCCAATAGGGTCGGTGATGGTGGAGTCTTCCACCTCGTGGTAACCCTGTATATATGTATATATATATATATATATATATTCACCTACGGCGTGCAGAGGAAGAGTCATCCATAGTGAGACTGGAGTCCGTTTGAAAAGGAGGATGAAGCTCTGGAAGGTCTGGTCAACAGCAAAGGTTACCCCTGAACTGATGTAAAATGTGGTCTGATCTGATAAGACAATGTTGGAAGAGCTCAGCGTTTGCTAGATACCTCAGAGGTGTAAACTTTTTCCCCTGTCAAATGATGCTATTTGAAAAGGAGGGGTGGGTGACCTGTGTGTGTGTGTGTGTGTGTGTGTGTGTGTGTGTGTGTGTGTGTGTGTGTGTGTGTGTGTGTGTGTGTGTGTTTGTGTGAACTTTGTCTGAACAATGTTGTCTGAAGACAGTGAGGTTTGCCGTCAGACAGACCAATGAGGTTTGTCTTCAGACAGACCTCTCTGTCTTCAGATTGTGTCTTTTGAAGATTCAACCGTCCGGGAAAGAACTCACATCTCCTCAGCAAATTAACCGGTTATCACGGACACGGTTTCAGTGTCTGAGAAAGAGTCAGGCATGATGGCTGTTGTTCCCCCACTGTGTGACCTCATTTTTTGAACGTATTTCCTGAGTAAGTAAAAATGCATTGTTTCAAACTCACATATGGTATAAAATTAAATAGACTGATTCAACAGAAACTCATATGAGACGGATAGCTGTGTCATTTGAACTAATGCTGAAAAAAGTATTTCTTGCTTTTGTTTTATCCTTGTTCACTGCACCTTATTTTCTGAAAACTAAAAGTATTTTTCAAACAAGTAGAAATTATCTGTTTTAAACACATGTTGAAAAAAATGGTGCATGAGTTGGGTAGCTGTGTCATTTGAACTATTAGTGAAGACTAAAAAAGTGTTTTCTTTCTACTGTTTTATCTTTAATAAATATTTCAAGAATGAAACACTGCTTCATAAGATATTAAATAACTTCTAAAATGTTTATACCAGAAATAATATTGGAGCTACTAACACGTTTTGATTATTTAGTCTACAATGCAGAAACAGTTTGAACATTGACTAATGCTGAAACTTTAGTTTTATTTTCAATATCTCAATTTCGTCCTTAAGGTAATCCCACAGAGCCACATCAAACCCCTCCCTAATGCAGACCCTACCTGACCTCCTACCGCGCCTAACCATTTGTTGCGGCTGTGAGGATGCAGCTGACCCCTCCCATGCATCACACAGGTTGTTGCTTCCCCCCTCGACCTTCGTTATTTTCCTTCCTGTCATAAAACAAGGGGGATGGCTATTATTTTAATTTCCTGTTGATATAAAAAAGGGGGAGGGTTATTATTCTAATGTCTTGTTGATATAAAAAAGGTGGGGGGGCACTCGATCTCCTCTCATTCTAACTCAGTTGTCTCTGTTACCATTGCCATGTCATGGTTCTGGGTCACGTGATGAAAGTGCCTTTGTTTAAAAGTATTCCTGCTTTGATTGGCATCAGAATTAGAGGGGGAATTGTTACAAGATGCTATTTTGTCTGATCTTGTGGTTTTCTTCATCCCAAGCTAGTCATGAACATAACATCATGGAGCTGATCAATATCTCTGAGAGTGAGCAGTGACACTGAAGAGATACTGAGAGTTGGCTGTGGTGTGGTCACCAGCTGAGACATTCAACCAAGGCCTCCTGATGTGGTGGAAAGAACTGAGAGAAAGTATGGTCTCCAATACTTTCTCTCAGTTCTTTCAACTTCTTTACCTGATACCTTTGCTCTGTTTCTGACTCAATTCTTCCACAAGCAAATTACCAGGAAGAAGAGGAGCTGTGCCACATCTGAGCTGAGTACAACCGTGTTCCTCTGACGGTCTTCATCATCCTGAAGTCAAGAAGGGCAAAGATGCTGTCCACTATACTGACAAGGATTCTGCTGGCTTCTTTTCACAGGAAGATGAACCATTCAAATCTCTGTGGATAGAATCTTCAGGTACATTTTTATATTACATCCATTTTTTTAGACCCAACCATGTCCATCTTTAGGGGGAGCTTCAATGGAGGAAAAAAAAAAAGAATCAACAGCTGTTAACCAACCTGTTCCTGATGGCATTTAGCATCACAATGCAATGGGTAAATATGAACATCACCTTAATATTGGTTTTGGACTCAAAAGTTGCAAAATACACGGAAAATAATTATTATAAAAAGCGGGATAAAAAAAACGACGGGATTGTGACAACGCAATTGAAAAACCTTTGGTGGGGAAGGAAAAAAAAAAAAATCACTGCAACACATAAAATAACAACCTTCCACGGTGGTTTGGAACCTCTTCTTTTCCTTTGCTTTAAGTTTGTGATAATGTTTGTCTTATATTCTTGTATTCCTCTGTTTTGTTCTCAGTGCAGTTTCTCAATTTCTGACGTTTTCGTGCAGGAAACAATGAGGCCATTTGGTCAAAGCTTGAGTTGGAAACGTCACAAAAGTGTCTGTTTCTCCAGCAAGGATTCAAGACATGTCTGCATCGCATCACATTCTAGTGTATTGGATTCAACACATGCTTCGGTAGCTCAGTCAGTAAGTTGCTGCGGCCACAACGCAGGTTACGAACCACGAGACCAGGGGTGGGCAATCTGGTCCTCAAAAAGCCGGGAAGGTGCAGGTTTTTTTTCTCCCAACCAAACAAGCTCAGACAGTTTAACCAATCAGGTGCAGGTGAAAAAAACAGCACCTGACTGACAATCAAGTGAGTTTACCCTTGAGACACCTGGTTCTTGGTTGAAACAAAAACCTGCAGCCACTGTGGCCCTTTGAGGACCGGTTTGAGACCCCTGGTCCCTGTCAAGGTAGTGTTAGCAGTTTTCCATGAATCTTTATCTTTATTTGCATCAATGTATCTTGAAAAGTCGACTCTGGCTAGCAGGCCAACTTCTGAGGACTCAGGAGAGGAATGTTTTGCAGTGAGTGATTTGGGTGGAACAAGAGGCACGTGGCATGTTGAGTCCTCCTCATCCATCACAGCTGCAGCATCTATGTTCAAGACAGGACAGAAATATTTTGTAGACAATCTCCATATGAGGTGGCTAAAAAGTTGGCGTGGGGCTCGAACCCATGGCCCTGAGATTAAGCAGCGTCCTTGTTAGTATAGTGGACAGTATCTCCGCCTGTCACGTGGAAGACTGCGATTCGATTCCCTGACGCGTAGTTGATGTTTTTTTTTTTTTTTGATGCAGTTTGCTTAATTTACATCGGGCACCTGATTCAGTGGCTGTGGAAACTAGGAATATCCTCAGGATATTGAGCGAAGCGAGTCAAACTTCGATGGCAGTGGAGGCACCATTGTCAGGAGGTGGTTCACCCAAGGCTTCAAGGATCCAAGCACAGAAAGTGTCTTTTCATTCTGGCACTGGGGCTGAACTGCTTTGGAATGTTCTCAGGCATCTGATACCCTACTTTCACTCAGGTCAGTTCATATGGAATTGAGCAAGAACACTGGGCTAGTGGCGCAATGGATAACGCGCCTGACTACGGATCAGGAGATTCCAGGTTCGACTCCTGGCTAGCTCGAGCTAATCTTATCTTTCATCCTTGATGTGGAAGTAAAACGCGGGAAGAATGTTTGTGCACTGCGTGCTACCAAACTGTGCTGCACTGAGAACAAAATAAAAAAGAGGTTTTTGTGTTGTTGTTTTTTTTTTTCGTTCCTTCCCCACGGAAGGTTTTAGATTCAAATGGTGCGTCAGCCAATCAGCCTCACACAACACACCAAGGGCAAAACCAGACAACAAAGGAAATTCCTCCTACTGATGTCCCGTAACAACAGGTCCTTCACACCAGAGACCACAACCCACAGGCAGACAAATGCAGATGCACGGTGGTTATGAACACAACTGACTATCACAGGAAGATGGAAAGCCTGTTAAACAACAAAGACATATGTGAACCGCAGAGCAATAACTCTGTGACACACAACATTGTCAAACATCTAGCCCCACTCTTGGCACCGCTGGTAGGGCACAGCACCCACCACATCATCAACTCTACAGACTTTGCACGAAAGATACAGGGAACTAAACTAGATGCGGATGAGACCATGGTCTCATATGATGTCACGTCCCTTTTCATATGGATCCCCACCAACGAAGCGGTCACCACGGTAAGAAAGAAACTCGGCCATGATCTCAGTCTACCTGACAGAACCAGTCTCTCACCAGAGAACATATGTGAATTGTTGGACCTTTGCCTCACCACCACTTACTTCCAATACAATGGATCCTTTACAGACAAAAACACGGTTGTGCAATGGGCTCCCCAGTGTCACCCATAGTTTCGAACCTGAATATGGAAGACATTGAGAACACTGCTTTGGCTTCTTACAAGGGCACACCACCCAGCTGTTGGTTCAGATATGTTGATGACACCTGGGTCCTAATCTAAAAGGATGAAGTGGAACCCTTCACACAACACATCAACTTGGTAGACGGACACATCAAATTCACCCGAGATGATGTGGAAAACAACAGACTACCTTCTCTGGACTGTGTTGAAGCAGACTGGAGCTTCAGCATCGAAGTGTACAGGAAACCAACACACACACAGACCAATACCTCCAGTTTGACTCTCATCACCCACTAGAACAAAAACTAACATCAAGCCCAAAACCACAGCTCACCTAGGGGGAGAGAGAAGGAGCATATCAGAAATACCCTTCAAAAATGTGGTTACCTCAACATGGCCTTGACCAAAACATCAAAAGGGAACACAAAGGACAAAGAAAACAATGCCCAGCGCCATAACGGCATTGTTATTCCCTATGTGTCCGGGGTCTCTGAGAAACTCAGAAGAATCTTTAGCAAACATGAAGTCCGGGTTCAGTTCAAACCATGCAACACCTTAAGACAGAAACTCGTCCATCCCAAGGACAAAACGCCTCACCACAAAAGGAGCAATGGGGTTTATGTAGTCCAGTGCAGCCAAGAGTCCCAGACCTTTACATTGAAGAATCGAAACAAGCTCTCATCAAACAAAAGGTCCAACACAAGAGAACCAACTCCTCTGGACAAGACTCAGCAGTCCATTTAAATCGAGAGGACAAGAAACACTCTTTTGAACACAGCAATGTTCACATTTTGACCGGTGGTTTGAAAGAGGCGTAAAAGAAGCCATTTTTGTCAAAGTGGAAAAACCCTGTGTAAACAGAGGTGGAGGACTGAGACACCATCGATCATCCTCATTCAATGCTGTCCTGAACACCCTCCCCAGGCAGATTTAGCCACTGATCTAGGCTTGGAGAGGTCCTTCACACCTGTACAGTGTGGCATCATCATCTGAATAGCCCCAATTGCCACCTGGGCTACATTCAGCATTTGCATTAATGGCCCATCAACACCCATGACCAGTGGCCGGGGACCCATTAACACATCTCCATTAGCATAATGCTGACTCTTGTCACCCATCACACTGGATTGGCTCTACCCCTGTCCATCAACATCTTGTCCCATTCAGATGGCCTGATATAAGCCTGAACTCCAACCCAGCTCAGTAGAACTGACGAAGCCTCCTGGATAGGAGGCCAAACGTTTTCTTTGACTATTACTAGTCCGGTTGACCTGATTCAAACCTTTGCTGCGTGATGACCCGGATAACTGAGCAGCCTTAGCCTAAAGTTTTTCAAGTCGTGAGGCTGGGATGTGCAATATCCCAGTCTTCAAAACATTTATTTTCGATTGCACAGTAAAATGACTGTGAGTCGAGCATGAGGCGTGTGATCTCAGGGGCTGGTGTCAGGCAAATACAGAAGAGGAGAGGCATTTCCTCTATGAGGAGCTTCACTGAGGCATGAGCATTGAGTTGCTGATTTACGGAGATGAAATGGGGGAAGTTTTGCAAATATAATATAACAGTGACCAGTGTGGGTATCGAACCCATGGCCTTGCTACATGATACTACTATTGACTAGTTTAACTAGAGAGGTCCAGAATCACTGCGTTGTTGCAATGGTATAGCATAGCATAGTAGCATAGCTCTGTGGCGCGATCTGCTTTATCTTGCAGTAAAAACTTCATTCATGTACTCACTCCGACAGACATGATGTTGATCTCCCTTCTGGACAATCCTCTTAAACAGGGGTCACCAAACTGTCCCAGAAAGGGCTGCTGGTTGAGTCCAACTTCAGCTTGCTTGCCTTGAATGACCCCATGATAATATCACCTGAAATGTATGAAAAGAAAAAAATACTGCTTCTCCTTCGTCATCTGTGAACCTCAGTGGTGATCTTCCTCTTCTTTATTTATTCCTCTTCTTTATTTCTTTATTTGTTCAACTTGTTCCCTCGCTCCTCTCCTTATCTCCAGAACAGCAATACAATAAGTCCTGCCACTGGCCGGTTAGCTCAGATGGTTAGCGCGTGATGCTAATAACGCCAAGGCCATGGGTTCGATCCCCATAGTGGCCACTGTGACATAACACCAGCCCCTGAGATCACATGCCTCATTCTCCACTGACTTACTGTTTTAATGACAGGATATTGCACATCCCAACCTTAAAACTGATCTGAATGCTGCCAAAATATTAAAGAAAACATATAGAGCTTTCTGGATCGCTTTTTTGTGTAGAGCTAGTACAATGATGTCATCACACTCTGTTGTCATTCATGAGAGGATGAGGATGGGCCTTCCTCCTGCCTCACCTGCTGCTGCTGCTGCGTCTCCTCCAACTTTCCAACCTCCATTATGTGCAGGACACCAAAGGAAGAGAGCAACTGAGGGAGGGTCCCCGGATGCTGATGCTGAGCTCAAGCATCTACTCATGAACTCCCTCCACAAACCCAGCTCAGAAGATGAGATAGTTTTCAAGGTCCTGGTTGCTTCAATGGAGATATTGTCAACGCAAATAAAAGATCACATCATTTACTAGTTATTTTATCAAACAAAACAACAGCTGACTGAAATTGGGATCATTTGGACCCTTCATTTATTTCCTTTGTAGCCACAGTCTCATGAAAGGAACCAGACATCGCCCCCCTTTCCTCCCCCTCTATTGACCCTCGTCCCTGCTGGGAAGATCCTTCAAAACACACCTACATAGTTTACTTCAGGTCTGACTATGATTCTGTGTGTATTGGATGAGTATAAATGAATGAGTTATTTTATATTTTGCAAATAAAGAGTTTGATATTGAACATTTGTTTTTGTGGAAAATGGCTTCACAGAAAAAAATCAAAATCAATCAAATGTCAACAAACTGAGTTGAACACAGCTTTGTTTTATTGCAGAGATGAATTATAATATGCAAGGACCTTTGCTCTGTTAAACAGGTTGGTGACTCTTGAATGAGCAGTTGTGGTGCACTGATAACTGTTTGTTCACAAAGGAGACGCTTCATCTGCGACAAAAACATGTGGTCTGTGGTAGTGGTCCTCTGGTCAGCTCCTGGAAGTGGCACTGAAGCAGTTGGTGATGAGTCTTCTGTTACAGAATGTCTGCAAAATATAAACCATACATTGATATGTAAACATATATATGTAGGTGATAATTTAACAAAGTATATATCGACCATACAACAGGACATCAACTCACAGGATAAATAGATTTAACACAATGCATTTAATTGTTGCATTAATTCATCACCACAAAGTTGTGTAAACTGACTAGACTCTTTAACTAGACTGGCTAAAGCAACAGTACTTATTTTATGCTACAGAGCCAGCAGAACTGATGATGAGGCCTCCAAGTAGATTTCTGAACCTGGCAACAGATAATAGCTGAAATGTGGTTTGGTTAAATGCTCAAATATGAAAACACCCCTCTGGAAGCAGTGCAACCATGGGAAAAGCAATGAAAGGAAGCTGACAGACAATCTGGAATTATTTAATAAGTATCCATGGACAAAATACAATGAACATCAGTGTGTGATTCAGATATTTTTTAGGCAGCAGAGAAGGCCTTGCAGGCCCTGACACCCGCCACTGCCATTTCCTCTTTGCCCACAAAGACCTTCAGGAATAATTCCCAGAATAATCCCTTAGTCCATTGCAGGCATTGTTCCCAATATATTTAAGGTTCAGATTTAGAAAGAGTAACGTGTTTACATTCTTTCCTTTCATCACACTTCTTCTTGAACTTATTCATTGTCCAGCCTTAACACTGCAGGTCCTGAGTTGCAGTTACTCTGAGATGTCTCTTCGCAATCCTCCTCATGGATGGGAATGTTGTTTCATGTATTTTCTACCAAAGAATTGGGTCTCCATTCCATGCACTTGGCCTTTCCTCTGAGTCATGCTGCATTTCTATGAGCACACAGGCCTCGTTGGCGCAGTAGGCAGCGCGTCAGTCTCATAATCTGAAGGTCGTGAGTTCGAGCCTCACACGAGGCACTTTCTTTTTGAAAAGTGATATGGATTTCCATTCCATTCATGAACGTTGAACTGTTTTGGGGGACAAGCTTTGCAACATGACTCCGAGCACGACCTTTATTTGTGGTGTTTCCACGGAGCGATATGTGTCCATTTTCCCCTCTTCCCGAACATCAGGAAAGTTGTGGATGATATTTGTGACCGAGACCAGCACGATGTAGGATGGACGACTCAGAACATGAGAAAATTCTCTTTTGTGTTCTGATCACTTATATGTGTGCAAAACAGGTCACTGACAACAGAAGACGATCACCAGTTCACAGATGTTATTGGAACGATGGTTCAGAGGATTGTCTTGAAGTGCTGGTTTGCTCAAAGGCTGAACAACACCATGAGTTAAAGGTTGATGTGGAAGAATACAGCTCCTTCTCTGGTTCAAGTGTCAGTAGTTCGCTCATGTTTCTCTTCAGATCGTATAAATCTTTCGCCTTTTACTAAAGATTTCCGTGGAGAGGAACAACATGAGCTTATACTAGTTTTTGATGCCCTGCTCTTGTAGGGCTTCTTATTGTGTTCAGTGAAACCTGTCTGGTTAACGACTTTGTATCGCAAGTGCAGAGTTGTTATTCCCAAGATGTGTATCTACGAAGCAGCAGAGTGTGTTGTCTAACTTCAATTGAGCCATCACTCCATTTCCATGGTTTTCAGAACATGTCTTCCTGCTCTCAAAGTGTCTCTCTTTTTGTAGAGATTCTCATGTCTCTGTGACGTAATTGGTCAGCACGTTTGGCTGTTGTGGGAAAGGCTGGTGGTTAGAGTCCACCCTGGGAAGAAGATCCACTTTGGTTCCGTGACGAACCTCACCGTTAGTAGGGCAGGTGATTGGTTGGTGATTTCACAGTGCTGTCGGCCCGTACGTTCCCCAGGGGACTGGAATGTTTGATTTCTGCATTCAAAGGGTTTCACCCAATACTTTGAGGAAACTGCATGAAAAGATCAGACCCTGCCTTGAATTGTTGGACCGTCACGGCATACAGTCTGGTTGAACTCCAGTCAGCTGAAGACCAATGAAGTCACACACACTGTGTTACGTGACGGTTCCACAGAGCGATTCCTGGTGGACACAACATCACTTCATGCGGCATATTCCACCTCAACGCACAACACTATTGTCATGTGACAGTTCTGCAGACTCAAAATGACCTAAGCATCCTAAACACACACCAACGTTATTGGTAGGACTTGAACCTACACAGGTACAACCCAATGGATTTCAAGTCCATCGACTTAACCAGTCGGCCACAACAACAACGTTACTGAGCCACTTCATCAGGAATTTAGTTTTGGGTGAATTAGAAATCAGTTCATCACATCACCTCTTCCTCATCTTTCAAGCAACAATGATGATGGCTGCTTTTCAAGCACTTGACCTGGGTTCGATTCCCAGCCACTGCACGTAGCCCATT
Organism: Synchiropus splendidus; assembly: GCF_027744825.2. Classification (NCBI taxonomy): domain Eukaryota; kingdom Metazoa; phylum Chordata; class Actinopteri; order Syngnathiformes; family Callionymidae; genus Synchiropus; species Synchiropus splendidus. The sequence goes on along the minus strand of NC_071341.1, from coordinate 3,762,630 downwards.
CCATTCACTCGTGATTCAAACAACTGGTTTCTTCTGACCATTCACAAATCCACTGAAGGCACGAGTGATGAAGGCCATGGAACTGAAATCCATTGGGGATTTCCCCTGTAGCTTCGAGTCCTTCCAACAACGCGAGGCAGACATTGATTTTTATCCCATTGAGACCTACGTGTTGGTCGTCCACGTCCAGCCTTAATAGGACATTTGTGGTGTTGACAGTTGAGGCACAAATATTCTGCTATCCATGGTTAGATGGCAAAAACAACTGAGAATTGAACCCAGGTTAACTGCTTGGAAGGAAGCTACTGTTTACACAAGAACACCATTGCACAGATTCCTGTCAAGGAACATTCACTTTCACAAAGAGAAATCGAAAATAGCGGATGAACAAACATGCGGTGAGATGAGGTTTTTGGCCGACTTAGTTCGGCCCCTCAGCTTCTCTATTTTTTTAAGTCCATGTCAGCTCAAGATATGTATCTACTCAGTTCCACTCTGTACATAAATTGTTGCATCAGCCAAAATATAGCAGTGTGAGTGTTATGAATGTGGGTGGGAATACTTGAGCTTCATTTTCTAAAGGTTGTGATGTCTGCCCTGCTCGCCCCTCTCACTCGCTCTTTTGCCTATTTTGGATTCCTACTGACTCAGAAGTCCGAAAGATTTTAGAATGTCCTTCATTCATTTCCTTCAGTTCTTCATTAATTTTTTTCATCATGATTTGTAATTGTACCAAAATGGCCGACTCACCTGCAAAGCATATAGTGAGTACTTTGAACTAATTTCACCAGTTAAATCTGCCAAAACACAAAAATCTGTGACCTTGTCTGTGACCTTCTTCATTCCTAACCTTCTGCCTGAGATCGACACAGTTTTCAACTGCATCCCAACCTGTAATGCTTGGTGGAAAGGCATGTAGTAGTGGATGGACTCACCAAGCTGTGACTAGCCAAACTGCAAACATGGAGCCTGATGGAGTTACAGCCTTACAATTGTTTCAGAAAGCTGGTGAAGTGAAAAGTTTGTGTTGGTTTTGGATGAATCAGGTTGCATTCTGGAACATCAGGCGTAATTTTCCAGTGTCTCATCTGTGTAGATCATCTGAACAGATGATCTGAAATATTGAAGCACTGGATCACAAACTTCACTCCAGTTTTGTGACAGCTTTACACTTCCAAATCCTTGCTACAGTTGATGATGTGATCACCCTTTTCCTAAACTACGTCATTTATTCCAGGTACGTCCCATATGGTGTCGTTGTTTGGCCCCTGGTATGGGAACCACATCGGGACGCTCCGATCGATCAGTCACCATGATCATTATCATGACAACCTATGGGACAGGGGTCCACCCATTTGGGTGGACTCCTGTCCCATAGGTTGTCGTTTTCCTGGTTCTTGCCCAGGACAACCAGCGTTGACTATTAGCTTGGAGCTTCTGACCTTGTGCTGGGACTTTGACTAAACATGTGTAATACGTGCTTTTGACAGAGATTTGAATGCAAAACACTGAGACAAGATTTCAGATTTTGATATTTATGTACAACTGTTTGGGACACAAGCTTTGCAACACTACTACGTGATGTGAGCCATGTGACAAAACAATGTCCATGTGATCGGCACAATGAGGTTTGGGACAAAGAAGTGGAAGACAGTGTTGGTCGATGCAAAGATGAAATGGTGGAACTTTTTGCTCTCATTCTCTTTATTCATTTATTCCCTAAAGCACTGCTACCATCTTTCTTTACCACTCTCTCTTTGCTGAAAAACACATAGTTATGACTTACTTCAATCACACAATCATTCTGCACAATCTTCAAACCTTGAAAACTGAAAAACGTTCACAGATCCACATTTTCTTGTGTATCTGCATGTCTCCGTGGCGCAGTAGGTTAGCGTGTTCGGCTGTTAACCAAAAGGTTGGTAGTTCGAGCCCACCCAGGGACGTGACCTGCTTTATCTTGCAGTGAAAACTTCATTCATGTACTCACTCTGACAGGCATGATGTTCATCTCCAAAAAAACAATTCTCTTAAACAGGGGTCACCAAACTGTCCCAGAAAGGGCTGCAGGTTTTTGTTCCAGCCAACCAAACACACACAGTTTAACCAATCAGGTGTCAATTTGGAGACCCCGACTCTTAACCATCCTTCCATGAACATATGTGAACCTGCGATCATCTTCGATTATTATGATTATTATTATAAATATATCCTCACAGTCCCTTGTCCCATGATCATAGACAGAGGCATAGACATCGACTCCCACAAGTCCCATATGGTCTAGTGGTCAGGCTTCCTGGTTTTCACCCAGGCGGCCTGGATTCGACTGCCGGTATGGGAAAGCTACCATCATTATGGTTTGTTGATGTTGTTCAAAGACAGATTGTTGTTATGACTCACCTGTTCCAAAACTCCCTTAACTCGAGAGAAGGCATAAATCCCACTCCGTCTCACACGCCAAGCAAGAACTCTAACATTCAGTTGATATCTTTGTTGTCGAACCTGTGTCAGTCTAAATAAACGCGTCAACTTATCAACCACTGCCTCAGACAGCTGGTGTCAGTGTAACCAGCGAGAAGATCTTTAGTTCGGGTCTGATAGCAGTGTACTATCTATTTCAGATTTATGAAACTTCTGAAATCAGAAGACATTCATCACATCACACATCATACAATCACATACAATATTTATGAGCATCAAAAACAAAGAAAATGTAAGATTTTTGTTTTCCAGTAACATAAAGTGTGGCACCAAAGAAAGGACAGAAATATGTTTTCTCCATGGAAGCTTTTAAACCACAAATAAATTTTCCTGATATTTAAAGAGTTTGGTTTGTCTTGGAAAGAAATAAATGCAGATATATGTATGAATGTCTATATCTATATGTCTTGTGCTGGCCAGCTTTATAAAATTAGTTCTGAGGAGCTCTTCTGTTTGTGAGGAGAGTATCAAGCATTGGTGCTCAATCTGATCTGAACTTGTCCTCCCCGACCATCTGAAGATATCTTCCTTTTCAATGCAGTCTAAAGTCCAATGTTCATCTACGAGGGAGATGCAAACATGTTTAACAGACGATGGATGGCGACTTGTCAGAAGTTCGGATCACCTGTATCACGTGTCTCCTTCATCGTTGCTGCAGCGTCTCTGAACCCCGCCTCCCCAGTAGAGCACTGGTAGCCAGTGTTGGGCAAGTTACTTTAAATCAGTAACTTAGTTACAGCTAGTTAGTTACCTCGTTGAAATGTAACTTTGTTACTTAAGTTACTCATTACTTTCAAAGTAACTGGTAAAAACATAATCATTTTATAACACTCCCCCTGGAACTGCAACCTTATCGTGGTGGGGGAGTTTGTGTACCTTGAATGATCCTAGGAGCTATGTTGTCGGGGGCGTTATGCTCCTGGTAGGGTCTCCCATGGCAAACAGGTCCTTGGTGACGGTTCAGACTAAGAGCAGTTCAGAAGCCCCGATGACAAAAGCAAAAACATCAAGGACCGTGACGTCGCCCAGCATGGCGCAGCCGGGGCCCCACCCTGGAGCCAGGCCTGGGGTTGGGGCTCGAATGCGAGCGCCTGGTGGCCGGGCCTCTGCCCATGGGGCCCGGCCGGGCCAAGCCCGAACGAATGACATGGGCCGTCCCTCCTGCGGACCCACCACCCACAGAGGGAGTCATAGGGGTCGGGTGCAAAGAGAACTAGGTGGCAGTCGAGGCCGGGGGGCCCGACGACCTGGTTCGTGTGGACATTCTCTGGCTCTTGGAACATGGAATGTCACTTCGCTGGGGGGGAAAGAGCCTGAGCTTGTGCAGGAGGTTGAGAGGTACCGGCTAGATATAGTCGGGCTCTCCTCCACGCACAGCCTGGGCTCTGGAACCCAACTCCTTGAGAAAGGCTGGACCCTCTACTTTTCTGGAGTTGTCCGCGGGGAGAGGCGGCGGGCTGGCGTAGGCTTGCTCATAGCCCCGCAGCTCTGCAGCTTCGTGTTGGGGTTTACCCCGGTGAACGAGAGGGTCGCGTCCCTACGCCTACGGGTTGGGGACAGGTGTCTCACAGCGGTTGCGGCTTACGGGCCGAACAGCAGTGCAGACTACCCGGCCTTCTTGGAGTCACTGGGAGGGGTACTCGACAGTGCCCCAACCGGGGACTCCATTGTTCTACTGGGAGACTTCAACGCCCACGTGGGCAATGACAGCAAGACTTGGAGGGGCGTGATTGGGAAGAATGGCCTACCCGATCTGAACCTGAGCGGTGTTCTATTACTGGACTTCTGTGCCACCCACAGTTTGTCCATAACGAACACCATGTTTGAGCACAAGGGTGTCCATAAGTGCTCATGGCACCAGGACACCCTTGGCCGGAGGTCTATGATAGATTTTGTGATCGTGTCATCTGACCTTCGGCCACGTGTCTCGGTCACTCGGGTGAAGAGAGGGGCAGAGCTGTCAACCGATCACCACCTGGTGGTGAGTGCGATCCGCTGGCAGGGGAGGAAGCCGGTCAGACCGGGCAGGCCCAAACGTATTGTGAGGGTCTGCTGGGAACGCCTGGCGGAACCCACTGTCAGTGGGATCTTTAACTCCCACCTTCGGGAGAGTTTCTCCCAGATCCTGAGGGAGGTAGGTGACATGGAGTCTGAGTGGTCCATGTTCTCCTCCTCCATTGTCAGTGCGGCTGCACGTAGTTGTGGTCGCAAGGTCTCCGGTGCCTGTCGCGGCGGCAATCCCCGAACCCGGTGGTGGACACCGAAAGTAAGGGATGCCGTCAGGCTGAAGAAGGAGTCCTATCGGGTCTTGATGGCCTGTGGGACTCCTGAGGCAGCTGACGTGTACCGGCAGGCCAGGCGTGCCGCTTCCCGTGCAGTCCTGGAGGCAAAAACTCGGGTCTGGGAGGAGTTCGGAGAGGCCATGGAGGAGGACTATTGGTCGGCCTCGAAGAAATTCTGGCAAACCGACCGTCGTCTCAGAAGGGGGAAGGAGTGCCTCACCAGTGCTGTTTACAGCGAGGGTGGGAGACTGCTGACCTCGACTGGTGATGTTGTCGTGCGGTGGAAAGAATACTTCGAGGGTCTCCTCAATCCCGTCGTCACGTCTTCCACTCAGGAAGCGGGGACTGAGGACTCGGATGGCTCTCTCATCACCCGGGCCGAAGTCACTGAGGTTGTTCGTAAGCTCCTCGGTGGTAGGGCACCGGGAGTGGATGAGATCCGTTCGGAGTATCTGAAGTCCCTGGATGTTGTAGGGCTGTCGTGGCTGACACGTCTCTGCAACATCGCGTGGCAGTCGAGGACAGTGCCTCTGGATTGGCAGACCGGGGTGGTGGTCCCCCTGTTTAAGAAGGGGGACCGGAGGGTGTGTTCCAACTATAGGGGGATCACACTCCTCAGCCTCCCTGGAAAGGTCTATTCCAGGGTACTAGAGAGGAGACTTCGGCCAATAGTCGAACCTCGGATCCAGGAGGAACAGTGTGGTTTTCGTCCCGGTCGTGGAACACTGGACCAGCTCTATACCCTCCATCGGGTGCTCGAGGGTTCATGGGAGTTCGCCCAACCAGTCCACATGTGCTTTGTGGATTTGGAGAAGGCGTTCGACCGAGTCCCTCGCGATGTCCTGTGGGGGGTGCTCCGGGAATATGGGGTGCGGGACCCTCTGCTAGGGGCTGTCCGCTCCTTGTATGACCGGAGCAGGAGCATGGTTCGCATTGCCGGCAGTAAATCAGACCTGTTCCCGGTGCATGTTGGTCTCCGCCAGGGCTGCCCTTTGTCACCGGTTCTGTTCATCACTTTTATGGACAGAATTTCTAGGCGTAGCCAGGGGTCGGAGGGGATCCGGTTCGGGAACCACAGAATTTCATCTCTGCTATTTGCGGACGATGTTGTCCTGCTGGCCTCATCGGACCGGGACCTTCAGCATGCGCTGGGTCGGTTTGCAGCCGAGTGTGAAGCGGCCGGGATGGGGATCAGCACCTCCAAGTCTGAGGCCATGGTTCTCGACCGGAACACGGTGGTTTGCTCTCTCCAGGTTGGTGGAGAGTTCTTGCCTCAAGTGGCGGAGTTTAAGTATCTCGGGGTCTTGTTCTCGAGTGAGGGAAAAAGGGAGCGTGAGATTGATAGACGGATTGGTGCAGCGGCAGGAGTGATGCGGTCGCTGTATCGGACCGTCGTGGTGAAGAGAGAGCTGAGTCACAAGACGAAGCTCTCGATTTACCGATCGATCTACGTTCCCACCCTCACCTATGGTCACGAGCTTTGGGTAGTGACCGAAAGGATGAGATCGCGGATACAAGCGGCTGAGATGAGTTTCCTCCGCAGGGTGGCTGGGCGCACCCTTAGAGATAGGGTGAGGAGTTCGGTCATCCGGGAGGATCTCGGGGTGGAGCCGCTGCTCCTCCACATCGAGAGGAACCAGCTGAGGTGGCTCGGGCATCTGATCCGGATGCCCCCTGGACGCCTCCCTGGGGAGGTGTTCAGGGCATGTCCTACCGTGAGGAGACCCCGGGGAAGACCCAGGACTCGCTGGAGAGATTATGTCTCCGGTCTGGCCTGGGAACGCCTCGGGATCCCCCGGGAGGAGCTGGAGGAGGTTTGTGCGGACCGGGAAGTTTGGGCTTCCCTGCTCCGAATGCTGCCTCCGCGACCCGACCCCGGATAAGCGGCAGAAGAAGGTGAAGGTGAAGGTGAAGGTGATTTTATAACAGTCACGGTTATCGGACTGGGTTGGGAACCAGCAAAACTGGGACAGAGTTATCCTTATTCGTGTGGCCTGCTGCGGTGCCAGACATTGAATTAAAAAAAAAAAAAAAGCATCTTCTGCCATCGCTCGTAAGTGCGGGTGGACGTAACTCAAGCAGGTTGTGAGTCGGATGTTACTTGTATATGGATATGAAGCAAAAACCATCCTGAAAAGAACCCCGGTCTTCCGCGTGACAGACGGAGATACTGTCCACTATACTAACAAGGATCCTGTCAGCAGTGTTTAGCATTCACATCTCTGTCAAAAGAGTTTTGTGGTACATTTGTTTTATATTTCAGGAATATTTTATCCAACTGTTCATTGTGTGGGGACCAGGGTGTGAATATTCTTTAAAAACACCTGGGAAATTATAAGATCCAGAGAAATAATCCCAGGAAGAGTTTTATTGGTGGAATGTTTTTACTGGAACAAGAAAGTGAGAATCATGAATGTGTACACTCCTCCAGACTCTGCCTAGTTCAATGTCATAATGCCATCAGAAGTTCCCCTATTGAGCAGGAATCATGTTAACGGTTGCTAACATGGAGGTAATGTCGTCTCCTAAAACCAACAAGTCACGTCTTCCAATCTCCTTGAGGGAACTAACGATGAAAATGACCTGGTTCAAGGAAGTTGAGGAAAATGAGCAGTTTGTCGCCGCGAGTTACAAAACACAGCTGATATCAGGTTTGTCATGTGCTCACCACAAAACATTTGCTAAGACAGAGGAACACACACACTGCATCAGGTTACACACATCACACTTCCCTAGGAGCCTGGATAGCTTAGTCGGTAGAGCATCAGACTTTTAATCTGAGGCTCAAGTCCCTGTTCAGGCGATGCTCTGTGTCTGGCCAAGTTGGCTGTTTCACTGGTTGTGTGTTGGTGCAGGATGCAAAAGGACTTCGTTCAGGCTCTGATACATTTGGGGTCTGACTCACTCATGGTATCTTGTTGAATCAGCTTGGTAAAAATAAACAGAAATTTCCAGTAACACTACCACATTTTATAATTTATTAGATGTATTTACATATGACAGTCGTGGTACATTCCTCGTTGGCGCAGCAGGCAGCGCGTCAGTCTCATCACCTAAAGGTCGTGAGTTCCAGCCTCACTGTCTTTTTGAATAGTTAGAAAGTTATATGGATTTCCATTCCATTCAATTAAGTTCAACTGTTTTGGGGAACAAGCTTTGCAACATGACTCCAAATCTTTAGTCATCTACCACTTTAAATATTAACCATGTCATATTCGCATTTCTGTTTTTACACTCTTGTCTCGTATATACTGTAGTATTGCGATGATTCTAATGTATATGGAGAAGTGTTTTTGTTTCTCGTTCTTGGTCCGTGGGAGAGACCAGCAGGCGAAGTGAGGGCTTTGCCTTGTAATCTCAATATTCCTCCCATCTCTGCTGCACTCGGACGACGGTCAAAGAGAGATGGAAAAAAGGAACGATTGAAAACTCCCAAGATAAGACATAATCAGTGGACCGGTGGAGGTATATCCATCACCATCACATAATCCATCAACATTGTTTTCTTTCAGTTTCTTTCCAGTTCTGACACTCCACTGGCACTAGGACCACACGTGGTCAGGTACGGCGCTTACTACAAGGTGGAGGGTTTGGATTTGCGGCGCAGCGTTCCCTCTCACTTAGCCATCATGCACGATGCGCGATGCCCTCGCTTGACCTACCCCCTGAGGAGTGACTACCCGCTGACAGAGCCACCATCACGCAGTAGAATGGTGTCTACGTTGTCGTCAACCAGCTCATAGCACTTGAGAACATCATCGCGCTCCTTATGAGCTCTGTGGACAGGCTCATCCATCGCAGAACCTCGCTCACTCCACAAGAGATTTTAGAGTTTCAGCAGTCCATCGGCGTGGTCTTCTGCTCGCGGCGCCTCCTCCACACACAGCCGCTGCCCGGGGGAAATACCGTCGCTGGTCGAAGGGGCTGCTCCTCTTGGAGAGACCGGTCGGCTGCGCTCACCTCTGCTCGCTCCAAACAAGTAGGAAGCACTTTGTATCTAAAAGTATGCATCTAAACCAAAGTCTAACTTGAAAAAAAAATAAGATGCATTACTTTGGTATCTGGCCTGTTCCTTCTCTCCCCAAAATTACGGTTTATCACCCGCCACGTTTTCTTACGGTTCGATTTGTTTTTGCTTGCGATCGTCTCAGGAGTCCGAGCAGTATAGTAACAGTCTCTCTGCATCTTTATCCCTGACGTCAGAACTGTCCCTGGAGAAGTTTCTGGAGCTAAGAAGTGATGTTTTTCCTCAGCTTTGCCACAATAAGAAGCATAGGCGTCAAATTACTCTTGCCCGTCTCTCGACAGATCCCAGTTCCAGCCAAAAGTCAGGAGAGTTTCATTTCTGCAATTAATTCTATTTATTACACTTTCCAGCAGGGGTCGCCACAGCACCGTGAAAGCCACCTCTTCAGAGGCTCACTCAGTAGGCGCTGCGTGCCAGACGGGCTCTGTTCTCAGCTCCCTCGTGCGATATCTGATGCGATGTCTGTCTGTGATTCTGTTCTCTGCAGCCCTCCAAACCTCTCAGAGGCAGGTAGGACATCGTCATCTACGGAGTCATCTCTTTCTGAGGATGATTGGGCCGGTCCCTCGGGGTCCATCTTAGGAGAATTGCAGTGTCAGATCAAGGTACACTGCAGCCACTGAGTTCATCACACAAGTCGTCACAAGTTTGGGGGCCCTACTTCCTCTGACGGCTCACCTAACAAATGCGAGCCTGTTTTTGAAGATCCAGCGGGACAGGAATTCCCCAGAGGAGTGGTCGCTGAGCACCGACTGCCCTTTCGACCAGGACACGTCCCGGAGGGCGGGTCTGCTCCTGTGCTCAGGGCGCCGCCACCTGGACCTGGGTGAACTCAGAGAACCAGCGGTCATTTCTGATGGAGGAGGCACGCTGTCCTGTCAAAGGAAGTAATCGAGCTAGTGCCAAAGCGATCCACCTACACTGGGTTTTACTCTGGGTACTTTCTGGAACCCAAGAAGACAGGAGAGTGGACACCTGTTCTGGACCTCAGTCTCCTCAACCAATTCATGACCAGACAGCGGTTCTGGACTACCTGGAGACTCCTGCAGTGAGTCAGAGTGTGAGAGTGGAAGACCTCCATAGATCTTGCAGACGCCTACTAACACGGTTCGGCCGAGTCACACGAAGTTTCTCCGGTTTGGGCTAGAGGGTCAGGTGTATCTACACAACTCTCTAGTGCCTCGCACCTTCGCCAAGTGTGGGGAGGCGGGGCTCGAACCACTAAGGAGACAGGGTCTGTGGATTCTGACAGTCTCTTGGATTCTTCGACCACTGGTTGTTTCTAGCCAGGTCCAAACAGGACTCATGAGCGCACACCAGCTTGGTGTTGGAGCACATCGCGCAATTGAGATTCAGCGTAAACCTGTCCCTGACTCCCTGAAAACTCAGATTCGGCGTGCGATCATTGTGACCCTGGTGTGCCCCAGTGCCTCTGGTTTCCAGGACTAGTGCAACTCGTGAAGGGCGAGTTTTGGGACTTGCACCTGCTCCAAGCAGGAGGAGCCCTGAAGTCACCACCCCCGCACCTACGTGCCCTGTCTGTCCACCCTGACTGTATTTGTTTTTGTATTGATGGCTCCCCAGTCACCGTCCGTCCCAACCCAGCCATCCAACCCGAAGTTAACTCTTCGTCCCACAGATGCATCAGTTCATCATCAGTTCATGCATCACCTCCACACGAGGATGCATCACAGGCTCACCTGCACACTCTGTGGCCGTTGAGGGCACTGGATTGCTACTTACAAAGGGTGAAATGTTTTAAATGGTCAGAGAGTCTCCTTATCTGCTATGGCGGCTGCCAGCACGGAGTAGCACTCTCTACTCAGCGTCTTTCTTTCTGTCCAAGGTCAGCCATCTGCCTGGCTTACGAGTTAGCGGGACAGGCTGCACCGGAGGGCACTCAGACACTGTGGTAATCCAGGCCAGAGTAGGTGTTGGAGGCAGACGCTGGAGACACTTTTCTTGCTTCACCAAAGAAATTTATTAAGAAGCTGCTCCAGGATGCAAAAATAGCCAGGAAAAGTTAAAAAAAAAACATGGATTGCCAAGAAACTCAACAGTTAACTCAACGTAACCGAAAAGACTGAAATAATTTCAACAGAAATTACTCATACGCACTTGTGCACACCTCTGCACACTGCAGCCTCCCCCTCTCTGGTCTGCCCGCTTCTCTCTTTATGCGTTTGAATCTGGACTGTACCTCTCAACAGGTAAATCCCAAATACCACCAACAACCATAACTCATTTCTGCTGTAAGAAACAAAGTCCTCTGCTCACCATACTTTTAACACAATCTGCCACCTGACGCTCAACCTCGCTCCATTACTCCATCATAGATAATAAAACAAAACAAAACACTTCCCTACCTGGGCCTCCACCACAATTGAAACTTTCCATGATGTCACTAATGACATCACCAAGGTGATAAAACCAGGAATTGAGCCGCCACGTCCTCCTTTTTACCTGAAGGCCTCGTGGTGAGTAACACAACCAACATGCTTAACAAGTATGACATAATACCTAAATAACTGACATTTAATTGAACCAATAAACGTGCTTTAACGTAACCATACTCCTTTGTGTTAATTTTTGATACACCAGAAGATGCAACTCAAACATGACCCGGGATAGTTTGAACGCATGATTCAGGTTAAAGATGGAATTAAATCAACCAAAAAAAGCATACAACAATAACTTAAAATGAGACAAATGGGTGATTCTCAGCCACTTTGTCCCAGACACACTCTCCCTGTAGCATGGCTTCCTCCACAGCCCTGCCGCCTGGAGTACCAATGGAAGAGAAATTTCCCACAGCGTCATCGTCTTTGGTCTCCATCTTTGCCAGAGCTTATCTTGTGGAGGAGTCAGCGAACTCCATGGCCCATTTGTTGATCATGGAGGTCTGGTCAGGTGCATGCTCTTCAGTTACAATCCTTCACCTTCTTACGAATTCCATGGGAGCTTGATGCTGATATCACAGATCCAATCATACTCCGGCATCATATCCATCATTCCCTCACGATATGTTTTTTTTTTTTTTCCACAGTCTTACAACCTCTGGTCTGGAAGAAAAGACCAGAATTCCCCTTTTGGGCATCTCCTTCCATCATGTTAAGCCACTTGAACCTCATAGTGCTGTATTGAACCTTATAGTGTTGTATTGCTAACGGGTTAGTGGCTCAGCAACACCTCGCTCACCTTTCTCACAGGTGAACCAGGCTCGCTTCCCGTCCACCACCTTCATTTGCGAGACTCATGATGGACAGGACATGGCTAAATTAATTCTCCTTTTGGGGCTTTGTTTCTTACAGACTAAGGACACTGTTGTAGAATCAGGTTCTGGGGTCATCTTGAGCCTGCATTTCTTTCCAAGTTTGGTTCACGATCCCTCTCCATTACAGGCGCCACCCTGGGACTCCTGAGATGGTTGAGCTCCCCTTTAAGTTCATGTATGAGGCATTTATAGTGTTAACCAAGTTTCTTGCAGTCTCACCTAAATGCTGGAGATTTGGCCATCTGGCTTCAGAGTGCATGTTCTGCAAGCTAATTTCGTTCCTTCCTCCCTTTTTTCCTCATCATAGCAAATCCTCACTAGAGGGCGTCGCACACTTCTGAGAACAACAGTTACAATAGGTTACCTATTGTTGTCTGAATTGTTCACTCACTGATCAGAATAGCCTGATAACAAGAAAATATCACCAGCAACTATATGAAAAAGACGGAGCTTAATGCCAGGTGGAGGGTTTGGATTGGCGGCGCGGCTTTCCCGCTCATTCAGCCGTCATGCTCAATGCGTGATGTGCTCGGCCCGGGAGCTTGACCATCCAACCCGGCCCTGAC